>NC_080172.1:36512934-37112934 GCF_950295315.1 Erinaceus europaeus | reverse complement strand
GTGATTTGTTGGGTTCCTGAAGTGGTTAGAGTCTGCCTTGTTGCAGTCCCAGGTCTTGATGCCAGAAAGGGGAAACTTTAAAAAAAAATTTTTTTTTTAATTTTTCCCCTTTTGTTGCCTTTGTTGTTGTTGCTGATGTCGTCGTTGTTGGATAGGACAGAAATAAATGGAGAGAGGAGGGAAAGACAGAGCGGAGGAGAGAAATATAGAGACCTGCAGACCTGCTTTACCACCTGTGATGAGACTCCCATGCAGGTGGGGAGCCAGGGACTTGAACAGGCATCCTTATGCCAGTCCTTGAGCTTTGCACCACCTGCACTACTGCCCAACCTCCATGAAGGGGAATCTTTTGAGCTGAAAAAGAGGGTATGAGGTCTCAGGACTGAAAATTAGTAATTCACCATGTCTACTCACAATGTAGATGCCAACAGATTTTCCAGCAGCTTCCCCCTTTGTTTTGATGTATTTACTTGGCTTTCTTCTGCATTAAAAAATTTAAAAATAGTTTTATTTATGTATTATTGTATAGAAACAGAGAGAAATCAAGAGAGAAAGAGATAGAGAAAGAAAGACACAGAAGACATCTACAGCCCTGTTTCACCTCTTGTGAAGCTTTCCTCCTGCAGGTGGGGACCAGGGCCTTAAACTTGGGTCCTTGCACACTGTAATGTGTTGCATTTAAAGTTTTATACAAGTAATGCATTTATATTGTAATTGCATTAATATATATGTTATGTATGATCACAGGAATAGTATTCATGAAAAAATGTATGAGTTTAAATAAAAATCTTAGAAAAGAAATACAATTCATCTATGGTTCTCCCATAAAGAGATAATCACTGTTATCTTCAACAAATGCAATTTTCTTTTCCTATGCATGACATAGAAAAAGATAAGATCATAAACTATACTTTATCTGAAATGTGATTTTAAGATATGTACTTATATAATACTGCATAAGGTTACAAAATTATGAAAGTAGAAAATGAAATAGAGTAAAATATTAAGTGTTTGTTCCAGTCCTATCCACCAACCATTTATGCTCCCTTCCCAGAAGAAATAACAACTTCCAGTTTTTCTTGATAACTTTTTAATATCCAAATCAGAAGGCTAGACATTACCTCAAGAGGTATATTCCAGATGTTTCTTTGCCAGATGTCATACTTGTTTGTTCCCTTCCTAGAGCAAACTTCTATAAGCTCACCTTAAAGAAAAAGCAGTGTCTTGTTTAAAAAAATAATAATAATAAGAGGAATGTGGGCAGGACAAAAAGTAATAAGCTGGATACTAAAATTTAGATATACCAGAATATATATCTCACACCCTCATATTACAGAGAAACATACTGAGCCACAGAGATGTGATGGGATTTCTTAAATGGACCTGCCATGTTAGCCATTAAAGTAACTGAAGGCTAGCTATAAGCTAACTTCCCTTATCTCTTCTCTCAAATTCTATAGTTGTATTAATAGCCATGTCACTAAGTTAATGTTAATAAAATTAAGTTTATATACTTTACTGGGCAAAAGCCAGAACACATGAACCAGTAGAATAATCAACACATTCAAGTGCAGGTTAGAAATTAGAAAAGTTGCTTATTTTTAAATGGATGTCAATTTCATTTACCAGTATTTTTTGTTTCATATAAAATCTATTTTTATTAAAAATTAACTTGGTTCACTATGAACAAACAAAACTTTAAAAAGACCTATTAATTTGCACTATTATGTAAACTGCTTTTAAAAAAACAAATTTCACTCTTACCTTGGATAACTTTCTGTAGCTGTGCATACATGTCCATCCCATCTTTTCTAACAGCTTCTAGATGTTCTGTTGTGGGCATACACTACAATAAATTTAATAACTCTGTTATTAGATACTTTAATGTTTAAAAGTTTCATTATACTGAATTTCTTTCACACATATACACATTAATAAAAATAAATTCCTACATATTGAGTTACTGGGTTAAAGCCTGTTTATATTTTTTTATGACTGATTGCACTCCAGAAAGCCTGAACCAATTTATAGTTCCACTCAATGTATAGCGAAACACCCATTTTACCCTCTCTTGCCAATCCTTGAAACCTGCCATTCAAGTAGGAGAAAATGTTAATCAGTGCTTTAAAAAGCTTACAGAAATGTCTCTAAAAGGACTCAGTTTGTTAACTAAATCCCTGACACCCCCCCCCCCATTTTTTGCTAGTTTACACTTGAATAAAGGAGGGAAAACTGAAGTATTTCAAAGTTCCAAACCACTTATGCCAAATACAAAGCCACATCAATGCATTCTACAATAAGGATTAAAAACTGTGCAAAATATGAATTATCAGTAACTCCTAAGAACATTTCTATGGAGATCACGAAGATGAAGAAACAGCTTATATTGCTGTCTTGAGAGAGGACTTCCTTTGAAATGTGGGTAATACCCTTGAGGCATTTCAATAAATGGGATCTAAGTACTTAGAAGAGAGGAGAGATGGTTAACAGCATACATGTGGGATGAGTCAGAGACAAGATGGCCTTGAAAACTGGATATGCCCGGGCACATACTGTATTGAAGTAAAAATGAGTAAGATGTCTGAATGGACTAGGCATAGTATTTAGAAGCTAGATCAGCTTAAACACTTCTTTTTCTGTTGTAATCTTCTTGGCAGTGTCTTCAGTTCTCTTCCTTGATAGTTATTTATTTGAAGTATGGGGCAGAGTAATAATACTAGTAAGGAATGAGCCACTTCTTTAAAATTATTCATAGGTAATTGGGAAAAAATTTTATTAATTTGTGGAAAGATAATCTTTACAGTAGTTCTTAAAATGTGATATTCCAACCAGCAACTTGGCTGGGAACTTGGTAAAAATACAAATTCTCAAATTCTAACCCTGGCATAATAAACCTCAAATTCTCTTATTGGGTCTAGCAGTCTGTTATTACAAGTCATCCTGGTGATTTTGATGCATTGCCCTAGAGTGTTTAAGTAATTACTTGCATCAATGCTTCTTCAAGGTGTCATTTCCTTTTTTCAAATCACAATGAACTTTCTGAAGTTGGAAAATGTATAAAGATGACAGAAGTCCTGGATTGTTTAAATACATTGAGCTAAAAATAAATACGGTACTTTAAAAAGAATTCTGTTTCAAAAAGAGGTGGGGGCATGTTTTATATAAAGTGAAATCACTTCCTTTGGGATGAAGATTCCTGCAAACCTTCACAGATGGCCTACATATTTCCATAGAATTATCTTTATTCTGAATTTGTTTGTCATTTGACTCATCTACATAAGCTTATTATGACAAAATGTCATCTTGACCAAAGAAAACATTTTTCTAAAAATCTCTGAAGAGATCAAAGGCTTCAGCATAAGGGGTTTAAATAGATTGCATTATGCTTTGCACATGTTGAAAAACTATACAATGTTCCTGGGGGAAAAACATACGTGTGTGTGTAAATATATATATATAATAGTGTCTTGTTAATTTGTTTCCTGAATAGAGAAAAATTTCCTCCAAAATATTGTGCATGGTATGTGTTAAATTTTATTTTTGCCTGTGTTTATTTTTTTATATTTACTTGTTTATTTGCTTTTGGATAGAGACAGAGAGAAACTGAGATGGAAGAGGAGATAGGGAGAGAGAGACACCTGGAACACTGTTTCCTTCCTTGTTGTCGCGAACAAGGAATTAGAACAAGGACTCACTCAAAGAGCGTGTTGGGGTTAAGCAATAATTCTTTACTTATTTTAGATGCCAGAGAAGGGTCACACAATTCACACAACACACAGTCAACCCGATACCTCTCCTTAATAGTAGCTGTTCGCAGGTAAGGCTCACGACGTGGTCACCATCCACTGTGTTGCTGGACTGGAGGTCCTTCATCTGCTGGTGCGACTGGACGAGCGAGGGTCTCTGGAAGCTGGGGAAGCGGTTACTTAGCCTACCGGAGTGTGCTTAAATTAAGTCTTTAGCAGCTCTGGCAGCATCCCTGTCAGTAACAGTGAAGGTGCTTCATCCAGCTGGTTTCTGAGCCTTTACTTATACTTAGCTTGCCTCTGGTTTCAAAATTATATCTCCATTGGCCAATCAGGTTATCTTATCATATGTATACATATGTTATCTTATCATATGTATACATATGTCTCTGTCTTTATTACACTATGCAGGCACACTATGGTTACTATAATTACTAGGGTTACATGTTCACTACACTTGTGAAGCTTGCCCCCTAAAGGTAGGGAATCATGGGCTTGAACCCAGGTTCATGTACTTGGTAACATGCATGCTTAACCTAGTGTACTGCCACTGGGCTCCATGTGTTAAACTTTCGAAGAAACTGCCAAACTATTATTCAGATGTTGTATCATGCACCAGCATCAGTGCCTGAGAATTTAAATGGCTCATTCTCACCAACACTTAGCATCTTGTACTGGTACCTTGGTGGGCAGCCATTCTGAAAGGACTGTAGTGATATGGTGATTTTGCTTTACATTTCACAAATGACTAATGCTGATGACTGCTGTTCCATGTGCTTATTTATATAACTTCTGAATCAATCATTCCACTCCTTTTTACCTCAAAAGAAATCAAATCACATGTCCATACAAAGACATAAACTCTTGCTATAGGCAGAATCATGTGGTTTTTTTCTTTTTTTCTTTTTCTTTAAACCACAGTACTGCTCTCTCTGATTTCAGTCTGGTGAACTGAACCTGGGACTTTGGAGCCTCAGGCATGAGAGTCTCTCTGCATAATCATTATGCTATCTACCCACACCATTCATGTACTTTTCAAATGTATATGTTGAAGCTCTAATCCCCTTCATTGTCTTTGGAAGTAGGACCCATAAGTAGGTAAGTAAGGTTAAAAAAAAGGTCACAAAGTTGGGGTTTTACAACTGATTTTGTTTCCATATGAGAAGCCATACCAGGGTTGTCCTCTATAATTTTTCCTGAAAAGAGGGGTTGTGTGAGCTCACAGTGGGAAGGAAGGCAGTCACTTTTACATCAGGGAAAGAGGTCTCACAGTAAACACACCTTGTTAACACTCTATTCTCAGACTCCCAGCCTCTACAACTGTGAGAAAATAACTAGTGTTTAAATGATTCAGTCTATGGTAATTTGTTATGACAAGCTGAGATAACTAGTACAACCACCAGGATTTACTATGTTGTCTTACTTGTAATAATCAAAAACTGTAAACCACATAAATGAATGGGTAAACCTACAAATGAAGAAATACTACTGAGCAGTATAAACAAATGAACTATTCATGTATTCAACACAGACAAATTTCAAAAGTATTATGCTGAACGAAACAAAGAAATAAGAGTCAACACTACTATTCCATTTATATAGAACTCTAGAGAATGTAGATAGACCTCAAAATTATCAGTGACTTCTGGGGCAGTGAGTTGCAGTGAGCAGTAAAAGGGAGAAATGATAGAAGTACAGAAAGAGACTTTGGAAGGCGCTAGATATCTAAATTTGCTAGCTTGATTATAGAGGTGTTTTTCTTTTTTTAAATTTTTGTCTGTATTTATTTGACAGAGACAGCCAGAAATTGAGATAAAGGGGAAGCTAGAGAGGGAGGGAGGGAGAGACAGACAGAGAGAGAGAGAAAGAGAGAGAGAGAGAGACCTGCAGCACTGCTTCACCACTTGTAAAGCTTTCCCTCTGCAGGTGGGGACCGGGGGCTTGAACCTGGGTCCTTGTACATTGTAATATGTGCGCTCAACCAGGTGCGCCACCACGAGCCCCTAGAGATATTTTCCATGTATATATACATTTGTCAAAATTTATCATATTTTATACTTTATTTTTTAATTTATTAAAAACTTGAAGATACATGAGATTCAAATGCAGACCTGCAATTCTAAATTCATTTATTACATATATATTTAAATATACTTATTTATTATTGTATAGAGACAGAGAGAAATTGAGAGGGAAGGGGGAGATACAGAAGGAGAGAGACAGAGAGACACCTGCAGCCCTGCTTCACCACTTGTGAAGCTTTCACCGTGCAGGTGGGGACCAGAGGCTTGAACCCAGTAACCTGTACACTGTAATGTGAGTGCTTGACCAGGTGCACCACTGCCTGGCTCCCTTACTAATATATATACTTTATTTTTAATGTGGTATCAGGAAATGAATCCAGAGCCTCTAGCAAAAGTGACATTGAGCCTCCTTCCAGGTCCAATTTTTATTATTCACTTTTTGACAGAAATAGATAGAGAAAGGGAGACACAAAAGCACTGCTCTCCCATTCAGAGTTGCCTTGGTTGTCCATAGTGCTCCTATTTGGCATCCTACTTGGGACAGAACCCAGGGTCTCACTAATTGAAAAACAGGTACTTCACTCACTGAGCCATTTATAGGCATCTCAGTTTTTATGCTTTAAATATGTGCAGTTTAGTGGCCAGGGAAATATTCATCTGACTTGCAGGGTTGAGTTTCCTCTTCAAATCCTGGCATCATTTGTAACTCTAACTTCCCTCTCCCTTTCTCTGTGTCTCATGACAAATTCTATCTCTCATATCTAATAAACAAAATAAATTTAAAATATTTTTAAAATACATTCAGTTTAAGATATACTAATTGGGGAGTCAGGGGTAGTGCAGCGGTTAAGCACAGGTGGCGCAAAGCACCAGGACTGGCGTAAGGAACCCGGTTCGAGGCCCTGGCTCCCCACCTGTAGGGAAATCCCTTCACAGGTTGTGAAGCAGGTCTGCAGCTGTCTATCTTTCTCTCCCCCTCTCTGTCTTCCCCTCCTCTCTCCATTTCTCTCTGTCCTTCCAACAACGATGACATCAGTAACAACAACAATAATAATTACAACACTAAAACAACAAGGGCAACAAAAAGGGAAAATGAATAAATAAATATTTTTAAAAACTAAAAAAAAAAAATTAAAAAAAAAGATATACTAATTGCCCCTCAATTTTTTTTAAACCCTGATTTTTGTTTAAAAAATCCTATTATTTGTAGTGGACTCAAAGTTTTTAAAATTTTTATTAGTGATTAATATTGATTTACAAAATTACAAGATGAGAGGAGTACAACTCCACTTCTCATCACCAGAGTTCAGTGTCCCCATTCCCTGCACTGTAAGCTGTGGCAGTTCTCCTAAGGTTGCAGATATGGGTTAACTATTATTTCTACAACTATTTGTATAAATTTGCCAATTTTTTTCTATGGTCCCATCTTCACTTTTTTTTTTCCCCAAACCACACATACATCTATTACTACATCCACATTTCTCCCCCTTTCTCTTCTCTTTCTTGGTCCCGATGGAGTTGGAGGTCAGAGCCCTCTGGTCATCTTTCCCCTATCACTTGTCCCTCACTGGGAGTATGGACCAAAGTTCTTTTTGGGGTGCAGAAGGTGGGAGTTCTGGCTTTTGTAATTGCTTCTCTGCTGGACATGGGCAGTGGAAAGTTGATTCATACCCGGAACCTGGGAAACTCCAATTTGTATTAAGTGGATTTCCCTCCTGTAGTCTCTGATAAAAAAATGAAAATAAAAATATACTCCTGGACACAGGGGTGGGGGATGGGGGTAGATAGCATAATGGTTATGCAGAGACTCTCATGTCCCACACCACAATAAGCCAGAGCTGTGCAGTGCACTGGTGTTTCTCTCTGTTATGGTTATGCAAAGAGACTCTCGTCCCCCACACCACAATAAGCCAGAGCTGTGCAGTGCTCTGGTTTCTCTCTGTGTTTTTCTCTGCATCTCTCTCAAAAATAAAGTAAATAAAATACTTAAATATATATACTTCTAAAAAAGGGTGCCATATGTAGTAGGAGACTTCATAGCTATAACTTTCCCTTGTGATGGGCCTGGAATAGAATGTCCACCTCACTCCAAGGCCTCAGGCTTTCCATGATCATGGGAGGGTAAACAAAAGCAAATACAAAAATCAAAGGGTAATGAAAATGTTCAAGCTAAGTATGATGAATTTGGATTGTACATAGAGAATTGTGCTATCTTGACGACGTTGTTTATAGCAGGGAGTGTCTTATATAGAAATCTCTATATAGAAGCATATATAGAGAGAGACAAAGATAACTTGGGAGGCGAGGGGAAATGGTAAGGGAAAGAGACAGAGACACCTGCAGTCCTGCTTCACAGTTTGTGAAACTTTCCCGCTGCAGGTGGGGACCAGGGGTTTACTCTGGATCCTTGCACACTATAATGTGTATCTTAAACCACGTGTGCCACTGCCTGGACCCAGAAGCTTCTTTAAGAGAAATAACTATGGAAACCCCCTCAATATTATAAATTCCTCAGTTCTATTCTACTGTCTGATGTTTACCAGTTTAAAGAAAATCTGGAGAAAAAATTCAGTTTCAAAGTCCTGCATTTTAAGCAAACTTATTTGTCTACTTTTAATTTTATTTTATGGGGGGGTGGTGGTTAATGGTTTATAGTGCAGTCTTTAACACAAAGGCCCAACCTCTAATCTCCCCTTAATTGGCATCTACAGGAAAGCACAACAAGATCCCAATACCCCTTATCCTGTCCCTTTCTTTCCTTCCCCAGAGTCCTTTACCTTGGTGCAATATGCCACATTCAGTCTAAGTTTTTCCTTATGTTGCAGAAATTATCCCCCAACATGAGACCAGACAGTTGAGGTGAAGTAGAGAGGAGTTTAATACACCAGTGTGTATAGGAGACTGTGGATCACTCTGGGAAGTTCTCTCCTCCGCACCTTGGAAAAGCACACAGTTTTATTCTGGTTATACTGCAGTCCTCAAAAAGGGGTGGGGAAACAGACCAGATGGATTTTTCTCATTACTTCAAAGTAAGCAGAAAATAGCAAAGGCAAACTTTTACATAGTTACAATACATGCACCTGATCCTTGGCCTTGGTGCAGGCAGAGATAGGGAGACCTAGTATTTATTAGTCCCAGGCCAGCTGGATTACTTCCTAGTCATCTTTATCTTCAAGCACCATTGCCTGGGGCCTACTAATTTAGGAATGTGGAGGGAGGAGGTACAGTAGCTGCCGTCATTGATTGCTGTGAGGCCCATCAGGCACAGAGGAAATACAAATCTCTACCAGCCACATAGATTAAAATACCTACATAGGGTGAATCAGGAGAGTATGCACTGTGTGTTCATCTATGTTTCCATTTCACTTACTGTTCTTTATTCTTAAATTCCACCTATAGTTGAGATCATTTGGTATTGGTCTTTCTCTTTCTGATTTGTCTCATCAACATGATGCCTTTAAGTTCTAACCAGGATATTGCAAAAGAGATGACCTCACCTTTTTAAAAAAATTTTTATTTGTAAAAAGAAACACTGACAAAAACTGTAGGATAAGAGGGGTACAACTCCACACAATTCCCATCACCAGAACTCTGTATCCCTCTCCCCTCCCATAATAGCTTTCCTATTCTTATCTCTTCTTCTCCTTCTCCTTCTCCTTCTCCTTCTCCTTCTCCTTCTCCTTCTCCTTCTTCTAGCGATTGCCCTTCTTCCGTAGCCAGTCAACAGCATCAGGTTGAGCCTGATGTCTGCTTGTTGCTGGTTTTGAAAGTGACTGGGATCCATGTGGATTCAGTCGGCTAGGAAGGATCGTCAGTTTCCCCAATAAATGGGTACTCACGGGATGCACCACGAGAAGGTCGATGGATGCACCACGAGAAGGTCGATCCAATTCTTATCCCTCAGGGAGTATGACCCAGGGTCATTATGGAGTGCAGAAGGTGGAAGGTCTGGCTTCTGTAATTGCTTCCCTGATGAACATGGGCATTGGCATGTCGATCCATACTCCCAGCTGATCTCATCATTTTGACAATTGCACAGCACATAACATATGTACCACAACTTCCTTAACTATTCATCTATCATTGGATATCTGGGTTATTTCCTAGTCTGGGCTATTACAAACTGTGCTTCTGTGAACACTGGTGTGCATAGGTCTTTTGGGGTGCATTTTTGTTTTCTCTAGGTAATTCTCTAGGAGAGGGTTTATCTGCTGGGTCATAAGGTAGGTCCATTTCTAGAGTTCTGATGAATCTCCAGACTGTTTTTTATAGGACAAACTTATATTCCCACCAACAATGTAGGCGAGTTTCTTTTCTGCCCCCCCAACACATCTCTCCAACAACTGGTATTTCTGTCTTTTCTAAAGTGTGATTTTCCTGCAGGTGTAAAGTGGTATCTCATTGTTGTCTTATTTGCATTTCCCTAATCATCAGTGACTTTGAGCATTTTTTCATATGTGTGTTGGCCTTTTGGATCTCTTCTTTTGAGAAGATTCTGCCTATCATTCCCTCCATTTTTCAGTGCGATCATTTGTATTTTGAGTTTTGTGAACTCTGTGTGCTTTGGCTATAAGTATTCTGTCCAATGTAGGGCATACAATTTTTTTTCTTCCACTCCATGGGGAGGGTGTTTCTTTGTTATGATTTACAGAATATTTTTAGTTGATGTAGACCTGTTGGTCAGATTTTGCTTTAGTTTTCCTTGCATTTGAATTTGAATCGGGGAAGATGTTGCAAAACCTTATATAGAAGAGTATTCTTTAAGCACAATTATTAAAGCTTTGGCTGCAAGTGGTAGAGGAAGAACTTTAAACTAAGATGTTAAAGCTATTTTAAAAAATATATTATTTTAGTGAAAGAGATACACGGAGGGGGAACACACACACACACACACACACACACACACACACACACACACACACTAGAGCACTGCTCAGTTCTGGGGTATGGTGGTGCTGGGACCTCAGAGCCTCAGGCATAAATCTTTTGTCTAACCATTAATGCTATCTTCCCAGAAATCTCTGTCCTTTCTAATACTCAATATAAATTAGGAAGTTTCTGGGAGACCTGTCATCAACCTCACCTTGCATCCTCTTCTAATTTCTCCTCTGTTACCACTATTAAGTAGCTGCTGGTTCCCAGCTGGAGAGCAAGGATTGCACCTGCTCCAAAGGCCAGTGGACTCCTCCACTCGCAGTTCAGCCTGGACAGTTTGTGCACCAACACGAAGACCCACTAGGGGTCACTGCAGCCTCAGCGCTATTGTGCCACCAGTTCAGGACACTGAGTGCTGCAGAGGGCGTGGGACCCCCAGCGCCGAGCACCAGGGTCCGAGGCAACTGCTCCCTGCCTTTCTGAGCCAGTCTTTCTGTTTCCCTAGGATACCGACTCTTCAAGTCGAGCTAGGAACCGGTCAACCCAGCAACTCTGGAGCCGCACGCGCTACTGGTGCGAACCTGCCTGCACCTAGCCATTTGACCACCTCCGCTCCGCCCTCTGCCCCTGGCTAAGACCCCGCCCAGTAGGGCCTCCAGGTTCCGGGCCACTGGGCCCCGGCTTCCCTCCGGGGCGTTTCGCTGACACCCAGACCAGCCCAGCTGCACCTTGACTGCTCTCGCCTGGGGCGCCACCCCCGGCACACCAGGAGAACTTTCCCTGTAGCCGCCTGGCTCAGGCGCTCCCGGGTCACATCCGCACCCTTTTTCCTCGGCCGCTTTTATCCGGAGGGCCTTCTGCCTGCACACGCCTTTCTCCGGAGGTCTCCTGCCGGCAAATCCTTCGATCCCTGTTTTCTTTGAATCTGCCCCAGAAACATCACCCCCTCCGCGATTGCAAGGTGTTCTCGGAGTGAGAGCCTGAACTTGGCCGCACGCAGGACCCCCATCCCGCCTTGAAAGAACTCGGACACCCCTGGAGTCTCAACCTTCGACGAGCTGACCTCCCCTAGACCTTGTCGGTAAGGAACCAGCTGCCTTTCCAGATCTTGGCGCTTCGCGATGCTTGCGGGCTGGCAAGGTGGGCGCGGAGGGTGGGGTGAGGGGGTTTTGCAGTGATCTTCGTCTTTGCCCCTGAAGTGGGACTGGGACGTCGTGGATGCGTTGACACAAAGGAACAGCTGAGCTCTCCCGGTTCGGCGGCGGACCTGACCCGGGCTTTGGGGAGGGTTCCGGGCGGGAAGTGCGCGACCGTGCGGGACTCGGGAGGCGGAGCGGAGGTCTGCGCGTAGCAGCAACGCTCTAGGTGGGCGCGGGTGCTGGGGCTGTACAGCTAGGGGCTTTCAGGTCCAGGGAGCCTCCTCCCTCCCCTTATTGCTTCTCTTCGCGTTGCCAAACGACTTTTGTCGTCCACAGGGCTGAGACCGCGCGCCCCCCACCCCCTTCGGAGGAGCCGCAGCCGCGGGATGCGCGGGGGCGCGCCGCCGCCCTCCGGGCCGAGTTCCGCCGGCGCTTTCCCCGCGGTTGCGGGGCGCTGAGTCTACGGCTCCGCTGCTCTTCTCGCCTCCAGCCCGCGGACGCCGGAGACCGCGGGGAGCTGTCCCTTCTCGCCCCCGCCGCTGAGCAGACCCGGAATTAATGCCTCGCACTTGAGGGGATCAGGGGGGCGATTCTGCGCTGGGGTCTCCGCTCGCTCGCGTCGCTGGAGGCGACCGCAGCCGACATGGGCTGCTTCTGCGCTGTTCCGGAAGAATTTTACTGCGAAGTTTTGCTCCTGGACGAGTCCAAGTTAACCCTCACCACCCAGCAGCAGGGCATCAAGGTAGGTGCGGGCCTCGGTTTTTACTGGGGACAAGGGGGCGGTGTGGGCAGCTGGGTGGGCTGCGGGACCCGCGGCTTTGTTTGAGGATTGGCAGGGGTCGCGGCGGGAGGTAGTGCCTCTGCGAGGTGGGAGGGAGAGGTTTGTCCGGTCCCTGGCCCCGGCGCTCATGAAGAGAGTGGGCGTGTGAGGGTAGATTAACTCTGAGTCCCTTCATAAAGGAAAGTAACTTTGAAGTCTCAGTGGATACTCCACGCACCAGCTCTCAGCCGTAGTCTGCGGTTCTGCAACCGAGATCAAAACTCTTCCCACCACCAAATCCCAGAGAGGCGCAGAATTGCATAGATCGCCTGCATGCAGCGCACAAAGTACAGTTTCCCTTGGCTTTGTTGAAGGCGGTTTTTCTCGATAGTGTCATAGGACGGGAGGTTGGGGAGGGAGTATCATACACATTTATTGGGGGTGGTGGTAATTGTTTTACCTGGGTTTGTAGTTGGGCAAGTCCACGTTTGGACAGCAAAGAATTCCTACAGGAGAGCTACTTTTATCCTCACATTTAAGGAAACATCTTTTCAATCGTAGTAACTTGCGCCTGTTTGAAGGTCATTAAATGCAATTACTACGATTAACCTAGAGAATCCAAACAACAACAACAACAACAAAAAGGCTTTAAGGAGTAGCAGATCTCCACTTCTTTAATTTTGATGACTTCTTATGTTTGCAGTTGACAACCTGAGGGACGTGCCTGCGTGTTTGTTTGGCTCTAGCAACAGGGTAATTACCCAGAGAAGAGGGAATCAGGAGTGTTTTGTTTGTCCTTTTCTCCTTTAAATCGCGTAGGCATCTTAGCCACACAACTGAGCCTGAAGAATGGAACCTGCCCCTCCCACCCAGCCTCTACCTCCCACCCCCGCATCAAGTGGAGCTGGCGGTCTGAGAAATCAAGTTAAGGCTGTCAGGTCTCCTTTCTTGGTCTTGTCATGTCAGAAGTTAATTTTAATGGCGTAGGCCATTTCCTTGTGTAAAAAAAAATTTTTTTTCCCTTCATAGTTTCATGCTCACCAGAGTAACTGTTTCTGGCCAAAAACTTCAGCTTTGATATTGCCATTCTTTTTTTTTTTTTTTTAATCATGCTCCAAACACCTTCCCCCTCCAGTTAAAATCAGGAGAAAAAGAAAAAAAAAAAAAAATCAGGGAACTAACTTGCTTTACATATGATGTAATGTTTTGGGGTATATGGTGTGAATGAAATAGGCAAAAAAATTCACAAAACCATGAATTTTTGATAATCAGTAAGCTCTCTGGTGCAGGGGTAGAGATAATTAGAAAAAGACTAACAGTGATCTAATACTGAAACAAAGGAATCTTTCTGAAGTGTAAAGTCTAAAATCATCTGGAGTGTGAACTTCCTATTTAATCATGAAAGCAATGCCCCTGTCAGCTGTGGAATATGTACATTATTCTGTCAAGAGAGCAGCCAAGACTTGGGATCAAATGGAATGATTTGTCAAAGAGACATGAATCAAAAGCCCCCATCCACAACTAGTTTTTATAACCTGATGGTGCTTATCTTGTTTTACAAACAGCTTAAAGATTGGTGAGTGATTCAAAAGGCAAGAGCAACTTAATGCTGTTATTTTGGATAGATGCCATGTAACTAAATAATAATTTAAGGAGGCTTTTGTTGGAAGTAATCATTTTGCAGCAGGCTTGGTCTCTTTCAGTGCCATATAAGCTTGCTACACAATTATTTTGATGGCCAGATGTGTAACACAGATGTCTGCTGAAGTAAACCACATTATCTGAAACTACCATGCCACCCTACAATATTTGTATGAAGCACCTATCTACTCGTGGTGTGTACTAAATTAAATACATAATCACATTTTTAAAATGGAAACATGTATGAACAGCATCTCACATGTGACATATAAGCTTTGGATAGGATTGTTTTGTATATATGTGCCATTTAAAAACTCCTACTTTGATCTATAAAGAAATTAGTAAATGAGCTGGGGAGATGCTTTCATGCTTGAGGCACCAAAAGTCTCATGTTCAGTCCCCAACACAGCCAGAGCTGAGAAATGCTTTGGCAAAAAAAAAAAAGAGAGAGAGAGACAGAGACTGGCAAACAATTTAAAGTTGATAGACAAGAACTACTACTATGGTGTTTCTTCCTGGAATATTACACTTGATAACTTTGATTATCACTAATGGGAGACATTTTACTAATTTCTAAAGAATTTACTTGCATTACTGATACGCTATTGCATTGTGAGTTACAATTAACTGTAGTAGCTGTAAGTATAGAGGAAGTAGTAAAGTGTAAGAGAGACTTGGTAAAACATCTTTTTCCTTTTGCCATTTTGAAAACCACTTTTTGGATTTGTTTAAGTACCAAAGGATAAATTGAAAATTTAGGCTTTTAGTGATTTTTTACAATAAAGTACAAATTTTAAATGGAGTCTAGGAAAAAAAAAATTTTGTCCCCATAGAAAGCATTTCAGCCTGAAGACAAAAATTCACACATCTTCTATGCTAAGATGAATAACATTTCAGGGGAAAATAATCTTCTGTTTGAAAATAGTAAGAAAATGCATAATATCTTTGTATTCATTCTAATGTTATGTAGAAATTTGTCTTAACTTGCTTTAGAAGTACCTCACCTTCACAAGCAGGAAGTCTTTTGCATGTAGTTTATAGTTGAGCCCTATCCAAGATTTTAAAAATCCAGGTTTATGTAAGTTTTATTCTGTTGGTTGTGTGTTGAGTCTCACAATAGCTTTTAGCTGTTTGTGTTCTACTGCTATCTCTGTTGTTTATTTAAGTAGGAATTTCTCCTGTGGTTGGTCTCTTGGTTTTCTGAATAGTGTTTATTCAGGAGAACTTTTGTTATGTCCTTTGTAGTTAGTTCTGTGTGCAGGGTGAGGTAGATACCTTTCTTTTTGTTCTCTTGAAGCATAGGATTCTGGGGAATGAGGAGAAGGGGTGGGGCTGTGGGAGGGTTTTAGGGTTCTGGTGCATGATGGTGGCAAAGTTCCTAACTTGCAGGTGAGAGTGTTTTGCAGACATCTATCACAAGGAGATGAGAAATTGTACCCATGTGTCAACAACTGTACTGTAAACCATTTAATTTCCAATAAAGTAATAATTAAAAATAATAAAAAGAAAGCAAAAGTTCAATGTGACTTAAACTATCAGTACTTTTTTTTTTTTTCTTTTTAAACTAGAGCATTGTTCAGCTCTGGTTTATGGTGATGTGGGTATTGAACCTAGAACTCACAGCCTCAAGCATGAAAGCATGAGAATTGTTTATGTAACATTTACCCCCCCCCCATCACAACTACTTTTATGGATTGCCATTTGATTAGCAAAAGATTTTCAAGGATAAGAACAATCACAAGTTTTCTTTAAAATTTTAGTTCTACACAAAGTGAAACATGGGCTAGGCATGGTGTATTGCTAAATCAAAGCAAAAAAGGAAGGGAAGGAGGGAGAGGAAGGGCAGAAGTGAACTTTGGGGTCCTGTTGCATAATAAAAATTATACCCATTTATCAATGATTGTGTAAACCATTAAACTCCCCAACAAAAATGAAAAAAATTCTCAAAATTGCTACTGCAGATATGACCAAGTGTATTTTTGTTGCAACTACATTTTCTCCTCTGATAATGTGATAAACACTGAAGCGTTCATTTTCCCCTTGATACATTTCACTGAATTAACGAAATAGAGGCCCAGTTAGTAAATGTGACTATGATAGAAGTATCTCTTTTCCATAGACAATTAAGTTTCTAAAATTCAAATTTGATGATGCTCATGTTGTGACAGTTTAAGATAAACCAGTTCATGCTCCCTCAAAAAAGAAAAAATCAAAGTATTTTTCAGCTTTATTGAGATATACCATATGATCATTTTACATTCCCATCATCCTATCACTGGGTTAATTAACCCATGTAGCACCTTACATAGGCATTTATTTATTTAGTAACTGAGAACACTTAAGTTGTAGTCTGATAGCAATATTTCAATTGCCAGCTCTAGTCATCATAGGTATCCCTCTAATCTATATATCCTCAGACCTTAAAGGCCTCTTCAGTTTTACAGGAAGTTTTTTTTCCCTTGAAAAAAATTTAGTATGAAATGCTTTGTTTGTTATCAAACAGCTAACTAGTGGCCGTCCTTCTCTAGGTTTTTATAAATTTTTGTGGTTGGTAGTGAGCCCATTTTAGCATTAAGCTTGAACTAACTTGAACTAATGCAGAGTTTGTGCTACTTTTAGACATAGGTGATACCTTAGTCTGTTTAACAAAATCTCACAGACTGACTCTTATAAACAAGAGAAATTTATAAGTTTAGAGGCCCTCTTTTGTAAGGGCACTAGTTCAATTTATGAAGACTCTTCCTTCATGACCTTAATACCTCTTGAAGGTTCTGCCTCTAGTTACCATTACTGGGGAGTTATGTTTCCAGCATAGAAAGGGGGTCCAGTGCCTGTGGAGGATAACAAACATCCAGACTATGACAAGCAGTAAAGGTAAATCTGAATTGCAGAGACAGAAGCTCAGATTCTACTTCTGACAAGGGTTTGTTATTTTATTAAGACACAAGCAAGATGGGAAACCCACTTTTCCCCCCTCTTTTGTTGCCCTTGTTGTTTTATTGTTGTTGTTATTGATGTCGTTGTTGTTGGACAAGACAGAGAGAAATGGAGAGAGGAGGGGAAGACAAAGAGAGGGAGAGAAAGATACCTGCAGACCTGCTTCATTGCCTGTGAAGAGACTCCCCTGTAGATAGGGAGTCAGGGGCTTGAACCAGGATCCTTACATAGGTCCTTGTGCTTCACACCATGTGCACTGAACCTGATGTGCTACCGCCCAACTCCCTACTTCTTCTTCTTTTTTTTTTTTTTTTAACATTTGTCCTGTTGTGTCTCAGAGTAGGAGCAGACCATCCTTTGTTGTGGGAGTTCATCTTGTTTATGGTTGAACACTTAGTTTTCGCAGCATCCACCCAAAGATGCCATCAGTGTCTCTTGCCCAGTCATTACAAACAAGAATATCCCCAAATGTTACTATGTGCACTCCAGGGGACAGCATTGACTTCAGTTAAGAACCACTGCCATAGGGAATAATAGTGTTTTTATTCTTAGGTGTTTCTGCTCAGTTTTCTGTATTGAACGTAGACCAACTTTTAGATGTTTTCCTTTTTCTCTTTGGGGTAGGATGATTTCCATACTTTATATGTCAGTTCTTCTTCTAGCGTTTGCCCTTCTTCCGTAGCCAGTCAACAGCGTCAGGTTGAGCCTGATGTAAAGTTTTGAGACCTCCTTTGAATCTGGAGAGGTGGCAGTCGCTGACTATGTGGGTCATAGTCTGTCTGTAGCCGCAGGGGCAATTCGGGTCATCTCTGGCTCCCCAGCGATGGAACATAGCGGCGCACCAGCCATGGCCTGTTCGATAGCGATTGAGGAGGGCCCAATCATATATGTCAGTGATAATGTGATACTTGTGTTATTATTATGATACTTATTTGCTTACTGTTCTCACACTAAGAAAATACAATTCCTTGATTAAAAGCAAAGACACAGAAACTAGGTCTCCACAGTTACATATGATTCCACTTAATAGCTGTAGGGTCTTTATAGAGATACTTTTCTTGAATCTCAATTTCTCCTTCGGTACATTGGAACAGAATAGTACTTACTTCATGTGTCCATGATGGTATGTGGTCAGCTCCCAGAAAATTTTAAATTTATTCTTCTCCTTTCTTCATCCTCCCTTGTTCTCGTTAATGCCTTCTTCCTGTCTATAGATACAGTCTAACTTCATTGTTAGAGTTGGTACCTCCCTCATCTAGGCCTGCCTAGAAACTGCTTGTTCTTTCATATACTATACTGTCTTGTGCCTTTTTGTAGAGGGTCCTTGCTGACTGCTGGATGTTTTCCTTTCCCTCAGCACTTATTAATATGAACCATCTTCTAAGACTTGAACCAAGTCTCCCATCTGCTAGAAGGCCATCATCCCGGTCTGACCAGACAGACTTAAGTACCCATTAGGTCCTATAATTCCTGTTATAGTACTTGCCACTTTACAAGTGTTATTTTTGGACAAGTCTGTCTGCTCTGCAGCCTACCTATCAACCCCTACCTAGTAGCTTGAACTGCAGTGCACATGCAATAGATGCTGCTGCTTGTTAAATAGAATTTGAATAGAAGAATGAATAGAGTGTTAACAGTTGGAATAGGCCATATTGAAACTCTTCCGGGTAATGAGGTTCCTTTACCTTTTTATTCCTACTCAAAAGGAATCTAGAATAAAGTGAAATTCTCTGTGAAAAATCTGTTGCCAATATACTCTAATTTTTATGCTGATAATGAGGAGAAAGTGAGATGGTACAGGGCACTGAATGCATATAGTTTATTGAAGGGCTGATAGCAGCCACTTCAGAACGCATGAATCACACCATTTTTCACTGTAAAAGCTACTACTGAGTCTCTCTTTCTCCTTTTTTTTCCTCCCTAAAATAGAACTTTTCCCTTGCAACTGGAGAGTCTTAGAAGAAAAAGCATTTTGCAAGAACAGAAAATTGATTCTTCCATTGTTTTTCCGAGTACCTTACTCTGAAAACTGTGTCAGAACAGTGTCAGTTGGTTTCATAGTGTTGGTTTACGCCATCAAAGACGGGTACAATTCCTAATCATCTGTTTTAAACTAGAAGCTGTTTTAATATCATCTGTTTTAATCTAGAAGCTGTGTAAACCCTCATTCAGTATTGCTCTGTAGTTTACTGGAAAAATACATGGTCAGCATAGGCCATATTAAATTATGAAAAATTGTATTATTTATTTTATCCTTATTTTTTAGGAATTTTAAACTTAGGAAAATTGAGAATATTCACCTATTGGGCCATGAGAGAGAGATATGGAGCGAGAGTGCCATTTACTCATATGTTGGCAGGCCCAACTCTGCAGAAAGACTTAACTTTTTAAAAAAAATTTATTTATTTTCTCTTTTTGTTGTCCTTGTTGTTTTCCATTGTTGTTGTAGTTATTTTTGTTATTGATGTTGTCATTGTTAGATAGGACAGAGAGAAATGGAGAGAGGAGGGGAAGACAGAGATGGGGAGAGAAAGAAAGACAACTGCAGACCTGCTTCACCGCTTGTGAAGTGACTCCCCTGCAGATGGGGAGCCGGGGGCTCAAACCAGGATCCTTGGGGGTCCTTGCGCTTTGCGCCACGTGCGCTTAACCTGCCGTGCTACTGCCCGACTCCCAGAAAGACTTATCTTTTAAAAAAAGATTTATTTAATGAGAGAGACTAGAATCAAAGGGTCACTCCAGTATATACTTGAACTCAGAACTTTACATATGCAAGTCTTGCACTTGATGACTTATTCACCTCCCTGCCTTCTAAATATTCCATTCTGATCCTGAGTGTGTTTTTCTGCAGACCTGTTATAAACATGCTAAGTCAAAGGTCAATTTTATCATGATTCCCAACCCTCTGGGTTCTACTGCTTTTGCAGAATTATAATCACAAGTAAGGCACAAGTAATGCTTACACTACTGGGCAGCCTGCTCTGAATTGCAATGACTAACTTACTTTTGCTTCTGCATTACAAGATTTATTTTCTAAGTCTCATATATTGAGATGAAACAGGCTATCTGTTATCGCCTACTAGAGGTATAGACTAGGTGTGTTAAGGCCAGGAGCCAGTTTGCTTAGTTTGTGACCAAAAAAAAAAATCATCTACAACCACAATTTGGAGAATCTACTATTGTCAGAACTGTGGCTTGCATTCCTGTGCCCTCTGAACCATGTATTTTCTTTTCTTTTCTTTTTTTTTTTTTTAAAGTAAAACAGCTACTTTTCCTTAATTCTGCTTATTGTTAATCCATGTGTCTGTAACTCAACACTCTTAAGAGGTTTCCCAAAGGGAAAGAGAAAGGTGCTCTAGGGTCTCTTAGTAATCACTGGAGCCTGGCAATGACTCCCAAACATGTGAGAAGTTTGTTTCCAAAGTTATTGATAATCCAGAGAGAGTTACAACAAGGGACAGGGTGGACAAGGCAAAGCAAGAGGTGCTGAGTACT
Source organism: Erinaceus europaeus (assembly GCF_950295315.1). Taxonomy (NCBI): domain Eukaryota; kingdom Metazoa; phylum Chordata; class Mammalia; order Eulipotyphla; family Erinaceidae; genus Erinaceus; species Erinaceus europaeus. The sequence continues at coordinate 37,092,317 of NC_080172.1, read as the reverse complement.
CACCTCCAAGGACAACAGCAGAGGAATCAAATGACATGAGAAGATTTAGCTATATTCCCAGTTTTGTTGAGAGGGTAACCTAGAAATTGGTTAGACAGTGCTTTGTTTAGAATGCAGCTTTCCAGATAATATGAGTGGGGGCCAGGTAACTGGGACATCAGAGTCTTTAAACCTTTCTGGTTTAACCTGTCTTTCATTTCAAGATATGTCTGAAAATTATTCTTGGAGCCTGTGCTGCCTTCCTTATCACTTATCAACTTTGGTTTTCTGCCCATCTTTACTGTTCCTGATGCAGGTATAAACTCATATCCAGTTTTGTTCTTTTGCATATTTCAACCTGATTTTCCCAGCACCATTTGTTGAAGAGATACTCCTTTCTTAATTTAGTATTTTGAGTTCCCTTGTCAAAAATAAGATTTCCATAGGTGTGTGTGGGAACTTCATCATATTACTGAGTAGTAATCCATTGTGTATATATATGCCACAAACTGAACCACTACATTTCACCACACACAAAGTAAACTCTACATGGATCAAAGGACTGGAATTTAGACTAGAAAACATCAAATATTTAGAGGAAAACATGCAGAATACTTTTCAATTTAAGGTTTTTTTTTTTCCTCCAGGGATTATTGCTGGGGCTTGGTGCCTCCGCCATGACTACACTGCTCCTGAAGGCCATTTTCTTCATTTTGTTGTTGTGAAGGGGAAAGATGAAGAGAGGAAAACAGAGGAAAGGGGGAAAGGTGGAGAGAGGAAGATGGAGGGGAAGACGGAGAGGGGGAAAGAAAGACACCTGCAGACCTGCTTCCTGCTTGTGAAGTGACCCCCCTTCAGGTGGGGAGCCTGGGCCTTGAACCAGGATCCTTATGCCAGTCCTTGTACTTCACACCATGCGTGTTTAATCTTGTGTGCTACCGCCTGCCCCTCTCAATTTAAGTTTTTATTATTATTATTATTATTATTATATATATATTTATTTATTTTTTATTTAAGAAAGGATAAATTAACAAAACCATAGGGTAGGAGGGGTACAACTCCACACAATTCCCACCACCCAATCTCCATATCCCACCCCCTCCCCTGATAGCTTTCCCACTCTCTATCCTGGAACCTTTGGATAGGGCCCACTTTCCCGTATGCCTCTCCCAATCCATATCAAATAATATTGCATCCGCCGATCACAACCTAATCAACGCAACGATGGCCACCTCAACATGCTTCACTTCAGACTGTGTCCAGAGACTTCACGTGTGGAATGACAACCCTTCAGCTTCATTACTTGGGTGAGACCTTTCCTTTCATAGTATACTCTAATTCCATCTCAGGTGGTTCACTTTCTAACAAAGTCCCAAAAACCTAGATATACACCAGTTTCTGTGAGAGAGAGCATATGTTCACACGTATCCATAAACTGCTGCAAAATATATACCTGAAAGCAGAAGTACACTAGAGTTTGCAGTGAGTGGATGTGCAGAAGCTTTTCAATTTGATGTAGTCCCATTGGTTTGTTTCTGCTTTAGTCTTCCTTGCAATTGGGTTTGATTCATCAAAGATGTCCTTGAGGTGTAGGTGGGAAAGTGTTTTACCAATGTTTTCCTCTAAGTATTTGATTGTTTCTGGTCTGACATCCAGGTCTTTGATCCATTTGGAGTTGATTTTTGTTTCTGGTGAGATAAAGTGGTTCAATTTCATTCTTCTGCATGTTACAACCCAGTTTTCCCAGCACCATTTATTGAAGACAGCCTCCTTCTTCCATTTAATCCTTTGGGCCCCCTTATCAAAGATTCAATGTCCATAGGTGTGGGGATTTATTTCTGGGCTTTCAATTCTGTTCCACTGGTCTGTGTGCCTATTTTTGTTCCAGTACCATGCTGTTTTGATGATGATGGCTTTATAATATAGTTTAAGGTCTGGGAGTGTGATGCCTCCATTTCTGTTTTTTTTCCTCAAGATGGTTTTGGCAATTCTAGGTGTTTTCAGGTTCCAGTTAAATGATTGTAGTGTTTGTTCTATTCTCTTAAAGAAGCTTGGTGGAACTTTGATGGGTATTGTATTAAATTTGTATATGGCTCTGGGGAGAATATTCATTTTGATGATATTTATTCTTCCAGTCCATGAACATGGGATACCTTTCCATTTCATGGTATCAGTTTCTATTTCCTTGAGTAGCGACTCATAGTTTTCAGTATACAAGTCTTTCACTTCTTTGGTCAACTTTATTCCTAGGTATTTGATTGATTTTGCTGAAACAGTAAATGGGAGTGATTTCTGGATGTCTTCTTCTTCATATTTAGTGTTTGTATAGAGAAATGCCACTGATTTTTGTACATTGATTTTGTAGCCTGATACCTTGCTATATTGCCTAATAACTTCCAGTAGTTTTCTGCTGGGTTCTTTAGGTTTTTCTATGTATACTATCATATTATCTGCAAATAGTGAGAGCTTGACTTCTTCCTTTCCAATCTGTATTCCTTTGATTCCTTTCTCTTACCTGATTGCTATGGCAAGAACTTCCAATACTATGTTGAAGAGTAACGGTGACAGTGGACAGCCCTGTCTAGTCCCCGATCTGAGGGGGAATGCTTTCAGCTTCTGTCCATTGAGTATGATGTTGGCTGTAGGTTTGCTATATATAGACTCCACTATCTTGAGGAATTTCCCATCTATTCCCATTTTTTGAAGAGTTTTGAGCATGAATGGGTGTTGGATTTTGTCAAAGGCTTTCTCTGCATCTATTGAGATAATCATGTGGTTTTTGGCTTTGCTTTTATTGATGTGGTGAATGACACTGATTGACTTACGGATGTTGAACCAGCCTTGCATTCCTGGGATGAATCCCACTTGGTCGTGATGAACAATCTTTTTGATATGTTGCTGTGTCTGGTTGGCTAAGATCTTGTTTAATATTTTGGCATCTATGTTCATCAGAGATATTGGTCTATAGTTTTCCTTTTTTGTTCTGTCCCTATCAGCTTTTGGTATCAGGGTGATGTTGGCTTCATAGAAGGTGGAAGGGAGTATTCCTGTTTCTTCAATCTTATGGAAAAGCTTATGAAGTATGGGTACTAACTGTTTCCTGAAAGTTTTGTAGAATTCTTTTGTGAAGCCATCTGGTCCAGGACTTTTGTTGTTGGGGAGATTCTTAATAACGGTTTCTATTTCTTTGTCTGTGATTGGTGCATTTAGATTTTGTAGTTCTTCTTGGTTCAGTTTTGGATGGGCATATACTTCTAGGAATTGTTCCATTTCTTCCAGATTCTCTAGCTTGGTGGCGTATAGTTTTTAATAGAATTTTCGCAGGATTCTCTGGATTTCTGTGGTGTCAGTTGTGATATCTCCTCCATCGTTTACAATTCTATTAATTTGAGTCTTCTCTCTTTTTTGTTTGGTGAGTCTGGCTAGGGGCTTGTCAAATTTGTTTAATCTTTCAAAGAAATGTTGATTTGGCTTCATTGATCTTTTGTATGGTTCTTTTCGAACTTGGATGCCTGAGTTGCACAGCAGATTTCATCGGTGTAGATGAACTTCCTTGAAGAAGTTTCTGGGAGGTCATTGATGTAAATATTAAATAGCGTAGGAGCCAGAACAGAGCCCTGGGGGAGGCCACTTGAGACAAGTCTCCATCTGCTAGACTTGTCACCCAGATGAACCCGGAATCTTCTGTTTTGGAGAAGAAACGATATAGTGTTGGCCACCCATGGAGGCAGGCATCTTGAGATCTTGACTAGGAGACCACGGTGCCAGACCGTGTCATAGGCTGCTGTGAGATCAACAAAGACAGCACCCGTCTTTAAATTCTTCTGGAATCCATTTTCAATGTAAGTTGAGAGGGCCAGGGCTTGTTCGCAGGTAGATCTTCCTGGGCGGAAACCAGCTTGGGCGGGTGATAGGAATTTCTCTGTAAGATGAGAAATACGTGACAAAAGCAGCCTCTCAAGGAGTTTGTAACACACAGAGAGGAGAGAAATTGGTCTATAGCTGGCGGCCAGTGTTGGGTCTTTCTTTGGTTTCAAAACCGCTATAATCTTCGCACGATGCCAAACTTTGGGCATAGACTCAGATTCCAAGATGTGGGACAGGAATGAAGCGAGCCACTTCTTTGCCGCGGGACCCAGGTTAAGAATGAGTTCTGGGGTGATGTTATCATAGCCAGCAGCTGTTCCCGGTTTAACCCTCTTCAAAGCGTCTTCCAGTTCAGACAGTGTAAAAGGAGAGATTTTTGGAGATGGACAAGATAACCGGAAGTGGGATGACCATTCATGGGAAATTTCTCTGTTCCAGACTGGGTCGATCTTAGCACATCCAACTTGAGTTAGGTGACTTGAGTTAGTTCGACATCCTCGAGGAAACACTCACGAAAGACATGTCTCTTGTATCTGATTACTGTAAAAAATGGCGACTAATCCCTAGCACTGCAAAAACAGTATCATCTGTTTTCCATCTACACCATGCCTCGGCCTCGCGTGAACTTAATGTGCAGCTTGGCGATACGAGAATCCGGCATGAAGCCCAGCCAGTCTATCTTGGCGTTACTCTCGATTGCACCCTGTCATTTCACAAACATCTCATAAAAACTGCAGCAAAGGTGGGCGCGAGGAATAACATCATTGCAAGACTGGCCAGCTCCTCATGGTGCACGAGCGCTTCCACACTATGATCATCATCTCTGGCATTATGCTATTCCACTGCAGAATACTGTGCCCCAGTATGGTTCTGTAGCCCCCATGTCCACTTGGTCGATTCCAAATTATATTCCTCCATGAGGAAAATTTCTGGAACCATCCGTTCCACCCCGGTTCCATGGCTGCCAGTTCTTAGCAACATCGCCCCGCCAGATATTCGTCGGGATGCAGCATCATCTAAGTTCATTTCCCACGTCTACGCTCGACCGGACCTGCCAATATACGCGGATATCTTCGCCCACCCTGTCCAACGCTTGACATCTCGTCACCCAATCTGGTCCCCTACGCCTACACTGAACTTCTCTGTTCCAGTCTCTTGGAAACAGAGCTGGCAGTCAGTTGAGGTAAAGAACAAACACCTCATCACAGACCCCTGCAAGCGTCAACCCGGCTTTGACCTAGCACGTTATGATTGGCCTCTCCTCAATTGCTATCGAACAGGCCATGGCCGGTGCGCCGCTATGTTCCATCGCTGGGGAGCCAGAGACGACCCGAACTGCCCCTGCAGCTACAGACAATGACCCACATAGTCAATGACTGCCACCTCTCCAGATTCAAAGGAGGTCTCGAAACTTTACATCAGGCCCAACCTGATGCTGTTGACTGACTATGGAAGAAGGGCAAATGCTAGAAGAAGAAGAATGGTTCTTTTATTTTCGATGTTGTTTATTTCTGCTCTAATTTTAGTGATTTCTGTCCTTCTGGTTGCTTTAAGGTTCCTTTGTTCCTTTTCCTCTAAGTCCTTGAGGTGTGCAGTAATGTTGTTCATTTGAGCTTTTTCTTGGTGTTTAATATGTGATTGTATGGCTATAAGTTTTCCTCTCAGTACTGCTTTAGCTGTGTCCCAAATATTTTGATAGGTGTGTCTTCATTTTCATTTGTTTCCAGGAACATTTGAATTTCCTTCTTGAGTGAATCTCTGACCCAGTGGTTCTTAAGGAGTATGTTGTTTAGTTTCCAAATTCTGTGACTTTTAATAATTTTCTGTTTGTTGTTAAATGTTAGCTTTACTCCACTGTGGTCTGAGAAGTTACTTGGGATGATTTCGATGCTCTTGAATTTATTGATGCTGTCTTTGTGGCCTAACATGTGGTCTATCCTTGAGTATGTGTTATGTGGATTTGAAAAGAAGGTGTATTCCAGTTTTTTGGGGTGAAGGACTTTGAAAATGTCCAAGAGGTCTAGTCTGTCAGTCTCTTCATTCAATTCTCTTGTATCTTCGTTGGCTCTCTGCATTGTTGATCTAAGTGTGAGAGGGGGTTTTTGAAGTCTCCCACTATTATTGTATTACTATTGATGTATTTTTGAAATTCTTTCAGTGCGTGCTTGATGTATTTAGATGGTCCCTTGTTGTTAAATTTTCGGAGGCTCTTGCTGGGCGGGTTGGCTTCATGGGCGGGTAACAGAGACGCGGAGACAACGGCTGGGCAGGGAAGCTGTATTTCTTTATTCAGGAACAACGATTCACAAACTAAGACAAACTAATCACCAAACAGAACTCCGCTGTCTCTTTGCGGCGGCACAAGCACTCTCCCTTACTCTCGAACCCAGGAACTCTGTCTCTCTGGCACTCTCTCTTACTCTGAAACCCTGAAACTCTCGAACTCAGGAACTCAGGAACTCTGTCACTCTCGAACTCAGGAACCCTCTCCCGGGGTTCCTTGGGGCAGGGCCAAGCAGGCCCGCGAAATTAACAGGACTCATCCAATTCTATTGGCGGGGGAGGGCTAGAACAAACCAATGTAAAGCATACGACAATTCCCCCTTTTCTTTTTAACTAAATGACTATAGTATCAAGGGTGTGGGGTGAACAGAAACATATATAACAAAAACCAGCATGTTGCCAAGGGAAGGCCTGAGGGGGCCATATCTGCCTCTCGGGGGCTACTTGCCTCGATAGGCATTTGCATGGGGGCGGGGAACAGCCTAGAGTCCCACAGGCAGCTGGCTGCAACTTACTTATGAAACAAAACTTGTTATTAGCATATCTACTGCACGATCCAACGTTTCTAATAGAGAAGGAATTTGAGACTTTTACATATCAACAACGTCTTTTAACCTTTTGTTACACCCATTCAAGATGGAGACACACCCTAGGTGTGGGCCGGAGAGGAAACCTCAGGCATGAGAATAATTATCATAGCCATTGTGCGATCTACCATTTCTAATAGAGAAGGTAGTGTTTTACATATCAACAAGTCTATTTAACCTTTTGTTTAGACCAACTTAGTTAAAATATATTGATTGTTAACTAATTTTTACCTCAGACTTTAAATGTAAGTTAATTTTTATCTTTATGAGAATTACGTTGAAAACCTTTTTCATTTAACTTTGACTAGTAAGAATTTAGCCTTAAAGCTACTGTTTACCAAACTTTAAACATACACATAAACATGGTCATTAATACACAAGGAGAGAAACCTTTGTTACGAAGACATGTCATTTTAAACACGAATTTAAGTCTGTACTGTCTTAGTTGTTGGGGGAGGTTCACCATCCGGAGGTGGCTTCCCAAACAGCTTCACTTCTAGGAATTGCAGGTTGCGATCTCTGCACAAATCTCTGCATACTCCAGCTTGTCTGTCTTCAGACCGGACCGGCGGCTGGAGATCTCGTGTGCCCAGTTTCGGCAGGGAGCCCAGGGGTCCGGGAGGCCCAGGATGGTTCCAGAATTTATAGAAAGAGGGCAGGGAGGCCATCTTTGTAGAAGGCGTGAGCCTAGGTGCCCAGGGTTGGCGGCCATGATAAGCCGCCACGGCCCTGCCCCATGGCCCTGCCACGTCTGCTGCCCTGTTCGCAGTGGCCGAGCAGCATGGAGGGATCACGCGTCCAGTGCCCTGCGCCACGCGGTGGAGAGCCGGCTCCTGTGGGCTGGCCTCGGGCTCTTGCATTTTGGCCTCGGGCTCCAGGGGCTCTTGCGTGTTGGCTTCGGGCTCCAGGGGCTCTTGTGTGCTGGCTTCGGCCTCCGGGGCTGCGGGCGCGGTACGCGGGGTTGTCTGGGCACAGCCGGCTGGCTGGCTGTTTAACCAGGTGGAAACAGCAGCTCCGCGCCTCGCCTCCAGCCCGCTGGCTCTTCCCGCTGGCTGTTCTGAGTTCGCCTGAGCGAGTGGAAACCACAGAGTGGTCCAGAGATAAATGTTCCAGAAACAGCAAAACAGTCTCGTGAAGAAAGAGCAGAGGCCTTTGGAGATCTCTTCACAAGCAGAAGAGAAGGCCATAGTGCATAGGTAGCTAAATTGTCTTTACTTATCTGAGAGATGCGCAGGTCAGGTCCACGTGGGCGCCATTTGTTGTTAAATTTTCGGAGGCTCTTGCTGGGCGGGTTGGCTTCACGGGCGGGTAACAGAGACGCGGAGACAATGGCTGGGCAGGGAAGCTGTATTTCTTTATTCAGGAGCAACGATTCACAAACTAAGACAAACTAATCACCAAACAGAACTCTGCTGTCTCTTTGCGGCGGCAGTCCCTCATTGGGTGCATAGATGTTAATAATTGTTAAGTCTTCTTGGCTGGTTGATCCTCTAATCATTATGTAATGTCCTTGTCTATCTTTTATTACTTTATTTAATTTAAAATCTATTGTGTCTGAGATGAGAATGGCTGTTCCTGCCCTTTTTTGTGGTCCATTAGCCTGTATGACAGTTTTCCATCTTTTCACTTTAAGTCTGTGTTTATCTTGTTGTGACAGATGGGATTCTTGCAAGCAGTATATGGTTGGGTTATGTTTTCTGATCCATCCCCACTCTGTGCCTTTTGATGGGTGAATTTAAGCCATTGACATTTATTGATATTATGGATTTAATGTATTGTAGTGCCATTGTTCAAAATAAATTTTTGTTTGCTCTGATATATTGCCAGTATTATAGTGATGTTCTTGTTTATAAGAGGTCTTTTAGAACCTCTTTCAGGGCTGGCTTGGTGATGGTTGCCTCCTTTAACTGTTGTTTGTCTAAGAAGGTTTTGATCCCTCCATCTAGTTTGAATGAAAGCCTAGCAGGATTTATTATCCTTGGTTGAAACCCTTTTTCACTCAGGGCTCGATAGATATCTTGCCACTCCCTTCTGGCTTTTAGAGTTTGAGTGGAGAAGTCTGCAGATAATCTTATGGGTTTTCCCTTGTATGTGACTTTTTGTTTCTCTCTTGCAGCCTTTAGGGTCCTTTCTTTATCCTTACTCCTTTTCATTGTGACTATGATGTGTCTTGGTGTCTTCAGGTCTGGGTTGATTCTGTTTGGAACTCTGGGCCTCTTGAATCTTGATGTCCTTTCTGTTATTCAGGTCTGGGAAGTTTTCTTCTATTATTTCCTCTAGAATGTTTGCTTCCTCTTCCTCTTTCTTCCTCTGGCAGGCCAATTATACGAATGTTACTTCTTTTGAGAGCATCCCATATGTCTTTGTTGTTGTTTTCAGTGTCTCTCAATCTCTTTTTGAGCTCTTTCACCTCTTTCTTAGTTTTCTCTAACTCATCCTCTGTCTGACTAATTCTGTTTTCTGCTTCTGTTAGTCTGCTTTCCCTTGCCTCAGCTTCTTTCTTCATTACAGCTATTTCAGCTTTCAGTTCTCTAATTGCCTCAAGATAATCAGTATTCTCCTTGGGGGTCTCAACTGTTGTTTCCCTAATACTGCCATTCCTTTCCTCCAATGTTGTTTTCATTTCTGTGATTAATGAGTTTATTATTGCTTGCATACTTTTCTTATCTATGGTTACTTCTGGCTGATTTGTAGTTTCTTCTGGGCTCTTGTCTTCATTCATTGGAGTAGCAGTTTTATTTGTTTTTGATCTACCCATTTTTTTGATTTATGTGTTTCTTATTTTTATGCTCTGTTGTTCCTCAGTTGTTGTGTCTTGAGTACAGGCAACACTGTACTAAATATCTTTATGACAATTGCCCTCACCAACCTCAGGAATTACAATAGCAACTGAAGCAAGTATTGAAGCAGTTTAATCACTACCAGTTAGCCAAACAATGTCTGCAGTCCGTGAAAAAATAGTAACCAAATCCCAGTGAAGAAGAAAGAGAAAAGAAAGAAGGGATAGCAAGAATAGTTATGCAAATCTACTATCCACTGTATATTCTAGGGGTAACAAGAGGGGAAAGGGAAGTAGAACAGAGATACTCAAGAGATACTCATATAGAGAGTCCACTCTGAGTCATATTTCTTCCCCAAAATAATTCCATTTCCAGAGGATGTGGTCAGAGCTCAAGCCACTAGCAGCTTCTCAGTCCGCCATCTTCTGGGAACCACCTCAATTTAAGTTTTAAAAGCATCTTTGATGACTCAAATCCAATTGCAAATCAATAATAAAAAAATAACTAAATCAATAGGAGTACATCAAACTGCAAAACTTATGCATGGCAAAAGGAACCACCACCCAGGGAGACTCCTCACAGATCTTTACATTCCATATATCGCACAAAGGACTAATAACCAAAATATATAAAAGTCACCAAACTCAGGAGCAACAGTAAAAACAACCCCATCCAAAACTGGGCAAAGGATATGGACAAAACCTTTCTGAATTCTAATGTGCGATATCTAATGCTCCAGCTGTGCCTATGGTGACACTGGTTCTCTGAGGGGCATAGCTGGATGTTAGAGATGGGGGAGCAATTATGACTTACAGACATATAAGACTGCTATCTGTGTCTCTAAGTCATAATTGCTCTCCCATCTCTAACATCCAGCTATGCCCCTCAGAGAACCTGGGCTATGAGTCTGGTCAGATAGGTAGATTACTTACGTGGAGAACTGTCTCTCCAGCCTTGGCTTGTATTTCTGATTGTCTACTGGATAGCATGCTGGTGGCTTGCCTGCTATCACTATCCTTGTGCTTCTTCCAAATTGTTTACTTTTCTGAGCTGCCTGATTTTATGAGATAAGTTTATTGTAGAGGAAGCAGGTTATCAAGTCTGGTGGAGCATTCCAATTCTGTTAGGGAAGCCCTGATAGACTTCTCAGTATTGGGCCTATCACTCTAATCAAGTTGGACTTTCTTTGCAGGGAGGGAAGCAGGAGAGACATACATAGAAGTGTGCAAGACACTACAGACTGTTACTCCAGCTTCTCAGACCTATTATAAACAGTTGAAAGACCAGAGTGGGAGCAGGTTACCCCCTTCTGTTATTGATTGTTCCAGTTCCATTTCCCCACAATATGCCTTTGGGCAGCAGGGACTGGTTCTTTCAGGATACCTGGTTTGCAGATTGAACTCACTTCAGCCAGGGCTGCCTCCTGAATCAAATTTAGCAAACTGAGTTAACACTCTGTATCAGTTAAAATTCCTTGATTCCTCTTATTTTTAAAAAAAATTTTATATTTATTTTCCCTTTTGTTGCCCTTGTTTTTTATTGTTGTTGTAGCTATTATTATTGTTGTTGTTATTGGTGTCGTCATTAGATAGGACAGAGAGAAATGGAGAGAGGAGGGGAAGACTGAGTGGGAGAGAAAGATAGACACCTGCAGACCTGCTTCACCGCCTGTGAAGTGACTCTCCTGCAGTTGGGGAGCCAGGGGCTGGAACCTGGATCCTTGTGCGGGTCCTTGGACTTCGCACCACATGCATTTAACCTGCTGCACTACCGCCGCCCAACTTCCTGATTCCTTTTATTAAGGTACTGACTGTTTTGAGGACATTAACTTGGCACCTATCAGGACATTAGTGTCAAGGAGAGGAACTCAGTTAGTTACGGACATCTAGGTACCCAGTTCTGTCTTTTTTATGCTTTGGTAACTTGGGAGTCAGTGTCACTGACACCCAGTAGTGGATGGCTAAATGACTCTGGAGACACTCATATGTAGCTATATGTAAGATAGGAATAAAGGTTATCAGGTGGGTTATGCAAAGGACTTTCATACCTGAGGTACCAGAGGTCATTGGCTCAATTCCTGTTTGTCACCATAAGCTAGAGCTTAGTAGTGCTTTGGGGTGGGGGAGGAGAAAGGAATAGAGGTGATCTCTTTTTTAAATTAATTACTCTATTGGGGAAATAATTATTTACAAAACTATAGTTGTCACCTTTGTACAGATTCTTATCTCTCCACAATAGGTGAGTATACCATATCTTCCACCAACTCTCCATCTTTCTCCATCATAGGACGCTGGGTCCTCAACCCCTTTTCTACACCCCCACCTCCCCTAACCCCTTTTAAAGCCTAGATTTGCTGTAATAAGACTTAGATAAGAGATTGTTTTCTTTTTCAGGAGAGAAGTTTTTTTTTTCCAGAATTCTTCCAGTAGGCTTCTCCTTGTATCTTTTTTGAAATTTATTTCTAGTGGCCAGGAAGTGGTGCAGCAGTGACTAGACTAGTGTTGGACATGAGGCCCTGAGGTTCAGCCCCAGCATCACATGCACTAGAGTGATACTCAGGTGTTTCTGTCTCTTGTAAAAACACATACTCTCTTTCTCTCCCTCTTCTCTTCTCTCTCATGTTGATAAATATATCATTTAAAATAGAATTTATTTTTAAAATTTATTATGAAAGAGAGGAGTAAGGTAGAGAATCAGACACTGCTCAGCTCTGGCATAAGGTTGTCTCAGGGACTGAGTTTGCAACCTTGGGGCCTCAGGCATGCAAGTTGGTGCTCTCATAGGTTGAACTATCTCTCCTGGTCTCCCATTGAGTTTTAGCATAATGAGTCTGAGCCTTGATGGAATAAAGCTGAGCAGCAATGGAATGGGATCAAGGAATCAATTTTCCTGAGGCAAATGGCTAAATGGGGTAAAGGGAACTGTCAGGCAGAAGGAGAGAGTCGTAGATACTATTGCACCAATAGAATCCACTTAAATTTCCACATTCATCATCAACTTTTCATATCGTCACAGAACTGTGGAGTGATCATCACCACAATCAATTTGAGAACATTTCATCACTTCAGAGAGACCCCATACCTATTAGCAACCACTCACACTTCCTTTCAACTCCCACTCTGACTCCCCCCTCCTTTCCCTAGGGTAACCACCTGTTTTTCTGCTAATAGTGTCTCACATTCTAGACATTTCATATGAGTGGATTCATCTGAAGGACTGATAGAAGGATTGTTTAGTCATGTGGCTACTAATGTTTGGTCGCTCAAGACCTTGGTTGAATATTTAAATCTCTCAAAACTTTTCCTGTATTAACATTGATGATTGCTCTTTATATTGTATAAAGGGGTTTGCCTTTTACATGCAAGCTTTTTGAGAATCTGCAAAAGGGAACTTTATATTTTTTATTAAATATGCCTTTTATTAGGGATTTAATAATAGCTCACAAGATTATAAGATTACAGGGCTATGAATCCACAGTGCCCCACTGTCAAAATTCTTTGCCCCCTTGGTAACTATCTTTGTTAGTTTTTTTTAATGCCTTAGGGGATTAATGGTTTATAGTCCACAGTAAAGTACAATAGTTTGTACATGCGTTAACATTCCTCAGTTTTCCACATAACAATACAACCCCCACTAGGTCCTCCTTTGCCATCATGTTCCAGGACCTGAGCCCTCCTCCCCACCCAGACTTTTTTACTTTGCTGCAATACACCAACTCCAGTCCAAGTTCTGCCTTGGGTTTTCCATTCTGTTTTTGTTTTTCAACTTCTGTATATGAGTGAGATGATCACATACTCATCCTTCTCTTTGACTTACCTCACTTAACATGATTTCTCCAAGCTACATCCAAGATGAGGTAAAGAAGGTGAATTCATCATTTTTTGTTTTGTTAGTTATCTTTATTGATTGGATAGAGACAGCCAGAAGGTAGGGGAGAGAGAAGAAGAGAGAGACAGAGAGACACCTGCAGCCCTACTTCACCACTCGTGAAGCTTTCCGCCTGCAGGTAGGGTGAATTCACCATTTTTAATATCTGAGTCTTTGTTAGTTTTAATAGGTGAAGGTGTGTAGTTGTTAGATGAGTTGAATTGTATGTAGCTAATGAATGCTGGTAGTGGATACCTTTTCTTGTATTGTCCATTTTTTTCTTTCTTTTTTTTTCCTTTTTTTTTTTTTTTTTTTTTTTGTGCTTCCAGGGTTATTGCAGGAGCTCGGTGCCTGCACCATGAATCTACTACTCATGGAGGCCATTTCCCCCCCCCCCCTTTGTTGCCATTGTTGTTGTAGCCTTGTTGTTGTTATGATGTTGTTCATTGTTGGATATGACAGAGAAATGGAAAGAGGAGGGGAAGACAGAGAGGATGAGAGAAAGACAGACACCTGCAGACCTGCTTCACCGCCTGTGAAGAGACTCCCCTGCAGGTGGGAAGCCGGGGCCTCGGACTGGGATCATTATGCTGGTCCCTGCGCTTTGTACCACATGCGCTTAACCTGCTGTGCTACCGCCTGGCCCCCTATTTGTTTATTTCTTTTGGAGAGAGATCCACATTTGAATGCATATGTAGATTTCATCTGTTACTTTGAAACTTTGTGAGAAATTTTGAGGTATTTATTCAGAGCAGTGTGATGTGTAATGTCTTCCTCCAAAAAAAAATAATAAAGATTCTAGCAAGGGTTGTCATAAAATTCACGACCCATGTTTGCATAGAAAAATATGTTATGCCTTTTCTTACAACCATATATATATATATATTTTTTTTAAACTTATTACTCTGTATTCCCAACCCTGTGACTCCCATTCAATCATGAACTTCTGGGAATCCTAGCAAGATTGAAGGTTAAAACATAGAGACCAACTCTGGCATTGTGTGGTGACTGAGAGAAATTGTAGTAGATCTTATATTGGAAGTGGCATAATATGAGCTTTAAGTTTTCTCTGTGATTACACATATTAAAAGTCAGTAGTATTCAGACTCTTGAAAAATCTCAATATATGTGCAGGGTAATGTAGGTACCTACCTCTGTGAAGAAAAGCTCGTGTCTAGATTGTGTATTAAGCTGGAGAGTGACAAAATCTTGCATATAAATGTGCTTATAATGATCATTGTTTTTTTTCCTGCCAGCCATTTGTTTTGCCCAGTATTTTTATGTAAGGTCATATATTCCCAGTGAGATCAGGTTTCATTGCCTATTGAGACCGTGGCATTTGCATTTGTGGAACTCCTAGGTCATTTATATGAAGAAGAGATTCTGCTATCCTAGGGAACCCTTTTCTCCATTTATTCTGCTTAGAAGAAACACCACTTACATTGGATCTTTTTTTTTTTTCGGAGTGATAGTGCATCATATTTAAATTATTTGAAAATGTTTATTGATCTAAAAGGTCTAGTACTTTAGCATTAGAGCTTGCTTCACTCAAAAGTTTTTCCTGACTCTTTACATCGTAAGGTTTTACCCTGAATTCTAGCTTTGTTCTGAATATCTCTCTAGGAAAGAAAAATAAAAACTGATTAGTGATCCTTCTTTTTGCTGAAGGGGGAATGTTGGTGAGGAGAGCAGAAAGGTAAAATTTCTCTTTCCTTGAAAGGTTTCAGGTGGGCCAATCATCAGGAGGTTAATAGATCATTTCCCCTGGTCTTGATTATTTCATGATTCTGATGCTGTTTATAAGAGCACTTGGAGGATGTGCAAACTTTCAGTGATTTCTCAGAAAGCCAGCTCCGTTACCATCAGCACTGTCTTAACATTGTGTTCCAGGGTAGTTATTAGAAAATAAAAAAGTTTTGTGTGTAAAGATATACAAGAATCCTGATTCAAGACATGTGATTGTAATTATAGGATTTGTAAACTCAATTCAACAGTAACCTATTCAGTGATTGTGCACCCACCAATACCCTAGATTTCTGACTAAGAAGAATAGAGGCTGCTTGCCAATAGGAAGTTTAACTCTTAGGTGGAAAGACAAACACTTACTTATTAAACAACAGAGTATATTAAACATATGGAATACTACTCAACTATAAAAATGATGAAGTCTTGCTGTTTGCAACGACACTGAACCTAAGGGTGCTTAGTGAAGTAAAGCAGATTGAGGACAAGCACCATATAATTTCACTTATATGTGGTACTTAAAGAAACAAAATAAATAAACTAAAAACAAATAGAAACTTTAAGTGATGATCATAGTGATATATGATCTCTATAATAATGATATATATACTATACTAATAGTGTATATATATATAGTATATATAATATATAGTGCATTCATCAGAGATTCATCTGTGCAATTCTTTTGGTCCTGGTGAACTTTTTTTTGTTTGTTTTATTTTTTGGTTTGTTTTAGTTTCAGCTAAGGAAGAGGAGGGACACCATAATACTACCCCACCATTCATAGAGTTCCCCTGGTACTCTGTATAATGCTTTCATGTAGTGCCTGGACTTGAACCTAGATCTTCGTGCGTGACAAAGTGTGCACTTCACAGGATAAGCTCTCTTTGTCCCTATAGATGTTAATTATAATAACGTACACCTGAAACTTACAAAATGCTATGATGCATTATTACCCTAATATAAAATATAATACAAGACAATTGATAAGTGTCAAGTTATATGGCAGAAATTCTGAAAGGTACATACAGTCTTATAAAAAATTATGTTACCAGGGGATTAGTGTTGGCACACTTGATTAAGTTCACATATCACCATACACAAGGACCAGGTTGGGGTTGAAGAAAATGGGGAGTTCATTACATCGTGGTTTTTTTTTTTTAAATTTATTTCTTTATTGGGGAATTAATGTTTTACATTCAACAGTAAACACAATAGTTTGTACATGCATAACATTCCCCAGTTTCCCATTTAACAATACAACCCCCACTATGTCATTTATCATCCTTCATGGACCTGTATTCTCCCCACCCACCCCAGAGTCTTTTACTTTGGTGCGATATGTCAATTACATTTCAGGTTCTACTTGTGTTTTCGTTTCTGATCTTGTTTTTCAACTTCTGCCTGAGAGTGAGATCATCCCGTATTCATCCTTCTGTTTCTGACTTATTTCACTCAACATGATTTTTTCAAGGTCCATCCAAGATCGGCTGAAAACGGTGAAGTCACCATTTTTTACAGCTGAGTAGTATTCCATTGTGTATATAGACCACAACTTGCTCAGCCACTCATCTGTTGTTGGACACCTGGGTTGCTTCCAGGTTTTGGCTATTACAAATTGTGCTGCCAAGAACATATGTGTACACAGATCTTTATGGATGGATGTGTTGGGTTCCTTAGGATATATCCCCAGGAGAGGAATTGCAGGGTCATAGGGTAGGTCCATTTCTAGCCTTCTGAGAGTTCTCCAGACTGTTCTCCACAGAGGTTGGACCAATTGACATTCCCACCAGCAGTGCAGGAGGGTTCCTTTGACCCCACACCCTCTCCAGCATTTGCTGCTGTTACCTTTTCTGATGTATGACATTCTCATAGGAGTGAAGTGATATCTCATTGTTGTCTTGATTTGCATTTCTCTGACAATCAGAGACTTGGAGCATTTTTTCATGTGTTTCTCGGCCTTTTGGATCTCTTCTGTGGTGAATATTCTGTCCAAGTCCTTCCCCCATTTTTGGATGGGGTTATTTGTTGTCTTGTTGTTGAGTCTGGCAAGCTCTTTATATATGTTGGTTATTAAACTCTTGTCTGATGTATGGCATGTAAAGATCTTCTCCCATTCTGTGAGGGGTCTCTTGGTTTGGGTAGTGGTTTCTTTTGCTGTGAAGAAGCTTTTTAATTTGATGTAGTCCCATAGGTTTATACTTGCCTTAGTCTTCTTTATAATTGGATTTGTTTCATTGAAAATGTCTTTAAAATTTATGAGGAAAAGAGTTCTGCCAATATTTTCCTCTAAGTATCTGATAGTTTGTGGTCTAACATCCAAGTCCTTGATCCACTTGGAATTTACTTTTGTACTTGGTGAAATACAGTGATTCAGTTTCATTCTTCTGCATGTTTCAACCCATTGTTTCCAACACCATTTGTTGAAGAGACTGAGTTTTCCCCATGTAATAGTCTGGGCACCTTTGTCAAATATTAGATGTCCATAGGTGTGGGGCCTCATTTCTGGTCTCTCAATTCTATTTCACTGGTCAGTGTGTCTATTCACATTCTAGTACCAAGCAGTTTTGATAACAATGGCCCTATAATACAGTTTGAAATCTGGGAGTGTGATGCCTCCGGTTCTGTTCTTTTTTCTCAAGATTGCTTTGGCAATTCTAGGTCTTTTCTGGTTCCAGATAAACATTTGTAGCATTTGTTCTATTCTCCTAAAAAATGTGCTTGGGATCTTGATGTGGATAGCATTAAATTTGTAGATGGCTCTGGGTAATATATTCATTTTGATGATGTTAATTCTTCCAACCCATGAACATGGAATATCTTTCCACTTCTTTGTGTCTTTTTCAATTTCTTTGAGTAGTGACTCATAATTTTCAGTATACAAGTCTTTCACTTCTTTGGCTAGGTTTACTCCTAGATATTTTATTGTTTTTGTTGCTATAGTAAAAGGAATTGATTTCTGGATTTCAATTTCTTCTAACTTAGTGTTTGCATAGAGGAATTCCACTGACTTTTGAATGTTAATTTTGTAGCCTGACACATTACTCTATTGCCTCATGATATCCAAAAGCTTCTTGCTGGATTCCTTAAGTTTTTCCATGTATACTATCATGTCATCTGCAAATAAGGAGAGGTTGACTTCTTCTCTTCCAATCTGTATGCCTTTAATTGCTTGCTCCTGCCTGATTGCTATGGCAAGAACTTCCAACACTATGTTGAATAGTAATGGTGATAGTGGGCAGCCCTGTCTAGTACCTGATCTGAGGGGAAAGGTTTCCAGTTTTTCACCATTGAGTATGATGTTGGCTGTAGTTTCCTATATATAGACTCCACTGTCTTCAGGAATTTTCCATCTATTCCCATTTTTTGTAGTGTTTTGATCATAAAGGGATGTTGTATTTTGTCAAAGGCTTTCTCTGCATCTATTGATATGGCCATGTGTTTTTTGGTCTTGCTTTTATTGATGTGGTGGATCACATTGATTGATTTACATATATTAAACCAACCTTGCATGCCTGGGATAAACCCCACTTGGTCATGATGAACAATCTTTTTGATATACTGCTGTATCCGGTTGGCTAGAATTTTGTTCAATAATTTCACATCTGTTTTCATCAGAGATATTGGTGTGTAGTTTTCTTTTTTGGTTGTGTCCCTGTCTGCTTTTGGTATCAGAGTGATGTTGGCTTCATAGAAGCTGGCAGGGAGTATTCCAGTGTCTTCAATCTTCTGGAAGACTTTTAAAGTAGAGGTATTAGTTCTTCTTTTAAGGTTTTGTAGAATTCATTTGTAAAACCATCTGGTCCAGGACTTTTATTTTTGGGGAGATTTTTGATAACCGTTTCAATTTCATTAGCTGTGATGGGCCTGTTCATGTTATCCACTTCCTTTTTAGTTAGTTTTGGAAGTTGGTAAGTATCTAGGAAATCGTCCATTTCTTTCAGGTTCTCTAGCTTGGTGGCATATAGTTGTTCATAGAAGCCTCGCATGATATGTTGAATTTCTGCAGTGTCTGTTGTGATATCTCCTCTTTTATTTACTATCTGATTTATTTGGGTCTTCTCCCTTTTTTGTTTTGTGAGTCTGGCTAAAGGTTGTCGATTTTGTTCACTCTTTCGAAGAACCAACATTTACTTTCGTTGATCTTTTGTATGGTTTTCTTATTCTCAATGTTACTTATTTCTGCCCTAACTTTAGTGATTTATGTCCTTCTGGTTGCTTTAGGGTTCCTTTGTTGTTCTTATTCTAGGTCTTTAAGATGTGCAATCAGGCTGTTTATTTGTACTTTTTCTTGTTTCCTAATGTGTGCTTGTATAGCTATGAACTTCCCTCTTAGTACTGCTTTAGCTGTGTCCCAAATATTTTGATAGCTTGTGTCTTCATTTTTGTCGAACTCTTGAAACATTTTGATTTCTGCCTTTATTTCCTCTTCGACCCAGAAGTTTTTAAGAAGTGTACTGTTGAGCTTCAACATTTTGGGACTGTTGATAATCTTTTCTTGATTGTTAAGTGTTAGTTTAATTCCACTGTGGTCTTAGAAGATGCTTGGGATGATTTCAATGCTCTTGAATTGGCTGATGCTGTCTTTGTGGCCTAATATATGGTCTATCCTTGAGAATGACCCATGTGGATTTGAGTAAAATGTGTATTCCAGTTTCTTGGGATGAATCACTCTGATAATGCCCAATAGTTCTAGTTTATCTATCTCTTCATTTAGCTCCCTTATGTCTTTATTGATTTTGTGCCTGGATGATCTGTCATGTTGAGAGAGTGGGGTGTTGAAGTCCCCTACTATGACTGTGTTGCTGTTAATATATTGCTGTAGCTCTTTCAGTAGACGTTTGATGTATTTAGATGGCTTCTCATTGGGTGCATAGATGTTAATAATTGTTAAGTCCTCCTGATTGACTGATCCTCTGAGCATTAAGTAGTGTCCATTCCTATCTTTTTTTTCTTTTTAAATTTATTTTTATTTTTTATTTATTTATTCCCTTTTGTTGCCCTTGTTGTTTAATTGTTGTAGTTATTATTGATGTCATTGTTGTTGGATAGGACAGAGAGAAATGGAGAGAGGAGGGGAAGACAGAGAGGGGGAGAGAAAGATAGACACCTGCAGAACTGCTTCACTGTCTGTGAAGGGACCTGCCTGCAGGTGGGGAGCTGGGGGCTCGAACCAGGATCCTAACGCCGGTCCTTGAGCTTAGCGCCACCTGCGCTTAACCCGCTGCGCTACAGCCCAACTCTCCATTCCTATCTTTTTTAATCTTATCTATTTTCAAGTCTATCATGTCAGATATGAGAATAGCTGTTCCTGACCTTTTTTGTGGGCCATTGGCTTGTATGATAGTTTTCCATCCTTTCACTTTAAGTCTGTGTTTGTCTTGTTGAGTTAGGTGGGTTTCCTGTAGACAGCATATTGTTGGGTTGTGTTTTCTGATCCATCTTCCTACTCTGTGTCTTTTAATAGGTGAATTCAGGCCACTAACATTTATTGATATCAAAGATTGAAGATATTTTAACGCCATTCTTACAGAGTTTTAGAGTGTTTTGATATATGTCCTATTTGTGATGGTCTGATTGTTTATAGGAGACCTTTCAGAACTTCTTTCAGGGCCGGCTTGGTGATGGTTGATTCCTTCAACTGTTGCTTGTCTGAGAAGGTTTTGATGCCTCCATCTAGTCTGAATGACAGTCTAGCAGGATATAGTATTCTTGGCTGAAAATCTTTGTCATTGAGCACTCGATAGATATCTTGCCATTCTCTTCTGGCCTGTAGTGTTTGTATGGAGAAGTCTGCTGCTAATCTTTTGGGTTTTCCTTTGTAGGTGACTCTTTTTTTTTTTTCTCTTGCAGCCTTTAGGATCCTTTTTTTATCCTTATTCCTTCCCATTCTAAGTATGATATGTCTTCCATAGTCTCATTTGTTGTTCCTGTATTTCTGATTACAATTTTTTCAAATTCTTTACTCACTCCTGTTATTATTTCCTTAGCTAATATTTGGATGTTGAACTCGTTATTTTGTGCTTCACCCTCTGGAGGACTTTTAGCTGGACTCTCCTATATTTATAGCTCTGGACTCTCCTATATATTAGCTCGATTCTCCTATATTTCTTCTTGTTGTTTTTACCATTTTATATATTATGTTATGAGTTCCCTTATCAGTACTTTTCAAATTACTGATCACTATTGCCTGGATTGACTTGCATCTAAGTAAGTTAATTAAAGGATTCACAGTGGTGGAAGTTAACAGTTGTTTCAATAGTATTTTAATCCCTGAGTTGGAGCTCAGTGGTTTAAAAGCCTCTTTTTTTTTTCTTCCCTGTAGGCTATGGGAGCCTGAGGCCTTTTAAACTATCAATAGGCTTCAGCTTAATCACTGACTCCTGACCAAGAGATAAAGCAGGGTGTGGCAGTGGTTATGCAAAGAGACTTTCATAGCCCCTCAGCTATGCCAGGAGGTGTAGGTCTTCTCCTGAGTTTCCTGGTTAGATCTCTGACCCCTGGTGTCCCTCCCTGTTGCTGCTTCAGATTCTGAGGGTAGTGGCAATGGAGACTCAGAGTTGCACTTGGTGAGTCTCTGGGGAGTCCTCTCCTCCCTTCAGCTGTCCCCTTGTTGGTGGAGCAGACTGGAGGTGGTGTCTCAACTGATAAACTGCTGGACTGTTCGCAGTCACTTAATCTCTCCTTAGGCTCCTCTCTCCTCTCTGTCACCAGCCACACATGTTTGTACTCACAGGTGATTTAGTGGGTTCCTGTGGTCATTCTAGTCCTGTCTTGTTGTGGTCCCGGGTGGTCTCCTTTGGTATTCCTTGTTGATCCGGGAGAGGAGAGGAGAGGAGAGAAAGCAATCTGCTGCTGCTTGTAGCTCCGCCTCCGGAAGTCTCCACATCGTGGTTATTTAGGTATAGCAAAATAGGCAGTGGGGCTGAGAGAGGCTAGTCATTATGGCCAAGGCCATGAGTACATAAGTTAGTTACCAGAATTCAGCTCCATTTGTTCAGGTACTAAGAGAAGCAGCATGGTGGATTCCTAGGAGGAAAGCAGGCACTAAGAGTGCACAGGAAAAGAGAAGTATTTCCAGCAGCCACACCCACAACCCCTTGCTGGTTTGCATAAGTCTGTAGTATGCTGTCAACCTGATGTCAGTCGATGGTAATTATGTTCATCAGCCCTATGCTGGTTACCTTCATGTCCCAACAGCTATATCACTGAAGCGTCTTTTAATGTGGTAGGGGCCAGACTTGAGCCTGGGTTGTGCACACGAGAGAGCTATTTCATTGGCCTGAGACTGGATCAGTTTCTAACAGATTTTGTTCCTGAGTTAGTTATCTGTTGTCACTCACCACGTCTAGTCCAAAATGCAGCAGCTTGAAATAACAGAACATTTATTACCCACAGATTCTGGGAACCCAAAGTCTAGGAACCTCTTGCCTGAATAGTTTTGGTCCAGTCTTGCTTATTAGATTGCATAGACTGTGCCTGAGGTATCAGGCATGTGGACATGGTGAGTCTTCCTTCACACTCACTCACAGGGATGTTGATGGTTCCTTTATGGGTTCCTGTGTGCCCTTGCAGTGATTGCTGACTGCCCACAAAGCAGGCAGTCCTAGAGAGTCCGTGATGGAAGCCCCAGTCTGCTAAGGCATTTTGTTTCTTCTATGCTATTTTATTGGCTACAGCAATAGCCTAGGCTTGACAGAGTACTATATAGGGGTGTGCACATTGGCAGGCAGGATCCTTAGGGAGCCATCCTGAAGAAGCTTTACCATACTCAGCAAATGAATTCTAGCTTCAAACAAGACTAAATCAGATTTCACATCTTTTTGGACATGGGGTTGTGAAAAAGAAATTGTGGATTTATTTAAACTTTGGTCACTGCAAAGGGATGATGTGTGTGCTAGAACAATGAAACTGAACCCAGGACAGTCAGGAGCATGATCAAAGAAAGTTAGTAGAGGAAAGTCAGAAGTACTTGGGGATACACAGGCTCATAGCCCAAGGTACTGTGCTTATCCCTGGCACTATATTTTTAGCCCTATGGAGCTAGAATTGTGCTTTGAAAATCTAGAACTATGATTTGAGATATAATCTTTGAGCAATGAAAATGCTTGAATTATTGAGTCTCTAGAGTAGGAAAGGCAGCACATATATGGGAGAAAGGGAGAATGCAGACTCAGAAAACCTGAATTCCTGCTTCAGCACCTTCATTTCCTTGCTTAGAAAAGTCAGTATTGGGTTGGCAAAATAGCTCACCCATGTAGTGTGACTGCTTTGCTCTATGCATCATGAAGCTTTCACCCACCACACTGGAGGAAACTGGTGTTGTGGTGTCTTACTCTTCCTTTTTAAATCTTTATCTCTGTCTGAAAAAAGTCATCTTGGAGCAGTGCTGCCCTGGCAGTGACAAAAAGAAGTCAATATTTTGAAGACTTAGTTTTTCCATTTGTAAAATTAAACCAATCAATGCATGTCTTCTCATCAGTACCACAGGCTTTGTGAAAATCAAAGGTGCTAATATTTGAAAAAATACTTGCTGTAGAATCTTAATAAGTGTCATCTGTGGCACTATCATTTACTAACTAGAGACCTTTGGTAAGTTAAATAACTTATCAAATGTCATCATCAGTGGTAAATGTCATCAGTGAAATCAAGATAATAATAGATAGCTCTGAAGGTCGAATGAAATAATACTTGACAGGGCTTAGTAAGTAGAACCTACCACATGATAACATGTTAAATATTTAATGTTGCTATTATGTAGACATATAATGATAAGCCTTAATAGAGATTAGAAAAAAAAAGTGGGGGTGGGGGTAGGGGAGGAGAATTACTTTTAATGCCCTTAGATAGATCTAAACAATGAGACTAAGTACAGTTTTCCTTAAAAGACTTTTTGTTATTTGTATTTGCATTTGCTGAAAACTGATTAATTAGGTTGAACAGAGATTACTTTGAAAACTACCAGCTTCCTCCCCTCCACAGACTGTTGTGTCAACTTCCATGTACAGCTTTGCATGTTTTTTGAAGGTCATAACTGAAAATAACCCTTGGCATTATTGGAAGCAGAGTCGTCAAGAATAAGCTGGTCAGCTTGCTTGGCCAAGCAGAAAGAGCTGAGTTCATTTTAGATATCCTCAATCATTGATAATGTTTTTTTTCTAATGAAGCTTCAATCTGAAATTCTGACAGAGTTTACTCATTAAAATTTCTTGTTCAAATAGCTTGACTTAAAAAATAATGAAGACTTGCAATAATGACAACAGTGGCTTAATTATGATTTATTTAGCCACTGTAAATCCAAATAGCCTTTTCTTGAGGATCATAAGCACCTTGATAAATTATTTTCTAGATTCTTTGTCCCACATCCCTACAAAAACTTTCCCTTAGACTGCCTTTAAGCTATTACATGCCCCCCTGGGAGAGCAGGCTGTGACAGTGTCATGGAAACACCAGTATTGACATAGACATGATGGCAGCTCTCAGAGAACTGCTATGAAGGAAGCCAGAGCCTGGCCTGACAGTGGATCAATCCCTTTAGGTCATAGATTTCTTTTGTGAATGGTAGTGAAATGACTAGACTTCTTTATGTTTTTGAGCTGAATATACTTGTATTTTCTCTTACCTGAAAATGCTGAGTTGTGTATGTGTGTGTGTGTATGTGTACCAGAGGAAGAAAAATGAATTTAAAAACAAAATTTAATATTTAGATCAGTTGCATTTAAGAGAAAAATATGACTGTTCTTTAGCAAACAATTTTTTCTTACCTTTAAAGATTGTTTGCAAAGGATGAATAATAAAAACAAAATTTAGAAATTAAAAAAATGTTGAAAAAGACACAAGGCTTTTACTAGTGTAGGTGAGTATATGTTCTAAACCCCATAGGTTATTGCATAGTTTATGTGCTTTTTTCCCATATTTTCCAATTGTCTCTTAGTCACAGCCGAGCTGACCAAAGTCTACTATAGTTTACAGTACAGTGCAGGATGCAGACACACCTTCAATTTGGCTTTTCTAGTATATGTTTCTTTTACTTTTACATGGTTTACTAAAGTTGTGCTTTCTTCAGATGCAGAGACAAACATCACAACAAAATTCCCCCCATGTTTAATATATCCTATAGCTCTCAGTAGGACCCATGGTCTACTAGCTATGCTGAATTGGCAGTTTTTTAAGGATGTTCAGCCACAAGTGATGAGCAAAGATGACTAAAACTGACGTGGGCATTTTATGTCTTAGTGCATGTATTCACCAAAAAAAAAATTGACTATTGGGGGCTTTGTAGTGGTGCACCTGGTTAAGCACATATAGTGCCATGTGCAAGGACCGTGGTTCGAATCCCTGCTCCTCACCTGCAGTGGGGAGGTGCTTCACAAGTGGTGAAGCAGGCCTACAGGTGTCTTATCTTTCTCCCTTTCTGTCTCCTCTCCTTTCTCAGTTTCTCTCTGTCTTGTCAAATAAAGTAGAAAGAAAAATTTTTTGACTATTGTTTTATCTGATTACTTTTCCATGAAGATTGATATGATGGGTTGATCTGACTAAATTTCTCGTGTTAAATTCCTGCTGCAGCTAGAAAAAGGTAGAAGGCCCAGTAAGGACCCACATGTTTAGAAATAACTGTACTATTTATACTGCTGACTTTGCATTTCTCCATAAATTAAAACACTAGGACCAACAAAGTATAGAGATGTTTGCTGTTGGTTGATTTTGGTATTTCTAGATGTGTTAGTGCATATAGGAATAACTTTTAAAAAATTCTCAAAATTTATGAAACAATTTTGAGAAATAGTTTAACATGGGAAATTTTATTATTTTTTAATATTTTATATTTATTTTTATATTTATATTTTATATTTATATTTTTTTAACACAGGAATTTTTAATTTCTTCTTTTTTTCTTCCTTCCATCTTTCCCATCTCCTTCTCTCTCTCTCTCTCTCTCTTTATGTGGTAGGACAGAGAGAAATTGAGAAGAAAAGGAGGATAAAGAGGGAGAGAAAGAGAGAACCTGCAGACTTGCTTTATTGTTTATGAAGCTTACCTACCCCTGCAGGTGAGGAGTGGGAACTTGAACCTGGGTCCTTGTGTTTGGCAATGTGTATGCTCAACCAGGTGTGCCACTGCCTGACGCATAAATTTTTATCTCTTAGCTGAGGAAAGGACCCAGCAGACCTGAGTAGTAAATATGTTAAATATATTTTCAGTACCTGTGCCCAGGGTGCCTGTGATTGCTGATGCTGTTTTTGAAACCTAGAGGTTTCAAACCTGTGGTTTATATTGTCTGAAGCCACTTACAGAGTTATTGCTCAGGCATCAGAGACTGTGGTGGCTTTTGTATAGGACTTGGGAAAAGAAATGAAAATTTTTTTCTTTTCTTTTTGTTTGTTTCCAGGGTTATTGCTGGGGCTTGGTGCCAGCACTAGAAATTCACTGCTCCTGGCGTTTATCTATTTATTTTTTCATATTATTAAGATAAGACAGAGATAAATTGAGAGAGGAGGGGAAGATAGAGGGATAAAAAAAGATAAGACACCTTCAGACCTGCTTTGCCTCTTGTTAAATTCTGCAGGTGGGGAGCTGAAGGCTCAAACCTGGATGCTTGTGCAGGTCTTTGTGCTTAGTACTATGTGCACTTAACCAGGTGCATCACTGCCTGACCCCCAGAAATAAAAGTTTCTGTTCCAGGCTGGGGAGATAGCATAATGATTATGCAAAACCAGCTTAAATGCCTGAGGCATCAAAAGTCCCACCCCACCATAAGCCAGAGCTGAGCAGTTCTATGGCTAAAAAAAAAAAAAAAAATTCTGTTCCATCAATTTGGGTGATTGACTTGGTAAGAAACAGAGAGTACAGCTGTCCATTCTCAGACTCATGAGCATTCTGTTTTTTTTTTTTTAATTTTTTTATTTAAGAAAGGATTAATGAACAAAAACATAAGGTAGGAGGGGTACAACTCCACACAATTCCCACCACCCAATCTCCATAACCCACCCCCTCCCATGATAGCTTTCCCATTCTCTAGCCCTCTGGGAGCATGGACCCAGGGTTGTTGAGGGTTGCAGAAGGCAGAAGGTCTGGCTTCTGTAATTGCTTCCCCGCTGAACATGGGCGTTGACTGGTCGGTCCATACTCCCAGTCTTCTTCTCTCTTTCCCTAGTAAGGTGTGTCTCTGGGGAAGCGGAGCTCCAGGACACATTGGTGGGGTCTTCAGTCCAGGGAAGCCTGGCCAGCATCCTGGTGGCATCTGGAACCTGGTGATTGAAAAGAGAGTTAACATACGAAGCCAAACAATTTGTTGAGCAATCATGGATCCCAAGCTTGGAATAGTGGAGAGGAAGTGTTAGGGAGGTACTCACTGAAAACTCTAGTGTACTTCTGCTTACAGGTATATATTTTGCAGTAGTTTATGGATACGTGTGCACATAAGCTCTCTCTCACAGAAACTGGTGTATATCTAGGTTATGGGACTTTGTTAGAAAGTGAACTACCTGAGATGAAATTAGAGTGTACTATAAAAGGAAAGGTCTCACCCGAGTAATGAAGCTGAAGGGTTGTCATTCCACACGTGAAGTCTCTGGACACAGTCTGAGGTGAAGCATGTTGAGGTGGCAATCGTTGCGTTGGTTAGGTTGTGATCGGCGGATGCAATATTATTTGGTTTGGATTGGGAGATGCATACGGGAAAGTGGGCCCTATCCAAGGGTTCCAGGACTGGGGGAAGTAGGGGCTCTATGGTGGAGATGTGAGGTTCCTGCTGTAATTTGATCAGGTCCTGCTTTTAGTTTCCCTTTCAGATCTTCTTAGTCAACTTCTGTTGATGAGTGGGATCATCCCATATTCATCTTTATCTTTCTGACTTAGTTCACTTAACATAATTCCTTCTAGCTCTGTCCAAGATGGGTCAGAGAAGGTGGGTTCATTGTTCTTGATAGCTCCATAGTATTCCATTGTGTATATATACCACAGCTTTCTCAGCCACTCATCTGTTGTTGGGCACCTGGGTTGCTTCCAGGTTTTAGCTATTATGAATTGTGCTGCTATGAACATAGGAGTACACACCTCTTTTTGGTGGGGTGTTATGGAGTCCTTGGGGTATAACCCCAGGAGAGGAATTACTGGATCATATGGAAGGTCCATGTCTAGCCTTCTGAGAGTTTTCCAGACTGCTCTCCACAGAGGCTGTACCAATTTACATTCCCACCAGCAATGTAAAAGGGTTCCTCTGTCCCCACATCCTCTCCAGCATTTGTTGCTGCTGTCCTTTTTGATGTATGCCATTCTTATAGGAGTGAGGTGGTATCTTAGTGTTGTCTTAATTTGCATTTCTCTGACAATCAGTGACCTAGAGCAGTTTTTCATATGTTTGTTAGCCTTTTGGATCTCCTTTGAGGTGAATGTTTTGTTCATATCCTCTGCCCATTTTTGAATGGGGTCATCTGCTTTTTTGGTGCTAAGTTTGCTGAGCTCTTTATATATTTTGGTGATTAGTTTCTTGTCTGATGTATGGCATGTGAAGATCTTCTCCCATTCTGTGAGGGGTCTCTCTGTTTGTTTAATAGTTTCTTTGGATGTGCAGAAGCTTTTCAATTTGTTGTAGTCCCATTGGTTTGTTTCTGCTTTAGTCTTCCTTGCAATGGGGTTTGATTCATCAAAGATGTCCTTGAGGTGTAGGTGGGAAAGTGTTTTCCCAATGTTTTCCTCTAAGTATTTGATTGTTTCTGGTCTGACATCTAGGTCTTTGATCCATTTGGAGTTGATTTTTGTTTCTGGTGAGATAAAGTGGTTCAATTTCATTCTTCTGCATGTTTCAACCCAGTTTTCCCAGCACCATTTATTGAAGAGAGCCTCCTTTTTCCATTTAATCCTTTGGGCCCCCTTATCAAAGATTAGATGCCCATAGGTGTTGGGATTTACTTCTGGGCTTTCAGTTCTGTTCCACTGGTCTGTGTGCCTATTTTTGTTCCATTACCATGCTGTTTTGATGATGATGGCTTTATAATATAGTTCAAGGTCTGGGAGTGTGATGCCTCCATTTCTGTTTCTTTTCCTTAAAATGGTTTTGGCAATTCTAGGTGTTTTCAGGTTCCAGATAAATGACTGTAGTGTTTGTTCTATTCTCTTAAAGAAGCTTGGTGGAACTTTGATGGGTATTACATTAAATTTGTATATGGCTCTGGGGAGAATATTCATTTTGATGATATTTATTCTTCCAATCCTTGAGCATGGGATATCTTTCCATTTCTTGGTATCAATTTCTATTTCCTTGAGTAGCGACTCATAGTTTTCAGCATACAAGTCTTTCACTTCTTTGGTCAACTTTATTCCTAGGTATTTGATTGATTTTGCTGAAACAGTAAATGGGAGTGATTTCTGGATGTCTTCTTTTTCAGATTTAGTGTTTGCATAAAGAAATGCCACTGCTTTTTTGTACATTGATTTTGTAGCCTGATACCTTGCTATATTGCCTAATAACTTCCAGTAGTTTTCTGCTGGGTTCTTTAGGTTTTTCTATGTATACTATCATATTATCTGCAAATAGTGAGAGCTTGACTTCTTCTCTTCCAATCTGTATTCCTTTGATTCCTTTCTCTTGCCTGATTGCTATGGCAAGAACTTCCAATACTATGTTGAAGAGTAACGGTGACAGTGGACAGCCCTGTCTAGTCCCCAATCTGAGGGGGAATGCTTTCAGCTTCTGTCCATTGAGTATGATGTTGGCTGTAGGGTTGCTATATATAGACTCCACTATCTTGAGGAATTTCCCATCTATTCCCATTTTTTGAAGATTTTTGAGCATGAACGGGTGTTGGATTTTGTCAAAGGCTTTCTATGTTGTTTTCGACGGGTTAGGTTGTTTTCGCCGGGCTGGCTTCACAGGCAGGTAACAGACGACCAGGGACTCATAGTTGAGCTGTAGGCAGTATCTCTTTATTCATGCAGGATGCAGCACAATCTAAGACGAGCTAAGCTAAACTCAAGGTAAAGTACTCTAAAACTCACAATGCTGTCTTTATATATACTTCCCAAGTAGGGTGGAAACAGGATGTGACATAGAGAGGGTGGAGAGAAAAGTGACTGGTGAAAATCAGAGTGTGACAAAGAGGGGGCAGATTAGGCAAGAATCCTATCACTGAACCACAAATGCCCTGGAGGGAGGGTGGAACTTGTTAACAGTGGTTATGTAAATAAAATAGTGTTAAGCAGGGGGGATTTAAACCAAATGAAACAGAAGGGGTCTCATGCATACCAACAATTCCCCCTTTCTTTTTAACTAATGGCCATTATGGGGTGAACAGAAACGTATATCGTACAGGCATTTTTAAAAGAACTGGCATATAACATGGAAAACAAAACAGGCGAGCAGCAATAACCAGTGTGATGCCAAGTGGAGCTTTTCTTGCCTCAAAGGGCAAGGCCTAGCAGGCGAAAGGGCATTTCTTGCCTCTGGGAATGCTTCATGCCTCTGGGGGCATCTCTTGCCTCAAAGGGCATTTCTTGCCTCTGGGAATGCTTTATGCCTCTGGGGGCATCTCTTGCCTCAAAGGGCGTTTCTTGCCTCTGGGAATGCTTTATGCCTCTGGGGGCATCTCTTGCCTCAAAGGGCGTTTCCTGCCTCTGTGGGCATCTCTTGCCTCTTGGGGCGCTTCATGCCTCTGTGGGCATAACCTAATAAGGAGGGGGAGCTTTCTGCCTCTGGGACAGAGCCTGCAGGCGAGGGGACATGGTCTATAAAGTTTCAAGGCAACTGGCTGAAGTTAGTCTTTGAGAAACACAGCAGCGTGTACCAGTAAGTCCGATGGAGGTGTCAGTCCAAAGTAGCTGACCACAAAAGAAAATGCCAGAGGATGAAACGCTGCACGTCTGTCTCGATGGGGAATGTCGGCCACCAGAATTCTGCTTTTCTGTAGAGAGTGAGCTTTCGAGTCTGTGAATCTGTTTCTTCAGGTCGTGCCAGGTCACATCATTGGTTTCCGGGGGCGATGTCAGAGAACAGGGTCCAAATGGATTTTTAGAAATTTTCATTTGAGTAGATGCTTTTTCATGTGAAGACTTTGACAGCTGAAATTCACTTACTTGTCAAACAAAACTTGTAGCAGATTAGAAGTTTACTATAATTGATAACTCCATTATCATTGGAAGTCCTTTCTAGTATGATTTTAAGGTTGTTTAAACAGTTTAAACTCAATAAAATGTGGAAAGGTAAACAGAAGAACCACGGTTAAAAAGCCTCAGGCATGAGAATAATTAACATAATCATTGCACTATCTGCCCCACCCATAACTCATACGGTTTCCAGGATTAAACGTTTCAGATTCATGTCAAGACGTAAAAGAGAAATCAAAGGAGGGAAAAAACAATTTTTTGGATTGTTTCTGGATGTCTCTAGAAATCATGGCTGCGTCCAGCATTTTTTTTTTTTTAAGTCAATGTCAAACAAAAATTCAGTCATTCAAATCATTCTCTTATGAAACGCAACTTGAACCAGATTATCAAGATCTCACCATGTAGGATTAAGAATCCCCGGAGGGCGACCTAGTCCAAAAAGGTCCTCGAAATTCCATTTAGGGTGTTTCTGACTGTTCCTGCTGGATTGCTTCACGCACCCATTTTTAAAAGCATCTTCCCATCGAAGAAAGAATCCAATCAGGAGAGTAGAACTAACCACGTGTCTCCATCCTTGGGAACTGCCAGGGTACTTGAGAATGTTCTTCAAATTAGAGTAGTCCTTCTCCATGGGAAACATGCGAGAAGAAGTCCAGAAAGTCCCAGGGGAAATCCCCATGCATGTCCCAAGGTCTACGATCACGGTCATAAAGAACCAAATTGTGGCCCGGAGCAAAATGTAGTCCTTTTCCTCAGGAAACATGGGAGAGGGAATCCAGAAAGTCCAAGGAGAAATCTCCGAGCATCTCCCAAGCTCTATGATCCCCGTCATAAGAAACCAAAGTTCCCGTTCAGGGAAACAAAGTTTGGCCCAGAGCAAAATGTTCCAGAGACAGAGTAACTGTCTCATGATGAAACAGTAGAGGCTTTGGCAAACCTCTTCATAAGTAGAAAGGCAACCCATGGTGGATGGGTAGCCAAGTTTACTTATCTGGACGATGGGTGGGTAGGGTCCCACGTTGATGCCGGTCCAAGTTTCAGGGCTTATTTCAGTCCCTGTTCAGGCGCCATATGTTGTTTTCGACGGGTTAGGTTGTTTTCGCCGGGCTGGCTTCACAGGCAGGTAACAGACGACCAGGGACTCATAGTTGAGCTGTAGGCAGTATCTCTTTATTCATGCAGGACGCAGCACAATCTAAGACGAGCTAAGCTAAACTCAAGGTAAAGTACTCTAAAACTCACAATGCTGTCTTTATATATACTTCCCAAGTAGGGTGGAAACAGGATGTGACATAGAGAGGGTGGAGAGAAAAGTGACTGGTGAAAATCAGAGTGTGACAAAGAGGGGGCAGATTAGGCAAGAATCCTATCACTGAACCACAAATGCCCTGGAGGGAGGGTGGAACTTGTTAACAGTGGTTATGTAAATAAAATAGTGTTAAGCAGGGGGGATTTAAACCAAATGAAACAGAAGGGGTCTCATGCATACCAACACTTTGATTCCTTTCTCTTGCCTGATTGCTATGGCAAGAACTTCCAATACTATGTTAAAGAGTAACGGTGACAGTGGACAGCCCTGTCTAGTCCCCGATCTGAGGGGGAATGCTTTCAGCTTCTGTCCATTGAGTATGATGTTGGCTGTAGGGTTGCTATATATAGACTCCACTATCTTGAGGAATTTCCCATCTATTCCCATTTTTTGAAGAGTTTTGAGCATGAACGGGTGTTGGATTTTGTCAAAGGCTTTCTCTGCATCTATTGAGATAATCATGTGGTTTTTGGCTTTGCTTTTATTGATGTGGTGAATGACATTGATTGACTTATGGATGTTGAACCAGCCTTGCATTCCTGGGATGAATCCCACTTGGTCATGATGAACAATCTTTTTGATGTGTTGCTGTATCCGGTTGGCCAAGATCTTGTTTAATATTTTGGCATCTATGTTCATCAGAGATATTGGTCTGTAGTTTTCTTTTTTTGTTCTGTCCCTATCAGCTTTTGGTATCAGGGTGATGTTGGCTTCATAAAAGGTGGAAGGGAGTATTCCTGTTTCTTCAATCTTATGGAATAGCTTAGAAGTATGGGTATTAACTGTTTCCTGAAAGTTTTGTAGAATTCGTTTGTGAAGCCATCTGGTCCAGGACTTTTGTTGTTGGGGAGATTCTTAATAACGGTTTCAGTTTCTTTGTCTGTGATTGGTGCATTTAGATTTTGTAGTTCTTCTTGTTTCAGTTTTGGAAGTGCATAGGTTTTTAGGAATTGTTCCATTTCTTCCAGATTCTCTAGCTTGGTGGCATATAGTTCTTCATAGAAGTTTCGCAGGATTCTCTGGATTTCTGTGGTGTCAGTTGTGATATCTCCTGCATCGTTTACAATTCTATTAATTTGAGTCTTCTCTCTTTTTTGTTTGGTGAGTCTGGCTAGGGGTTTGTGAATTTTGTTTAATCTTTCAAGAACCAACATTTGGCTTCATTGATCTTTTGTATGGTTCTTTTATTTTCGATGTTGTTTATTTCTGCTCGAACTTTAGTGATTTCTGTCCTTCTGGTTGCTTTAGGGTTCCTTTGTTCCTCTTCCTCTAAGCCCTTGAGGTGTGCAGTAAGGTCGTTCATTTGAGCTTCTTCTTGGCGTTTAATATGTGATTGTATGGCTATAAGTTTCCCTCTCAGTACTGCTTTAGCTGTGTCCCAAATATTTTGATAGGTTGTGTCTTCATTTTCATTAGTTTCCAGGAACATTTGAATTTCCTGCTTGAGTGAGTCTCTGACCCAATGGTTCTTAAGGAGCATGTTGTTTAGTTTCCAAATTCTGTGTCTTTTAATAATTTTCTGTTTGTTGTTAAATGTTAGTTTTACTCCACTGTGGTCTGAGAAGTTACTTGGGATGATTTCGATGCTCTTGAATTTATTGATGCTGTCTTGTGGCCTAACATGTGGTCTATCCTTGAGTATGTGTTATGTGGATTTGAAAAGAAGGTGTATTCCAGTTTTTTGGGGTGGGGGAGTCTGAAAATGTCCAAGAGGTCTAGTCTGTCTATCTCTTTATTCAATTCTCTTGTATCTTATTGGTTCTTTGTTTTGTTGATCTGTCTAAGTGTGAGAGTGGGGTATTGAAGTCTCCCACTATTATTGTATTACTATTGATGTATTTTTGAAATTCTTTCAGTACATGCTTGATGTATTTACATGGTCCCTCCTTGGGTGCATAGATGTTAATAATTGTTAAGTCTTCTTGGCTGATTGATCCTCTAATCATTATGTAATTTCCTTGCCTATCTTTTATTACTTTATTTAATTTAAAATCTATTGTGTCTGAGATGAGAATGGCTGTTCCTGCCCTTTTTTGTGGTCTGTTAGCCTGTATGATAGTTTTCCATCCTTTCACTATAAGTCTGTGTTTATCTTGTTGTGACAGATGGGATTCTTGCAAGCAGCATATGGTTGGGTTATGTTTTCTGATCAATCCCCCCACCCTATGCCTTTTGATGGGTGAGTTTAAGCCATTGACATTTATTGATATTATGGATTTAATGTATTGTAGTGCCATTGTTCTAAAAAAAAATTGTTTGCTCTGATATATTGCAAGTATTATAGTGATGTTCTTGTTTATAAGAGGTCTTTTAGTACCTCTTTCAGGGCCGGCTTGGTGATGGTTGCCTCCTTTAACTGTTGTTTGTCTAAGAAGGTTTTGATCCCTCCATCTAGTTTGAATGAAAGTCTAGCAGGATATATTATCCTTGGTTGAAACTCTTTTTCATTTAGGGCTCGATAGATATCTTGCCACTCCCTTCTGGCTTTTAGAGTTTGAGTGGAGAAGTCTGCAGATAATCTTATGGGTTTTCCCTTGTATGTGACTTTTTGTTTCTCTCTTGCAGCCTTTAGGATCCTTTCTTTATCCTTACTTCTTCTCATTGTGACTATGATGTGTCTTGGTGTCTTCAGGTCTGGGTTGATTCTGTTTGGTACTCTCTGGGTCTCTTGAATCTTGATATCCTTTCTGTTATTCAGGTCTGGGAAGTTTTCTTCTATTATTTCTTCTAGAATGTTTGCTTCCCCTTCCTCTCTTTCTTCCTCTGGCAGGCCAATTATATGAATGTTACTTCTTTTGAGAGCATCCCATATGTCTCTGTTGTTGTTTTCAGTGTCTCTCAATCTCTTTTTAAGCTCTTTCACCTCTTTCTTAGTTTTCTCTAACTCATCCTCTGTCTGACTAATTCTGTTTTCTGCTTCTGTTAGTC
The DNA here is from genome assembly GCF_950295315.1 of Erinaceus europaeus. NCBI lineage: Eukaryota > Metazoa > Chordata > Mammalia > Eulipotyphla > Erinaceidae > Erinaceus > Erinaceus europaeus. The sequence continues at coordinate 37,056,873 of NC_080172.1, read as the reverse complement.
TGCTTTCCCTTGCCTCAGCTTCTTTCTTCATTACAGCTATTTCAGCTTTCAGTTCTCTAATTGCCTCAAGATAATCAGTATTTTCCTTGGGGGTCTCAACTGTTGTTTCCCTAATACTGCCATTCCTTTCCTCCAATGTTGTTTTCATTTCTGTGATTAATGAGTTTATTATTGCTTGCATACTTTTCTTATCTATGGTTACTTCTGGCTGATTTGTAGTTTCTTCTGGGCTCTTGTCTTCATTCATTGGAGTAGCAGTTTTATTTGTTTTTGATCTACCCATTTTTTTTATTTGTTTCTTTTTTTTTAATGCTCTGTTGTTCCTCAGTTGTTGTGTCTTTAGTACAAGTAACACTGTACTAAATACCTTTATGACAATTGCACTCACCAACCTCCGGAATTACAGTAGCAACTGAAGTAAGTATTGACGTAGTTTAATCGTTACCAGTTAGCCAAACAATTTCTCCAGTCCGTGAAAAAATAGTAACCAAATCCCAGTGAAGAAAGAGAAAAGAAAGAGAGGATAGCAAGAATAGACAGTTATGCAAATCTACTATCCACTGTATATTCTAGGGGTAACAAGAGGGGAAAGGGAACTAGAACAGAGATACACACATAGAGAGTCCACTCTGAGTCAGATTTCTTCCCCAATATAATTCACAAATTCAGAAAGGCAAAGAAGAAGGAAGAAGTGTATGACAAGATTAAAAAAAAAAAAGAGAGAGAGAGAGACAAGAGAGAGAAAAGGGAGAAGATAAGAAAAAGAGTTGTAATTAAAGAGCAGTGCAAGGAAATTCCCAAATGTGTATCAGTGAATTCAAAAAAGCACCCTGTTTGGTGGTGTGGGGTATCCTGCTAGGAGCTGGTCCCCAGGGACTGCTTATGGGGGGGGGGGGCGGAAGGAGGTATGCTTGAAAATTAAAAGGAAGAAAAAAGAATTTTTTTCCCATACTCTAATTCTTAACCCAAATTAAGTTATAGTCACCTCCTTGGTGTTACCGCTATGACCCCTTATTGGCTGGCCTGCTAAATGCAGAAAATCCTACTGTTTCCAGGAGATGTGTTCAGAGCTCAGCGGCTAGCAGCTTCTCAGTCCGCCATCTTCTGGGAAACCCCCCCCCTCCAGACCTTTTTAAAGGATTTCTCGAAAATGAAAACTAGCTCCAAGTCCTTTGATCCAATGAGAGCTATACTTAAGAAGTCTTTGGATCCGCCCTCAGGGTCGCGGTGGTTCCTGGAGACTCCCAAGAGAAAGCCCCTGAGCTATAGTGCTCCCTCCGGGTCCTCTGCCGGCCTCCCAGCAGCGCTCTGCAACCAGCGGAGGAGCCGCCTTCCCGGGCGGAGGACAATGCCCGGTACACCCGCCTTGCCCGGCGCCGCCTGGGAAGTCTGGAGCAGCCCGCCTGCTAGTCCGTGCCACCTTTACTCTAATTCTTAACCCAAATTAAATTATAGTCACCTCCTTGGTGTCACCACTAGGACCCCTTATTGACTGGCCCGCTAGAGGCAGAAAATCCTACCGTTTCCAGAAGATGTGATCAGAGCTCATGCTGCTAGCAGCTTCTCAGTCCGCCATCTTCCTGGAAACCCCCCACCATTCTGGTTTTTAATTGCTCTTTTTTTTTCTCCAGATTTTCTCCAGGAAGGCAATTTCATAAAGTATTCTATCATAAGAGAATGTGAGAGCTAGTCTATTCAATGACGGTGGTTTTTCTATTGTCATCACTGGGGCATCACTACTCCTGATCAGCTTTTTCAGATAGATAGATAGATAGATAGATAGATAGATAGATAGATAGATAGATAGAGACAGACACAGAGACAGAAGAGATAAGGAATGATATCTTGGCACTAAAGCTTCCTCCAGTATGGTAGAATTCAATCAGTGAAAGTTTTAACAGCTGGATTGGATGGTGTTCGTTCAGTAAATGTTAATCCCTTCCCCTTCTGGGTACTACTCAGCTTGCTATAGGGCGTACAGCTAAATCTAGATAGATGGGAACTAGAAATGTGATAGTGAATGAATAAGAGAGACAGTGATCTTACGGAGAAATGTATCTTGACTTTGATGTTCAGGATAAGTAGATTTCAGATTTACTGACAGCAAAGGAGTTACCCAGGGAAGCTGTGGCATTGAGGAGGCCGGCTAAATGTGGGGGCAGAGGAGAAAATCAAATCACATCTAATTGTTGTTATTTGATAAGGGGAAGACTTGGAAGCCACAGAGAAGAATCAAACCTGGTGTGAAGTAAGCTGGTATGTGATAAGGCAGCGTAGGGAAGAGTCCTGGTGGCATTATGGAATGAGAGAGCCTAGTGTCTGGGAATTTGTGGTGAGATGAAGAGATCAGAGATTTAGCCATGCAGTGGAGTGGGATAATTAAAATAGGCTGGTGTTCCAGGAGGTAGCACAGTAGATAAAGCATTGAATTCTCAACCATGAGGTCCCGAGTTTGATCCCCAGCAGTACATGTACCAGAGTGATGTCTGGTTCTTTCTCTCCTTCTATCTTTCTCATGAATGAATAAATTCTTTAAAAAAAAAAAAAAGAAAGATAGCTGTCTTAGACAGTGATCCATTGAGCAAATACATTATCAAAATCAACCAGACAATGGACCAGATTTCGGAAGCAGCGTGGAGGCTGTCGACAGCCCCCCTGGAGTGCAGATTATAGCTCAGGGTGCACCAGGAATGCGAATTTACCAGTGTGGGATGACACCAGAGCACAAGGCTCAGAAAGAGCAGCTAGGAAGCTATTCAGGAGGGTTCAGATTTGCAGTAAATGAGAAGTGACATGGGGTAGAATTTCTAGGCAAAGGGAATACTTGTGCAAGTACCCTAAAGTAGAAACAGAAAGAACCCAGTATGAGTGAGTGCTGTTGGGGGATAGCTGAAAGAGCTGATGATGTGATCACTGCAAGGGAGGTTCTGTGGATTCATTAGAGCTCTAGAAATGGATCTGACTGACCTACCTTATGACCCAGCAATCCTCCTCCTTGGGATTTACCCAGGGAAAACAAAAACACCTACCTGAAAATAGCTATGCACACCAGTGTTCCTAACAGCACCATTTGTAATAGTCCAAACTTGGAAGCAACCCAGATAAATGACTAAGGAAGTTATGGTACCTATACACAGTGGAGTAGTATGAACCTGTTAAAATTGATGGGGTCTTCTTTACAATATCGTGGACAGAACTTGAAGGCATCATGTTGAATGAGACAAGCCTGAAAGAGAAAGACCAAATACTGAATGATCTCATTTAGGTGGAACTTAAGAATAAAGAACAATAAAGAAAAACAAGGTGAGATTTGGACTGGGTATGGCATATTGCACCAAAGCAAAGGACTCTGGGGAAGGAGGGGAAGAGGCTGGATGAAGGGACATTGGGATCCTGTTGTGTCTCTTAGACACCAATCAAGGGGAGTTGAGAGGCTGCACCCGTGTGTTAAAGACTATAGTGTAAACCTTTAACCACCACCCCCATAAAATTTTTAAAAAGAAAGAAAAAAAAAAGAAAAAGGAATACTGATGGAAACTGAGTGGTTTGGAAAGTTCTTTTTGGGTGGTGGTAGAATGACCTGGTAAGAGGAAGGAACGTGATAATTTGAGAATCCCATCTCTATTAATTGGTTGTTTCTTGCCTCTCCTGTCTGTGTATCCAACTGTCTCTAAAATCCCACCAATTTAGGAAGGAGGCCTACTGTACCTATTTGTAACTCAACTTCTAACGAGTGTTCTGTTAAATGTCACTTACCAGAGGATCAATTCACAACAGTGACAGGAAATTTTTGAGATTCCTGCTTCATTTCTTAAGCCAAATATTTCTTAGAAAGACTACATTTTAGAATGATGAACAATGCTTAGGTTAGTGACTTAGGAGCCTCTCATGTGGTAACATCCAGGACCTGCCACTTTACCAGACGTGAGATTTTTGCTGTAGTAAGCAGTAAGTTTTGGGGAGTAATTCGTTCTATAGGCGTAGCATTCTATCATCTAGTGTTCACATATGCCAAATGCCAATTAGAATTTAAAACTAAAATTTAAAAGCCAATTTGACTTATTCTAAAAAATTTAATATATGTCTGGAAGAAATTGTTTGCTGAAGCAATTACAGATAAAGTAAATAAAAACAAAATATGGCTTTCTGATAGTGGGTAGTGTTTTTTGTTAGTTTTTGTTTTGTTTGCCTCCAGGGTTATCACTTGGGTCAATGCCTGCACAACCCATCCACTGCTCCTGGTTGCTATTTTCCCCCCCCCTTTTATTTGATTGTACAGAGAGAAATTGAGAGGGAAGAGTAAGGCAGAGAGGGAGAGAGAGACATCTGCAACACTGCTTCACTGCTTGTGAAGCTTCTCCCCTGTTGGTGGGGAGCTGGGGCTTGAACCCAGACCCTTATGCATGGTAATGTGTATGCTCAACTAGGTATACCACTGCCCAGCCCCAAGCTTTTATAGTTTTTAAGCATAGAGAGATGCAGATAGCACTTGCTAGAGCTTAATTACAGAGAATTGAAGTTAGACAGACCTCGTTGGGCATTTTGAACTTGTGCTTCCCTACTATGTGAAGCTACACTGAGTGGTTAGCCTGGTTTCATTAGTTTCTCCTTTGTTCAAAAGTGGTGATTCACAGACAGAAGTTGAAAAATTAGGAACAGGAGGGAAAACACAAAGTAGAACTTGGACTGAAGTTGGTGTATTGCACCAAAGTAAAAAGACTCTGAGGTAGGGGCCCTCCCCCAGATCCAGGTTCAGATCCTGGAACACAGTGGCAGAGGAGAACCTAGAGGGGGTTGAATTGTTATGTGGAAAACCAAGAAATGCTTCACATGTACAAACTACTGTATTTTATTGTCAATTGTAAACCATTAATCCTTCCAATAAGAAAAAAATAGTGGGGAAAATATTAATTGCTGTGCAGATCAGTGAAAGAGTACATAATATCTTAATTGCCTGCACAGAGTGTCAACATTCTAAAGTCTATTCTCTTTCTAAAAGTGCTTTAAAAATGCCAGTAAAAAATCTTTCCTAAGACAGGGAGACAATTTTTTTTAGTGAAATTGATTGCTTATAATTTTGACACTTTGTTTTTTAAATTATTCCACTTTATTAGATTTTCCCTCATTCTATTTCCTGTGAGCCATCTGCTGAGCCACAGACATTTGCTTTTCTCTTGTCCAACCATTTTCTTTTGGGATCATAAGTTACTTTAGCATAAGTTCACAGCTCATTAAATTAATTTAAGAACCAACTGCTTCAGAGGCCCACAAACCAATAATTTACTCTTAAGTGTGTGTTTGTGCCTGAGAACTCCTAGCAGGGGGCTGAAATGGGAGAGTAATAGGGCTGAAAACTCCCTGCCTGGCTGGCTCAGAAGACCTCTAATGGGCAATGTTTCCATAGTCCTGCTCTCTTGTTTTTTCTGATCCGAGCAAGATGCCCTTTAAAGATTAAAGACAGTGTTCTGCATGGCACACATTAGAGTGATGGGACACACAGGAAGCATCAGAGCTGTGCCATAGACCATACAAAGTCATAGACTAGAGACTGAGCAGGCAGGATTAGGTGTTTGAGAAACCCTTCTCCTGCCCAGGTGGTGCAACACTATTTGTATCATGGCAGCCAGTAAATCTGAAGTTGACACACAAATACTGGCTGGGGCGAGGTGGTGCTCACCTGAGAATGCACTTGGTATCAGGCTCCAGTACCTGGCTTCAAGTCCCTGCTCCACACCTGCGTGGGGGAAGCTCATGAGAGGTGGAGTAATGCTGCAAGTGTTTCCCCTTCTTTCTGTATTTTTCTTCTCCTTCTCCTTCCCGGAATCCCCTTCCCTTCCCTTCCCTGCCCTTCCCCGCCCTTCCCCGCCCCTCCCCGCCCCTCCCCTCCCCTCCCCTCCTCTTCCTTTCTCCCTCTCATTGTTCAAAAAGAGAGAAATAAAAATGGCTGCTGAGAATTGTAGAGTTGTGTAGGCACCAACTCCCTGTGACAACCCTGGTGGGAAAAAAAATGCTGACTGCCCCTCACCTGCTTTTCTATTCCATGTGCCTCTTCTCTTCAGGGTATGGGTGCTTCCCCCTGCATGCACACTATAGTCTCCTGGAAGAGTTTTCTTTCTTAAAATTTTTTTTTTAATTTATAAAGTGGAGATATTGGCAAGACCATAGGATAAGAGGGGTACAGTTCCACATAATTCCCACCACCAGAACTCCTTACTCTACCCTCTCCCCCCAAAGCTTTCCTATTCTTTATCCCTCTGGGAGTATGGACCCCAGAGGGAAGAGTTTTCAATTCATGTGGTCTGTCTGGGATCTGAGTTTGGGTAAAATCAAAAACCTGTATGGGTGGTAGCACTGCAGGACCCAAGAAATAGAAAACTGAGCCAGGAGAGTTCACTGTTCTCCCCAGGTTCTCAGTAGTGTCCCCTTCCCTCTTCACTTAAGGCTTGGCACACTGGCACCAGCTTTGTGCTGTACTTTTAACTGTGACCTTTAGTTGCTTACCTTTAAATGCTTTGCACTGTACTTTTAAACTGTGACCTTTAGTTGCTTGTCCTTTTAAATGATGGGAAAGAGGGAGATTTATTTTTGTGAAAGTCTGCAGGTTGTAAGCAGGTACAGTACGGGTAAGTTGTTAGTTTGCTTCCCTGTTGGGTTTTGAATTAATTTAGTGATCTGTGAATTTCTGCTGAAACAATGAATTTCTAAATCTTTGTAGCATGACCTCTAGTGAAAAACTCTTGGGGTGTGGACAGTTTCTCCCTGCCAGTTCTCCTGTTGTTTTATTATTGTTGTTAAGATTTGGATGGGTGACTCTCACAGTTCTTTTTAAGGTGAAAGATAAAGAACTTATTTCATGATTTCTAAAAAACTCAGGATTAACCTGAATTTCTAATTTATCTCTTTGATATGACTCTGTAATACCATAATATTTTATTTTATTTTATTATTTTTTTAACCAGAGCACTGCTCAGCTCTGTCTTATGGTGGTGCAGGGGATTGAACCTAGGACTTTGGAGCCTCAGGCCTGAGAGTCTCTTTGCATAACCATTTTGCTACCTACCCCTGACCACTCATAGTATTTTGAAAAAAGATTTATTTATTTAGTTATCAGATAAATAGGGAAAATCTTTATAAATTTATTTTGTAACTCAAAGGAAAAATTGCAAACCATTTAACATATTTTCTGTAAAATATTGCCACAGTGAGAGATTCCATGAAAAGCTCATTATAAAGGTAAATTCTATAAAATAATGGTGACTTATTTGATAGTCATGCTTCTTTATCTTTGAGCTACTTAAAGTGATGTGAAGGCTTTGGAAGCCTTCTGGCATGGTGGTTTTGTGTCAGGCTCTATTTCAAGCGTGCTGACACCTTACATGGACACTTTATAGCTTAAATCAAATTGTAAGTAATCACGATGTGATTTTTACTGGGGGGGAAGGGAAGTACATATTACAATAATAAAAGCATGTGATTCAGTTGCAGTGAAGTGAGGAACCACTGTGTCACTGGTTGGGAGACTGACCTGCAAGTGGAGGTCTGAGGTAGTTGAGTTTTCATAGTAAATTTCTGTTTGACTAAGAGAGGGGACTCTTCTCCTGAGTGAGGGTTCTTGTATGTTCTTACTGAATAAGACCTTTGAGTCAGAGGCAAAATCCAGAAGTCGTCACAGTTTTGGCCTCTTTGGGTGCCCAATTTAATGCCATAAGACAAGAGTTGTTTTATCAAGTCCACCTATGGATTTATTTAGTCTTCTCTCATGGTCACATGTCATCTGTTCTTGCTTGTTTAATAGGTGAATGCTTTTGATTAATAAATATCTTGGCTCTACCTTTTTTTGGTTTTTGCTTCCAGGGCCATTTCTGGGGCTCGATGCCTGCACCATGAATCCACTGCTCCTGGAGGCTATTTTTCCCCCTTTGTTGCCCTTGTTGTTTATTGTTGTGGTTCTTATTTTTGTTGTTATTGATGTCATTGTTGTTGGATAGAACAGAGAGAAATGGAGAGAGGAGGGAAGACAGAGAGGGGGAGAGAAAGATAGACACCTGCAGACCTGCTTCACTGCCTATGAATCGACCCTCCTGCAGGTGGGGACCCTGGGGCTTGAACCGAGATCCTTGTGCTGGTCCTTGCTCTTTGTGCCATGTGCACCTAACCCGCTGCCCTACCACCCGACCCCCGGCTCTACCTTTTTAGAAGCTGAGTTGTTGCTATATCTAATTGGCTCCACATCAGTTTTCAGCCATCTGGGTAGCTGATTTATCTTAATGACCCTGACCTCTTCATGGACTGGTGCAATTACCATATGATGTCAATGCAAATACTGTTTTGATCTGTCAGGATTATTACAGTTATTGCTTATGACCATACAATGACATATGGCCAGGTAATGCTTGCATTGGACATGCCAGCATTAGGCACCAGATGCTTATGCATCTGGCTTCTGTAATCCATGATCGAAGGTGGAACTGGCTTTGTCAGACACACGAATTGACCTTGGGATCTTAGTGAGCAGTGATCCACCAGGCAGAGTTCTAGGAGAGAAGCCACTAAGTGTCTCAGATTCAGTGAGCTTCATCTTGGCATTGCGGATCCTAAAATAAGTGCCCTAGGGATAGCCTTCCAGTCTTTCTCCTGCTCTCCATATCTGGATGACTGTCTCTGTACATCTCAATATTTTTTTTGCTGTTATTGAATGTAAGGTGTCTGGGGGCGATGGATACACACAGTCCAGGTATGCAGGTGGCAGGTTGTTCTTTTTTGTGTTGTTTTTCTTTTTTCTTTAAACTTAATTTTTTAAATTATCTGTATTTATTGGATAGAAACAGCCAGAAATCAAGAGGGAACAGGATGAGAGAGAGAGAGAGAGACAGACCTGTAATACTGCTTCACCACTCGAAAAACTTTCCCCCTGCAGGTGGGGTCCAGGGGCTCGAACCTGAGCCCTTGCTCACTGTACACTCAATCAGGTGCGCCCTCCTGGCCCCTGTGTTGTTTTTCTATCATGGCCTTCTTAACTAAAGCAGGCTCCCATCCCTAACACCCCAGACTTTATCAAAAGTGAGACCTGTGTGGAGTAGGGTAGAAGAATGAAGTGATTAACTACCTTTTTTCTTTATCATTGCTTTAACTTTGCAGGACAGTCATTTTCTCTTCTCACTGAGCCTCTCCATCTACTTAATCGTCCAGTTCCTGTGTGTGTTGTCTTCCTCTATTAACTAGTAAGAGCAACTGGAGGTGGGAGTCGTGCTGTAGCGCAGTGGGTTAAGTGCACATGGTGCAAAGCGCAAGGACCAGTTTAAGGATCCAGGTTCCAGTCCCCGCTCTTCACTTGCAGGGGAGTCGCTTCAAAAGCGGTGAAGCAGGTCTGCAGATGTCTTTCTCTCCCCCTCTCTGTTTTCCCCTCTCCATTTCTCTCTGTCCTGTCCAAGAACAACATCAATAACAACAATAATAACTACAACAATAAAACAACAAGGGCAACAAAAGGGAATAAATGAATATTTAGGTCAATGGTAGAACATCCTAGTGTATGAGGCCCTGGGTTTGATCCCAACTATCAAAAAATAACCAAACAAAACCCAAAGTAGTTGAAATTTATACCTTCAATTTTGAGATGTATTTTAAATAGATATATGTAAATATATTTTATATATTTACAGTCCTAAACAATACCATTAAAAAGCTTATACAAGAGACCATTTAAGAACTTTGGTTCTACAGTATGTCATAGAGTTAGTCATCTTCTAATTAGAGCCTAGTTCAATGAATGGTTCAGTGGTAGAATTCTCACCTGCCACAAATCAGAGCATGAGAGTTAAATCCAGTAATCATTTGTTGGATTAAGAACAGTCTAGAAAATTAAATTACCTAGAAAAAAATGGCTCCCTGGGCATCCTTGTAAATCAATATTGGCCCATATAGATAAAATTAGAAATCTCTTGTCTTCCGTAAGATAATAACTATGCATATTGAAGTCTTTTAGAATCTATCAAAACCAGTATTATTAATTTGTAAGCTAATAAAATGAGGATTTACCATCCTTTTGTAAATAATTTTGGATCAGCAGAAGTAATTTGCTATATTTTTTCATACTTTATGTAAAGTATGAACAGTTTTATGCTTTGGGCTTATAAGACTGGTACTTCAGAAACTTCATTTCTTCACTGTACATTTCCAGAGCTTAACACAATGCCTTGTTGTGGATGATAATGTCTCCCTCAAGTCTTAGTGCAAATAGCTGTGCTCATGAAAGACCTGAGGTGATGCAGAGTAGCATGTTATCATGCCTTTTAAAATGCAAAATGCTAACATTCAACTCTTTATATTAAAGTGGCTGGAAATCAGTAGAGTAAAAGGACTAATTAAATCGATTATTTCTGAAACCTTAAAGCTTAGAAGGAAACAAACAAACAAAGGAATGATATCTTTCAAAGAATTCAATACATGTTGCCCATATTATTTATTTCTCCCAATTTAAATTCCCAGCAGGATCTTGTGACATCAGAACTTCATCATCTGAGTGATGGAAACTTGAAGATTTATGAAATGCAAACCAACCCAGAAAAGTTTTCGGTGCTATTGGATTGGATATTCCCTATTTGTTTGTCTCTTGAGTTTTGTGTATATTGAACTGTTGGGACCTCACTCAAGATCTGTCTTGGGGGCTAAAATTATTTTAATTTTAGTTATTTTTATCATAATGAGATAATTTCAGTTAATCAGAAGATACAGAATTCGGTAGCCCTTTCTGTGTGTGTATGTGTGTGTTGAGTATCAGGGTTTATTTCTCTCCCAATAATAATAGTAATAACAAGACAAACAAGATGGCTCACATGAATAGTGCATCTGCTTTGTCACATCCATGGCCTGGGTTTTAGTGTGTCTCCAGTGCACTGGGGGAAGTTTTGGTACTGTGGTATCTTTCCCCCTCTCTTTGTGTCTGTTTCTGTCTCTTTCTGTCTGAAAAAGTTAGCTCTGAGAAGCAAAGACCTAGTAATGACAAAAGGGAAGAGAAAAAAAAATAATGATAACAACCAGTCTAGTAGTATCAAATAATGATAACAACCAGTCTAGTAGTATCGAATAGTTCAAAAGTATAGCACTGTGGCTTTTCTGTGAGTGTCTTCCTTCCTTCCTTCCTTCCTTCCTTCCTTCCTTCCTTCCTTCCTTCCTTCCTTCCTTCCTTCCTCCCTCCCTCCCTCCCTCCCTCCCTCCCTTCCTTCCTTCCTTTCTTCCTTCTTTCCTTCCTTCCTTCCTTTCTTCTTTTTTGTCTCCGAAGTTATCACTGGGGCTTGGTCATCGCTTGTGAAGTGACCCCCCCCCCCCCAGGTAGGGAATTGGGGGCTCAAACCGGGATCCTTGCATGGGTCCTTGCGCTTCGTGTACTATGTGCACGTAACCTGGTGAGCTATCACCCTGCTCTTCTTGACATTTTTCTCATGGCTGCCTAGAGTGCATGAAAGCTTGTTATGTGTGTTAGAATTATTTATCCTCATGGTTTTCAGTACCATACCCATACATCTCTGTTCCCTTCATTAGACTTCCCCAAATTATACTAGTGGAGACTACTATATGCTTCTTCTTGTGCCCTTGACTGGCACAGATATGTCTTGTATCATAAAGGAGGGCTTTCTCTATAAGGTCCTTTCTGACCTCTTTCTTGCATGTCCCATTGCCAAGGCAGATCATATGGTATCTGACAGTGTCTAGAGGGAGCTGGTCTCTATGGGCATAGATCACCAACATTTCCCCCACCACCACCACCAGAGTTATCACTTGGACTAGATCCCTACACAATAAATCCACCACTCCTGATGAACATTTTCCATTTTTTTCTTAAAAGTTATTTGATAGGACAAAGAGAAATTGAGTGGTGGGGGAGGAAGAGAGAAGAAAGAGACAGAGAGATACCTACAGTACTTGCTTCACTACTGATGAAGCATCTTCCCTGCAGATTGTGACTAGGGTCTTGAACCTAGGTGCTTGGGCATGTGTGCTCAGCTGTGTGCACCATTGCCCTGCCCTATATCACCATCTCTTTATTAAGAGAAAACTGAAACCAAATACAAGGATCATAAGTATTATTTGTAGCCTGTTCATGTAGGTGGGAAACCACAGCAGGCTGATGGGTCACAGTGACTTGTCATGATTTAAAACTTGACTGTAGAGGGACTTTTGGAGATGCCACCCTACCAAATGAATAGGAATATTCTTTATACTTTTGGCCTATTGGGAAAATTATTTACTGGCCTGTTGAAACATCCCCAAGCCCAAATGAAATCCTGTTGTGAATTTTCTTTTTTTTTTTTTCAAAATTCATCCATTTTTGGGGGGCGGTCAGAGGCACACCTATATTATCATGCACAAGGACCTGGGTTCAAGCCCCTAGTCCCCACCTGCAGGGGGGAAACTTCATTAGCTGTGAAGCAGTGTTGTAGGTCTGTCTTTCTTTCTTCTCCCTTTTTCTTCTCTATCTCTCCCACCCATCTCAGCTTCTCTCTGTCTCTGTTAAAAAACAAAAGCCACCAGGAGTGGTAGATTCATTGTGCAGGCACTGGACCCTAGCAGTAATCCTGGTTGCAATAAAAAAATTTATGTTATAACATCTGTTAACACTTCATCTTAATGGCTTATTTCTTTTTGATATTTAGTATTCAGTCTATTCAGAATTTATTTGATATAGGTAGGTATAAATTATTTATTTATTTATTGACAAATAGTCATTTGTGCCACTGTAACTTTACTATTTTTTCTCCACTGTGTAGAAATTATAGTTTATTTTAAAAAACTTTTAAAAGTTTCTTTATTGGGGGATTAATATTTTACAGTCAACAGTAAATACAGTAGTTTGTACATGTATAACATTTCTCAGTTTTCCACACAACAATACAATCCCCCTAGGTTCTCTGTCATCCTGTTCCAGGACCTGTACTCCCCCCCACACCCACCCCAGAATCTTTTACTTTGGTGCAATATACCAACTCCAGTTTAGGTTCTACTTGTGTTTTCTCTTCTGATCTTGTTTTTCAACTTCTGCCTGGAAGTGAATAATTTCACTCACAGAAATTATATTTTGAAGTATTTTACATAGGATTTATTTCAGATTTCTCCCTTTGGCTTTATTGCTCAGTCTTTGTAGCTTAAAGTTTTAAGCCTAAAGCATGTCCTGAGGGAGAAACCAAGTTGGGAGTTCTTTGAGAGTAAAAAAGAAGGATGAGGTAATGGCTGAGTAGAGGGGTCACAGTTCCAAAGAGCCAGGTGGTGGCATTACTTGACACAGTGTGCAGGTGGTTAAAAGCAAGCAAAGTACTCTTCCTCAGGCCTTTCAAACAGGAGTTTCTTTTTTGTTCTTACTGGTTTCATGGATTATTGACAGTTTGACAGCATTCAAGGGCTAAATCCTATTTAAAGAGAATGAGAGGAGAAAGGGGGTGGGGGATGGGTGAGAGACTGATTGATTGGTTCTCTGGCCTTATTTAACATGACTACAATAATCTACTTTTCACAATGTGTTACTGAACCAGCAATTGTTTGGATTATTATTGACTTCTGTAGCTTTACACTTTGATTTGGTTACACCTATTCTCACACCTTTAAATTTCTTTTTAATTTTTTATTTATTTTATTAGGTAGGACTGAGATAAGTTAAAAGGGGGCAGGGAAATAGAGAAGGAGAGAGAAAGAGAGATACATGCTAACCTGCTTCACTGTTCATGATGCTTCACCTTGCAAGTGTGGACCTGGTGCTTGAACCTGCCTCCTGGTATATGGTATAAGTGTATTCAAGTAGGTGCACTAGTGCCAACCCCCTACTTTTAATTTGCTGAAAAGAGCTGCTCTTTTTTTTTTTTTCTTTAAGATAAGCCCATATATGTATATATCCATTCTAGAAATTCTCAGGATTTCAATGTTGTTGTGAAACTTGTAATTTCATCGAGAAGAATTGAAATATTTAACCTTTGTTTTAAGCAAGATACTATGCCTCTTTGTTCAGAATTTCTGTTTATGTCCAGGGGCAGTGTTGATGCGTCTCCTGCTATATATTGGGTTTGAGGCAGCAGTAGTGACAGTGATGCTTTTGGCAACGTCTTAACTTCAGAATTTGACTTTGCATATGGCTTCCACAACTTGACCTTCCCTGACTCTTGACTTTTGTCTATCTTGTGAACTTGGTTTTCTATGAATCCTGTGAGCAACCACTTTGTTTCCAGACAGTTGCTTCTCTGCTTAGGCTTGTTAGTATTGCTTTCTGTAGCTTTTAGTCAAGAGCACGACTGTACGATAGCACAATGGATAAGATTTGAACAAATCTTGGTTCAAGTCCTAGTCCTTTCAATATTTGGCTTTGGGAAAGTCACTTAACCTCTTTGTACCTCATTTGTAAAACTTTATAGGGTAGTAGAAAAGAATAAGGGGTAGTGTATACTAAGCACATCGTCTCTCATAATAAGCATTTGATAAATTGTGTGTGGTTATTGTTACTGACAGAATGCTCTGTAACAGGTCAATAATTTTTCTCTTCAATCCCCCAAATTCTGGAATCTTAGTTTTTACTCCTAACTCATTTGATTGTAAAACCTGACCTGAAATAAGTATATTTGAATGACAGCTTTATGCTGTGAAGTAATTTAAGTTTCTTTTTAAAAATCATATTAGCATGAATTTTTCTGTATTGCTGCTGTAGAGTACTTAGCTGCCTCAGAATCTCTCAGGGTATGTGAACTGTATTAGACATGCCTTTCTGGAGAGTTTTTGAATATGGAAACACATCTGGTCCCATGAGTTTTGAGTAAGAGATTTGCAGAGTAATGTTGACACTTTGGCTCTTAGCCAGTGAGAGAATCAGGATGGCTGAGGAGAGATTTTGAGAATATCACTACCTCTTGGATGAATGAACAAAAGTCTGTTACCTTCTCTTTTCTCTTTGGCTGAGGGGAATGGCTTCTCTGACTTTTGACTGAGACTATGCTAGCATCAGAAAAATTAATATGAGTTGACTACATTATCTTTCCCCTGTGGTTTATGTAACCAGACTCTTTACTGTTTTGAAATTTTGAAAGAGTGGATAATGAAAAACTCTCAGAAGCTAGGTTTTTTTTTTTTTTTGCATTTGCATTTTTTATTCTCAAAATTATTCTCTGGGAACTTCCCAGAACATGCCAGTTATTATGGAACTCTTTTATGAGTTGCACAAATTCATCCATTAGTCAAAGGATTTTTTTTTTTAATTTAAGAAAGGAAACATTAACAAAACCATAGAATAAGAGGGGTACAATTCCGGACAATTCCCATAACCCGATCTCCACATCCCATCCCCTCCCCTGATAGCCTTCCCATTCTCTCTCTCTCTGGGAGTATGGATCCAAGGTCGTTGTGGGTTGCAGAAACTAGAAGGTCTGGCTTCTGTAATTGCTTCCCCGCTGAACATGGGTGTTGACTGGTCGATCCATACTGGATCCCAGACAGATCCCAGTCTGTCTCTCTCTTTCCCTAGTAGGGTGGGGCTCTGAGGAAGTGGTGCTCCAGTACACATTGATGGGGTCGTCTGTCCAGGGAAGTCTGATCAGCATCCGGAACCTGGTGGCTGAAAAGAGAGTTAACACACAAAGCCAAACAAATTGTTGAACAATCATGGACCTAAAGACTGTAATAGTGCAGATGAAGTGTTGGGGGTATTCCCTGCATGCTCTTGTGTACTTCTGCTTTCAGGTATATATTTTTCCCCTAGTTTATGGGCACGGGTGAACCTATACTCTATCTCAGGGGACCTGGACTATATCTACGTTTGGGGACTTTATTGGGGAGTGGAACACCTGGAATGGAATTAGACAATACTATGAAAGGGAAGGTCTCACCCGAGTGATGAAGCTGAAGGGTTGTCATTCCACACCTGAAGTCTCTGGTCACAGTCTGAAGTGAAGCATGCTGGGGTGGCACTCGTTGTGTTGATTAGGTTGCGATCCGCAGGTGCAATATTATTTGATTTGAATTGAGAGCAGCATGCAGAAAAGTGGGCCCCACCCTAAGGTTCCAAGACTGGGGGAAATATAGGCTCTGTAGTGGAAATGTGAGGTTCCTGTTGTCTTAGGGAGTCAAAGGATTTTTTAAGTGGTATTTTTCATAGATGAAGAAAACTAAGTATCTGTGGTTTATTCCCTACCTATATTTATGATTGTTTTTTTACAGTACTTTAAATACAATAACATGAGTGATGATTTTGGATAAAGTAATATTTTTTCTTTGCTTCCAGGGTTATTGATGGGGCTCAGTGCCTGCACTAAGAATCCACTGCTCCTGTGGCCATTTTTAAAAAAAATATTGCTGCTATTGTTGTTAGAAAGGACAGAGAGAAATTGAGAGGGAAGGGGAAGACAGAGAGGGGGAAAGAAGGACAGACACCTGCAGACATGCTTCACCACTTATGAAGCGAAAGCCCCCCCCCCCCCCCGCAGGTGGGGAGCTGCGGGGTTCCAACCGGGATCCCCACACAGATCTCTGCACTTTCATACTATATGCACTCAACCCTGTGCACTACCACCCAGCCCCCATAAAGTAATATTTTCTTAATAAAAGATTATGAGAATTACAGTTGTGTTGAATAAGTAAAGAGAAAGTATGAATTTAAAGATTATTATGCAGGTACTTTAGGTTATAGATCCTTAATTTTTTTCAGTTACATTTTTTTTTTTTCTACCAGAGTTATCACTGGGACTTGGTGTCTGGATGATAAATCCACCACTCTTGGTGGCCATTTTTTCTTTTATTTTCTTTTTTATTATGATAGAGACAGAGAGAAGTAGGGTGAGACAAAGAGAAATAATTGGTCTTCTCTCCTACTCATGAAGCTTCACCCTGGTAGGTGAAGGAGACCAGGTTGAACTCTTGTCCTCATGGACGCTTACATGTGTGCTCAACTGGTGCATCACTACCTGGCTCATCAGTCACTTCTTAAATTACAATGTTTCCCAAGATTTGGTAGCGTCAATCATGTTGAATTTTCTAATGTTCTGGAAGGTTCTTTGAACTCCTGCTTTCTTATTGCCAGCTTCTGTATGACTTTTTGGAGCAAGGGCTGAATCTCCTGCTAGGGGGTATACTTAGTGACTTAGCACTTTTACAGAACATGATGATTAATCTCCTTGGAGAAGGAGATTCAGTTTGACTCTAAATTTTATGCTTCTATCTAAGATCATCGCACAGAGAAATGGCCTGGCTTGCTCTTCTGTCTGGAGTGTGTGTGTGTGTGTGTGTGTGTGTGTGTGTGTACATACTACCCAATCCATAGGAAAAACAAGTACAGATTTACAGAGAATGTGTTATAATGGAAGGGTTTATAAATTTAGTCCATGAGGCAAAAATAGTACTAGTCAAAATTAGATTTTAAAAAAACCTTTAGGACCCATGTACCACTATATTCATAGCTACAATATTCACAGTAACCACTGAATGGAAGCAACCTAAATGCTTGTTGATGGACTACTGGATAAGGAAGTTATTCAGTGGAATACTACTATGTAATTAAAAATGATATTGTATTCTTTGGGACCAAATAGATGGGACTGGAGGTGACTATGCTGAAGTAAGTAAGTGGGTGAAAGACAACTATAACAAGGTTTTGTTCATAAGTGGAATATAGAAAATTGAAACACATGACCTTGCAAAGAAAGAAAGGAAGAGATAAAAAGAATAGTCAACCTGCCTCTAAGACTTGGTGAGAACTAAGGTGATTACCATTGGAGGATGGCACAAAACTTTGGTGGGGGGGTGCATTGTGCATTGTGAAATTTCTCACCCATGTAAACTTATAATCTTACAAATTACTATCAAATCACTAATAAAGTATCTGAAATAAAGAAAGCTTTTAGAAAGACTCCACCATGGGAAGTGCCCTAGCAGCCATGAAACATAGCTAATGTTTCCTTGTTATTTGGACCAATTACTCTTTGCTTAATTGAGCATCAAAGAGGGAGCCTTGTGTTTGGAGATTGTGTTGTACAAGAAAATGCACCTGAACTACTAAGATCAGGCATCTTATTTCAAAGAATTCCTGAGAAATGCAGAGAACTGGATTGGCTTCTGGATTTTCCTTGTCTTCTCCTTCTCTTAAATTGAACTAACTCATTTGCATAAGATCAGTGTTGTAAGCTCTCTGATTCACCTAATGGCATTCATAGGAGTGACTAAAATTTTCTACAAAGCAGGTTCTACAAGAATGAGACAAAACATAATTTTACCAAGAGGTGATGCAGGAGTGAGGTTTGCTTTACCTGTGAAGGTTGTGAAATATCAGAATAGGAATCCAGCTAGATAGTAAACTTTCACTCTTTGAAGAGCTATGAATTAAGCATTGGTTTTCTTGTCTCCATGTTGAAACAAGTCTCTTCCTGAACATGAGGTCCCATGTTTTTTTTTTTTTCTTTTCTTTCTTTCTTTTTTGTATCAGAGCAATGCTTAGCTCTGGCTAATGTTGGTATGAGAGATTGAACCTAGGAGCCTTAGGTATGAAATTCTTTTTGCATAATTGCTATGCTTTCTCTCCCACCCCCATGAATTCCTATGTCATAATTTTAGGCATTGCAGCTGAACATAGAAAATGGTGATTGCAATTTTTCTTTTGTGATTTGAATCTGGTAATTGTGAATTTAAAATTTTCTAAATGTGAATTGAATCATGAATAAATTCTTCTAGTCCTAAATGCTCTGTAGAATAGCATCACTTTTTGTTTCCCTGGAGAGTTGAACTTGTGTAAAATGAAAGAAGAGTTCACAGTATTGATTTTTCACTCTAGTTCATGTGAAGATGTTAGTCTGAAAGACAGCTTTGGAAAGGTCGTGGTGTTGAACAGAGGGAGCACCTCAGCATTTTAGCATCTTTCTCTGAAAAGGTACAAGAGAACAAAGAGAGTAGCAGCAGAGAAAGCAGTCACTCAGGCTGCTGTGTATTATAGACTTGATAGCTGATATTATGCTGAGTGTCACCCAGGAAATAATTGGTCTTGGCTGATCTATGCTGAGTGTCACCAAGGAAATAATTGGTCTTGGCAAGGCCATAGGGTGTCCCTTCTTTATTGAATAAAATTAGGTGACTGGGAGTCATGAATCATGGATGAAATGCTAGAGCTAAAAGTGGCCAGGAAATAAAACTCTGTAACACATGTAAAGGTCACTTACCAGTACTTACCATTCGTAGTATTTTTGGTTAGTGTTCAGTGGGCAAATATCATTTTTTAAAAGAAAATAAAATCTAACCTTTGCATTTTGAGATAATTTATATATAAAGCATAGCACACAGAGATCCCATATCTCTTTATCCAGTTTTCCTTAATGGTATTGTCCTGCAAAACTATACCCAAGTGTCACACCCAGGTTATTGACACAAATGCTGTCAAGATACAGTTCCCTTCTTTCATTACAAAGCTCTTGTTGCATTTTTACAGCTACATCTATTTTGCTTCTTTCATTTATTCTTAAACTGGTAACCACTAATCTGCAGGGACACCTCAGATAATGTGTGTCTATTACAGATGACTTCAGTGAAGTGAATGTCAAAATAGCCACATTTTTGTTTTTACTATACATATAAAATTGTGTATGCACTATATTGTAGCATATTACATATCCAATAGATTTTTGTTTAAAAGAAAACTACCTATGTTCATACTTAAAAAAAAAATCCTTGAGTCAGGGGATATAGGCAAAAGTAATGCACCAAACTTTCACGTGTGAGGCTCAGTTTGCAGGTTCAACCCCCAACCCCATCATACCTCAGAACTGAGAACTGTTTTTGTCTTTCTTATTAAAATAAATAAATAAATAAAATCCCTTAAAAACTGCTCACAATCATCAGTGCCTTCAAGTTATTTTTCTAATTTTCTCTAGTGGTGGATTTTGTTTTAAAAAAAAAAAGTGCCTTCATGGTAGGTAAGGTGTGCTGACACCTATCTTGAGTTGTGACTCTGTACTGTGGCACCAACAATCTTATAAATCAACACTTCCTGAATAAAGTAGCTTGGTTGGAAATAATGCAGTATTTGTGGACTACAACAAAGAGAAAGACAGTGTAATGAAGTATGTCTATGTACTCCATGGATTTCATATTATCATTTCAAGAATGTTCTTATTTTTTGGGCTGACTTTCTTTTTTTTTCACTGAGAATATTTCTGTGAAGATTCATCCAGATTTTTGCATGTGTAGGCGTAGGGGACCAGATTGGGTGACGAGACGTCAAGCGTTGGACAGGGTGGGCGAAGATATCTGCGTATAGTGGCAGGTCCAGTCGAGCGTAGACGTGGGAAATGAACTTAGATGATACCGCATCCCGACGAATATCTGGCGGGGCAATGTTGCTAAGAACTGGCAGCCATGGAACCGGGGTGGAACGGATGGTTCCAGAAATTATCCTCATGGAGGAATATAATTTGGAATCTACCAAGTGGGCATGGGGGCTACGGAACCATACTGGGGCACAGTATTCTGCAGTGGAATAGCATAATGCCAGAGATGATGATCGTAGTGTGGAAGCGCTCGCGCCCCATGAGGAGCTGGCCAGTCTTGCAATGATGTTATTCCTTGTGCCCACCTTTGCTGCAGTTTTTATGAGATGTTTGTGAAATGACAGAGTGTGATCGAGAGTAACGCCAAGATAGACTGGCTGGGCTTCATGCCGGATTCTCGTATCGCCAAGCTGCACATTAAGCTCACACGAGGCCGAGGCATGGTGTAGATGGAAAACAGATGATACCGTTTTTCCAGTGCTAGGGATTAGTCGCCATTTTTTGCAGTAATCAGATATCAGAGACATGTCTTTTGTGAGTGTTTCCTCGAGGATGTCGAACTTTTGATGCCTGAGTTGCACAACAGATGTCATCGGCGTAGATGAACTTCCTTGAAGAAGTTTCTGGGAGGTCATTGATGTAAGTATTAAATAGCGTAGGAGCCAGAACAGAGCCCTGGGGGAGGCCACTTGAGACAAGTCTCCATCTGCTAGACTTGTCACCCAGATGAACCCGGAATCTTCTGTTTTGGAGAAGAAACGATATAGTGTTGGCCACCCATGGAGGCAGGCATCTTGAGATCTTGACTAGGAGACCACGGTGCCAGACCATGTCATAGGCTGCTGTGAGATCAACAAAGACAGCACCCGTCTTTAAATTCTTCTGGAATCCATTTTCAATGTAAGTTGAGAGGGCCAGGGCTTGTTCGCAGGTAGATCTTACTGGGCGGAAACCAGCTTGGGCGGGTGATAGGAATTTCTCTGTAAGATGAGAAATACGTGACAAAAGCAGCCTCTCAAGGAGTTTGTAACACACGGAAAGGAGAGAAATTGGTCTATAGCTGGCGGCCAGTGTTGGGTCTTTCTTTGGTTTCAAAACCGCTATAATCTTCGCACGACGCCAAACTTTGGGCATAGACTCAGATTCCAAGATGTGGGACAGGAATGAAGCGAGCCACTTCTTTGCCGCAGGACCCAGGTTAAGAATGAGTTCTGGGGTGATGTTATCATAGCCAGCAGCTGTTCCCAGTTTAACCCTCTTCAAAGCGTCTTCCAGTTCAGACAGTGTAAAGGGAGAGAGTTTTGGAGATGGACAAGATAACCGGAAGTGGGATGACCACTCGTGGGAAATTTCTCTTTTCCAGACTGGGTCGATCTTAGCACGTCCAACTT
This sequence comes from Erinaceus europaeus, assembly GCF_950295315.1. Classification (NCBI taxonomy): domain Eukaryota; kingdom Metazoa; phylum Chordata; class Mammalia; order Eulipotyphla; family Erinaceidae; genus Erinaceus; species Erinaceus europaeus. The sequence continues at coordinate 37,035,206 of NC_080172.1, read as the reverse complement.
GAGTTAGGTGACTGGCCACTGAGTTTGGAGAGACGGGAGGATGGGAGACGGGAGGGGGTTGGCTACCGGCACCCAGTCTGTGAAGAAGCTTCCAGGCCTTCCTACTTGAGTGGGTGAAGTTCAGACTTTCCGTGAGTTGTTGCCAGCGGGCTTGGCGTGCTGCATCCAGGGAGGCAATGAGATGGTCAGCCACATCTGGGTCGACCGACTCATCATACTGCTTTAGTAGTTGCTCGCATTCAGCATCAAGACAAGGCGTATAGTTAGCATGTCTCCCACGAGGAATGGCTTGGGAAGCTGCTTTGAAGATGGCTTGGTGGAAGCGCCTGTAGGAATCTTCAGAGGGGATAGAGTTAATTGGAATTGCAGGAATAGATTTGTTGGTAAGATCACTGAACAGACACCAGTTTGCTTTTCGAAAGATCCATCTTAGTTTCTTCGAGCACAGAATCAGTGGGAGCTGGAGACCAATGTGGATGATAGCTGGGCGGTGATGACTGTGCGGGAAGATCTTGAGAACTTGTCTCATAGCAGGAAAGGCTTGGCCGTTGACTGTGCTAATCCAGCACAGGTCGGGTGACGAGTCTTTATTCCATCTAGCACTGTGAAAAGAGCCTGGCTGTTTGGGATCATATAATAGGGAGAGGTCATTCGCTGAAGCCCAGTCGGCTAAGATAGAGCTGTCAGCACGAGTGGAGGAATATCCCCAGTCTTGGTGATGACTATTAAAGTCTCCAACGTGAACGGCTGGGTGATTCGGGCTAGGCAGGACCTCATTATCCCATGAGGCACTGGGAGGCTTATATACGTTGACGAGCTGAATAGTTCCAATAGTAATGGAGTCGTAGAAGGTCGAAGAGGCCGTATGGTAAACGTCCGCAAGATACGATTTGGCGTAGATGGCTCAGCCGTGTTTAGGATGGAGATTATAGCATATTAAATCGAATCCACTGATGGTGAATCGAGCAGCTTCATTGACTGCTATATGTGTTTCTTGTAGGCAGATAACATCTGCCTAATGCTGTATCGCCAATTGACCAATAAGAACGTGTTTGGCAAAGGACAGCCCCTCAACATTAAGTTGGAGGACTGGAAGAGCAGTACCAACAGCTTGAAAGCTGTCAGGAGCTGCTTGTTGCTGGCTTTGAAAGTGACTGGGATCCATGTGGATTCAGTCGGCTAGGAAGGATCGTCAGTTTCCCCAATGAATGGGTATTCAGGAGATGCACTACGGGAAGGTTGATCCAATGCCTCCTGCTGAACATGGGCATTGACAGGTCAATCCATACTCCCAGCCTGCCTCTCTCTTTCCCTCTTTCTTTATTGGGGGATTAGTGGTTTTTACAGTTACAATTGGCAGCAAAGCACAATAGTTTGCAGATGCATAACATTTCCCAGTTTTCCACATAACAATTCAACCCTGGCCAGGTCTTCCTCTACCATCATTTTATAGGACCTGAACTGCGGGTCCCAGTTTGGTGGCGCCAGTTGCCGGGCTAGCTTCGCAGGTGGGAGAGAGACAACCAGGGACTCATGGTTGAGCTGGGAACGCAGTTCAATCTTTATTGACGAGCGGGGATGCAGTTCGATTTTTATTGATGAGGATTGCAATGCAAGCTAGCTATCTCTAATCACAGTCCTGTCCTATATATATCTCCTGAGGTAGAAATGTCAGGAAGAGGAAGTACTAGGATGGGAGTGGGGAGGAGGAAAAAGCACTAACCAGTGGGGATTAAACCAGTGAAAACAATGATTATGTAAATAGACCACGGAGTCAAGCAATGCAACAGAAGGGGTCTTAGAAGCAGAATTTAGAAGCAGACCAACACTGAACTCTGCCCCCCAGTCCAGAGTCTTTTACTTTGGTGTAATACACTAACTCCAGTCCAAGTTCTGCTTAGTGTTTTCCCTTCTGATCTTGTTTTTCACTTCTGCCTGTGAGTGAGATCATCCCATATTCATCCTTCTTTTTCTCACTTATCTCACTTAGCATGAACATCCCTATTTTCATAGCTATACTGTTTGCAGTAGACAAAACATGGAATTAATCTAGAATTTCCCAGTGACAGAAAATTGGATAAAATATAGATATCTATACATATGTATGTGTATATATATTCACAATGAAACACTATTTTACAACAAAAAAAATGAAATTGTTTCATTTGGAACAAAATGCATAGAACTGTAGATAATTATGGTAAGTGAAGTAAATAAAAAGGTGAAGGACAACTACCAGATCCAGATGGCTTCACTTCTATGTGGAATATAGATGACAAACGAATTTTGGGAAAAAAAAAAAAGACAAAGATGATTATCCTCTCTCTTGGACTTGGTGAGAACTATAGTGGTTATGATCAAGGAGACAGAGCTTCAATGAGGTTGTGGTGACTTACACTTAACATGCATGGCGTGAAATCTTATACTTTTATTAAATCACTAATGAAAAGGGAAAATAATTTTTGTCAAATAATTCTAATATTTTTGTCCTCTTGATGTTGGTGCCTGTTATCTTTGCATTCAGTTTGAGGTGTTCCTGGTTCTTGACAGAATGAGTGATTTTTTTTTATTATACTTGAACAGTTGTTTTATTATGTTGTAGGATATTGTATTGCATTGGACCTATTTCTGACATTACTCCAGGAAGGTTTGGGGAGGGGATTATGATCCAATTACAGTCTGCACCTCTGCTAGGAAGAATAAGCAAGAGAATTAACCCCTAGGGTTGACTTTGGTGTTCATGGCTTGCTTTGGGACCTTAATATTTTTCCCCACTTTTTTTTTGTGTGTGTGCAGTGGTTAATAGTTTACAATACTATTATTGACACATAGGTACAGCAGGATACACTTCCCCCCAACTTAGGTCCTTTTCCATCATACACCAGGATCTCAGAGCTCCTCTATTCCATCCCTTCTCCCCTTTCCCAGAATCCTCTGTTGGGTGCAATACACTGCACCCAGTCCAAGTTTCACATTTGTTTTTCCTTACTGTCCTTACTTCTTAGGTTTCACCTGTGATTGAGATCATTTGATATTTGTCTTTCTCTTTTTGACCTGTCTCACTCAACATACCTTCCAGTTCTGTCCAAGATATGGCAAAAGAGATGACTGTCATTTTAACAGCTATAAATATATATATATATATATATATATATATATATATATATATACACATTTTTAGCCACTCATCTGTCATTGAGCATCTAAGTTTCTTCCAAGTTTGGCCTATTACAAATTGTGCTGCTATGAACATAGGTATGCATAGGTCTCTCTGGATAGTTGTCTTTGTTTCCTTTGGATAAGTTATCAGGAGAATTGCTGGGTTGTAGGTTGTATTCCTAGCATTTTTATGAGTATCAAGACTATTCTCCATAGAGGATGAACCGATTTACATCCCCACCACCAATATAGGGAAGTTGGGATCTTAATATATTTTGAACATCCTCTAAAGTAGTGGTTTGCAAACTGTATACCCATCAAGATGGCATAGTTGATGACATAGTTTTGCTAAACACAAAAGCCAAATAGGATTATGGTCTAATTGTATCTTAAACATTTGATTAAGTCAATCTGAAATTGAGTGTAGACACTGGCAATTATATTTATTTAAACTTTTTCCTTATTGTGATGATGATGTTGTTTTTCAGCTTTGTATGTGTTTCAGTATTATAGTTTCACAGCTCTTAAAATGTGTATTGCCACAGCACAGCCATCATCAAAGTAGAAAGATCTCTCTGCTATAGTCCAGATAGGCTCCTCTACTTTTTTTGTCTCTGTCCCCCCTTCTACCTCTGATAACTTCAGTTATGTGCTAAGAATCCAAATGTTTGTTATGGTTAGCCATTGTTCCCCTTGTTTGGTTTAGATTCCACACATTAGTGAAATCATCTAGTATTTATAATTTCTCTTATGGATTATTTCACTTAGCATAATAAATCTTCCCAATTACATACTTATTGTTCAAATGGAAATTTCTTTCCACTTGCAGCAGGTTAAGTGCACATGGTTCGAAGCGTAAGGACCTGCTTTATCTCGGTTCCAGCCCTTGGCTCCCCACCTGCAGGGGGGTCGCTTCACAGAGGGTGAAGCAGGTCTGCAGGTGTCTATCTTTCTCTCTCCCTTTGTCTTCCCCTTTTCTCTCCATTTCTGTCTGTCCTATCCAATAACAACAATAATAACAACGATAAACAACCAGGGCAACAAAAGGGATAAAATGGCCTCCAAGAGCAGTGGATTCGTAGCGCAGGCAACTGAGCCCCAGCAATAAAGGAAAAAAAGAAAAAGAGAAAAGAAAAAGAAAGATTTCTTTTTTCCTTCAAGCTGAGTAATAGTATTCCACATGTCTGTGCATTTCATCTTTAGCTGTTCATCCATCCTTGGATACTTCAGTTGTTTCTGTATATCTTTTAATGTGTTTTTATTTTCTTATATACATACCTGGAAGTGGAATTGTAGGATTATATGATAGTTCTAGCTTTAATTTTTTGATGAACCTCATACATTTTCTTTTTTAGAAGCTGTCACAATTTGCATTCCTACCAGTGGTGTGTGAGGGTTCCTTTTTCTCCACTCCTTTGGCAGCACTAGTTCTGGTCCTTTTGACATGGGCCATTCTCCTAAGTCTGAGGTGATAATGCATTGTAGTTTTGGCTTTCATTTTCCTGGTAAAAAGTTGTAATGAAAAAAAAAGTTATAATGGACATTTTTCTATGTGTCTGTTGGCCATCTATATATATTTACTTTGAAGAATTATCTTTTCAGCTCCTCTAGCCATTTTTTTATGTTTGATTTTTATTGTCTAGTTTGATGAGTTTTCTTTTTTTAATATAAAGAACTCTTTAAAATCTTATTTATTAATATAAAAAGAGAACTCAGACTGAGAGAAATCAAGAGGGAGGAGATAGAAAGGGAGAGAGAAAGATCGACATCTACAGCACTGCTTACCTACTTATAAGGATTAGGGGCTTGAACCCAGGTCTTTGCGCATTGTGACATGTACATTTTACACTCAACCAGGTGCACCGCTGCCTGGCCCTGGTGAGTTCTTTATGTATTTAGCTTATTAGCCCTTTGTCAAATGGATGATAAGAGAATATTTTCTTCCATTTAGTAGGATGTCTATTCGAATCTTTTTAGTTTGAAGTAATTCCATTTACTTTTGCTCTTGTATCCGGTATCTTGCTATGATTGGAGTCAAGTAGACATCACAGAAACCCAAACGGTGAAGTGTTTTGTCTGTCTTTTCCTCCTCATCCTTTGCCGCCTCCTCCTCCTTCTTCTCCTTCCCCTCCTTCTTCTTCCCCTTCCCTTTCTTCTCCTCCTCCTCCCCCTCCTCCCCTTCTTCCAGTTCCTGTTCCTCCCCTTCCTTCCCCTTCTTTTCCTACCCCTCCTCCTCCTTCTTTTGCCTCCAGGGTTATCACTGCGGCTTGCACTATGAATCTACTGCTCATGGAGACCATTTTTCCTATTTTTGCCATTGTTCTTATTGATGTTGTATAGGACAGAGAGAAATCGAGAGAGGAGTGGAAGGCAGAGGGGGAGAGAAAGATAGATACCTGAAGACCTGCTTTACCCCTTATGAAGGGACCCTCCTGCAGGGGAGTCGGGGGCTCAAATGGGGATCCTTAAGCCAGTTCTTTTGTGCTTTGTGCCATGTGCGCTTAACCCTCTGTGCTACTGCGAGGCTACCTACATACTTTCTGACTCGAGCTCTTATATCCAAGTCTTTAATCTATTTTTTCTTCTCCCCAAAGCACTGTTTGTGCAACTCTGACTTGTAATGGTGCTAGGGATTGAAAGAGGAAGCTCAGATGTGAAAGTAATCCACATGATTTTAATGCAATTTTAATTAATTTTTGTGTATAGTATGAGATAGTAGTTGAATTTCATTTATTTGATTGGGACTATGTAGCTTCCCCAATATAATTTGGAAAAACATTCCTTTCTCCATTGCATGCTCTTGGCTACTTTGTCATAAATTATTTGCCAGTGTACATGTGGACTTATTACTGGACTTCCCAGTTCTTTTTTTTTTATTTTTTATTTATTTTTTTATTTTTTATTTAAGAAAGGATTAATTAACAAAACCATAGGGTAGGAGGGGTACAACTCCACACAATTCCCGCCGCCCAATCTCCATATCCCACCCCCTCCCCCGATAGCTTTCCCATTCTCTATCCCTCTGGGAGCATGGACCCAGGGTCATTGAGGGTTGCAGAAGGTAGAAGGTCTGGCTTCTGTAATTGCTTCCTCGCTGAACATGGGCGTTGACTGGTCGGTCCATACTCCCAGTCTGCCTCTCTCTTTCCCTAGTAGGATGGGTCTCTGGGGAAGCTGAGCTCCAGGACACATTGGTGGTGTCTTCAATCCAGGGAAGTCTGGCCGGCATCCTGATGACACCTGGAACCTGGTGACTGAAAAGAGAGTTAACATACAAAGCCAAACAAATTGTTGAGCAATCATGGACCCAAAGCTTGGAAAAGTGGAGAGGTAGTATTAGGGAGGTACTCCCTGCAAACTCTAGTATAGACTAGAGTATAGTATAGACTTCCCAGTTCTATTCCATTGATCCATGTTGTACTTCTTATTCCAATACCATGTTATTTTAATTATTATAGATTTGTAGTACAATTGAAATCGAGGAATATAATACTGTTATTCTATGTTTGCAGCATGCTGTGACTACTTACGGTCTTTGTAGTTCATAAATTTTTCAGTAATATTTTTGCCTATTTCCTTGAAGAATGCTATTGGAACTTTGATAGGTATGGCATCGAATTTATGTATTGCTTTGGGTAGTTAGACCATATTGACTGTGCTAATTCTTTTAATTCTTGATCATAGAGAGTCTTTCTACTTCTCTGTGTTTCCTCCTCTATTTCTTTTAATAGTGTCTTAAAGCTTTTCCTTGTACAATTTGATCTTGTTTGTTAAGTTTATTCCGAGGTAGTTTTTGATGTGATTATAAATGGAATTATTTCTTTGATTCTTTCTCTTCTTGTTTGTTTACAATAGAAACCCAACATTTTGTGTGTGTGTTGATTTTGTAACCTGCTACTTTACTTTATTGGTCTGTTGTTTCTAACAGCATTTGATGACCTTTATAAGTTTGAAAATATATATTGTTGTGTCATCTTCAAATAGTGGTAGCTTTACTTCTTTTCTGATTTTATTTATTTTTGCCCAATTGCTCTGGATACAATTACCACTGCTTTATCAAATAATAGTGGTAAGAGTGAATCAGGTACAAAGCATTGCTATTTTATTTATTTTTTAATATTCATTTATTCCCTTTTTATTGTTGTAGTTATTATTGTTGTTATTAATATCATTGTTGTTGGATAGGATAGGGAGAAATGGAGAGAGATGGGGAAGACAGAGATGGGGAGAGAAAGACAGACACCTGCAGACCTGCTTCACCGCTTGTGAAGCGACTCCCCTGCAGATGGTGAACTGGGGCCTTGAACCAGGATCTTTATGCCGGTCCTTGAGCTTCACGCCACCTGCACTTAAGCATTGCTATTTTTAAATACTTTCTGGCTGATTGTTGTATGCACTGACCATGGAGAGCCACTGCTCTGGAGACAGAGACCATCTGAATGTCAGACATTATTTTGGTTTTGTACATTAAAACAAACAAACAGGGAATGTTATGCATGTACAAACTATTGTATTTACTGTTGAATATAAAACATTAATTCCCCAATAAAGAAATAAAAAACCAAACCAAGAAAAAAAAAACGGAAAAAAAAAAAACAAAGAACAGTGGTATAAAACTCAGAGTTTTGTACTTTTTTTTTTGCCACCAAATTTATTGGCATGGCTTTGGTGCCTGCACAGCAAAGCCACTACTCCTGGAAAACCCTTTTGGCCCCTCCTTCGCTTCTGACAGAAAGAAACGGGGAGGGAAAGAAAGAGGTACCTGCAGCACTGCTCCACCACTCACGAAGCTTCCCCCCTTCTTCCCGGCAGGTGAGGAAGGTACTGAATCCAGGTCCTTACACATGGTATACATTCTTTCTAGTGAATGAGATGTGAAAAGTCATATGATAACTTGACCTATTTTTCTGGTTTTCCAAGTTTGCCTTCTGGAAAAATCATGCTTTAGATTAGTTTGCAAAAAAAAAAAAAAGTGAAATACCTTTTATAAGTGTAAAACTTGCGTGTATTAAAAAAAAAGGGGGGGGGGAGTCGGGCTGTAGCGCAGCGGGTTAAGCGCAGGTGGAGCAAAGCACAAGGACCGGCATAAGGATCCCGGTTCGAACCCCGGCTCCCCACCTGCAGGGGAGTCGCTTCACAGGCGGTGAAGCAGGTCTGCAGGTGTCTATCTCTCCTCCTCTCTGTCTTCCCCTTCTCTCTCCATTTCTCTCTGTCCTATCCAACAACGACAACAACAATAATAACCACAACAATAAAACAACAAGGGCAACAAAAGGGAATAAATAAATTAAATAAATATATATATATATAAAAATAACTTTTTAAAAAAAGGGGGGGAGTCAAGTGGTAGCACAACTGTTTAAGCGCACCTGGCGCAAAGCGCTAGGACCTGCGTAATGATCCCGGTTCAAGCCCCCGGCTCCCCACCTGCAGGGGAGTTGCTTCACAGGCGGTGAAGCAGGTCTGCAGGTGTCTTTCTCTCCCTCTCTCTGTCTTACCCTCCTTTCTCCATTTCTCTTTGTCCTATCCAACAATGACGACATCAGTAACTACAGCAATAAAACAGGGGCAACAAAGGGAGTTGGCGGTAGCAAAGGCTGGAGGAAGGATACTGGTTGGAGCCTGTCTCCCCACCTGCTGGGCAGTCGCTTCATAAGCGGTGAAGCAGGTCTCTAGGTGTTTATGTTTCTTTCTCCCTCTCTGTCTTCCCCTCCTCTCTCCATTTCTCTCTGTCCTATCCAACAGTGATGACATCAATAACAACAATAACTACAACAAGGGCAACAAAAGGGAATAAATAAATAAATATTTTTAAAAAATTGAAAACCAAAACAAATTGAATCCTAGACAAGGCTTCTTTGTGTGTGTATGTGTTCTGCATGTGTGAAAACTCCAGTCCCAGTGAAATGCATTTACAGGGCTCTACTACTGGGGTTGCTTTGTAGCTGTTTTTAGAGGAACCGTGAAGGCCTGGGAGGCAGACTATTGCTGACTCCATGTGATGTTTATAACTCCTATTATTATGTAACCTAGGTGATTGGACTAATGTGATGTTCTATAGAATCACTTTTATTTAGAAGCTGTTGCCCCTTTCCATCATCTTTGACTTTCAGATTATCCATGCCTCCAGTGAACATTTATTATCCCAGTCATCTGTTTATCTATCTATCTATCTATCTATCTATATGGAACTTTGGGTGAAAGTTACATGGCTCTGAATTTTCCCTGCATAGGAGATGCTGCTGCTCATTCTTAGAAGGTTTAATCAGGGAGCCATGGGATAATATGAACATTCTGGGCCTTTGTTTTCTCTCCCAATCTCTGTCAGTATTGTCAAGTCTTTCCTCTATAGTTACAGTTTGTAACACAAGCTTAATAGACTTGTTGGGAACCTGCATTATTCCATGGGGATGCTCCTGACATTTGAAGAATGCCATTTACTTCTGAACTGAGCACTCATTCTACACTGATAATTCTCTTCGTGGGAAGTTCTCACAGAGATGGGTGCTTCCTCCCCAGCAGGGTTATTTTCTCTGGCAGAGCTGACAAGCCTGTGTGTGATTCTCTCTTTTACCACTTATTAAATGAAAAATGAATGTTTTCTCTTCACATATAACCTGACTTCTGTAAGGTATCCAACATATGATGAAAACAGACTCAATTTTAGTGCTATAGAAATCATATAAACAAGGGGGTCGGGCGGTGGCACAGTGGGTTGAGCGCATGTGGCGCAAAACACAAGGACCGTTAAGGATCCCGGTTGGAGCCCCCGGCTCCCCACATGCAGGGGAGTCGCTTCACAGGCAGTGAAGCAGGTCTGCAGGTGTCTGTCTTTCTCTCCCCCTCTCTGTCTTCCCCTCCTCTCTCCATTTCTGTCTGTCCTGTCCAACAACGAACGACTTCAACAGTGGCAATAATAATAACCACAAGGAGGCTACAACAACAAGGGCAACAAAAGGGGGAAAAATGGCCTCCAGGAGCGGTGGATTCATGGTGCAGGCACTGAGCCCAGCAATAACCCTGGAGGGGAAAAAAAAAAAAAGAAAGAAAGAAATCATATAAACAGTCACTCAGCATTTCTCCATTAGAATATGAGATTTGACCCCCCCTTCTTTAAATTAGTCTGCACACTTTCCTGTGTACAAACCATTCCATAAGATTGCAGTAAGTAGTTGGGGGCTACCAAGCTCTGTAACCTCTATTCCCTAAAATCTGTCTTTGACTGTCTCTACTTCTATAGCTCAGTCAGTTGGCATTATCTCTTATGAATTGCTGTCATCATCTTGCTTATGAATTGCTGTCATCATCCTGCTTCCCACTCTTCCTACAACATTGTGACTCATTTCTCTACATTATGACTAGAGTTTTGGTAACATATAAGTTAGAATTAGGCAACTTCTTAGAAGTCTTCTTTAGAAAGGGATGGCATAAAGGGACATAGGGATCCTGGTGTAGGATGGGGGTGGGGGGGGTCACCTTGACACCTATCATGGGGAGGTGAGGGATTATATCTAGGTGTTACAGACTGTACTGTAAACCATTAATATCTTCAATACAATTAGAACAAAATAAAAAAATTAAATCGTCCTTGTTGGAGAGGGTGGTGGCACAACAAATAAAGTACACAAGTTTCCACATGCAAGGACCTGAGTCCAAGCCCCTAGTTCCCACCTAGGGCTGCAAGTATCTCCATTCTCTGCCCTCTCCTCATTTCACTGCTTCTATTATAATTAAAATAAATAATTGAAGGGGAAAAAAAGGCTTACTTGGTTCTCACTATGTACTGAATAAAATCCAAATTCCTTGCTATGACCAATTAAGTCCTTTAAGATTGGTGGTGGGGGGGGGGGGTGGTAGCACCCTCGGTTAAGCGAACATAGTAAGATTGGTAAGAAGTTACCTGGTTCTTTTCTGCTCTTTTCAGTTTTGTATTTCCTCACCCACTCTAGTCTTTTATTCTCACATGAATCCTGCCCTTTACTGCTTTGGGGTCTGTGCTTAGAAGGTTCTTCTCATCGAGATTAGCACATATTCAGCTCAGGTCTACTCACATAAAAGGGCCTTCCCTGGCTATTCTGCTTATTTTGTTTCTGATGAATATCTCTGCCCATAGTTATTTGTTTGGTTATTGCTTGTGTTCTCTACTAGAATGTAAATCCCACGAGGGTTGTGTTGCAGACTCACTTAAGCCTGCTTGTTGATTTATTTCAGTATCTATAAGTAGGTGGGTGCCATGGACAGTGCTCCAAGTTAGAGCCCAGGACTTATGCACATGAAGTCCCAGGTTCAACCCTTGACATTACATATTTCAGAGTTGAATGGCAGTTTGGTCTCGGTCTCTCTCTCTCTCTCATAGAATGAAAAAGGTAATTCTCTCTAAAAATAGATGAGTGCCATACACCCCCTTCCTCTATGTTCTTTTGTTCCTAACTGGTAAATTACAATGAGTGCAGTTCTGATCTTAATCTTTTCGGCTTGCCGGTCCTTTATTACAGACAGATATAATAAAGAGTCTGATAAAGTTCCCCGAGGCACTCTGAGACACACTTACATAGAAGGGCTCCTCTAGGAACCCTGAAGTACAGTAAAGATATTCTGAAGACCAGACCTGCCAGTCATGGCTCAGGTCAGGCCTGGAGAGAGCAGGGGTGGAGCTCCAGATCTTGAGCTGCACATCAGGTGTCAGGTTAGGATCCTAGCAGATTTGCCTTGTTTTTGCAGAGATTGTGGAGCCTCTGCTATCTTAACCAGCCACTTACCTTGGACATCACTCATTTCACAGAAGAAAACTGCTTCTTGCACTTCCATTGCTAATTAACAAACCTTTTGTTCTGTTTTGAAACAGTGGTACTTAGAGTGTATTGAGCAGGAATGTAACCCCCCTGATAATAGTCCCTGAAATGCTAACTACCTGCATCTAGGGTGTCCAGTAGGTTTAAACTTTGAACACCCATAACAATGGCACAACAATGGTCATGCCAAAGTTTTAATAAATTAAATTACAGAAATAATAATAGACAGGGAACATGTCTGTTTTCTCTTTCTTCCCCATTTCCTTCCTTCCTTCCTTCCTTCCTTCCTTCCTTCCTTCCTTCCTCTTTCCTCCCTCCCTCCCTCCTTCCATCCCTTCCTTCCTTTCTTTTTTTCTTTCCTCCAGGGTTATTGCTGGGGCTCGGTGCCTGCACTATGAATCCACTGCTCCTGGCGGCTATTTTTTTCCCATTTTGTTGTTGTTGTTATCATTATTGTATTGTTGTTGGATAGTACAGAATGAAATCGAGAGAGGAAGGGAAGGCAGATAGATACCTGCAGCCTGCTTCACCACCTGTAAAGCAGCCTTTTTGCGGATGGGGAGTGGGGGCTCGAACCCAGATCCTCGCTCCTGTCCTTGCACCTTGCTCGCACTACCCGCGCTTAACCCCACCCCATTTTATTTTCTGTAGCATCTTCACCACTGAGATTGTGATTTGTGCTCTATATCTATTGCATGAGCAAATGCAATTATTTCTGATAAAATGCTAATTTTTAAATTTTATTTTAATGAGATAGATACAGAAGAGAAAGACACAAAAAGACCAGAGCACTACTCAAGTCTGGCTTACAGTGGTGCTGGGGACTGACCTCAGAGCTTTAGTCATGGGAGTCTTGAATAATCATGCTGTCTCCTCAGCCCCCAAATTATTATTTTCTATACAACCATTGTAGACTTTTGGAGCATAACTCACTGTATTGGGAATTTTTAACTTGAACATTTTTCTAAAACTGTTTCATTTAATTTAGATCAAATTAATGACTAGTTAGATTTTTATCAATCAGAAATGTCTAAGTTGATTAGAAGGACATCTTATGAATACAGTTACTGAGCATATCAGTACCATCCATATGCTTATAAATACTACAAAGATGAAAAAAATTAAAAGAATAATTCAAGAAAGATAGAGAATGCCATCAACAGATCGAAACAGTAAGTTGCTGGTCTTATGATCTGGCGGGTTACAAAGTGGAGTGCCTGATTTGCAGGCATGAGGTCTGATTTCAGTCCTTGCTGTTCTGATTCCCTTCTCCCTTCCTCTCTCTTTCCCCCAAAATAAATCCAAAAAACAGAAAGAAAAGTTGCCAGTTTTATAAAGAAGCAAAACTGGTTAACAGTAGTGGCAGAGGACTGCTTAAACGGAAACCCATTCTGCATCTCAGTCAGAGTTGTAGGAGCAGGCTGGCATCCTGCTGGTGTTCATAGGAGATTAATGCTGAGCTTGGGGACAACCTTCTGCCATGCAGGGAACCTTTCCTGAGCTTCAGTGACTTTTGTTTCAGGTAAAATGGAACCCAGGGCCTATGTGCTATTTAATTACACTCAGACAAGTAGACCCAAATTAGGCCCTACCAGCCTCATTACCTCTCCAGTTATTTAATTTCTTTTTAAAAAATATTTGTTTATTTACTTTTTGTTGCCCTTATTGTTTTCATTGTTGTTGTAGTTGTTGTTGGTGTCGTCGTTGTTGGATAGGACAGAGAGAAATCAAGAGAGGAGGGGAAGACAGAGAGGGGGAGAGAAAGATAGACACCTGCAGACCTGCTTCACCACCTGTGAAGCGACTCCTCTGGGGGGGGGGGCTCGAACTGGGATCCTTTCTCAGGTCCTTGCGCTTTGCACCACGTGCGCTTAACACGCCGCGCTACCACCTGACTGTCTTTTTATTTTATTTTATTTTATTTTTGTCTCCAAAGTTATTATTACCTTGGTACCAGCACTATGAAGCCACTGCTCCTGGAGGCCATTTTCCTCCCTTTTTTGTTGTCCTTGTTGCTTATTGTTGTTGTTGGATGGGACAGAGAGAAATCTAGAGAGGAGGGGAAGACAGGGGGAGAGAAAGACAGACACCTGCAGACTTGCCTCACTGCTTGTGAAGTGGATGACCCTCCCTGCAGGTGAGGAGCCAGGGGCTGGAACCAGGATCCCCACTCTTATCCTTGCACTTTGCACCATGTGCGCTTAACCCATTGCATTACCACCCTGCCCCCCTCTCCAGTTCTTCATAGGCAGATTTGTAATTTCATAACTATTTTTTTCCCCAGTTATATGGTTGACTTAGTCTTGAGAGCTTTGTAAATATTACACAAGTGAATGGAAAAAGTTCCCAGCACTAACATATGGTGCTCCTTTATATGAATGAGCGCTAGTTGAGCCCTTCTGTTATCAGCGATCTGTATTCAGTGCCAGTGCCATGGAGATACAACTGGTAGGAGACACTGATCTCTGTTATGTAGTGAAACACATGTGGATGGATTTATTTATATTTCTGGAAAAATATTTTATGAACCACATATCGAGCATGTTATCATAAATTATCATTTAATATCAACATGGAATTTGAAAATAGAATTTCACAATTTATAGCTATTATAAGTTTAATTCCTACATACATATATATTGAATTCATTTATTAAAGAAATACCATATCTAGATCTGATGATGTAGCCATTCCGTCAAGTCTCTGAAGAGATTATATATACAAAAGAAAGAACTTACTTTTAAAATTAGGATGCAGGGGCAGGTGGTGGTGCACCTGATTGAACTCACATGCACAAGGACTGGGTTAAAGCCACCAGTTCCCTCTTGCAGGGGAAAGCTTCATAAGGGTGAAGCAGGGCAGCAGGTGTGTGTGTGTGTGTGTGTGTGTGTGTGTGTGTGTCCCTCTCTATCACCCCCTTCCCTCTCAATTTCTGGCTTTCTCTATCTAATAAATAAATAAAGATTGCAAGGACTGGCTCAAGGATCCTAGTTCAAGCCATGGGCTCCCAACCTGCAGGGGGGTTGCTTCACAAGCGGTGAAGCAGGTCTGCAGGTGTCTATATTTCTCTCCCCACCTCTGTCTTCTCACCTCTCTCAATTTCTTTCTGTCCTATCCAACAACAACAATAACAGCAGCAACAACAATGGAAAAAAGATGGCCACCAGGAGCAGTGAATTTGTAGTGCAGGCACCAAGCCCCAATGATAAACCTGGAGGCAATAACTAAGACAAAATTAAAATAATAAAATCAATGCAAAGCAGACAATGAAATATTCTAATTTGGTATTTTTTTATTTGAGTATTAATAGTTTACAGTGGACAGTAAAATACAGTAGTTTATGTGTAATATTTCTCAGTTTTCCACATAACACTAACTACCCCCATCCCCATCCTCTTCTGCCATCATGTCCCAGCACCTGAACTCTCTCCCCTACCCCAGAGTCTTTTACTTTGGCCTAAGTTCTGCTTTGTGTTTTCCCTTCTGTTGGTATTGTTTTTTTTCAGTCACCATGAAGGAAAAGATAAACTTCTTATTTTAAGAATTTGTCTTCTGGTCCTCCTTATTTACCTGTAATCTGGTCCAAATCTAAATTGTATTTAGAGTGCTCCTGAAATGTTTCTTTTTTAATTTCTTTTTTGGGGAATTAATGCTTTACATTTGACATTAACTGCAATAGTTTGTACATGCATAACATTTCCCAGTTTTTTATATAACAATACAACCCCCACTAGGTCCTCTGTCATATTTTTTGGACCTGTATTCTCCTCCCCCGCCACCCTAGAGTCTTTTTGGTGCAATACACCAACTCCAGTTCAAGTTCTACTTGTGTTTTCTGATCTTGTTTTTCAACTTATGCCTGAGAGTGAGATCATCCCATATTCATCCTTCTGTTTCTGAATTATTTTACTTAACATGAATTTTTCAAGGTCCATCCAAGATCTACTGAAAATGGTGAAATCACCATTTTTTATAGCTGAGTAGTATTCCATTGTGTATATATACCATAACTTGCTCAGCCACTCATCTGTTGTTGGACACCTGGGTTGCTTCTAGGTTTTGGCTATTACAAATTGTACTGCCTAGAACAAATGTGTACACAGATCTTTTTGGATGGGTGTGTTGGGTTCCTTAGGATATATCCCCAGGAGAGGAACTGCAGGATCATAGGGTAGGTCCATTCCCACCAGCAGTGCAGGAAGGTTCCTTTGACCCCACAACTCTCCAGCATTTGCTGCTGTTACCTTTCCTGATATAAGACATTCTCACAGGAGTGAAGTGATATCCCATTGTTGTCTTTATTTGCATTTCTCAGACAATCAGAGACTTGGAGCATTTTTTCATGTGTTTCTCGGCCTTTTGGATCTTTTCTGTGGTGAATATTCTGTCCATGTCCTCTCCCCATTTTTGGATGGGGTTATTTTTTTTTCTTGTTGTTGAGTTTGGCAAGCTCTCACTGGTGCATTCACCGGTGATTTGGTGGGTTCCTGAAGTTGTTCTAGTCTTGTTTTGTTGTGGTCCCAAGTGGTCTCTTTTGGTATTCCTAGTTGACCCAGGAGAAGAGAGGAGAGAATCACAGCTGCTGTTGCTACATAGCCCTGCCTCTGGAAGTTCAGCTGAAATGTTTTTAATTTTAGTAACTTTTCCTTTAATATGTCCAGTTACTTTTAAGGTTCTGACTTAGCAGTAGTCTCTTAAATTCTATGCAATTTGTCCAGCCCTGAATAAAATATTGCCCCTGCCCTCTAGCACTTCACAGTTTGGAGGCAACAGAAAAATAGATGATTTCACTTTATGACAGCAAAGAGGTTTCCTAGAGGAAAAGCTACCAGAGTTCATAAGAGTTAATATGACTTTCAGGGGAGGACAGGTCTGAGAAGGGATTCCTAATATTATACAGTGTAGGGGATGTAAGCAGGTGACAGTGGCCAACTTTGTATTACTAGAGAGTGAAGCCCTAGTAGGACATACACTGGAGAATAGATGCAGGGCGTGGGGGGAGAACTTTTTTGTTTTGTATCCACATTTACTAGATTTGTTATGAGAATTTTGACTCAGCTAGAGATAGACATTTGTATATTTGGGAGGTTTTGCAGGAACTTATTCTTGCAAGGAAGGTGGAAGGTATGCCAAGGAGGACCAAACTAGAAGCAAGAAACTTTGTTAGCCTTTGCAATTATCAAGCAATAAGTAATAAGCTTAAACTAGAATTGTGGATGTCACTATGGAGAAGAAAGGATGGACTTAAAGAAGAAAAGGATTTGATGATGACATGAAGAAAGAGGATATGGGGTTAGGGTGATTCTAGTCTAATGGTTTGACAAACTTGTGGTGACTGGGGGTGATTTGGGTATTCATGATGGTCAAAAGCACTAGATATTGAGCAGCTATCTAAATAAGCCTGTAAGTAGAGAAAGTACTTGAGAACTTTCAGTTGAGAGTAGAGAAGAGGTTAAGATTATTCACTCCAAGGAGAGATTGACAAAAATAAGACAGGAGACATGAACACTGAGGCACCAGCAGAGAGCTAGAGAAGAAGAGAATGGCAGAGGCCACTCTATAGGCCAACCTGCCTTTTATAACAAAAGATATGACTATTAGGGACAGCAGTATTTAAGGAGTGGGTGGAGAAACACTGAAGAAGAACAATAAACAGAACCAGTCAGAGAGCTCCAGCAGAATAAGATGGAGTAACATAATCATCATGAGGAGTGGTCAACAAGTGGGAGAGGTAGCATAATGGTTATGTAAAGAGACTATCATGCCTGAGACTCCAAGGTCCCAGATTCAGCCCCCCCCCCCCCGACACACACCATCATGAGTCAGAGCTGAGCAGTGCTCTGGTAAAAATTAATTAATTAATTAATTAATTAATAACAATTCTGCTTAAAAAAAAGAGTGGTCAATTGCAGTAAGAATATTCATTGTTCTTTTGTTTTAAAGTTTCTTACCATAAGCTTTATGAGTTATTCCCCCCAACGGATCTCTGTACAAACTTGTTTTGACGAGTCAATATAGTTGTTGATTATTTATTTATCTATTTATTTATTATAAATAGTAGTATAAGTCATCTGTTGTGTATTCTTGTCAAGGTAAGCCTAATAACTCATTACCTTGCCACTGGAAAGATTTGATTCTGGATAATGGCATTTGGTATTTATTTAATAGAGCAGGCAGAAATGTAGAAATGAGTAGTCAAAGCTTTACTGACAGCACAATAATAATGAAATATAAATGTCATTCTTGAGACACTTCAACCTTTCATATTTTCATTGTACTTCTGAAAAGGGGGATGCATATCTTTATTAAATGTAAAGGCATATATACAGAACACATAAGCTTTTTAAGCACTTACTATCCCAAGTACAGAGCTGATCTGGGAGGAAATCAAAAGAAATAAGGAGAGAACCCCTTTTCCTGGAAGGAGCTGGTAATGGAACCCTATCAGTTGGAGAATGTGGTGCCCTGGTTTCATAGGCATAAGAGAAGGGATAAGGAGGGGAATAGGAGGAGGGGTAGAAGACTAAAGGGGATTTAGGACCTTTATGCAGGGAGGCTTATTTAAGTGAGAGGCAACAAGGGAAGATAATTTAGATGTTTATATAATACAGAAACACAAGTGCCCATTAAAAAGCCTCAGAGACAAGAGTTCTTATAGGCTGTTAAACTAGAGGCATCATTTGAAGAAAGAGAATAAGATCTGGGAAAACAGTATAATGGTTATGCAGAAAGACTTTTATGCCTGAAGTAGATAAAGTTCCAGGTTTAATCCCTAGTACCAGCATAAACCAGAGCCTAGCCGTGCTCTGGTAGGGGGAGAGGGGGGCGGTGGAGAGAGAGAGAGAAGGAGAAAATGAAGACAGAGAATGAAATGTAAATGAACTTTTATTTTATTCTCAATTGCCCTAAAACAAATTTAAGTATCTGGCAAATGAAATGTTGAGTAGGTTGATTCTGGGTTAGATTCTTACTCATTAGAACATTGGCAAGTGTTCACAACAGCAGGTGTGGACACTGTCCTGCATTGGCAATGGTGTTGGCAGAGCTGTGTGCCTTGCCAGACTGTAAGAAGCCTTCACTAGTTCTATTTTATGCACTACTTTGTCCCCTCTAACATGGAAAGACAGCCTCAAAGCTTTTCTGCTTCTGTGTCTCTGTCCTGGTCAACCTCAAAACTGTCCTTTGTGCACTTCCAATGGAAGTGATGGTCTCAACTTTCATTCTGATCAGAAGCTGAAATCAGCTTCGGCTGCCTTTCCTCTCAAATGTACCTCAAGTGCCTAGTGGTCCCATAGTGCTCATTCTAGGTACTATTGGCTATATGAATATAAAGGCAGAGCTTGTAAATTAGTCATAGCATATATATTTGTATATACAAGATGAATACATTGAATATTTATTTTATGGTTTATATATAAGTTAAATGAGGTGAAATTGGGGAATTATCCTTAATCTTAAATATTAAAATTATTAATTGGGAAATATTTGTGGTATAAATTTATTTGATGTACTAACTGGTTTATATATATATATATATATATATATATATATATATATATATATATATATACACATATACATACTTAGGATCTGATAAAGTTGTTTGGTGTTTTCTTAGAGTTGAAATTTAAAGAAAAGACTTTTTAAAGAAATTGATTGGATAAGGGGTTGTATGGTGGCACATCCAGTTAAGTGCACATAGTTACTACGTAAAAGGATGTGGGTTCAAGCCCCTGGTCACCACCTTCAAGAGGGAAGCTTCATGAGTGGTGAAGTAGTGCTGCAGGTGTCTTTCTTTCTCTCTCCTTTTCTGTCTTCTTCTTCCCTCTCAATTTCTGTCTGTTCTGTCAAGTGAAAGAAAAAAGAATGACTGAAGAAAGGAATAAAAAGGTGGAGGTGGGGTGGCAGTGGTATACTTGGTTGAGTGCATAAGTTAGATGCTCAAGGACTGGTGTTCAAGTCCCCAGTCCCCCCTGCAGGGAAGAAGCATCACATGTGGTGAGGCAGTGCTACTGGCATTTTTCTCTCTCTCCCTCCCCCTTCTGTCTTCCCCATTCAATTTCTCTATGTCTTTATCAAATTAACAAAAAAAAAAAAAAGAAAGGAAATAAATGGCTGTCAGGGGCGGTGGATTCATTGTGAAAGCACTGAGCCTCAGCTATAACCCTGGTGGGAATAAAAAGAAGTCAGGTGGGGCTGGATGGTGGTGCATCTGGTTTAGTGCACATGTTATAGTGTGCAAGGACCCAGGTTCAATCCTCCCCACCAGCAGGGGGTAAGTTTTGCAAGTGGTGAATCAGTTTTGTGGATGTCTCTCTGTCTCTCTCACCTTTTTCCCTGTCTCTCTCACCTTTTTCCCTCTTGATTTCTGGCTGTCTCTAGCCAATAAATAAAAATAAAGATAATTAAAAAAAAATTTAAAAGTCAGGTAAATCTTGTCAGCCTAGTAATTTTATAGTGGAAAATAAGCTGCATAGCTATAGTGGAGGTTCTCTGTATATACATAATATATGAAAAGAAAATGTCCCCCATGCTCTTTGAATTTCTATTTTAGACTATTTTTTTCTCTCCTGTGTGAATTTGCTCATATCCTGTAATGTGAACATTGATATATGTTCTACTGTAATGCATATATATATATATATTATATAAAGCTGTGAATCTAATTAGAAGGGACATATGCAGTCCCATGTTCAAAGCTGCATTATTCATAATAGCCAAAAAAGAGTGAAAGCAGCTTAACTGCTCAGAGACAGATAATTGACTAGAGAAGTTATGGGTTATATTCTCCATGGAATACTACTCTGCAATATAAAAGACAGTATTGTGTTTTTGGGGATAAAATGGATAGAACTGGAGGTGATTGTACTTAGAAAAATAGATAAAAAGATGAAAGACAACTCCTGGATGATTTCACTCATATATGAAATCTAGAGAACGGATACAGCAGAAGCAAACTATTTCTTGGATTTTGTGAGAACTATGGTGGTTATTGGTGGGAGGATGGGGACATAGAACTTTGGTGGTGGGTGCAGTGTGGAACTATGTTTTGTAATTTGGATTATAACTAATAGTTGGCTACAATTTTGTAATATGAATACAGGTATGAAAAATTTAAGAATAAAAATGTTAGAATTTCCCACAAAAAACAAAAACACACAAAAAATGTTGTATGTAAAAATATTGGCATAGATTCATTATGTCCTTTCTTTTATTGCCAAATGTATTTATTGATTTTGGAAAATTAATTGTTGGTATATTTTTTTTAAGTTCTGTTATAGGGGCCAGAAAAGTAGCTCACTGAATAGATCACACATCTTGCTTACACATTGTGTACATCCCAGGCTCAAACCTGTGCACATAGGGGAGTGCTGTGGTACCAGGAGTTACTATAGTGTTACTATAGTGTTGCTCTCTCTTTTGCTTTCTCGGTTTCATTCTCTGTCTCTCTATTTGGATAGAGCCAGTCTGGGGGCAGTAAAGTCATGCATATATGAGTTCCTGCCTCTTGCAAAGAAAAAAAAATACTCTAAAAATGTATATGCAAATACAGCATGAGTGGTTTACTGGTGAAGTAGGGAGAATACTAGCAGTTTTAGCAGAGACTGCTATATATGCATACATCTTTGTTATATTTATATTTAATATTAAAAATTTAGACTATAAAAATAATAAAATAAAGATACAAGTATATCCATTTACTACTCTTAGAAACTATCCTAAGTCATCAGAAAAGGTTTACAATGAGACCTCAAACTTGATACCACCTATATGATATTTATTATTACTTCAATAGTGATAGTTGTCATAGGGTGGCTATGTATTAAAGAAAGGACAGGCTAGGGAACAGCATAATGTTTATGCAAAATGGCTTTCATGCCTGAGACCCCAAAGGTCCCATACCACTATAAACCAGAGCTGAGCAGTACTCTGGTTTAAAAGAGAGGTGTGTGGGGGGGTGGGGGGTGAGAGGAATAAAGACCAGATTTGATGATCACTTTAGGGAACTTTAGTTGAGGGTTGAAGACTTTCATTTGTTCCTCTTCCAGGAATTAATTTTGAACAATGTTGACTTTAGACATTATGAAATAGTTATTAATAGTAAACTGAGGTCAGTATGTTGACTGACTTTTAAAATTAATGGTTGGGGTCTGGGAGGTGGCATAGTGAGTAACATACTGGACTTGAAAGCATGAGGCCTTAAGTTTGATTCCTGGCATGCATGTACCAGTGTAATTCTCTAGTGTTGTTTTTTTTTTTTTTTCTCCTTTTCATCCTTTTTTCCTTTTTACCTGTGTTAATAAGTAAAAATAGTAATAAAAAAAGGTTGATCTGTTTTGTAAATTTAAGACCAGATCTTTGGACTGATAGTAGACTAGCTCATATGATGTGGTATTATCAGTAAGCCAATGATTTAAAACAGTTTATCTTTACAAGATCAGAAGAGAAAACACAAGTAGAATCTGAACTGGAATTGGCATCCTGCACCAAAGTAAAAGACTCTGGGGTTGGTTGGGGGGAGAATACAGGTCCAAAAAGGATGACAGAGGACCTAGTGGGGGTTGTATTGTTATGTAGAAAACTGGGAGATGTTATGCATGTACAAACTATTGTATTTAATGTCGAATTTAAAGCATTAATTCCCCAGTAAAGAAATTTTTAAAAAGTTTATCTTTATGACTGGTCTGTTAAGAACAAAGAAAAAAAACCAACATGAAAAGCCATTTTTAAAAAATCTGATAATCCTCTAACAGATTTGTTGGATTTCTATTGGCTCTCTAGTCTAAATAAAGGCATTTAAAAATATATACACTTGAGTAACTATAGAATTCAAATGGATACTCTGAAATTTGGAACAAGGTATGTTGAGATAATGAGGAAGCTATAGAAGAATCATTAAGGATAACTTTATTTTAAATAGTATATTATATAGACTTCCATTAAAAAATTCATCAAGGTCTTTAATAACTTTTCTTTTCAATGTATCCTTAAAACTAAAACAGGGGCTGCCAGGCAGTAGTACACCGGGTTAAGTGCACATGGTACCAAGCTTGGGGACCAGAATAGGGATCCCAGTTTGAGCCCCTGGCTCCCTACTTGTAGAGGGGTCACTTCACAAGTGGTGAAGCAGGTCTGCAGGTTGTCTATCTTTCTCAACTCTTCTCTGTCTTCCCCATCTCTCTCGATTTCTCTTTCCTATTCAACAACAATGACAGCAATAACAACAACAATAATAACAACAACAATGATAAACAACAAGGGCAACAAAACGGGAAAAAAGCCTCCAGGAGCAGTGGATTCATAGTGCAGGCACCGACCCCCAGCGATAACCCTGGAGGCAAATAAATAAATAAATAAATAAATAAATAAAATTAAAATAAAAAAACTAAAACTAAAATGGAGTAAGTTGCTTCAGACTCAAACACAATAATTGCTCCAGCCATATTACGAGGAAAGATTGTAAGGAAATGCAAGCTTCTGAAACCAGCTGTCTTAGATACTTAACAGATTGGGTAGGGTGCTTCTGATGGTATATTACTAAAAGGTAGTTTCTCTGGGGAAGCAATTACAGAAGCCAGACCTTCTACCTTCTGCATCCCTCAACGACCCTGAGTCCATGCTCCCAGAGGGATAGAGAATGGGAAAGCTATCAGGGGAGGGGGTGGGTTATGGGGATTGGGTGTTGGGAATTGTGTGGAGTTGTACCCCTCCTACCTTATGCTTTTGTTCACTAATCCTTTCTTAAATAAAAAATTAAAAAAAAAAAAAAAAAAAAAAAAAGGTAGTTTCTCTAACCAAGCCCTAAACTAAAAAATTCAGTTGCTTCTCTGGTGTTCTCCTTAACTGAATCACAGATCCACTAGAGAACAATTTCATTCTGTTATAACATGCAGTACACACCTCAAATATACAATTGGATACATTTTTACATATAAAGACAACTGTGTGAACACCATCCACATAAAAATGCAGAATGTTTTCAATACTTAGGAGGCATCCTGGTGTCCCTTTTCAATCTTCCTTTCCCTTGTGCTCCTATCAGATCAGAGAGAAACCTCTAGTCTAACTTTTAACCCAGCACACTAATTTGACCTAGTTTTTGACATTATATATTAATAAATGGAATAATACAGTATGTGCTCTTTTGTGTTCTGACTGCTTTCACTTAGTTTTATTGTGCTTTGGAATTCTTTTATGTAATTGCCTGTGGCAGAATTTTTTTTTCTCTTCAGTTTCTGTGTGATATCACATTGTATGAATATAATACAACTTATCTATTCTACTGTTGATGGACAGTATTTAGCTGTTATACATAATGCTGTGATGAATACTCTTGGACATGTCTTTTAGTGCACATAGACATTCATTTCTCCTCTGTGTATAACTAGAAGCTGTAGAAGGTACTGCCAGTTTTTTTTTCTAAGTAGACATGCCAGTTTACACTTCAATTAGCAGTTGAATTCCAGTTGCTCCACATCCTTGCCAACAATAGATATTATCAGTCTTTTAGAGCTTTGTTATTGCAAAGCTTAATATTTCTCCCACATGTGACTTAAAGAGGATTTTAGTTTGCCTAATGATTAACCGTGAATTCTCAACAGGAACTCAGACTAAGAACTTCTTTGCTGTGTAATAGTTACAGTGCCTATCTTTGGGAACTACTATTATCTTCTCTAATTTATTCAAAATTCCATAGAAATATCTGTTACCTAGCAACAAAGCTATAAAGTTACCACCATGACCAATCCTTTGTGAAAAGGATAGAGAAAAAAAGAGTGAGGGGAAGAATAAATTATGTGTGTGCGTTTGTGTGTAAGTTGTCCATATATGTGTGAGGGCAAATAATGAACCTCCCCCTTGAGGGAAAGATCTCTGTGTAATCAGTCCAACAAAGGAATGCTGTCATTTTGGGGACTGAGGATAGATTTCTGCTCTGGCATGTTAGGCATCCACTTTAGATAGGATCCAGGGCAGCCATCTTGACAAGTCCTTATGGAAATCCACACATAACTTCTGATGTTCACCACGGTCACATCTACTAGGTAAACTGAGGTGGCTGGTGAAAAAGGCTGATATGCACAGACTGGTAACTTTCTTCTACTTCCTACACCCCACCTGGAGATTGACTGTGGTTCCTCAGAGTCTCAGATGAACCTCCATTGTCTTGGCCTCTTTTTTTAAAGATTCATTTTGTGCATGTATGAAATAACAATGTGGAAGAAATGACTTACAAAATGTTTGTATATTTAAATCTATATATACATTTTATTGGGGAAATAGTGATTTCCAGGACAATTGTCAACACAAAAACACTCATCTCCTCATGGTAGGTATCAGAACACCTCTTTGACCACCTACCCATATCCTTCTCCACCATCATGCACTAGGGTACCACTGCTCTCTCCCCATTTCCCATTTCCCTCTGCCTCATTATCCTTTGCTTTGTTGCAATACACCATATCCAGTCCAGGTTTCAACTTGTTCCCTCCCTCCCTCCCTCTCTCCCTCTCTCCCTATAGAGTCAGAGAGATAGTGAAAGAGACCACAGCTTCAAAACTTCCTTTGGTGCAATGGGGACCAGCTTCAAACGTGGGTCATCCTCACAGCAAAGAAGTATACTATCCAAGTGAACTGTATTACCAGTCTTTTCTGTTCTTTTCTTGTGTCTTAATTTTTTTATGTTTCTTTTAAAAATATTTTTTTAACTTTATTTAATTTGTAGGATAAAGAGAAATTGAAAAGGAAAGTGGATGGAGAAAGAGAGAGACAGAGACACCTACAGTACTGCTTCACAGCTCTTAAAGCTTTCTCCCCTGCATGTGGGAACCTGCGTGGGGGGAGCTTGGAACTGGGTTCTTGTGCATGGTAACACATGCATTTAACTGCCCAGCCCTGTGTCTTAGTTTTCGTCTAGAGGCTTGTGTTCTGATTTTCTGAATACTTACTAGATCAGTTGTAGAGCACAGTGTGCTGCAGAGAGGGCATGCTGCATAACCATCACTGACTTTGATTCCTACTCGACTCTGGGTCTCGTAGGTTGCTTGGCAAGGGAGTCAGAGCAGCATGTTTTAATGTGGTCTATGAATTGTCTTTAAAATATAGAAACTCATTCACTGTTGTCTCTAAATTTTCAGTAATAAGCTGTTTTAGATTCAGCACTTTGTTTTACTTTGGAGGTGAGTATTCTGACATTATCCAGATGAGTGCATCTCCAGAAACAGTACCAAAGTTTTGGTCCTTGAACATCCTGTGATTTTTCTTTTCAGCATCAAGCTTGGATGACTCTTATTAAGACAGCTAAGGATTTTTCCAACTTTCCATTCATCAGGCTTAGTCAGCATGTATAATAAATGAGGTGGATTCAAGCAAAGATCTGCAGGATGTAAAGATAAGCAAGATATCTGTAGAAGTATCAGAGCAGAGTGAAGAGTGGTTATATCCTTGAGGTGAAAATGTGGTAATGCACTCCTGACCTTGTGTTCTTTGCATATTGGTAAAACATTTTTTTTTATTACAGTTTGGTAGCTTCACATTAGGTGTCAGGAGCCAGTGTTTATTCAATACTTCAGAAAAAGTAAACTAGCCATAATGAAGCTATTGCCTGAATAGATTTATAATAGCTGCTGGTCTCCTCCCATTAGCTTTGGGCCCGGGTGGTGGCGCACCTGCTTGAGTGCACATATTACAATGCACAAGGACCCAGGTTCGAGCTCCCAGTCCCCACCTGCAGGGGGAAAGCTTTGCAAGTGGTGAAGCAGGGCTACAGGTCTCTCTCTCTCCCTCTCTCTCTCTCTCTCTCTCTCCCTCTTTCCCCCTTTCTCTCGACTTCTGGCTGTCTCTATCCAATAAAGAAATAAAGATTAAAAAAATTTAAAAAAGAACCATTAGCTTTGTGCACAGAAAGAATAAAGATTTAAAAGAATGTAATGTTGGGATTAACATCTTAGAAAATTTCAAGGTCTTGGTGGTGGTACTGATCTGTATAGTTTTCCCCTTTTTTTTTTTAAATCTTTTGCTTTTTGAGCTTTACTATCCTGATTTGGGGGGAGGTGGGGTTAGAGTCTTTTACTTGGTAATTCCTATCATAGTCCAGACATCCTTAATAGTCTCAACACAACTTCTGATTAGAAAGCAGAAGTGAATGTCTTCATATTGCAAATTATATTCCAACTGTGAAACTCAATTTGTGTTTACACAAAAACACATTTGACATTCCCAAAGCATGTGAAGCATCATTTTTGAAGTGTGACATATGCTTGCAGCAAAGAGATTATGTTTCTGTTTCTCATAATAAAGAATCAGTCTGTCAAATAGTCTCAGACTTAATTTGTCATTATTCAAGGTAAAAATCTAAGCACAGTGAATTTATCTGAAATTCCTGACCCTGTACACAATGCATTGCTTAATCTCAGTCACTTTGATACTGTTTTAGAAATAGCTTTCAGTTACAAGTAACATACTTTATAGTTGAAAAAAATAGCTGTGCATACATTATTGTTTCCTTTGCAAATTGATGGAAATTTTCTAGTATTTTGGATGAAATTTGAGTATAGTTCTGGGCTCTGTAAATTGTTTTTATGTGAAATTCTAGGTAGAAGAAAAAAGTATTGCAGTCTAAAGTACTTGGTGTCAGATTTCTCTTCCTCTCACAACTTTCTGACCATATTTTCAGTTTTTTCTCTTGCTCTGTTTAATTTGGTACATGTTCAGAAACCAAATCTCAAGAATTACTTTTTTGTTAGTCACACCTTATAACATTTCTTAGCTGATAGTGATATACTATGCTTATTAAGGGCATGGATGTTCTTTGAGGCCTATAAAATATAGTTAAAATGCAAAGAAAACAGGTTTGCTAGTAGTGTTGGCATATGGTTTATAAAAATATCATCATCCCTAAGGCAAGGTTTGAACTAAAGTAGTTATGAATCTCAGTATACATTTTGCTAATCTGTGGTGAGATGGTTGTTGCTTATGGAGTCCTAATTAGAAAATTGGTTGTTTAATCCATTGAAAGTCTTTCCTGTTGAACTATTTTGTGGCAGGAGAAAACAAAACAGAAAACATTACTTAACTGATACTAACTGTCTCCTTTATTTTAAAAACTCTGCATTAACCATTCATATTGGCACAAATATTGTCTTTAGTGAGGTGAGGCTATTGTGAGGTTCTATACAGGGAGTAAGTAGCTCATTTGGGGATACCTTGAAACATACTTTTTGGTTTGCGTCTGTGTGTTTCTGAGTAGACAGATGGAATCCCTAATAGATACTTGAGAACTTGCTGGTCAAACACAGTTTCCTTTTCTATAAAACACCTGAGCACTTCATTAATATTGCTCTCACATCACTCATCACATACTGTCTCACTTGCAGGTTTGCCTTGAACTCAGAGCCCTACTTCACACCTGCCTGCTTCTAGCTGATTTCCTGCTTTCCCTGCATGGTGACCCCTGGTACTTTCCAGATGTTTTGTCAGCAGACATGTAGCATTCAAAATGACTAAAATTTTTTGAATCATTTCACTTCTAACTTTTGCTTTGACTCCCTTCCAGTTCTCTCTCCAACTCATTTATTTAGTCAGCCTCTCTGCCTAACCAGTTTTTAATCAACTGCCCAACAGTGTTTAAAAATCATATTGATGTGCTAACAAATGATTTTCCCTAAGATAGGATTTGGGCACATGATATTAATAATGCAAAATGATCAATCTATTTAGCACTTTAGGAAGAGCGACTCTGGGTTTGAACATAGAAAAAGTAAAATATGAAGACCATGATTTACGAGCTACTTCTAAACTGCTTGGACAACAATATATGTACTGTCTAGGTATATTGGGAGATAAACATGGGATGGTAGATGGAGTCCCAAAATAGAGAACCTCAAATGCTAACCTGAACTATGCAGATATTGTGAGTAGTGGGCAGGGGAAGCCTGAAAAAAGTGTGAAAATGGGTACTGGGAAGATAACTATGACAGGAAGTGGTATATTGGATGTGTTGTAAACTTTCACTGGCCTACTATGTGGTGATCTGTTTAGAGAGATGGTGATTTGGAGGCTTTCTCTTCAGAGTGTGGGGGAACACAGGGCCAACTTGTAGACATAGACTGTGTGGCTTTTAGTTGTTTAGCTTCCTAGACCAATTTTTTTTTTTCTTGTTTCTGTTAAGTCATTCTGTCACTTTATTTCATGAGTGCACTTTTATGTTCTAAACAAGTTCCTAAGTGTTAGGTAGCAAAAGAGAAGGTGGAAAAGGAGATACTTGAACAATGAATAATTAAACTATTCTTGAAAATCTGAAAGTGTATGAGCACAGCAAGTAAATCATGTAATAAAGATGCTAGGATGCTTGGAAAACTGTGCCTCTATGAGATAGAGTTTGGTGGAGGAGTGCAAAATCAACAGTGAAGAAGCTAATGTCTGGCTAAAGTCTGCATCATAATAAACAGGTAGGAATTATTCCCACTGCCCTGCAAGTTGCCTGCGTGTGAAAAAAATAATCCAACCAATTCCTTCTACATTTTCCTTATCCTCTTATCCACCATTGCTTTTAGAACTGTGTGTATATCTATTCATCTTGTATCTAGACACTGTTGATTTACTGGTTTTTGTACCCAATTTTGTTATGTTCTTACTGTCAGACATAAAGCTGCTTATTTGTATTGTGATAACCAGGAAGTTAAACATTGTGAACTTAGCCTCAGATCTTCCTCCTTGATGTTTAGAAAGCTGTAAAGAACATTGGAGATCTAAGAATATTAATGTAGCTCTTCAATTCAATATGTGGTCCAAGAGGTCTAAGAGATTCCCCCCCCCTCTTCTTTTATGTACCACTAGGTACATAGGATGAATTAACCCAGCCTCCTGCATGGGCAGCACTACTGAATGGCCTTTTGGCATCACTGTTTTCACTCACTCACTCACTCACTCACTCACTCACTCACTCACTCACTCACTCACTCATTCTATATTTATTTAGAATAAAGGAGAGAGTGAGTAGAGACATCACTGCACTGCTTCTCTAACCATGGAGCTCTCCTCTTCCTCACCCCCCACCCATGTGCTGTTCATGGTGCTCCCATGTTGTGCTGGTATTGAAACCAAGGTCTTCTCTGTGTGTTAAAGCTTTACCAGATTCTCTGTCTCCTGGCTCCTGAGAGAATCTCTAGGACCATGACATCTGAAACTTAGGTTGACTTATAGAACCAGATAAATGATATTTTGCAAATTTTCTTTCACTGAACATCACTTTTGATTATTTTAGATTAGAATGTAGAAATAAGTGGTCTGGGAGGTGACACAGTGGATAAAGAAAGCATCGGACTCTCAAGCATGAGGTCCTGAGTTCAATCCCCGGCAGCACATGTACCAGAGTGATGTCTGGTTGTTACTCCTTCTATCTTCTTGAAAAATAAATAAAATCTTTAGAAAAATGTAGAAATAACAGATAAGTCAGATTGGAATGAAAATATTGGTACAAGTCATGATTGCATGTAGATGCTATTTCAGGGAATTGCACACCATTGGCAAGATAAGATTGTGTTGGTGTAAATGGGAAAACAGTATTGTAATAGTTATCATCTATTGGGACTTATGTGATAGACTCTGTGGTTTTTTTCCCCCCACCAGGGTTACTGCTGGAGTTTGGTGCCTACATGATTAATTCATTTCTCCTATGGTCATTTCTCTCCTTCTCCTTCCTCCCTCCCTTTTTTTTTTTTTTTTTTTAAATAATAGAGTTAGAGGGAATATATATATTGAAAGGGGGAGAGAGAGAAAGAGAGGGAAAGAGAGAGAAAATGAGAATTGAGACATATTTCAAGTAGCTGATCTTTGGGGTGCTGGCTATGGAGTCTGATACCCAAGAGCTCTCTTCCTGATGGATCTCTTTGACATGACTTGAGTTTTTTCCAAAGACTAAATTTCTTCTTGCAGGAGTCCTCATTTTTTTTAAGGCTATACAAATAATTAAATCAGACCTTCCTGGATTGCATAGAACACTTTTTCTGTTTCTCTTAAGCAGAGGCCTGTTCCCCACTATAGTCATTAGCTACTCTGGGAACTTCCCACATTATCTTGTACATAGAATATAAATAATACAGTTGGTTGACATAGCAATTTTTATCAAGAATAACTATGACATTGAGTCATAAACAATGTTAAATATTTCTTTCTTAACTGACTACAATACCATTCTCTCAATATGTTTGCCTACTCTAAATCCACTCAGGTGGGGGAAAGATGTACTAAGAAGATTAGTACTGCTGGAATATGTTTTGGGGAGCAAATGCCTCAAAAATGTAGGGCCTTACTATAAAACCCAAGTATCTGGGTTCACTGTAATATTCCCACTTTAACATATGTGCTCATCCATGTGAGCCACTGCCCGGCCTCAATATTCCCGTTTTCATGGCGATTTGCTAGCTGGAAGTGTATACGCTTATTCATGGAGTCTTTGTTGTCACTTCTTTCCCCAAAACCACTTTTTGAACGTCATCGCCTTACTTCCTCAACCTAGCTACATCTGGCCGTTCCCACTGCTGTCTCTGGTGCTGCAGCTCCAGTTCTGAGGAAGAGTAGAAGCCTCTGGCTCCTATTCTTAAATGTGTTGGATTCAACTAGTACCTAATACAAAACTTGGGAAAATTGATGTAACTGATAAAAGGGTCTGGGAAATGTGCCTAGTGTTATTGTAGCTCCATGAAGCCCACTGCTAGCCCTTCTGCTCAGACGTGAGTACTCCACTGAGTTGGATGGAGCACTTTGTATAACTATGTGGTATAAGTGCTGTAGAGGAACTATCATTAAAGAGCAGTGATAAGTATTTCAGATGTCTACAATTCAGTGAGCAGCAGGAGGAGAAGGAAGAAGGGAAATGAAATAAGAAGGCGAGATTATTGAAGATTTGCTGGGACAGTGGGTATCACATGCAGTGAATGGATGTCTCATGGTGTTTATTTATGTATTTATTGGTACTAGGGCTTTGGGAACTAGAACCTGTGCATTTCTACCCACCCAATGTACTCTGTTTTCTTTTTTAGATGGGGGATGGAGAAGGGAAGGGGAGGGGGAAAGGAGGGGAGAGAGGGAGAAGGAGAGAGACAAGACAGAAAGAGAGAGAGAGAGAGAGAAATATAGCTCATGAAACCTTCCCTGGTGCTGGGGGCTTCATCCCAGGTCTGTACATGGTAAAGTGTATGATCTACTGGGTAAACTAATCTCCCAGCCCTAACATGTTTTCGTAAAAAAGTTTTTAGGCAGTTTCTAGAAGTCTTCTGTGTTGTAATTAAAACTGAAAGGACTTGGCTGTGGCACAGCTTGGAGCAGGTTTAAACAATCAAAGCTTTATTAGGTGGTACAGTAGTATGGGATGTATAATTTAAGTATGGCAAAATAAGCAATTATCGGCAGGGGTAAGAATAAACTAGTTTCATAAATCCATGAATTAGTTACCAGATGTTCAGCCCCAAGAGATAAACAATTATCAGCAGAGGTATAGGTTACTCATTATAACTGTGGAGAAGTCTTAGAGTTTACCAGCTAGCTGAGTTACACGTGTTCAGGTCCTCTGGTCGGGAGCAACATGGTGGGTTCTGGGCAACCTCAACCAGGCTCCTGTGACCAGGAAAAGAAGCAGGTGTCAAAAAGGGCCGGACTTCCGTGCTGGAGTCTGTTCAGTCCACCCACAATCCCTTCTGTGTTTGTGCAGATTGTAGTATGCTCTGTCACCAGACTGACGTCAGCCAAGTGCTGTGTCCACCTTGCTGTCGTCAGCTGGTGTATTGTGTCACACTTCTGAGTACTTTACTAACTACTTTGTGTTTCATTACAATTGCAGATAATTTCATATATTGTCTCAAAGTTATTTTGTTCCATTCTACAGTATGAAATAGTTTTGTTTGGTTTTACACACAACTACTTGAAGGAATTTCACCACTTTTGATATACATAAATAATACTATGTTACTATCCTCACATAAACTAAGATTATATACAGAATTTGGGAATACTGTGCAAAATGTTTTTAGTATTCTTTTTATATACAGGGCTCTGTAGAGTATCTATTTTTCAAGTCCTGTAGTACAGGTAGTGTAGCTTCTAATATTCAAAATTTCTTTTGAACTGTTAGATGTGAGCCATGAATGAAGATGTTTATAATGCATTACTTACCTTATTCACTTGGAAGATTTTGCAGTAGGTATTAGGGAATTTCATTGTGAATTTCCACTAACAGCTAAGACACTAGTTCCTTTCAAGCTATATCTCTTATCTTTTGTTATTAAAATATATTTTTTTAATAACAGAACACAATCTGAGTGTATACATGCATAAAACATATCTTTGTAACTCTTTCCTGGGATTTCTGGCTATAAGGAAAGTAAAGAACATTTATATCAGTTTCAAGAGTAATATATTATAGTTTGACATAGTGAATGGTATGTGGAAGTTATGAAATTTCAAGAGTGTTTACTATAAAACTCAACTAAAGATTATAGATTACCCCGTGCTCTTGTTTTAGGGAACAGAACAGTAATTTAAAACAAAGCTCATTATGAAACTTACATTCCAATGTAGAGAAGCAATTAAACAGCAAAACAAACAAATAAACAATATGTGAACATTGTTAAGACAGGGTGTGCTAGAGTACAGGTCTCACATACCTGAGGGCTCAGGTTCAATCCTTGGCACAACCACATATCAGAGATATTCAGTGTTCTGTTCTCTCTTACTTTTTTTTCTTATAAAAAATATAAAATATTTTTTAAAAGACAAAGTAGGAAGAAGGAAATGAGAAGGGATGAAAGAGGTAGATAGAATGTGGGGAGGGGATTGTTATTTACCTGCAGTGGTTGAAATTGGTCCAATCCCTGTGGAAAATGTTTTGGAGAGTCCTCAGAACATTAAGAATGGACCTACCATATAATCCAGCAATTGCTCCCCTAGGAATTTATCCAAAGAACACAAAAAACACTTATACAAAGAGATCTATGCATGTCTATACTCTTGGTAGCACTATTTGTAATAGCACACATTTGGAAACAACCCAAATGTCAAACAGCTGATGAGTAATTAAGAAATTTGTGGTGCATATATACACAATGGAATATTATTCAGCTTTTAGGGATGATTAAATCGTTTGCTGCAACATGAATGGAATAGGAAGGAATCATGTTGAATGAAATAAAGCAGAAAGAGAAGGATATATACTGAATAATTTCACTCATAGCTGCGACCTAGGAAACAAAGCAAGGGACAGTGCTAGGTAAAACCTCAGACAGTAGTTTACTACAGCTGATCTGAGGACTCTGACGGGAAAGGAAAGGGGGACTAGAGGGACTTTGGGGCTGCTCTGTGGTGGAAGAGGATGACAATTTGGTGGAGGATAAGTTGTAGTGACACCTATCTTAGGGAAATCCAAGATGTGCCTGTGACAATAATGCTGTAAACCAACATTTCTTTAAAAAAGTGATATGGAAGTATTGAAGTTGAATAAAAAATAAAGCAGTGGTTGGCATGGGCTCTTCCCCCCCACACACACACATACACACTTTATTTACTTTAATGAGAGAAAAGGAGAGAGACATTGGAGCACTGCTCAGCTCTGGCTTTTGGTGGTGCTTAGGACCAAAGATCTGTAGGCATGAGAGATGAGAGTCTCTCTCTCTCTCTCTCTCTCTCTCTCTCTCTCTCTCTCTTTTTTTTTTTTTTTTGCAAAACTCATTATGAATTCTCCCGGTCCCTAGAATGACCTTTCAGGAAATATATTATTTGAATGGAAATCTTGATGTAGTAAGAGAGCAAACTATGTGGCTTCCTTCAGTGGAGAGAAAGAAAAATCCTTGCAGAGTGAGCAGTAGGTACAAAGGCCCCTGAGTGCATGTAAAGGCAGACTTATTTATGGATAGTATTGGCATCATATTGGTGCTGAATGAATATTTTGAACATGCTGTCTAAGCTGGATCTTTATTGAGGGAGTATGTACAGGAGGAAGACTTAAGTTTTAGTGAATACAAAATTTACATCACAAAATAGAATCAACAGAATTTCAGGTATGATTGTATCAACATTAGTGACAGGAAAGGGCAAATGAACCCCTAATTTGCATTATGTGGTAATTTATAAGGTGATATATTTTTTGGAACATCAATAATATTTTATTACTTTTTAATCCTTATATAATAATTGATAGCTTTTCTTTATCAAAAGAAGATCCTGGACATTGTTAGGAGTTGAGTTTCATACCCCCCAGAAATTATTGATATAGGGCCAGCAAAATAGCTCACTTGGAAAGTATCTTGCTTTGCCATGTGTGCAATCCAAGTTCAAATCCAGTCCCCATCACACTGAAGAGCTGTGTAGTCCCAGTAATGCCCCCCCCCAAAAAATTGTTGATACTCTATAACTCCAGTACCTTTGAATATGATTTTATTTGGAAACAGGGTTTTTGCAAATGATCAGCCTAAGATGAGGTGTTTAGAGTGTACTTAAGTCCAGAATGATTATGTCCTTATAAAAAGGGAGAAATCTGGTGGGCTGGGCAGTGGCACACCTGGTTATGTGAAAGGGTCCAAGTCAAGGCCTCCCATGCAAAGCAAAAATAATGAAGCAGTACTGCAGACGTCTCTCTCTCTCACTCTATCTCCCCATTTCTTCTCTGTTTCTTTCTGTCTCTATCAAAAAATAAATACATAAAGTATTAAAAAGTAAAAGTGAGAAATTTAAACATGGAGACATGAACAGAGAAAGAGAAAGACCACATGGAAATAAAGACCTGAGGTTGAGTCAAGCAGCTCTAGAGTGCTTGTATTTGGGGTGGTTGAAATTTGATCTTGTGTTTGTGTGAAGAATTGTATTGTCAGGATTCTAGACTCTGAATGACATACTTGGTGTTTGAATGTTGGTTTCATGGCTCATTGGTTATATGACCTTAAGCAAGTTACTTAACCTTTCCTTGCTTTTAGGTTCCTATCATATGTAAATTGGGATTATGGTTGTTCCAACCTCAAAAGATTGTAGAAGTGAAATATGATCATCTTTGCAAAGCCATTTAGAGCTACATTTAAATAGTGTCGGAGGTGGGGGGTGGGGTGGGGAGGCCTCACCTGGTTGAGTACATACACAGGACCTGGGTTCAGGTCCCCACTTGCAGGAGAGAAACTTCATGGGTGGTGAAACAGTGTTGCAGGTGTCTCTCTCTCTCCCTCTGTATCTCCTCTCTCCTCAATTTCTCTCTGTCATATCAAATAGAATGAAAAAATAAAAGTTAAAAAATTAAAAATAGTACAGTGTCTTAACATATTCTGAGTATTTAGTAACTAATTTGTGGCTATTATGATTACCCTTAAGTGTAATGGAAACATCAAGATAGAAGGCACGGTTTAAGAGGGTAAAGATAGGGTAATTGAGGCATATCTGTAAAAGAGAGTCAAAGGGATATGCCATGTCCACCTCAATTCTGTCCTGACCTCAGATTTAGGAACTCTGACAATACTAAGAAAAAGAGTTTGACTTGGTTTTCTGAATTCTGTTTGGAAGAAGTAGGACTTGTGAAAACCACTCACTGATACAGGCTTTTGGAGCTGACTTTATTCTTCACAGTAGGAGAGAGGATGGAGCTTCTGTATTCAGCCTCTAGAGGTGCTTCCCCACCTGAGCACAGATACATTATCTCCATAACATTGTCAGTTAACACAGAAGACAGTCCTACAACTCAGAATGTGCCAAACAAGCACAGTACACAAAAAGCAGTCCTGAAAGGCTGTCTTTATTACTAGTTGTGTGCCTAAATGGAAAACCCTGAGATTTGGGAGGCTGCCTGTAAAAAGTTATATATCA
This sequence comes from Erinaceus europaeus, assembly GCF_950295315.1. Classification (NCBI taxonomy): domain Eukaryota; kingdom Metazoa; phylum Chordata; class Mammalia; order Eulipotyphla; family Erinaceidae; genus Erinaceus; species Erinaceus europaeus. Next base: position 36,998,421 of record NC_080172.1, on the reverse strand, counting down.
AGGAGTTGATGGAGCCAGAATTTAAAGACATCTGGTCCAACTGGTTATAGAGTTAGAACTTATAACTTTGAGGGTATTATAACAATTTACCCTCCTTCTCAGTGTCTGGTTCAACATTGAGAAACTCTTTTTTCCCAGTCAATCCAGACATGATGGCCTGGATTTACTGCCCTGACACTGTTGGTATTATTGGAGAAAAATAACAAAAGCAAGGCTATGATGTGTTAGTTTTAATAGAGTATCTGTTTGTTCCAATATATAATACATACTATAAATATATAATATGAGCCATATGTGTGTATTGTAATATATACACTATATATGAACTACATAAATCATATGCATGTATTTTCTATGTATAGTAAATGTACTATTTGTTTGATGGCTTAAAGATCTATCCCACAGTTCTGAAATTGTGAGACCAGTTTTAAGAAACAATCAGAATTTGTCTAGCTATGTGTATTTTCAGCAGACTTTATACTTAAGATAATGATACTCCCATAATTGTTTTAAGAATGTTCTAGAATCTGTCTTATGGATCATGTAAAATTATACCTTACAACTTAATAAAAGCAGCCTGGAATTTATATCTTTTTCTTATTTAGAAAATGCTATGTTATTCAATATGCTGGACACTTTTCTTTATTAAAACTGCTCTTCATATAATTTTAGATTGCTCTCAATTTCTTAACCACCCTCAAATAACAGTTTGCAAAATGTTGAGAATATTTCAAGAATGGGCTACATTCTCAGAAGGCAATTCCAGTGAAAGCACTAAAAGTTATTTTGACATATGTCTGCTGTGTTGGCAAAACTACATAATTATCACAGGAGTTGTGCTGGGTAACATTTGTTTTGAGGCAAGCATTCTGGCACTTGTAAATTTACTTGTTGCTCAACCTTCAGAGGTCTGAGCTCATCACAAATGCTTACAAAGATCCTGTCCTTGCCACCCATCCTTGTTCCCATCTGGTAATGTTTCCTCACTGATAGTGGCTTTTCTCTCTGGTGTGAACAAACTCAGGTGTCTTTCATCTTCCTACACCTTACTCAATGTCTCTTCACAGACAGATGTCACAAGCTGGTGTTTGGGGGAAGGGAGGTGAAGAGTCAGGTATCAAGAAAAAGTATTAGGAAAGCTATGGGTGTTACCTCCTTTGCCATGGACAGAAGCTAGCTACCTCATGTTTGTAAAGTATGATATCTGGACCCAAGATATGGTTACCTGGAAACTTGTTAAAAATGCAAATTATTGGGCCTATCCCAGATAATCTAACTGACAAATGTTGGTATTTTAAAGCATCTCCCCAGAGGAATTGAGATATAGCCAAATGTGCTGATGCATCCTTGTTTGAAAACCAACCACACTGTTACATACAAAAAGTCAAGTTAAATAAGGACCCTCCCACTATCCCCTCCCCCCCACAAATGCAATCCCATTGAGTTCCTAATTAGACAGTTCTTTGTTCCTTTAGTTCTGTTTAGTCCTAGTCCTTTTCCAACACTTTACAGAAAGTGCTCTAAATCAACAGGGCCTCCCACAACCCAACTCTTTTCATGTCTCTCTGAGCACTGATGCTGGCAGGTGGGTGAGCAGAGAGAGCACTGGATTCCTAGCCAGAGATCTGAGCTCTGGTTCTCCTTCCTCCTCTGGGGGATTTAATGTGAGACCTGAGCCAGTCTGTGCCCTAGGTTTCTCCCCTCCCCTCCCCTCTCCTCCCTTCCTCTTCCTTCCCCTCCCCTACTCTCCCCTTCCCTCCTCTTTCCTCCTCTCCTCTTCCCTCCCCTCCCCTACTCTTCCCTCCCCTCCCCTCTCCTCCCCTACTCTTCCCTCCCTTCCCCTTCCCACCCCTCCCTCCCCTTCCCTATTTGCTTTGCCTTGCTTTTCTTTTTCTTTTTAAATTTTATTCATTCATTCATTCATTCATCCATTTATTTTTACAAAAGGAAAAAGCAGTTACTCTAGTCTATCCAGAGCTTACTCAATCATAATGTACTACTGTAGAGCTTTAGAGAACATACAAGAAATTGAATGACACCAGTCCGTGCATTTAAAACGTTAAGTATAGGCGTGTGGAAGAAACACCCAGTAGGGAAATTTGATAGATCAATTAAAGCATGGGCCTTGTAAAGGAAATATTTTGCAATAAAGTCACTGTTCACTGTCCAAATCACGTTAAAATCCTCATCTTCCAGTAGAACACATCCTGGCTGCTATAATACGATGAGGATCTTAGGTTTCTCACCTGTCAATCTAGAGAGTGAGATCGGTCACCAAAAGTCCTCTTTTCCTCAGGTCTAATGATTTGGATTTGCTTTGAACCATGTGTGCTTTTAAAACTTTACAATTTGTTTAATTACATGTATTTATTACTTTGTTAGCTACTTGTATCTAAGGATATTATCTGCAGTAACTGAAACTTTGCATCTCCAACGTATATTTAGTCCCAGAGTAATAGAGCCAGGTTTTTTTTTTAATTGTAAGAATTATTTATTTCTCGGTGGTTGAGGAGCCAGTTTATTAGGGGTGGAGATGTACTTGTCAGATACTGAGTGGCCTTACCAAGGAACCTGGCGCTTTAATTTGAAACCTCTTAATGGGATGTTAGGCAGCTCTGAGGCAGAGCTTGTATTTATGATTTGATCAGAATCTCATTGTATGACCGAGGAACACAGCCATAAGGAGCACATTTGAAATCCTCTGTAGTGTGATTCTTTTCTCTTGGCTGGCACTAGGCCTGTTGGTGTTTCCCTTCATTATTTCTTAAGTTTATTTTCTCTTTTACATTCACACTTGCCCTCCTTCTCTCTTTCTCTCAGTGAACAAATGGTTTCTAAGTCCTAAATTGCTGCAATTTAGGTCTAGAGACTAGCTGTGAGCACAGCAGGGGAGATGTGGGTGCTTGATACTCCAGAGTGGGATTGGCAAACTTCCTCTGTCAAGACTCAGGTAGGAAATATTTTCAGGTTTTGAGTTCCTAAGGTCTTTGTCACAACTGTTTTGGTTCTGCTATAGATAGTAGGTAAAACAATGGTATGTCTGTGCTGCAACCAAAGCTTAGGCAGCAGGCCAGACTTGGCCCTGCCACTGGAGTTTGTCAACACTGTTCCAGAAAGTGAGGTGGACCATTAACATATAAACAGCTAGGGGCTGAGCTGTGGTGCACCTAGCTGAATGCACACATTACTGTGTGCCAGGATCTGGCTTCAAGCCCCCAGTCCCTACCTGTAAGGTGGGATTTCTAGGTGAAGTGGTGCTGCAAGTGTCTCTCTTTCTCCCTCTATTTCCCCTCCCCTCTCAGTTTCTCTCTGTCCTATGAAAGAAAGAAAGAAATATTAAAAGGAATAATAATGAAATAAAAATAAATATTAAAAAGGGAAAAAATACTCAACTAAAATGTGTTGTGGTAGATTCAAGCTCCTGGTACCACATGGAAGTACCACACAAAGGGCAAGCTTCATGAGTGGTGGAGTAGAGCTGTGGTGTCTGTCTCTCTCCCCCTCCCTTTATCTGGAAAAACAGAAAAGGAAAAAAGGGGGGGAAATAAAAGGAGAAGGAAAAGAAGTAGCTGCTGGGAGCAGTGGGTTCACACAGACCTGAAGCTCTAGGAAAGCCCTGGCAATAAAAAAGAAAAAATATGTGTGTGTGTGTCTTGGTAGAACTGTTCTTTTCAAAACAGGCTTCCAAGAGAAGTCCCTTGATCTGAAGAAAGTGGAAAAAACAACCATAGCACACCTGAAGGAGAAAATGCAAGGGCAGTGCCCCGCACCTGGCTATGTGTTGAATTTGCTCAGAGAATGGCCGGGAGGCTGACTTGCTGGGGTAAACCAGGGTGAGAGCAGGTGAGGACTTTGGAATAGCTGCCAAGGGAAGGACTGGTAGTTTAGCAGTAGACAAAGGAGGAAAGACTTTCTAGAGAAAGAAGGTAGCCTGTGTGAGGATGTGGAGGTCTGGGAGATGACATCTGCTTGGGAAGTTGAGACATTTGGTTTGGCTGGAGAACAGGTTGGATGGGGTTTGTGGGAGCCAGAGGAATTGGGACCAGTCTAGTAGACTTTGCATATCCTATCAGAGAGCCTTGGCTTTATTCATGGGCAGATATTCAGAGAGAGAGAGAGAGAAGCATTACATGTCTGTTTCAGAGAAGGTGATGGGAACTGGAGGAGTAACTCACTGAATGGACACCTGCCTTTCCATGCCTTGTGGTCCAGGTTTGAGTCCCAGCACCACATGGGAGTGTCACTGCACTGAGGACAGCTATATATATATATATATATATATATATATATATATATATATATATCTGAATGAAAAATACCAGCCAGAAGCAGTGAAATTTTGCATGTTTTGATGAGCATGTTGCTATTTAAAAAAGTGTGTGTGGGGGGGGAATATTTGCTCCTGACCTTTAATTGCAAGGAATCACCTGAAGGCTTTTGAGGGGCCTGTATTATATCTATCATCACTCCAATTAGACAAGCCCATGTCTCCTCCTAATTCTTTTTCTTTTTTAAAATTTTTTATTTATTTTCCCTTTTGTTGCCCTTTTTTTGTTTTATTGTTGTTGTAGTTATTGTTGTTGTTGTTATTGATGTCATCGTTGTTGGATAGGACAGAGAGAAATGGAGAGAGGAGGTGAATACAGAGAGGGGGAGAGAAAGAGAGACACCTGCAGACCTGCTTTACCGCTTGTGAAGCAACGCCCCTGCAAGTGGGGAGCCGGGGGCTCAAACCGGTATCTTTACGCACTCGGTCTTTGTGCTTTGCGCCACATGCGCTTAACCCACTGCGCTACCTCCTGACTCCCATTCTTTTCCTTTTTTCAGTAGCTTTTTAAATTTTTTACTAAGTATTCATTTAATAGCCTTAGGTAGAGGGATGATTATAATTTTGCCTCTTAGACAAAGATGCACTTGTTTAAGTTAAACCTCCAAATTATTGCAGATTTTCTTTCTCCTTCTAATTCTTACAGCACCTTCTTCCTGGTACTTCTCTTACAACACAAATCAGATAGGGCTATTTGTTTATATGCTTTTATTCCTTTTTAGGTAGTTGAATATTCTGAAGGGCAAGGGGTACTTTATTAACTTTGGGATCTTAGCTTATAGTATAGACAGAATATGAACTTGGGTGTTTTGCTGTCCTGTCACTTACTATGTGATCTTAGGTTTATTAAAAAATGCATTTTCTAATTTATGTTAAGTGAAATGAGTCAGAAACAGAAGGATGAATATGGGATGATCTCACTCTCAGGCAGAAGTTGAAAAACAAGATAAGAAAAAAAAAAAAAGTAGAACCTGAAATTGAATTGGTGTATCGCACCAGAGTAAAAGACTCTGGGGTAGGGGTGGGTGGGTGGGGAGAATACAGGTCCAAGAAGGATGACAGAGGACCTAGTGGGGGTTGTATTGTTATATGGGAAACTGGGCAATGTTATGCATGTACAAACTATTGTATTTACTGTTGAATGTAAAACATTAATTCCCCAATAAAGAAATTTAAAAAAAGAAGAAAAGGAGAAAAAAATGCATTTTCTATTTTATTAATTTATTTTGGGTAGAGTTAGAGAAATTGGAAGGGAAGTGAGAAGATGAAGAGAAAGATAAAGACACCTGCAACACTGCTTCACTGCTCATGAAGCTCCCCCCCACCACAGGTGGGAGCTGGGAGGGCTTGAGCCAGGATCCTTTTGCATTGTATTATGTACACCCTACCAGTTACACTGCTGCCTGACGCCATAAATGTCTTTGTTTAAGCTGCATTTCCTCATATGTTTAAGAAGGTAGAAGTTTTACCAGTCTTCCAAGGCTCTTGTGTGAACTGGGACTTTTCATGGTAGTACTTAAAACAGAATCTGTGTATTTTAAGTGTTCAATAAATGCTAGCAGGCATTATTAGCACTACTATAACATTGTAATAGTGCTTATTAACATGATGTCTGGCACATAATGCATTTTTATATTTATTTATGTACTTATTTATTATTAGAGACATAGAGAAATTGAGAGGGTAGGGGGAGGTAAAGAGACAGAGAGATACCTGCAGTCTTTCTTCCACTCGAAGCTTTCCTCCTGCAGATGGGGACCAGAGGCTGGAACCTGGGTCTTTGTGCACTATTATATGAATGCTTAACCAGTTGCACCACCGCCTGGACCCATGCTTTTTTAAAGGGTTGATAGGGATGTGACATACAGATTAAGTTTATGTTAGACCAGCCTAAAATGTGGCAAAACTGATTACAACAGATGGATCTGACCCTGTAGAAATTGAATTACAGGATTTCAGATAAATTTAAATACAGCTAGGTATCTTTAAAAAGTTACTATGGGAGTGGGGGAGCTGGATAGTGGTATATGTGTTCAAGTGCACATATCACCATAGTCAAGGACTTACTGAGTCCCCATGTGTGTTCATATGTGAGCTTAGACTCCTGTGGTGGTGCCTTAGGCTCTTGCTGTTTAGTGATGGAACTCTGTTCACTGCCCTGGCATACTCTGCAGAGTCCTAGTTAGGTCTTGATGAACCTTCCTGTGTCCAGGTTTCCTTATGTGCAGTCATCACAAAATCTCCTTTGTTCCAACTGATAAGTAGTTTTTCTGATGCCACATTAGCTCTTTTTTTTTTTTTTCTTTCCCAATAGGGTTATTGCTGGGGCCTGGTGCCTGCAGAATTCCAAAGTTTCTAGCAGCATTATTTGCCTTTTTCTTTCTCTCTCTCTTCCTTTCTTTCTTTCCTTCCTTCTGTCTTTCTTTATTTTTTATTAATGATTTAATACTTATTTGCAAAATTATGGGATAACAGTGGTATAATTCCACACTGTTCTGCCACCAGAGTTCTGTGTCCCTCTTCCCACTATTGGAAACTGCAATGGTTCTCCCAAGGTCACAGAGGTGGGTTGAATACTATATTTATAATTATTTGTCTATATCTCTCTATATGTGTCCATTTTTTTCTATGGTCCTGCTTTCTCTTCCTTTATAAATCACTCCTATGCCTATTGCTACTTCTGAATGGACCTCCTTTTTTCCCTCTTCTTTCTCTGGTCATCTTCCTCAAATATTTCTTCCCCCTCTGGGAGGACAGAGCATTTTTCTTTATGTTGCATAGTGGGGGAGAGAGTGTGAGATAGGGAGAAAAAGAGATAGGAAAGACACCTGCAGCATATATAGCTTGTGATACTTGCTTCCTGTAGGTGGGGCCTGAGATCTTGAACCTGGTTTCTTACATATAGTAATATGTGTGCTCTACCAGGTAAGCTATAACCTAGCTCTTGTGCTAAGTTAACTTGATAAAAGTAGAAGATCTTTTCTAAGGTAAGACATGCTAACACATTTTCTTATTTATTTATTGTATTTTTTTTTTTTTAAGATAGAGATGGAGAGGCAGAAAAAGAGAGAGATACCGCAGCACCAAAGCTCCCTTCAGTGCAGTGGGTGCTAGGTTTGAATTTGGATTGAGTGCATGGCAAAGTAGCCAATACCTTTTGTAGTTATTTGCCATACAAGGTTTTTTGTGATTCTCTTCCCTGCCAAAGTTTAATGCCTGCCTGCCTGCCATCCTTCCTTCCCTTTCCATAGAATTAACCTAAACTTCACTTATGCAAAATAACCACTGATTTTTTTTACTTCTTTTTTTTTTTTTTTTAGAAAGGGTGAAAGGAAGAAATATCACACAGCACTCATTCATCATCCATGGACCTTTCCTCTTGGTATTATCTATGGTGCTCCCTGGTGGTGCTGGGACCCAGGACCTCACACTTAGTAATGTGTACTCACTGTACAAGCTATCCTCTGGTCCTCTTTTCATTTTCTTAAACTTACTGCTAATCTGACATTGCAGGCTTTGAGGTGACCCGAAATGGGTACTGAGCAAGTTGTGTATTTACAGGGAAACTGATGGTAACAACATCAAGTGTCAACATAGAGTAATTCAATGTGAAAGCCATCTTGACTAATCTATCAGAGACCCTGGCAGACAGCTGAGTTGCCAGAGGAACATTGATGACATGTGTCCTGAAAAGAAAGCCACATCAGATCTGCTGTCATCATGTCATATAGCAATCAGAGAGAGTAGAGTTGGGGGGAGATAAGAGGTCCAGGGAAAGCAAGCAATTTGGAGTATACACACTTGTCTTTATGGTCAGACTGTCTGTTTTTGAGAAGGAGGACTGTCTGTGTAGCATCCTGGGCTGTCCCTGCTTTGTCTCTCTGTGTTTAATATTCATCAACACCTTCTCTCGTGGGACTTGGTGTCACAACCATTATCCTTCCATCCGAGGATGGCTGCAGCTTCCCGTGGAGACCGGCAGTGAATTTCCTTAATTGGCTGGTAGGGTCAGCAGCACTGACATGCACACCTACTATTTTCCCACCCCTGCTTGACATCTGCCTGCTCCCCAGCGTATTTCCTAGTGGGAAAGCAGCAGAACCTGGAGGAATTAAAGGTCTTGTCTAAAAAATGAAACCTGCTCAGGGTTGCACCTCCTTAAATAGAGGCTGGTCACCAAATGGGGATTGATTCTAAGCCATTGGTGGAGCATCCCCCTTTTTAAAGTGGTGGGGGAAAAACAACTCAGATAGATTTATTTATTTATTTATTTATTTATTTATTTATTTTCTCCTTTTAACAGTTAGGGAGCTTTTGGTTAGCAAAATAGCTACCAATGATTTCAGTATTCTCTGCATTTACAGGCATTGGGGACTCCCTAGCACTAAGAAGACCTGCGAGTTATGTTTAATTATTAATTCCCACCAACTTCCTTTTCTTCCTATACTGCATACTATGTGGCATCGAGTTTCTCCAAATTGTAGACATTTATCGCTTAGTAGGCATACTGCCTTTAAAACAGTATAGGAAGAAAACCTTTTGCTACTTATAAATAGCTGCCTTGTACATAAATGAAACTGAAAAAAATCACTATGCTTTCTGGAAGATAGTGTTGGTGTTTAAAAAGCCATAGTTCTACTTTTTCTATGTGAACTTTGAATTCTTGTTCTGTAAGTGGTTTCTGATAGTTTGAGAACTTTCTGTGGGGCTTACACTATAGTCGAGGAGTGTTGATCAAATAGAAGAATTAGGAAAGAAAGTATGTAAGGGAGCAAGAAAAGAAAGGAAAGTAGAAATTAAGAAAGAAGAGTGTGTGGAGGTTGAAGAAATGGAGAGACTTCAGAGAAGTTTTTGAGGTGTGATTCAGGGGCATTATAGTGTCATGCATCTCTCCTGTTTTGGAGTTGTATTATGGTCTTTGAAGAAAAGAAAACTGATAGGAGCTGTGTGGCAGACCTAGTTAAGTGCACTTGTTATTGTGTGCAAGGACCTGGGTTCAGGCCCCTGGTCCCCACCTGTATGGGGGAAAATTCATAAAGCAGAGAAGTAGTGCTACAAGTCTCTCTCTGTGTTTCCCTTTTCCTTTCAATTTTTGTCTTTATTCAAAACAGAAAAAAGGGGAATAAAAATACCAGCAAGAGTAGTGAATTTATTGTATAAACACCAAACCCAGCAATAACCCTGGTGGTAAAATACACAAACAGATCAGTAGTTACTTCATGGAAGACCATTTCATACTTGGGAATGAACAGTACCAAAGGCAAGAGTCCTGGGTGTGTGTGTTTGTGTGTGTGTGTGTTAATCTGTTAATTACTCCAAACAATAGGTGTAATACTACTCTACTTAAGGATTTGTTTTAGCAAAAGTGGTTAAAAAGGGAGAAAGAGTGGTCCTGGAGGTGGTGTAGTAGATAGAACATTGCACTCTCAAGCATGGGGGCCTGAGTTCAATCCCTGGCAGCACATGTACCGGAGTGCTGTCTGGTTCTTTCTCTCCCATCTTTCTTGTGAATAAATAAATAAATTCTTAGGGAGTGGGGCCGTAGTGCAGCGAGTTAAGCGCAAGTGGCGCAAAGTACAAGGACCTGGTAAGGATCCTGGTTCCAGTCCCTGGCTCCCCACCTGCAAAGGAGTTGCTTCATGGATGATGAAGCAGGTCTGCAGGTGTCTCTCTTTCTCTCCCCCTCTCTGTCTTCCCCTCTTCTCTCCAGTTCTCTCAGTCCTATCCAACAACAACAACAACAACATCAGTAACAACAACAATAAAAAAACAAGGGCAACAAAAAGGGAATAAATATTTAAAAAATTTTAAATAAATAAATTCTTATTTTAAAAAAGGAGAAAGAGGGAGGGCGGTAGCGCAGTGGGTTAAGTGCATGTGGCACGAAACGCAAGGACCGGCTTAAGGATCCCGGTTAGAGCACCCGGCTCTGTTGGATAGTATGCCAGCTCCCCATGGCTTCTGCTTAATCATATAGGGATAGATTTAATCCCATTCAAAGCTTTGGTCTATTTACATAAATCACTTTTACATTTACATAAAGCACCACACTCCCTCCAGGGCATTGGTTCAATCCCCACTGTTTCATGATATGTTTTTGCTCCACCCCCTCTCCTTGTCACACCCTGATCCTCTCCTTGTCACATTCTGATTGTCACCAGTCATTTTTCTCTCCACCCTCTCTATATCACATCCTGTGATATAGAGATATCTCCACCCTACTTGGAGAGTATAAAAACAGCTGCTCTTCTGATTAAAGACACTTGGAAATTGCTTTCCGGCTCCGAGAGTTCCAGAGTGTATCTCCTGCGAAGTTAGTGCAGCATGAGTTCCTGATCCCTCTCCCACGCAGCAGCCTAGATCGGCTCCAATTGAGTTCTCTCCAACCCAGAGAGCACTAGCTCGGGAAGAAGTACCCTCAGGCTATCCCAGCACGGCTCCCCACCTGCAGAGGTGTCACTTCACAGGCGTTGAAGCAGGTCTACAGGTGTCAGTCTCTCTTTCTCTCTCCCTCTCTGTCTTCCCCTCCTCTCTCCATTTCTCTCTGTCCTATCCAACAACAATGACATCAATAACAACAACAATAAAAAAAAACAAGGCCAACAAAAGAGAATAAATAAATATATTTTTTAAATCTTTAAAAAAAAAAGGAGAAAGAGTAAAGAAAGTAAAGACGGGGCATGGGGGAAGAGAGGGTGGTGGTGCACCTGGTTGAGCGCATGTATTACCATACTGAAGAACCCGGTCTGAGCCCCTGGTCCTTTCATCTGCAAGGGGAAAGCTTTGCAAGTGGTGAAGCGGTGCTGCAGGTGTCTCTCTGTCTCTCTCCATCACCCTCTTGATTTCTGGCTGTCTCTATCCAATAAATAAAGATAATGAAAAAAGGGAGTCAGGCAGTAGTGCAGCAGTTTAAGTGCACGTGGCGTGAAGCGCAGGCAAGGACTGGCATAAGACTCTGGCTCCCTACCTGCAGGGGAGTTGCTTCATAGGTGGTGAAGCAGGTCTGCAGGTGTCTATCTCTCCCACTCTCTGTCTTCCTCTCCTCTCTCCATTTCTCTCTATCCTGTCCAACAACAACGACATCAGTAACAACAACATTAATAACTACAACAACAGTAAAACAACAAGGGCAACAAAAGGGGTGGTAAAAGCAAAAAAAAAAGGGGGGCAGCAAAAGGGAAAATAAATATAAACAAATTAAAAATTAAAAAAAGATATCAGAAGGCCTAAAAGCATCTTCATAAATAAATAAATACATTGTAAAAAAGAAAGTTGACGGGTGCAGGCCAGTAGCACAGTGGTTTAAGCTCACATAGCGTGAAGCGAAAGGATCGGCTCAAGGATCCCAGTTCGAGCCCCCAGCTCCTTACCTTCAAGGGGCTCACTTCACAAGTAGTGAAGCAGGTCTGCAGGTGTCTAGCTTTCTTTCCCCTCTCTGTCTTCCCCTTCTCTCTCGTTTTTTTTTCTGTCCTATCCAACAACAACAACAATAATAGTAAGAACAGCAAGGGCAACAAAATGGGGAAAATGACCTTCAGGAGTAGTGGATTCATAGTGCAGGCATGGAGCCCCAGCGAAAACCCTGGAGGCAAAAAAAAAAAAAACATACTTGCATACAAACAAACAAAAATTGACAATACAATTTAGAATAGAGAATTAAAGATAAAAATAAGGGTTATTGTGGTACCTATCTCTGTGATGCTGGAATCACAATTCTACAGGCAGGGCTCATGTAGTGTTGTACTTAGGTACTTGAAGATAGGGGTGAAAATCATAAATGCCCTTTGTTTTCCTTCTTGGTCCTACAGACAGGATCCCAGAAGTTCTTTCAGTTTTCATAGTTCACTTGTTTTCATGCAAAGATACTTGCAGCAGGTCTGTTCTTTTTCTCCCTTACCCCCAATCACTTATTGGGGTAGTTAATAGTTTATAATGTTGTTGATACATGGGCCCAACTTCTCATCTCCACATGCTATGTGTCTGCTCCTTAATACAAAATATTTGCTGTGATTCCAACCCCTACCAGGAGTTAGGCCATTTACTCTCTATGCCTCAATTTCCTCATCTGTAACGTAAGTTTTCTGATCAGATCTCATGTTAAGAATGTAGAACAGGGACTGGGAGATAGCTTACCTGGTAGAGTGCTTGCTTCCTGTACATGAGACCCTGGATTCCAGCACTAGTACCACATGTAAGCACCATAGACAGCTTCAAAGAGAAGTCCAAGGTGGTGGGGTGGTTCTATGGTATCTCTTTCTGTCTCTCCTTCTTATTGCTACCTCTCTCTTTTTCTTTCCCTCAGAAAAGAAAGAAGAAAAAATTGAGCTGAGACAACTCAGCTGCATTACATGCACTGTGCTCTGAATTAATTTCCCAGTGCTGCATTAAAAAAAAAAAATGTAAACAATGCTTGGTGCATAGTAAATATAGAGTTAATCCTGGCTTTGTACTTCTTCCTCTCTGTGTATCATGGGAAATTTATTTAATCTATGGTTTCAGTTATGTCATTTCCAGGTTGCTTTGGAGAGGGGAAGGGATTAGAAACTTTCTTAAACTTTTAATTTTGAAATGATTTCAAACTACCAGAAGAGTTGCAAAAACAATGCAAAGACTTCACCCACAGATGCGGTTGTTAACATTTTACCACATAGCTTTATCATTTTCCCCTCATTTACAAGTAAATTGAAACATAAGTATCAAATAACCTACAGATAAGAATCTTTAAAGAGGGCCAAGGACGCAGCATAATGGTTATGCAAAAGGACTTTCATGCCTGGTCTGGGATTCTAAAGTTCCAGGATTAATAACCTACATAACCATACATCAGAGTTAAACAGTGGTCTGGTCTCTTTCTCTGTATCTTTCTTTTCATTAAAATAAAATAAATAACATATTTGGAAAATAAAAACAAAACTAAAAAAAACTTATCAGAAAGAATCAACTACATTAGATATAATGTAACCATCTAATCCATAGACCTCATTCAGATTGTCAGTTGTCTCAGTATTGCCCTTTAGAGCAAAATATTCAACTCAGATTACTCACTGTATTTTACTAATATGGTTTATAATTTCTTGTAGAACAGTTACTCAGTGTTTTCATAATCTTATTTTCTAAAAGACAAGTTGTCATTAACATAAAAGAATAATCTACTCTATCCAGAGTAGAGTTTGTTTTACATTTTACTGCATTTAATTTACTTTTTCACAAGGTTCGGAATACAGAACTTTGGTAATGAGTGTGGTTTGGAACTATACATTGTAATCTTATAACCTTGTAACAAACTAGTAATAACAAATAAAAATTATTAAAAAGAGAAAAACTGGGGGGGGGTGTCGGGCGGTAGCACAGCGGGTTAAGCGCACATGGCACAAAGCACAAGGACTGGCGGAAGGATCTGGGTTCGAGCCCCTGGCTTCCCACCTGCAGGGGAGTCGCTTCACAGGTGTTGAAGCAGGTGTCTATCTTTCTCTCCCCCTCTCTGTCTTTCCCCTCCTCTCTCCATTTCTCTCTGTCCTATCCAACAACGAATGACATCAACAACAACAATAATAACCACAACAATACTACAAGGACAACAAAAAAAAAAAAGAGAGAGAAACTACTTTCAGGCAGTTTCATAGTTCTTGAATGAGGGCATTTGGGCATTATATAGGTAGATGCTATACAGCTGAAAAGCAAACGCTACCTCTTGTAAGGGGAATAAAAAACTAAATGAGAGCTTGACTATGATAGAGTTCAAGCCACACGGGTATGGGAAACGTTGCTGTGTTTTACTTACTAGGAGTGCCATTCAGGTTTAAAAAGAAAAAGTGAGTTCCAGATAACAAACTAGTGCCCTAATATGAACACACTCTTCCAGACATGCCAGAAACAAAGACTACAGTGCAGAGAGAGTAAAATTTAATATGAAATTGCTTACAACTGGAAAATTTCTAGGCTTCCCTATCTGCTATATGTATTTGACTTTTTTAAAGTATAATAGGTGGACAGGAGAAGCAATAGTGTTTGGTATTGTCATGAGAATCTGCATTCCTAGACTTAGAGTTAAATTACACTTACTTATTGTTTTGTTAGTGTTTTGTTAGCAAATTGTTCAAAATTGAGTAACCTAAGACAATAGCCATTCTATTCTGGCTCACTATTTGTAGGTTAGGACATTGAACAAGACTTGGCTATGCAAATCTTTTCCATATAGCATTGACTGGGTACACTTCTATGGGTCAGATGATTGGACTGATTTTGAAGATCCAGAATGTCTTCATTTGCTTGTGAACATGACTGGACATTTGAAAAACTGGGCTCAGCTAACCTTATCCCTTCTGTGGTCTCAGGTTCCTGCTAAATGTCTTCTTAACAGAGTGGCTAAACTCTTTCATGGGGGATTTAAAGTTCCAAGACAACAAGGAGGAAACAGCTAATTGTTTTTAAGGACTATGCCATAACTTCCTTAGCATCACTTCTGTAATGTTTTGTTGGTAAAAGTCAGATTAGCTCAGAATCAGGGAGAGAGAAGTTGGGCCCACTACTTTATTACTATTGTTGTTATTATTATTAGTGATTTAATAAAGACCAATAAGATTATGGAATAAGAGGGGAACAATTCCATACAATTCCCACCATCAGAGTTCTGTACCCTGTTACCTCCAGTGGAAACTTCCCTATTCTTTATCCCGCTGGGAGTATGGACCAAAAATCTTTATGGGTTGCAGAAGGTGGGAGGTCTGGATTCTATAATTGCTTCTCCACTGGACATGGATATTTGACCAGTTGATCTATTACCTCCAGCCTGTTTCTACCTTTTCCTAGTGGGGTAGGGCTCTGGGGAGGTGAGGTTCCAGGACACATTGGTGAGGTCATCTGCCCAGGGAAGTCTGGTTGGTGTCATGGTAGCATCTGCAACTTGATGACTGAAAAGCATTAAGATATAAAGCTTGGCTGAACCCAGCAGTGAGCAGTTTTTACCCAGTCATTAAAAAGGAGATTTTGGATGTTGACTTAACTGAAGAATGCAATGGCGGTCTCCTACAAGAAGGGAGGAGACAGTGTTTGTGTTTGCCTGCATGAGGGTAAAAGCTGGAGAAGGAGGAAGAGAGCCCTACATTCCCAGAAGCCAAACTAAAAAAAGTCAACTGATGCATTCTGTAGCAGAAGGGTAAGGTCAAAATCTAGCAGAATAAGCATGGTATGTAGAACTCTGCAGACCATTCTGAAATGAAACAGGTGTGAGAACTGAAAGGTGTTTTCTCTGCAGAGAATGGGGCAGAAGAGTTGCTGCAGGTTTAAATTACAGTTTTCATAAAGCTATTTTACTTTCTTTCTTTTCTTTTCTTTTTAGAAATAATGTGTCATCCAGGAGGTGGCAAAGTGGATAAAGTGCTGGACTCTTAAGCATGTGGTCCCAAGTTGAATCCCTGGTAATACATGTACCAGAGTGATGCCGGGTTCTCTTTCTATTTTGCTACCTCTCTATAAATTATTATTATAAATAAATAAATAAATAATTTTTAAAAATGTACATGGAGGTGATGCACTTGGTAGAGTGCACCTGTTGCCATGCTCAAGTACCCAGGTGAAGCAGGTGTCTCTCACTCGTTACCTCTCCCTTCCCTACCAATTTCTTTTTGTCTCTATCCAATAAATAAGTAAGTAAGTAAGAAAGACATTTTTTTAATTAAAACAATGTACATGGAATGCCTTGATGGGGAAAAATTGTTTTAGAAAGTCTGGGCAAAGGGCCAGGTGGCAGTGCACCTGTTTGAACACACATGCTACAATGCGAAAGGACCCATGTTCGAGCCCTCAGTCCCCATCCCCACTGGCAGAAGGAAAGCTTCAGAAGCAGTGAAGCAGTGTTGCAAGTGTCTCTGTCTCTCTCCCTCTCTATCACCCCCATCCTTCTCAATTTCTGTCTGTTTCTATCCAATAAATAAATAAAAATAATAAAAAATAAAAGAAAGAAAAAAAGCTATAATGCTTGGATGGAGCTAGAAGGAATCATGTTACATGAGGTAAGTCAGAAAGAGAAAGATGAGTATGAGATGATCCCTCCAATAAAGAAAAATTGAAAGAACAGACAGGGATAAACAAGGTATAATTTGACTGGTTTGGAGTATTTTACCAAAGCAAAAAAACTCTGGGTGTGGGGAGAGGGTATTTTTTTTAGCTTCAGTATTGGGGGTTGGGGGTAGAGACACAGACCTTTGGTGATGGGAACAGTGTTAATATATACTCCTATTAACTTATAATCTTATAAATTTAAAAAAGTGGGTGGAGGTATAGCATAATGGTTATGCAAAGAGACTTTCATGCCTGAGGCTTTCAAGTTCCAGGTTCAATCCCCCACACCACCATAAGCCAGAGCTGAGCAGTGCTCTGGTTTAAAAAAAAAAAAAAAAAGATAAAGCAGAACAAATTGTTTAATAATCAGGAAGCTAAAGATAAGAATATAGCAGATGAGATTTGGAGTCTTCATGTTGGAAGAAGCTAGGAAGTCCATTTTAGCTATATTCCGTTGGGCCTGTGACTTTACTAATTTTTACTTGGGCTGGACAGCTAAAAAGAAGGTGGGCTAAAAGTATTGTTTGGCAGGATTGTGTCAGAGTTGGGAATAGGACCATAAAGCTGGATCAGGGCAGAAAGTCACTCCCAAATATGGGAAAAGTATATAAATACTGTTAACTGTAAACCCTATAGATCTGACTTAGGGCCTATGTCTATCCATTTTTAGCACAGGAGCCTGTGTAACCTCTGCATCCCAGTTGGTCTGAACTTTCATTCCATGGTCACAGCTAGGAACATTCTAGGCTGCACTCATTTTGGGACCAGTCTTGCTCAAGTGGCAGAGTATGTTGACCCAGCCTCTCTTTGGAGAGTGGAGCAGTCCCTACCACTGTTGTTCCACATTGAGGACAAGGTCCTATAGAGGCCCACGAGAGGATTTATGATGTTGTTCCTGTTGGAAATGACCAGTGATGGTGAAGAGAAGGATCCATTAGAGATCTAGGCCCATCATCTCTATGGGAATCCCAGGATTCTCTGACTAGGGCCCTGATGATGGGGTGGCCTGGTACTGACCAAAAAGGCCCACTTCTTTGTGGGAAGAGAGTAAAAGAAAATATACAGCAATTTTTTTTTGTACCACACCATAAAAAAAAATTAGTAGGAGATGGATGGATTAAACATAATGCATGTAAATTTTTGCGATAAAATCTTTTCTTATCCAAATTAAATTTCAGATGATTATATATATATGTATATATATTTCTAAGATTTATTTTCAAGAGGGGCAGAGACACAGAAAATTAGAAAGAGATCATGGCAGCACTCAGTCCTGGCATGTGGTGGTGTACTTTGGGATTGAACCTGGGAACTCTAGTGGCTCAGACATGAAAGATTGCTATCCTACTTTTGCTCTATCTTCCATACCTTCTCGACCTTCAAATCATTATATCCTAAATGAGGGATTATATTTATAAAGCACAAATACATATCTTAATACATGCTCTACTGCTCTATAGGATTTGTTAGCTAAAATATTCTTTAACTGATTTAAGTTATTAATGGGGACCAGGTGGGGACCAGGTTGAGTGCACATAGTACAGTGCTCAGGGACTCTTTTCTGATCTTGTTTTTCAACTTCTGCCTGAGAGTGAGATCATCCCATATTCATCCTTCTGTTTCTGACTTATTTCACTTAACATGAATTTTTCAAGCTCCATCCAAGATTGGCTAAAAACAGTGAAGTCACCATTTTTTATAGCTGAGTAATATATATATACCACAACTGCTCAGCCACTCATCTGTTGTTGGACACCTGGGTTGCTTCTAGGTTTTGGCTATTACAAACTGTGCTGCCAAGAACATATGTGTACACAGATCTTTTTGGATGGGTTTGTTGGGTTCCTTAAGATATAACCCAGGAGAGGAATTTCAGGGTCATAGGGTAAGTCCATTTCTAGCCTTCCAAGAGTTCTCCAGACTGTTCTCCACAGAGGTTAGAACAATTTACATTTCCACCAGCAGTGCAGGAGGGTTCCTTTGACTCCACAACCTCTCCAGCATTTGCTGCTATTACCTTTTCTGATGTATGACATTCTCACAGGAGTGAAGTGATATCTCATTGTTGTCTTGATTTGCATTTCTCAGACAATCAGAGACTTGGAGCATTTTTTCATGTGTTTCTCAGCCTTTTGGATCTCTTCTGTGGTGAATATTCTGTCCATATCCTCCCCCCATTTTTGATGGGGTTATTTGTTGTCTTGTTGTTGAGATGTGCAACTTCTTTATATACTTTGGTATATAAAGTGGAAAAGAGTTCTGCCAATATTTTCCTCTAAGTATGTGATAGTTTGTGGTCTAACATCCAAGCCTTTGATCCACTTGGAATTTACTTTTGTATTTGGTGAAATATAGTGGTTCAGTTTCATTCTTCTGCATGTTTCAACCCATTTTTTCCAACACCATTTGTTGAAAATACTCCTTTCTCAAAGATTAGATGTTCATAGGTGTGAGGGCTCACAATTCTATTCCACTGGTATGTCTATTCATGTTCCAGTACCAAGCAGTTTTGATGACAATGGCCCTATAATACAATTTGAGATCTGGGTGTGTGATGCCTCCAGTTCTGTTCTTTCTTCTCAAGATTGTTTTGGCAATTCTAGGTCTTCTCGGGTTCCAGATAACCATTTGTAGCATTTGTTCTATTTTCCTAAAAATGTGGTTGGGATCTTAATGGGAATAGCATTAAATTTATATATGGCTCTGGGTAGTATATTCATTTTGATGATGTTACTTCTTCCAACTCAGGAAGATGCAATATCTTTCCACTTCGTGTCTTTTTCAATTTCCTCCTAATTTTCAGCATACAAGTCTTTCACTTCTTTGGTTAGGTTTATTCCTAGATATTCTATTGTTTTTGTTGCTATAGTAAAAGGAATTGATTTCTGGATTTCAACTTCTTCTAACATAGTGTTTGCATAGAGGAATGCCACTGACATTTCTATGTTACTTTTGTAGCCTGACACCATACTGTATTGCCTGATGATATCCAAAAGCTTCTTGCGGATTCCTTAGGTTTTTCTATGTATATTGTCATGTCATCTACAAATAGGGAGAGTTTGACTTCTTCTCTTCCAATCTGTATGCTTTAAATTCCTTGCTCCTGCCTGACTGCTATGGCAAGAACTTCCAACACTATGTTGAATAGTAATGGTGATAGTGGGCAGCCCTGTCTAATATCTGATCTGAGGGGAAATGCTTCGAGTTTTTCACCATTGAGTATGATGTTGGCTGTAGGTTTGCTCTATATAGACTCCACTATCTTCAGGAATTTTCCATCTATTCCCATTTTTTGTAGTGTTTTGATCATAAAGGGATGTTGTATTTTGTCAAAGGCTTTCTCTGCATCTATTGATATGGCCATGTGGTTTTTGGTCTTGCTTTTATTGATGTGGTGGATCACATTGATTTATTTATGTATATTAAAACAGCCTTGCATCCCTGGGATAAATCCCACTTGGTCATGATGAACAATTTTTTAAATATAGTGTTTGTTGTATCCGGTTGGCTAGAATTTTGTTCAATATTTTAGCATCTATGTTCATCAGAGATATTGGTCTGTAGTTTTCTTTTTTGGTTGTGTCCCTGTCTGCTTTTGGTAGCAAAGTGATGTTGGCTTCATAGAAACTGGGAGGGAGTAGTCCAGTGTCATCAATCTTCTGGAAGACTTTTAAAAGTAGAGCTGTTAGTTCTTCTTTGAAGGTTTTGTAGAATTCATTTGTAAAACCATCTGGTCCAGGACATTTATTATTGGGAAGATTTTTGATAACTGTTTCAATTTCATTAGCTGTGATGGGCCTATTCATGTTATCTTACTTCCTCTTTACTTAGTTTTGGAAGTTGTTAGGTATCTAGAAAATCGTCCATTTCTTCCAGGTTCTCTTGCTTGGTGGCATATAGTTGTTCATAGAAGCCTCGCATAATATGTTGAATTTCTGCGGTGTCTGTTGTGATATCTCCTCTTTCATTTACTATCCAATTTATTTGGATCTGCTCTCTTTTTTGTTTTGTGAGTCTGGCTAAAGATTTGTCAATTTTGTTCACTCTTTCAAAGAACCAACATTTACTTTCATTGATCTTTTGTATGGTTTTCTTATTTTCAATGTTATTAATTTCTGCCCTCACTTTGGTTATTTCTGTCCTTTTGGTTGCTTTAGGGTTCCTTTGCTGTTGTTCTTCTAGGTCTTTAAGATGTACAATCAGGCTGTTTATTTGTGCTTTTTCTTGTTTTCTCATGTGTGCTTGCTTGTACAGCTATGAACTTCCCTCTCAGTACTGCCTTAAATGTGTCCAAAATATTTTGATAGCTTGTGTCTTCATTTTCATTGAATTCTGGAAACATTTTGATTTCTGCCTTTATTTCCTCTTTGACCCAGTAGTTAACAATTGTTAAGGAGTATACTGTTGAGTTTCCACGTTTTGGAAGTATTACTAATCTTTTGTTGATTGTTAAATGTTAGTTTAATTCCACTGTGGTCTGAGAAGATGCTTGGGATGATTTCAGTGCTTTTGAATTTGCTGATGCTGTCTTTGTGGCCTAACATATGGTCTATCCTTGAGAATGATTCATATGGACTTGAGTAAAATGTGTATTCTAGTTTCTTGGAATGAATGACTCTGAGAATGCCCAATAGTTCTAGTTTATCTATCTCCTTATTTAGCTCCCTTATGTCTTTATTGATTTTGTTCCTGGATGATCTGTTGTTGGGAACATGTGTGAGCCTGATAGAGCTTAGGGAGAACCACCCCCATCTTTGGATGGAGGTCTGAGAAGATAACCTCTTGGTAAGTCTCTCTCAACCGAGGTGAGCATAAGGGGGGAAACTCAGACTTGGTTCTTTCCTTCTTGACTCTCAGGCCCACAGATACCCCAGTACTTCCCTCCATTAACTACAGGCCATATGGCCACAGATTCACTCATTCAAAGTCACCTTCTGATCACAGAAGAACACACCTTATCACACACTTCATCACACACCTCAGACCCCAGACAAGAGAAATGCCAAACTATATGGCCTTTTGATATCCATCTTCTCTCTGTCTCACCCTATGGGTTTAACCCCTATGCTTCTCTCAAATACCTTTGGATAATTAAGTTGCTTGTGTTATGGAAAATAACTGCCTTGTATCTCATCAATTCCTGTCATACCAACCCCCTACCTTAGGGGCATGCTGACTGTTAAGAAACCTGTAATTTCTGTCATATTGCAACAATAATTACCTCCATTGCTTTTCTATTTAACTCATGTCAATTTTGCTAATAAACGGACTCTAGGATTCTGGGACTCTAAGGACTCAGATTCTAGATTCACGCTAAGAGTCCCCTGGTGTCTTTTACTTCGTGTCACCCCTGTCGTGAGCGAGAAAGAACCAGCCCGTTACCTTTCCCCTGGAGGACACCATGCCAGAGAAGGAGAGAGACACCCCGAAAATCTGTCAGGTTGAGAGAGTGGGGTGTTGAAGTCTCCAACTATTACTGTGTTGCTGTTAATATATTGCTGTAGCTCTTTCAGTCGAAGTTTGATGTATTTAGATGGCTCCTCATTGGGTGCATAGATGTTAATAATTGTTAAGTCCTCTTGATTGACTGATCCTCTGAGCATTAAGTAGTGTCCATTTCTATCTTTTTTTAATTTTATCTATTTTAAAGTCTATCATGTCAGATATGAGAATAGCTGTTCCTGACCTTTTTTGTGGGCCATTGGCCTGTATGATAGTTTTCCATCCTTTCACTTTAAGTCTGTGTTTGTCTTGTTGAGTTAGGTGGGTTTCCTGTAGACAGCATATTGTTGGGTTGTGTTTTCTGATCCATCTTCCTACTCTGTGTCTTTTGATAGGTGGATTCAGGCCATTGACATTTATTGATATCAAAGATTGAAGATATTTTAATGCCACTCTTGTAGAGTTTTAGAGTGTTCTGATATATGTCCTATTTATGGTGGTCTGACTGTTTATAGGAGACCTTTCAGAACTTCTTTAAGGGCAGGATTGGTGATGCTTTAATTCCTTCAACTGTTGCTTGTCTGAGATGCCTCCCTCTAGCCTGAATGACAGTCCAGCAGGATACAGTACTCTTGGTTGAAAGCCTTTCTCATTGAGCACTCCATAGATATCTTGCCATTTTCTTCTGGCCCTGTAGTGTTTGTGTGGAGAAGTCTGCTGCTAATCTTATGGGTTTTCCTCTGTAGATGACTCTTTGTTTTTCTCTTGCAGACTTCAGGATCCTTTCTTTATCCTTATTCCTTTCCAATCTAAATATGATGTGTCTTGGTGTCTTTAAGTCTGGATTAATTCTGTGTGGGACCCTCTGGGCTTCTTGAATCTTTATGTCTTTGATGTTGTCTAGACTAGAGAAGTTTTCAGCTATTATGGCCTGAAGAATGCTTTCTTCCTCTCCCTCTCTTTCTTCCTCTGGTAAGCCAATAATGCATATATTATGTCTTTAGAAGTCATCCCAGAGGTCTTTGTTGTTGTTTTCAGTATCTCTTAATCTCTTTTTGAGATCTCTTACTTCTTTTTTAGTTGTCTCTAATTCATCCTCGATCTTGCTAGTTCTGTCTTCAACCTCATTGATTCTATTCTCTCTCTGCTCTAGTGTTTTCTGGAGCTCATCTATTTTGTTACCCTATTGTTACCCTATTCTGATATTGTTTTAGCTTGTTCAGCTAGTTGTGTTCTTAGCTCAGTTACTTCAGCTTTCAGTTCTCTAATAACTTTGAGATAATTAGTGTTTTCTTCCAGATTCTCAGTTGTTGTTTTTGCATTTCTGATGACAATTCCTTCAAACTCTTTACCTGCTCCTGTGATTATTTCCTTAACTCATGTTTGGATGCTGATCTCATTATTTTGTGCTTCACTCTTTGGGGGCTTTTAGTTGGACTCTTGTCCTGGTTCATTTCTCTAGTATTTCTTCTTTTTGGTTTAACCATTTTATATATTATGTTATGAGTTCTCTCAGTACTTTTCAAATTACTGATCACTATTGCCTGGACTGACTTGTGTCTAAGTAAGGGTTCACAGTTGTGGAATCTAACAGTCGTTTCAATAGTATTTTAATCCCTGATTTGGAGTTCAGTGGCTTTAAAGCCCCTTTTGTGCTTTTTCTTCCCTGTCAGCTATGGGAGCCTGAGGGCTTTTAAACTATAAGTTGCCTTCTTAGCTTAGTCACTGACTTCTAACCAAGAGATAAAGCAGGGTGGGGCAGAGATAATCCAGTGGTTATGCAAAGAGGCTTTCACAGCTCCACAGCTATGCCACCTAGGAATAGGTCTTCTCCTGAGTTTCCTGGTTAGTTCTCTGTCCCTGGTGTCAGCACAGGTCCTCCCTGCTGCTGCTCCAGACTGTGAGAGCAGTAGCAATGGAGACTTGGAGTTGCACTTGATTGGACTGTTACTAACCACTTAATCTCTCCCTAGGCTTCTCTCTTTCCACCAGCCACACATGTTTGCACTCACTGGTGATTTGGTGGGTTCCTGAAATTGTTCTAGTCCTGTCTTGTTTCGGTCCTAGGTGGTCTCCTTTGGTATTCCTTCTGCCTAAAAGGCTGTCTGGAGCAGTGTAGTCATGCAGGTACTGAGCCCCAGCAGTAATCAGAGAGATTAAATGGTTGCTTTTGTTTCTATAGTACAATAAGATATAGTAAAATGTTAGCAGAATAGTCCTGTGTAGCCATATGGTACATATGTGCCTTTTGTCCTATCCACATAAGCAGTATGGGAGTATAGCCTTCAGCTTCAGAGCCAATGGCATGGTGTTCTGGGCTTTGGTTCTGATTTTCCAACCTTTCTTCTGCTCTTACATCTTCTTTGACTCTTAGTACTACTGATGCTTTTCAGAGCCTGGACTCACCCAGATAGGAAACTCCCTAGTCTGCAAGTTCCTCTCAGTAAACCTGCCTTGGTTCCTGGAGATATGTCTCTCTCTTCCTTTCTTAAGAGATTTTTTTTCAATCAATTTCTTTTTTTTCTGTTTCAAGTACAATCTAGGACAGCACTATGTATTTAGAAAGATTTATTTTGAGGTTTATATTCTTAATGAATTAAAACATTTGGAGTTGTCTGAAGCATAAGGAAGAAAAAACAGAATTTGTCTTGGGTTTGAGGAATATATTTATTTAGGTTTAATTTTTATGCAATCTTCAGAAATCCAAAGTGTATGCTATAAGTCAGTGTTAGAAATAACTCCTCATTCTGGGAATTCTGATTTTTACTGTCAAGGAATGCTCAGTTTCCTGTGGACTGCCTTTTAAAAAATTCATTTACTTACTGATGAAGTTTTTGTGAACTTGTGTTCTCACAAGATTTTTAAGAAACTGGGAGAGGCAAATTTTTGTTTATTGCCATATATACTATACAGATTCTATTTTTAGACTTTCAACTGAGTAGACCTGTGATCTGTGAATAAGTCACTAATCTCTTGGATCTCAGTTTCCTCATCTGAAAAATAAGGGAGTTAATAAGTCTCTATAGATAAGAATCAAGAGCACTGTTGATGTTATAGTATCTGTTTATCAAAATACCTACCCTTGTCTTGAGTGTAGTGATTTAATATTAAACCACTTTTGCCCCTTACACACTTTGAAATTATCCAGGGGCCAGTGAAATAGCTCACTTGGATAGTGTCCTGCTTTGCTATATGAACAATCCCAGTTTGTTCAAACTTGAGCCCCACTGCATTAAAAGAAGCTTTGGTGCTATGGTATCTCTCTCTACCTCTCGTTTGCACTCTCTTTCTTTCTCTGTCTGTCTCTATCTAAACATAAGTGAATTTATTAAGAAACTCTTATTGGGGTGGAGGAGATAATATAATGGTTATGCAAATAGACTCATGCCTGAGACTCCTGAGTCCCAGGTTCAATCCCCCACACCTCCATAAGCCAAAGCTGAGCAGTGCTCTGGTATTTCTCCATCTCTCTCTCTCTTTCTCTCTCTCTCTGCATTTCTCTCAAAAATAAAATAAATGAAATATTTTTTAAAAAACCCTTTTATTCATGTGAGCTTTTTCTGTGTATGCTCACTATATTGTAAATTAAACCGAAAACATAAGACAATTCATTAAACGAAACCTATTTTGAAAAAAAATGCATTTATATATCAACAAAATTATATTTCATTGTGGAAATAGCTGTGTTTTTTAAAACAATTTTATGGAGAATAATGTTTTTGCATTTCTCTAACTTCAGGCTTTAAAAAGATAACAAGGTTCTCATATCTGTTTATACATTGTCTGTGGTAACATCATGGTCACAACATCTTTGGGAACTACTTTTGAGACAAGGAGAACAAAAAAGACAATGAATTAATAATAATTAGGAATATATTTAAGTTGGTGAAATAATGGAAGGGATTTTAGGTATTTCCAGGGTTTTGAACCTTGCTTGGAGAGCTACTGGTATAAGAAAATGAGGTTAAACTTTTTAGTCATATCTTAGTGGGAATCCTTCCTTTACTTCTTTTGTGTCTTGACTATAGCCTCACCTATTATTTTTTTCCCAATACCTGTGGCCTCATTTGTAATACTCACATTCCCATATCTCTTGTGGAGATTAGATGTGATAAATTTTAAGAATATCACATAGTTCTATAAATTTATAGAATCAAGGTTTATGTTGTCTTGTGCTGTAGTTTGAAATAGTGCAGTGAAAGTGAGTTGAGCAAAAGCAAAAAAGAACATAATAGACTTAGTGGAGGAAAAAGACAGAAAGTGAGGTGGATAAATGTTGGGTAGTTGCCATCTCCCCCTGGCTTCTGCTTAACCATATGCCTATATAGGGATTTTACTGATCCAAAGCTTTGGTCTATTTACATAAATCACTTTTACATAAAGCACTCCAGGGCATTGGTGGTTCTATGATAGGATTCTCTCCTGCTCCACCCCCTCCTTGTCACACACTGATCCCTTCTTTGTCACACTCTGATTTTCACCAGTCACTTTTCTCTCCACCCTCTCTATATCACATCCTGTTTCCACCCTACTTGGAGAGTATAAAAACAGCTGCTCTTCTGATTAAAGACACTTGGAAATTGCTTTTCGGGAAGAAGTACCCTCAGGCTATCCCGGCAGATAAATGTCTACAAGATGGCTCCTTGGGTGTCCATGTGGTTCCTTCTATCAAGAGATTCATTTTGGGGCCAGGTAGTGGCGCAACTGCTTAAGCACTCACATTACAGTGCACAAGGACCCGGGTTCAAGCCCCTGGTCCCCACCTGCAGGGGCAAAGCTTAAAAAGCAGTGAAGGAGCTCTACAGGTGTCTCTCTTTCTCTTTATCTCTGCCTCCTCTTTCAATTTCTCTCTGTCATATCCAATAAAAAATGTTTAAAAGATGGCTACCAGGAGGAGTGATCTCATAGTCCAGGCACTGAGCCCCAGCAATAACCCTGGTAGCAAAATAAATAAATAAGAGAGAGACATTTCTTTTCCCTCCCCTTCATAGGAAGACTTCAGAAGCTGAACCTATGACTTGTGTTGTTGAACAACAGAGTTAGTAAGAATGATGGACCAGATAGGAACCTTAACTAAATTTGGCAGTATATTTCTCATACTGTCTCAGAGACTTCAGTCACCATATAGTGAAATGCCGGGAAATTGTGAGGATGTGGTTGAGCTTAGCAGGGCTTGACCTGAGGAGTGTGTCTATCCTGTCAGTCTCTCCCTCTACTGAGAGGTTGAGCAAGGAGGGACAGGAGTAACCCCAAAGGTTTGCCTCATCTTATCAGACTCCGTGCTTCACAAAACACCCCACATTCCTGTTACTATGGCCATTAGATAAAAAGAAAGGGGAGATGTCAGAAAATTGTGAGGAGCCTCACAAAAAAACCCCTGCATTCCTGTTACTGTGGCCTACCTACATAATCATTGTTTTGCCTGAAATATCCCCACCCATTTCATTCTTTGATCTATCTTCTTTCTACCCTCAAGACCCTCCCTGTCTCCAGGGAGGGTATTAATCCCACCAGTTAAAACTCTCGTTAACAGTTGCTAAGGAAGTTCCTACCTTTCCAGCCTTGCTCTGCCTCTTTCCTAGCCATTTCTGTTTCTGACTTGCCACTTCCGGGTCTGTCCTATAAAAAGCCACGTGTTTGGTTCCTGAGTCATCTCCCTTGCATCGCTGAGTGAGTAGCAGCCCGGGCTGGCTCCAGTTGCATTCTCTCCAACCCAGAGAGTATATGCCCTGGAAGAGGCACCCCCATGCTATCCTGGCAGTGAAAGCATATTTGTATTGTAGAGAGAAGCTCTATTCTGAGAGATTAGATTACAAAGAGAGGAGGATGTGTTCCAGGAGGTGGTACAGTGATAAAACTTTGGACTCTTGAGCATGAGGTCCCGAATTTGATCCCTGTCAGCACATGTGCTAGAGTGATGTCTGGTTCTTTCTCTCTCCTCCTATCTTTCTCATAAATAAATAAAATCTTTTAAAAAATTTAGAAAAAAAAGAGAGGAGGAGCAGTTGAATTTGCTATAGTCACTTCTCTCACCCAGGTGAATGATGCCACTTTGTATCCTGTAGTTTCCTGAACCTCTTACCACCATGAGAGGCAGCAGACACTATCCCACCTGAGCCCCTTAACATTATAGAAATGGAGCACATTTTTGTTGTTGCTTTAGGCCACTAAGTTTTGAAGTGATTCGTTACTCAACAAAAGATAGCTGCAACATTAAATGAAAGTCTGAGAAGTGTTTCAGTGTGGATCAACCTTCAAATATGAAAAAAA
This sequence comes from Erinaceus europaeus, assembly GCF_950295315.1. Taxonomy (NCBI): domain Eukaryota; kingdom Metazoa; phylum Chordata; class Mammalia; order Eulipotyphla; family Erinaceidae; genus Erinaceus; species Erinaceus europaeus. Next base: position 36,970,322 of record NC_080172.1, on the reverse strand, counting down.
TAGCACCTTTGAAAAATTTTTACTCATTTTTTCTGACAAAATGAGAGTTTTCTTTACAAACTCATCATCTAGAGTTCAAGATTATGAGTATCAAATAGTGGTTAAGAACAGTTAACCTGAGAATATCTGTCCCTATACCTGCTTTTTTCTCCTAATGGGCCTGAGCTGTAAGAATAAAAAAAGCTGATCAGAGTAATAGTGTAATTTATAATTTCCCAGAGAACTTGGGCTCTAGTATGTTTAAAATGCTGGATAAAAATATAGTGAATTTTAAAGGCTTAACATTAAAGACTTTTTTGAAGGGTTGATGTCCCCTTTGTAGAGGATTAAGCATAGTCTTTTGTCTTGAATGTAATAGTTACCATTCTGTGCAGTTGGTAAAAACCTGCCTTTCTGGTTTGTAATATCATGTTAATCAGCAAAGGTGTGTTATTACTCATTTGAAAAAATTCTTTGTTCTGGTTGAAAGCTTCACTGATGATATTTTCAAATAAATATGTGTCGTACTTGGTTTCCTTTCTCTCAGAAAGCTCTGTTCTTTCCAGAATGTTGTTAGTATGTCAGTAACGAAGTAATCTATCTCCATTTACTGAGATTTAAGTGGTACTTAATTCATAGTCCAGAAATGTGTCACAGGTATTTATTTATTCTCATTTGCAAAGTAAATTAATATGCTGTTCAATTCAAACAACATTTCTGAGTAGTTATTAAATAGTCAGATACTTTTATTTTCCTGTCTCATATCTAATCTCTCTTTTTAGTCTTCCTGATTAAGGAAAACGTAATTCTTGACAGTTTTACATTATTTCATGACTGTAAACTTGATGGAAGCTGCATCTTGATGAAAATGATGTGGCATATATCTGAAATTGATACAAAATTATAAATAAGTGTTACCTAATTAAGAAAAAAGTTGCAATTCTATGAAACTATATATATTTACACACACACACACACACACACACACACACACACACACACACACACACACACATATAAAATGTCCTTTATACTTTATAAAGTTTAAATGTGACATGGATACTACCTTTAGAGTCTACTGAGTTGTCGGTGTCACACAGCACTAGAACAAATGTATGCCTTTTCAAAATTTAAAGTAAACTAAATAAATATATTGATGTCAGGATAAATTAATCCACCCATTCTAGCTCTTTGCTTTTTTTTTTTTTCATTTTTTAGGTCTGATTTTTATAAAAACAAACAAAAAACAAAAACATTCATGAAAGAGAGACTTACTTCATAGGTCACTATGCTTTCAGTGTCTTCCTTCCCCCCATTGGCCCATACTGTTAATTTGGTGAAATTATAGGGAGTTTGCTCTATGTAAATTGGTGAACTACATGAAAAAGAAAGTGTTGTACAGTAGTCAATTCCTGATTTCTACCATCTGAATAATAGCAAAAAAAGTTAAGAAGTATGTAATGACTTTATAAAGGCAGTATATTTATATAGAATATATGCCAGTATTTAGTATATGCTTCAGAGACAGGTAAGAATAAGATATGTTGCAGGTTTAATGAAGGTAGTGGTCATAATAATTTGAGGGAAGAAGTTGTTTTTTATGGAGCAATAGTGTTTGAACTAGTCTTGATGGGTAAGTAGGATTTTGATAATGAAAGTCTTGTTGCTAAGTGCTGTGGTCATAGCTATTTTTTATGTTGTCACTTCTTGATTAATTTCTGGTTTTGACAGAGATTTCTGCAAAGGATCAGTAAAATGGAATTGTCCTAAGTCAATCTCAGTTTTTGTCTTTTCTCCACCAAGGGTTGTAAGAAGCAGAGACAAATTTAACTTAAACCTACAAGTGAACTCCCAGAGGGTTAAAGAATAGGAAAGCTACCTGGGGAGGGGATGGGAATACGGAGTTCTGGTGGTGGGAATTGTGTGGAGTTGTATCCCTCTTATCCTATGTTTTTTGTCAGTTTTTTTATTTTTATAAATAAAAATTTTAAAAAAAACCTACAAATGAAATACTTTCTTCAAGTTTGGGAGCTACTCTCTGCCCTAATCCAGTTTTCTAGTTCTATTCTAAAATCTGACTACATATTCCCAGACAATAATTTTTAGTCTACCTCCCCATCAAGCTCAGGCAAAAATCACTAAATCTTGGACCCCAAGAGACATACCTAAAATAAGACTTTCTAGCTTCTTACCACCCTAAAATCCTTATTTTCACTTGCTCTATTCCTACTTTCTGGTTCCTATCTGTTAAATATTTTGTCCTCTCTTGTAACTTACTGCCTTTCAGAGACCAAGTTGCTGATGCTACCTTGTTTTTGTCCTGAACTCCATGGATAGATTAGCTCACCAATGTGCCACAGAACCTTATTTCTTCAGAGCCATACCCCACTAAGGAAAGATAGAAACTATTATCTGGGGATATGGATTGACCTGCCAATGCCGATGTCCAGCAGAGAAGCAATTACAGAAGCCAGACCTCCTACCTTCTATACCCCAAAAAGAATTTTGGTCCATATTCCCAGAGGGGGAGAAATGTTATGGGAAGAAGGCTCTGAAACCCAATTCATCAGGACCCAGAGAGAGAGAGAAGAGGAAAAAAATGAAGTACATTTAGAAGTAATAGTAGGGGTAGTTGTGACTTAGAAAAGAAGAAAAGGCAGGACTATAAAAAATGGGATATATATATATATATATAGGGAGAAAGAGAGAGAGAGAGAGAGAGAGAGAGAGAGAAGTGACAGATATTTATAGAAATAATAGTCAACCCATATCGGTGACCTTGGGAGTGGAAGGCATGGAAACACAGAACTCTGGTGGTAGTAGGAATGGTGTGGAATTGTACTTCTGTTATTTTGTAATTTTGTAAATCACTAATAAAAATAAAATAATACATAAAATTAGAAATAAAATTTCCTATCTTAGCAATGAAACTCTTTGTCTCAGCTTTTTAAAGACAGAATGCACTGTATCTACACTGGTATATAATGACATAAGTACATAGGGTTTGTGAAAAACTGAGATTGAGACTTAACATAGGGCCAGCAAGATAACTCAACTGTATATTGTGCCTGGTCTGTTATTTGAGTGCCTCAGCTCCCACTTCACAGAAAGAAGCTTGATTGCTATGTTTCCTTCTCTCTCAAAAAGGGGGGTGGAGTGGAGCCAGGTGGTGGCACACCTGGTTGAGCGTACATGTTACAGTGAGCAAGGACCCAGGTTCCAGCCCCCAGTCCCCACCTGCAGGGGGAAAGCTTCACAAGTGGTGAAGCAGGGCTGCAGGTGTCTCTCTGTCTCTCTGTTCCTCTTCATCTCCCCCTCCTCTCAATTTCTGACTGTCTCTAGCCAATATATAAATAAAGATAATTTATCAAAAACTGCCTTAGAGCAATGAAGTCCCAATTTCTTGGGTTGGCTCTTGTGAATTGCCAGATTTCTTGGGTTGGCTATTGTGAATTGCTTGCTTATGGTTAAATTTGCTAACAAATCAATAGCTTGACATTATATAGTCCTATTTTGTCTCTATGCATATTTCTTAACTTTCCTCATAGTACATTAACCAATTACTTCTATTACTGTGGTATGTGTACATGGTAGCTAGTCAAATGTATAAAAGAACTTCTAATAAAAACTAAGTCCACCCCTATCTCACTTTCTAGAAGCCTCAGGGTTTCTTTAGGGTTTTAATTGGTTAGTCAACTGATTTCTCCACAGAAGTTGTCTTACCTTCTGGGTACATGTTGCTCTCTCCTGGCATAAATTAGTGGACTTTTTTTTTCATATTTGTGAGATTAATAACATGACATGGTACTAAATAAGTATTTGAATGAGTGAAGTCATATGCTTATTTATTTATTCATTCATTTATTTACTTTTAGGACAGAGAGAAATGGAGAGAGGAAGGGAAGACAGAGGGGGAGAGAAAGACAGACACCTGCAGACCTGCTTCACCGCTTGTGAAGCGACCCCCCTACAGGTGGGGAGCCAGGAGCTCGAACCAGGATCCTTATGCAGATCCTTGCGCTTTGCACCATGTATGTTTAACCGGCTGCGCTACCGCCAGCCCCCCTTATATGTTTATTTTATAATATTCTTGATGGTATAGCACTTATTTGTCTGCTTCCAGTAATAAATCCTGAAACTGGCAAGTTCCTCATCCATTGTACTTTAGTGAGTGCTTTCTCCTTTAGATACAGAGAGATGTTGCTCCAGTTACTCAGTCAGTGAGTGCAAGGTACTTACAAGACAATACATTGGTGAGCAGTGCTGTGGTTGTGCAACAGGGAAAAGACATTACAGTGCCAGCGTTGCCCAGTGCCCTAGCACCTCCTATGTAGTACCAGGGTTTGAACCTGGACTGTATACATGACACAGCACATGCCCTGTTTAGTCATTTCTCTCACCCTCTTTACAAAATATTTATTTACTTGAGGGAGAGAAACAGTGGGATGATGGCTAGCTCTGTTATGTGGTGATTCTAAAAATTAAAAAAAAAAAAAAGCCTCAGGGACCTCAGGTGTGGATGTTTGGTACATTTCTTCTGTACTATCTCCACAACCCCTGTAGTTCTTTCTTAACTCTCATGTCTGCTTTCTACCAGTTCTTAAATTCATGACATTTTTTTTTGTAAACCTGAAAATTTCCAACCTCAATTGCAAAATATAAATTCTTGTAGGTAACTTCTCTGAAGAGCCCCCATGAAGAATGAGATTATTAATTAGTGTGAGAACGGGAGCCGTAACAATAGAATCTATGGAAGGGTGACTGGGATGTGGGGTTTCAGTTAGAATAGGACTGGCAGGAATGTGAGATGGTGACCTGCATCCTTCATTCCAAAGTGAATTTATTCCTGGCATCCATGCTTCTGAGTCTTGTCATATTATGATATGACAGAAGAGAAGTTAAGAGGTTTTCATGTACATGTTTGCTTGGAGTAGTGACAGAAATAAAGTATTTCTGAGGCTTGCCTGGCACTGTGCCAGCTGCATGTGTAGACACACCCTGCAAAGTACAGAACACTGTAGAAGGAGTAATGAGACATTGTGTTTTTTTCTTAGGTCATCACTGGATTCATTGCATAACACTGCATGCTGGCCTTGTGGTTTCTTTATAGAGGATAACAAATATGTTAAAGTTCGATGTTTGAAAAAAAAAGATTTTCATCATGAGATTCCAGATGAATGTGAACTGATGGCAGAAGACTGTTCTGATGTTGTGTTTTTTTTCTTTTTGGAATGAGTGTTTTGGAAAACGATTCCTTCTGTGCATGAAATTTTTTGCCATTTTCCTTTTACTTTCCAAAGTATTCAACTGGTTTTTCAAACTTGTGGTTGTGCATATTCTTCATGAGTCGAGTGTTATCTTTCTTTATGCTTTTATAAATAGATTGTATGCATGAAAAAAACTAGCATTTCTTAGGGGAGTAGAAGCAGGAAACATTTTTCATAATGACAGCCTTGATTTATATATTATTTAGAAAATCTGTGCCACTTGAGTGCTATAATTTCAAGTGCTCCTCTTTTATTCATGAAGCACTTCTTTACCAGTGTGGGATAGAAGAATTAGGTAGGGTTGTGTGCCTCTTTCTGCTTCCCCTGCTTATGCCATCTGTTCCTGCCTGTGCCTCAATGAGAGAAAGGGTCCAGAGGAAAGATTAGATCAAGATGGAACACTGTATTCCAACCTTTGTACTCCAGCTTTTCAAAAATATTTTGAAGCAATAGGAAAGAGATGTGTACATTTTCCACAGCAACTTGGAAAATATGAAAGACTGATCTTAGTGGTTCAGAAAGTATAAAAAAAATTGCTGAGACAAAAAGCAGGCATGAAACAATTGAAGGTGAAAAGCAAAAGTAAGAGAACTGTGAAAGGTGATGTAGTAGATAAAAGACTCCTTCAAGTTTAGTGGCTGTGAATATATTGAGACTAGGAGAATATCTAAACAGCTCTCAGATCTCTCTCTATATATATCCTGTACAAAATATGAATAAATATAGGCCCCAGGTCAGATCAATGTAATTAATTGCATTTATATATTTTCTTCAAGTTTGGGAGCTACTCTCTGCCCTGATCCAACTTTGTGGCCCTATTCTCAACTCTGACACAATCCTCCTAGTCAGTATTTTCTGTCCACCTGCAGGTTAGCTGTCAAGATTAATCAAAAATTAACACAGTCATGGGCCCCTATGAACATACCTAAAATAGACTTCCTAACTTCTAACCACCCTCAAGTCCCTATTCCCATCTGCTCTATTCCTACTTTATGGTTCCTGTTTATTAAACATTTTGTCCTGCTTTATATCGTACCACCTTTCAGCCATCAGATTGCAGATGCTACTATAATTTCATCCTGAACTCCCTGGGAAGATGACCTCACCAATGTGTCCCAGAACCTCACATCTCCAGAGCCCTACCCCACTAGGAAAAAACAGAAACAGGCTGGGGGTATGGATCGACTTCCCAACAAAGATTTTCAGTGGAAAAGCAATTACAGAAGCCAGACCTTCCATCTTCTGCACCCCATAAAGAATTTTGGTTCATATTTCCAGAGTGGTAGGGATAGTTGACCACAGGACTCTGAACTCCAACCCCATCAGGACCCAGATACAAAAGAGGGGGACAAAAGGGGTGGTGGGAGAAAAACACTTCAAGGTAATAGGTATGACTTAGAAAGGAAAAGAAGGCAGGACCATAGAAAAATGGGAAATATATATATATATATATATATATATATATATATATATATAGAGAGAGAGAGAGAGAGAGAGAGAAATAAGAAATAATATCTGTGCAGAAATAATATCTGTGATATTGAGAAAACTAATGCAGTTTCCAATGGATGGAATGGGGACATAGAGCTCCAGTGTTGGGAAAGGTGTAGAATTTTAGCACTGTTGGGGAGTCAGGCAGTAGAGCAGCAGATTAAGCACACGTGGTGCAAAGCACAAGGACCAATGGAAGGATCCCGGTTTGAGCCCTCAGCTCCTCACCTGCAGGGGAGTCAGTTCACAAGTGGTGAAGCAGGTCTGCAGGTGTCTATCTCTCTCCCTCTCAGCTTTCCCCTCCTCTCTCCATTTCTCTCTGTCCCACCCAACAATGACATCAATAACTACAACAATAAAACAAGGGAAACAAAAGGGAATAAATAAAAAATTTTTTAAAACACTTATTTCATAGTTTTGTAAGTTAATATTAAGTAACTAATAAAGAAATCAGTAACACTTAGATTGCTAAAAAAAAAAAGGTAAGATCAATACCCCTATTGACTAAAAGTAAAAGTAGAATAAAACAAAACAGATAATTTTTATTAGTGATTTAATAATAATTTACAAAAGTATAGGGCAACAGTGGTATTCTCACTACTAAAGACTTCTGTGACCCCACTCCCTTCATTGGAAACTGCAATGAATCTTGGATATGGGTTGACTGTTATTTCTTTCTTTTTTTTTAATTTATTTTATTTATTTATTCCCTTTTGTTGCCCTTGTTGTTTTATTGTTGTAGTTATTATTGTTGTTGTCGTTGTTGGATAGGACAGAGAAATGGAGAGAGGAGGGGAAGACAGAGAGGAGGAGAGAAAGATACACACCTGCAGACCTGCTTCACCGCCTGTGAAGCGACTCCCCTGCAGGTGGGGAGCCGGGGTTCGAACCGGGATCCTTATGCCGGTCCTTGTGCTTTGCGCCACCTGCACTTAACCCGCTGCGCTACAGCCCGACTCCCTTGACTGTTATTTCTATAACTATCTATATTGACATATATTTACCCATTTTTTCTTTCCACTTTTTTATTAGTGGTTGAATATGATTGACAAGATTGTAGGAAAAGAGGGTTATAATTCCATACAGTTCCCACCTCCAGAGTTCCATATCTCATCCCATCCATTGGGATTCATTGACATCCATTGGAAGTTTCCCTATTCTTTATCCCTCTGGGAGTATGGACCAAAGATCTTCTTATGGGGTGCAGAAAGTGGGAGGTCTGGCTTCTATAATTGCTTCTTTGCTGAACATGTTGCTCATTTTTTTGTGTGTGTGGTATTGCCTTCTCTTCCTAAGTCACGCCTACACCTATCACTGCTTCTGAATGTCCTTCCTTGTTTTCCTCTTCTCTATCCGGGCCCTGATGGAGGTGGAGTTGAGTCCTCTGGTCATCTATCCCTAACATTTATTTATGGAGTGCAGAAGATGGAAGGTCTGGCTTCTGTAATTGCTTTTCCACTGAAAATGTTTGTTGGGAAGTCAATCCATACCCCCAGCCTGTTTCTGTTTTTTCCTAGTGGGGTAGGGCTCTAGAGATGTGAGGTTCTGAGACACATTGGTGAAGTTATCTTCCCAGGGAGTTCAGGATGAAATTGTAATAGCATCTGCAACTTGGTGGCTAAGGTAGTAAGATATAAAGCCAGACAAAATGTTTAATGCACAATAACCATAAAATAGGAGTAGAGCAGATCGTAATGTGCTGGGCTATTTCATTTCCATTTCGGAGCCAAGGATGGCTTTTGACTTAGGAGAATTTCTTCCAAGCTCCTTTCCACCCACTGACCACACATATCTGTACTTACCTGTGGCTTAGTGAGTTTCTGGAGAAATCCTGGTTGTATTTTGAGTTTTCAGGTAATTTTTCATTTTTTTGTTTGTTTGTTTTTGTTCTAATTTATCAGGAGTGCAATCTGAAATGACTTCTTTTTTTTAGATTTCTTTATTGGGGAATTAATGCTTTACATTCAACAGTAAATACAATGGTTTGTACATGCATGAGCTTTCTCAGCTTTCCATATAATAATACAACCCCCACTAGGTCCTCTGTCATCCTTTTTGGACCTGTATTCTCCCACCCACCCCAGAGTTTTTTATTTTTGTGCAATATGCCAATTCCAGTTCACGTTCTACTTGTGTCTGAAATGATTTCTACTCCATAGACACACCCCCCAAAAAAGACTTTTAAAAAGCAAGAAACATGAAAACTTTAAATTATATGATAAGTATAGATAAGTGCTATGTAACAGCCATCTATAGTGGTCACCTAGAGTTAGGTGAAGATGTTGTTGGGGAAAGACCTAAATTCACTTTCTAGTACTGTATGTACCCTCCCCTCCCCCTCCTCTCCTTCCTTTTCCTTTTCTCTGTCTCTTATTCAATACATAAATAAATGTTTTTTTTTTTAAGTCAAAAAAGGATAGTTTACCTAGAAGGATGTGTGGCTTGCCATGCTTAAGACCCAGGCTTGACTCCCAGTGTCACATGGAGATGAGATGATGCCGTGGGGAAGCTCTGGTGCTGTGATATCGCTATGTGTCTGTATCGCTTTGCTTCTCTCTCCACCTGAATGACAAAGTTGGCCTGGAAGCAGTGAAATCTCCCATGTTCAAGCTTCTTGCTCCTCAAAAAATTAAGGAATAAGAGAGGAATACATGTCCTTCTAGCTACCAGGTCTCCCCAGCCAATGCAGTAAGAGCAGGAGCAAATATGGAGGAGACATTTTGAAATGGAAGAACTGAATACTTTGCTCTTAAGAGCCTACCTGATGATATTAGACACCGTTCTAGTTAATTTCCCTAGCTTAAGGTCAATTGTGACATAACACAGTCACATGAATGGATTAAATGAATTTCCAGGGGTTGAGAGCAAGGTACTTTCTTTCCCTTTTTTATTTTTGTTTATTTTTGGACAGTGGAGGTGGTGGTGACATTTTGTCGACTATACCTGCCACAAACTAGAATTTATATAAGATACTCATTTTTAAAAAAGCATAAACTTTTTGTGATGGTTATAGTAGAAAATCATGTAGGTTTCATTTTGTAAATATCACCCTGCCTACTTCCCTGACTCTTCCAGGCTGTCAGTTCTACTTAATTTTACCCAGAATCCCAACAGGATTGTTTATTAAGTTGACAAGCTGGTTCTAAACTTCCTGTAGTAGAGAAAAATGTCTAAGAATTGGCAGAGACCTTTTTGAAAAAGAATAATGACTACCAACTAATTAAACTAATAAAAATCTTGGAGGATTCATCAAGGAATGAGGATGTCTTTTTAGTGGATGATAAAGTTGTTTCTAGTCAAAAGGGAAATGATAGTCTTCTTGATAAATAGTGGTACACTTGTCTATCTATTTGAAAATAAAACTAAGCTCTAACCCAAGCACAAAAATAAACTCCAAATGTACTGAAGGGCTACTGGCACTAAGTAAAATTGTATAAGTATGAGAAATACTTTGGAGAATTTACTCATAACCTTGGAGTTGGAAGGTCTTTAACCAAAGTGTTAGGAAATGTTCTGTATAAGCAAATCATATGATAGAACTCTTATTTTTATTAATGTCAAGAACTTTCTTTTTTCTTTTTTCTTTTTTTTGTCAAGAACTTTCTAATTAAGCTACTATCTATCCCCAGGTCCCCATTTTGCCCTGTCAGATTGAGTGGAAAATTGCTCTCTCCAGAAACTGGCTGTGGTGTGGGTAAACACGTTTATTGAATGAATTATAAGGGTCTTTTGGCAGTGTCCATCACAATTTTAAGTATGCATGTCCTTGGGATGAGTAACTTCCTTTACAGACTTTTACCCTAGTGAAAGGCATGGGTATGTGTGTACAAAGAGGCATTCATTGATTGTGGCATTGTCACTATAGCAGAAAATGTGTAACAGCCTGGTTATGGAAGAAATTTGTTCAGAAATGATTTAATGGATTTTGAAAAAGGAACCAATTAAGTTTAACCAAGGATAACTTGGAGAAAAATCATACCCAAGAATTACCTTCTCCCAGTTTATGCTCTTATAACCTACTATTATCCACTTTATGATATTTAATAAAAATATTTCTCACATGTTGCAGTTCTTTTTTTTCTGTAAATTTCAAAATATTGAGTATTCACCACATATGAGTAAACTGATGGTTATTATATGAGCTAAAATGCAACTGAACAAAGCCCTAGATATATTGTGTCATTAATACAATGTGTGACTTATCTGGAATTTCATTTACTGCCATATAATATCTTCCCAGTGATGAGACAAAAGGAATGAGAAGTCTGTCTCTGCACATATACCACCAAAACGAGTTATCTTCAAGATTAATGTGGCGTGTGAAGTAGAGCTTACTGATTAAATGTTTATTTAGTATGCGTGAATAATAGGTATTTAAGATATCTAATGATAAGCACTTGGGGAGATAACGATTAGATATTTAGATAGGTGTCAGCATTTACAAATTAGTCTAGAGAAGTGTTTTCTTTGTGTTTAAGTAAAAGAGACAAAATGCAATGCCCTTACATGAACTTTTATTTTGGCATTGTTAATGTATGACTTTATTAGTAATACATTTAAAATAACGTTTTGATGGGGTGGAGTAGTGGCATATCTGGTAGAGGGCACATTTTACCATATATGAGGACCTGGGTTCAAGCCCTCTGTCCCCACCTGAAGGGGGAAATCTTTATAAGAGGTGGAGCAGTACTGCAGGTGTCTCTCTGTATCTCTCTCTCTTTCTATCTCTTTGTCTCATACTTTATCAAAATAAAATAATGTGAAAAGTTTCTTGAAAAACCAATAAAGCTTTGGCTACCGCTATTTGAGTTCTATTTACCTTCTGTATTAATTGTGAGAGTTGTTGAAAAACTGCTTCTTAAAAGGAAGAGTTGTAGGATTTTTAACTCAAGCATTCTTTTTTTATTTATAAAATGAAAATATTGACAAGACCATAGGATAAGAGGAGTGCAATTCCACACAATTCCCATCACCAAAATTTCGTATCCCATCCCCTCCCTTGATAGATTTCCTATTCTTTATCCCTCTGGGAGTATAGACCCAGGATCATTATGGGGTATAGAAGGTAGGAAGTCTGACTTCTGTAATTGTTTTCCCACTGAACATGGGCATCTGCAGGTAGATCCACACTCCCATCCTTTCTCTCTCTTTCCCTAGTGGGGCAGGCCTCTGGGGAGGTGGGGCTCTGGAACACATCGGTGGGATAGTCTGCCCAGGGAAGTCAGATTGGCATCGTGGTGACATCTGGAACCTGGTGGCTGAAAAGAGTTAAGATATAAAGCAGAACAAAATTGTTGACTAATTAACTTAAGCATTCTTCTTGTGAGTTTATTAGATGATCTTATATGAGTAATTATCTATTAAAAGGAGATTTTTGTCCTTAAGATAATTTACAATTTCATGAGAAAATAAACTTGTATTTATATAAAGCAACTTAAAACCTTTTCCAAAACATTGTCTTTAACACACTTTGTTAAAAATCCTTTTCTTTCTTTATATCAGAGTAAAGTTTAAAGAGGTAACTGTGGACTAATAAGCTCATCCTGTTATATTCAAAGCTAATAAAAGACGAGAATTGTGATTATGTCCTGCTAGGGGAAGAAAAAAGCTAACATTGAATTATCTTCGCAGAAGTCAACGAAGGGTTCAGTTGTCCTTGACCACGTGTTTCGCCACACAAACCTCGTGGAGATAGATTATTTTGGTCTGCGATACTGTGATAGAAGCCATCAGACGGTGAGTATAGACTCTATATTACATTTTCCTGGTTATAAATTTTACTTTCTCTAGCTTTTTCTGATGTGGTTTTAGGCAGCTTTTGTAAATAAAAATGCTCTGAATATTAACCATGATATTTGCATTTTTTTTCATTTTCAGCCAAAAGTCTGTGGAGTTGCAGCATTCACAGATTCACATATGTGTACTCTTCCTTGCAGATGACTTATCAGGCTTCCAACTTTGCAACCACATAGGCTATGCTTTTCATTTGGACTACAAAGAATAGTGAATAAATGATTTGTTATGTGTTAGAAGATAAGTGACTAATTAGTCTATTTAAGAAAGTAAATGGTAAAAGAGAAGAACAGTGTACAGTGAGGAAAGGTATATATCTAGGTTTTAGAACTTATACAAACATTAAATGAGTGTTTTCCTTGATGAGCTTCATGTAGAAAATAGTAATAAAGGTGACCAAGCTTTTGGTATCTCATATTATTGTTCATGAATGTTTTATTCACAATATTTTCCTAACAGTTGAATGGTAAAAATTTAATAAAGAAATTTAATGTAGGGGGCTAGGGAGTGGTACACCCAGTACACCATGGTACACCCAGGTACATATCATGCACAAGAAACCAGGTTCCAGCCCCCAGTCCCCACCCACGGGTGAAGCTTCATAAGTCATGAAGCAGCAGTGTGAGTCTCTTTTATTCTCCCTCATTATCCCCTTCCCTCTCAACTTCTCTCTGTCTCTATTAAAATAAATAAACACATCTTTCAAGAAAGGAAGGGAGGGAGGAAAGAAGGACAAAGAAGAAAGAAACTGAACACAATGGCTACTATAAATTCTATGTGATTATAAGGCCAAATAACTGCTGGGTTGTTGGAAGAGTCATGAAACATTTCTACCTAGAAAAGCATAGAAAAAAAAAAAGTTAGGACTTTTCTGACAATCCAGTATTTCTTGGATGATGATCAAGGAAGAACTTTGGAGGTAATATATTTGTTAAAGATCTTTATACACTCATCAGTCATTTAAGTTTCTTTCATATTTTGAGTGTTGTAAATAGTGTGAAACTAGAGATGATTGTGCTTTGTGAAATAAACTGAGAGGTGAAATGCAACTTCAAGATGGTTTCACTCATATGTGGAATATAGATGACTGCAACAAACTTGTAAAAAAATAGATAACTAAAGCATTTTTTGGACTTTGTGAGAATTATGGTAGTTATCAAGGGAAGAAGGTAAAGAACTTAAGTGGAGGCTTGGTGAATTATACTTACCATGGAAGTGTATGAAATTATATCCCTGAAATCTTTTAGTTTAGTAAAACCCTCTTAAGTCAGTAATTAAAGGGGGGGCAGAGGTCTTAATTTTAATTAGATTCAATCATATTTTATAAAATATTTATATACTTAAAAATACCCTAATTTAACTTTTATTTTTGATGTTTTTCAACTCCTATTGAATTAGAGATTTCTTCCTCTTCACTCATCCATTCTCCCAGCCTCCACAGGGTGACTTGGGGTCTATTCACTAACAGACAAGATTATCTGAACAGTGTTACTATGCTCTGCCCCCAGGCATGTGCTAGGATGAAAAGAGGCGAGAAATGGAATGCTAGTCATGGTGCTAACTTGTGATGTTTCTCCAGCTAGTTCTACAACTTGCTTTGCTTTACAGTAGTAGTTTACAAAGTAGGAATAAAAATGAGTATGTTACTTATATTTTCATAGAAGGAAAACACTTTCTAAAGATAATTAATGCACATTTCAAAGAAAAGGAAATGGATTTATTTAGAAATTCACTGTGTTCTGTTTGGTACAAGCCATAAGTCAACATAGCAGAGCCATAAATCTATAGTAAAGATTAAATTGAAGGCTATAGAAGGTATCTTGCATTACATTCATATTTTTGAAATAACTTTTCTCCTCGCAGGGAAAATTACAGTTTCTTGATCTTATCTAGTAAGTCAGACATTGCTTGGAAAGATTGACTGTCTTGCTTAGATTATGTAGACCTTATCTATCATTTTTTTAAAAAGCTTTGCTAGGAAAAATGTGAAAACCTAGAGAATTTCTAACAGTGGTTATATCATTGCAGAAGAATTAGCTGTTAGTTCATTTTTATAGCAATAGAAATTTATAGTAGTACATATTTGTAGACTATTTAAAGCTTCTTAGAGTTTATATTAAGACTAGCACTTTTTTGTTTTATAATCTCTTACCTTTATTCCTAAAAGTTAGCATTTGACATAGTTTGTGATCCAAGTTTTAGGGATAAATTAATTATACAATAAAGAGAAAAGTAACTGTGTGTGTGTGTGTGTGTGTGTGTCTGTCTGTCTGTCTGTCTGTCTGTTACTGGGGACCTCAAATATGGATGACTCTACTGCTCCGAGGCAAATACTTTTGTTCTTTTTTTTATTTCTGATAAGTAGAGACAAAAGGAGAAAAACCATATCATTGCCTCTCTGTCCGTGGTTCTGTGGTACTTCCATATGGTGTTGGGGCTCAAACCTAGACCTTTGTAAACAGTAAGGTACACACCTACTAGATGAGTTACCTTTTGCACCAAAGAAAAAAAAGTAGCTCAGTGGGTTAAGCACACGTGGTGCAAGGACCAGCGTAAGGGTCCCGGTTCGAGCCCCCAGCTTCCCACCTGCAGGGGAGTCACTTCACAAGTGGTGAAGCAGGTCTACAGGTGTCTATCTTTCTCTTTCCCTCTCTGCCTTCCCCTCCTCTCTCCGTTTCTCACTGTCCTAACAACGACATCAATAACAACAACAACAATAACTACAACAACAATAAAAAAGCAACAAGGGTAACAAAAGGGAAGATAAATAAATATATTAAAAAAAAATTTTTTTTAATTGCCACCAAGGTTATCTCTGGGGATTGGTGCCTGCATGACAAATCTATCAATCCTGGTGGCTATATTTTTTTCCTTTTGATAGGGACAGAGAGAAATTGCGGGGGCATTGGGGGGGGGGAGAGCGTGAAAGAGCAAGTGAGCTATATAGCACTGCTTCTGAAGCTTCCCCATCTGCAAATAGGAACTCAGAGCTTGAATCCAGGTCCTTGCACATGATAACATGTGTGTTCTACTGTTTGTGCCACTACTGAGCCTGAAAAAAAAATTAATCATGTTGTTTTCATGTAGTAAGAAAACAAAGTTTTTAAATCTAAAATTACCATTATTTTATTTTATTTCTATTTTTTGCCACCAGGGTTGTCACTGGTGCTCGGTGCCAACACTGTGTATCTACTGCTCCTAGTGCCCCCCCATTTTATTAGATAGGACAGAGAGAAATTAAGAGAGCAGGGAGAGATAGAGAGGGAAAGAGAAAGGTAGACATCTGCAGACATGCTTCACCACTTGTAAAATGTTCCCCCTGTGGGTGGGGAGCTGAGGGCTCAAACCTGATCCTTGTGCCGGTCCTTGTGCGTAGTACTATGTGTACTTAACTGGGTGTACCACCACCTGGCCCCTGGGGAAAAATTATTTTTGTCTCCTGAATTTGGGTTATTTCTTTCTAGTAAACTCAGGTTAAGTAGATAATATGTAAATATTACTTATTCTTTGCATGTTCAATTGTATTCTGAGTGCTTTCAGTTCCTTATTGTTGCAGAAAGCTGTGATGCTGAGGTCGTGAGAACTTACCTTCCTCGCAACTAACATTTCATCAAAGCATTACATTTCTGACTGACTGATATAGTGTAATATATTTATGTAGGAACCTGTGATTCCACTCCTGCATGACTTTTCCTGGGTACTGAGGTAGAAGGGGCTGAGGAGATAGCATAGAGGTAATGTAAATAGACTTTCATGCCTGAGAAACCAAGGTCTTAGACTCAATCCTCAGCACCACCATAAGTCATAGCTGTGTAGTGCTGTTGTAAACATATAAATAAATGAATACATACAAATAGTCTTGGGTACTAAGATGTAACTTTTATATTTAGGAAGAAGAACAGGCATACTTCTCACTCCATAATGGCCTAACTTCATGCTTGAGGAATTTGTTGATAGACCCAAATTTATATTTCCTTATTTTTTATAGTCCTGATATCCCATTATTACTTTGTTTAAATGAGAATTTAAGCAACAGTTTTATATTGGATTACTTTTATTTAGAAATAGCGTTGTCTTAAAAATATATTAATGGGGGTTGGTCAAATAGCTCACAGGTATAGTGCACTGTTTTGCTATGTATACAGTCCAGGCTCAAGCCCAGCCCCCACTGCATTGAAGGAATTTTCAATGCTATATTCTCTTTCACTCTCTCTCTCCCTCTCAGACTTTTTATCTTAAAAAAATAGATTAGTGGGAGCCGGGTGGTAGCACAGTGGGTTAAGCGCACGTGGCGTAAAGTGCAAGGACCGGCTTAAGGATCCCAGTTCAAGCTCCCAGCTCCCCACCTGCAGGTGAGTCGCTTCACAGGCGGTGAAGCAGGTCTGCAGGTGTCTATCTTTCTCTCCCCCTCTCTGTCTTCCCCTCCTTTCTCCACTTCTCTCTGTCCTATCCAACAGTAATGATATCAATAACAATAACTACAACAATAAAACAACAAGGGCAACAAAAGGGAAAATAAATAAATAAATATTTAAGAAAAAATAGATTATTGTGTGGTATAGGAGGTGGCACATTGAATAAAGTGTTGAACTCTCAAGTATGAGGTCCTGAGTTTTATCCCTGGCAGCACATGTACCAGAATGATGTCTGATTCTTTTTCTCTCTTCTCTTACCCCTCTCATTAATAAATAAATAACTTATTAAAAATATTTTAGCTACAAAAATAGATTAGTGAGGATTGGAAGATAGCATAGTGATTATGCAAAACACTTTCATGCCTGATGCTTAGAGGTCCCATATTCAGTACCTGGCACAACCATAAGCCAGAGCTGAGCATGCTCTTGTTAAAAACAAACAAAAAAACTGTGTGTGTGTGTGTACAGAGAGAGAGAGAGAATTTATTTTCAATAAGGAGTGCCATATAAATAAAAAGAAAACTCAAAGAGGAACCACTTAGGTGAAAGTTTGAGAAAAATGAAAAAGAAAGTGGGAGATATGAAAGAAAATCAAAAGAGAGAAAGGATGGGAGGTATAAAGGAAAAGAGAAGAGTGAAGCATATGACATATGTATTCTTTTTTATGATGTATTAATTACCTTTCATATTTTTTAATTTATTGGATAGAAACTTAGAAGGATGAGGGAGATAGGGAGGGAGATAGAGGCATCTGCAATACTGCCTCACTGCTTGAGAAGCTCCCCCTGCTGCCTTGCAGATGGGAGCCAGGGGTGTGAATCCAGTTCCTTATATCTAACAGCATATAAGCTCAACCAAGTGTGCCACTGCCTGGCCCTGAGATGGCCCACTGTATTGGTGAGAACTATATAAGTTCTGTTCTTCTTCCCATGCCTTTGGACCATCCCCAACTCTTGCTGGGGGTGTACACTGCTTGTTAGCTATTGTGCGCAGAGTTAGAGTTTAATAAACATGTTAACTGGACTGACTGAAAGGCAGTGAGTGGGGTCAAGGAGGGTATATGCACATTCTGGAGATTTAGTGTATATTGCATGAGAAGATAGGCAGCTACACTAGAGAATTAGAGAACAAGACTGATGGAGAATATCCCTAGAAGAGATCAACTTTCCATATTGGGTAACTTTCTTTCCTGAAGTACCAAGTTAACCAAGAGAACTGGGACTAGATGTATCAGCATCATCACCATCACTGTCATCAATATGTCAGAAACTGTTGGGCATTATTATATCCTAAGAACAACTATGCACATTCAGTATTATTATCCTACCATTTGAAAATAAGGGGAGATGAAGCAGGTTAGCCAACTCCCCCAAGATCACATAACCAGCAAGTGCTTGGATCAGAATCCAAACCCACGTCTTCATATGTCTAAGATCTTTCAACCACTGTAAAACCCACTATAAATCCCTGACGTGAACACATGTAAGATGAAAAGGCTTGGCAAATGTTGGATACCAAGGAATTCTCTTTATGTATGCAGTTGATATATATAATGTTTGTTGAAAGGAGATCAGTAGCATTTTGCAGTAAGTAGGCTTCTCAGATTGACCTTGTGTCAAAAGTTTATTTAGAATTTTGTGTATTTATGCAATCATGTGGTCATTCAACTTTTATTTAATAAATATCTAATAGGTACAAACCATGTGCTAGAACATTGTCTGCTTTTCATATAATCTCAGTTTTAGGGAAAGAGAACTTGCTGTCTGGAATATTAAATGAAGTAAATGCACAAATTTTATTAAACTGTACATTCCATTAAAGCAAATTCCTGAAAACTCATGTAACAAACTCATTGATTCAGGTATTAGCTACATGTAAAGTAGCAGCTAGACAAAAATGAACCTTATTAAAAGCAAACGTCTCTCTAAGGAGATGAAATGATTTGATTTGGAACGCTCCAGGCACCATGATTTCTTCACTTCCCAGGCAAGATCTGTAATAGAACCTCTAGGAAATAAAAACAGTTTTTCATGAAGACACATTTATTGAGACTAAATCGACACAACATCATAAACTTACTCAGGTTTACTTTTATAAAAACAATCTCTTTTTTAAAAAAATGTTCCCTTTTTTTGCCTTTGTTGTTTCATTGTTGTTGTTATTGCTGTCGTCATTGTTGAATAAGACAGAGAGAAATGGAAAGAGGAGGAGAAGGCAGAGAGGGGGAGAGAAAGACAGACACCTGTAGACCTGCTTCACTGCCTGTGAAGTGACTCCTCTGCAGGTGGGGAGCCTGAGGCTTGAACCAGGATCCTTGTGCTTTGCTCCACGTGCGCTTAACCTGCTGCGCTACAGCCTGACTCCCTATAAAAACAGTCTCTTAAAGTGCCACAAGGCTCACACATTCACAGTTCTTTTTCCAAAGGATGAATGGGACCACACCTCCTGACACAAAACCTGGTCTCTATCCTGCTCTATTCTCTGTCATCAAGTTTATTCTTTTTTTTTTTTTTATGCCTCCACTGCTCCTTGAGGCTATTTTTTCCCATTTTGTTGCCCTTGTTGTGGTTATTGTTGTTGGATAAGACAGAGAGAAACCAAGAGGAGAGGGGGGAAGACAGAGAGGGGGAGAGAAAGATAAACACCTGCAGACCTGCTTCACCGCCTTTCATCTTTGTTCCCTGAAGATGGGGAGCTAGAGGCTTCAACTGGGATCCTTACACTGGTCCTTGTGCTCCACTCCATGTGCACTTACTGCACTACCTCCCAGCCCTCTCAAGTTTATTCTTGATCCAGCCTAGTTGGTGCAGTTGGGGGAAGTTGATCTTTTATATCAAGGACTTGGTTTAATTTTTAGAAAATTACCATTAAAAAAATACATATGTTGGGCATTGAGTCCAGATTTGTCTTAATCATCCTGTGCCATTTCACTTAAAATTCTCTTAAAGTACTGACCATTAATCTAAAATAGTACAACTTTTCAAAAAAAAATTTGTTGTTGTCTCCTCACAATTCTAGGAGTGTCTGTTCCCTTTTCAGTTGCTAGCACTCCGTGGGACCATCTTTTGGTTCTTTCCCTGTTCCGTAACTCACAGTCCAGTGTGATACATCTTTATCTGAAAAAGTATTAGCTCCGTTTATGCCTGATGTCCCAATTCCTAGCACTTGTGAATATGCTGACTCATGTGGCAGAGGGAACTTTGTAGATGTGATTAAGGATCTTGTCATGGGAGATTTGAATTATCCAGGTAGGGTTTATATATAATGTCAGTAGTGGTCTTATACACAGGAAAGAGAGAGTGGGAATGCCAGAGAGGAGATTTGAAAATAGAAGCAGAGTTAAGAATTATACATGTACTGGAAGGTGGGAACTTAGAGCCAAGGAATATAGGCAACCTCTGGAAACTGGAAAGACAACAAAATGGATTCTCTCCTGGATCCTCCAGAGGGAATGTCATTTTGATTTTAACCCAGGGACTTCATCTGTTTGGATTGCCATAACAAACTGCCGAAGACTGAAGGGTTTAAACAAAAAGGACTTTTTTTTCCCTCTCAGTTCCATAGGCTGCCATCTAATATCAGGGTGTCAGGATTGTTGGGGTTTGGTGATAGTCCTTTCCAAGTTGGCAGACAGCTGGCTTCTCATAATTTATTTTTTGTCTTTTATTTTATTCATTTTTTAGTAAATGTAAAGATATTTACTATTTTTTTTAAATAATCCCTTTCATGAAGGTTTTACCAGCCTACTATAATTACCTCCCAAAGGTCCCACCTCCAAATAGGGATTATTGGGATTAGGATTTTAATATCTGACTTTTGGAGGAATACAAACATTTGGCATACTGCACCCCCCTGAGACTATTTTGTACTTTTGGCCTTCAGAATTATAAGATAATACATTTCTGTTATCAGGTTTATGATAGTTTATTAAAGCTTTGAAAAGAAGCTAATGGAGATGGTTACAGTCAAAGCATTTTATCTTGCTTGCCTGGTGAAATGGAGTTTTCTTTTGTGGATTTATCAAAATAGGCAGAAACATAAAAACACATACTTTCCCTAGGTAGTGGCAACATTTATTTTTCAGATGCCTAGGATGTCTGTGATTAGGGGTGCATGGCATTCCCAGTTTCTTATTGGCACTGCAGGTTGCTGCTTCAAGGTTATTTAGGTTCCTTATTATAGGAGAAAGTCTGGAGAGGTCTGTAAATGTGGGCAGAGAATTGACATTACAATGCAGACTTTTGAGAATTGGGTGAATTTTAACTTACTTTGAGGCTAGGAGGAATGTGAGCTATGTTTTGGTTGTGTGGAAGTTATAAATGAAGTATGTTGTGGTAAAATAGGTGACTGCCTTTGGAGTCATAAGTCTGAGCCCTGTCTGCTCATAATAAATGATCAAGTCCTTTAACTTCATGAATCTTGAGATTAACAATGCCCTCTCCCAGTTCAGATTTGTGATAGGACTAAATTAGAGGATATGTGAAAACTTTTTATAGATTATAAAGTACTGAATATGTGGATACCAGAATAGAGGAACATAGTTACTAGTGTGTGTGTGTGTGTGTGTGTGTGTGTGTGTGTGTGTGTGTGTGTACTGTCACTATCTCCTACTTTTAAGTGGATTTGCAGAAAGGAAACAGGTTGAAGGTAAGAGTGAAAAGTCAAGTAAGTTCTTAATTTTTAAACACCTTTGCAGATTTCTGAAGATTTTTTTTTGTTGTTAAAAGCAGTGGTAAGGATAAAAATGATAACCCAATCTTACCTCTGGTTTTAAAATTTGTAGTTGTAATCATGTCTTATTTTAATGGTAGCATTTTAGACTCCTTTACAAATTACCCCCGTCAAAGGTAGGAGTTATGTGTAATTAAAGCTTGTCACAGAATATTGAATTTGATCTGACTTTGAGAATGGAGTTGCTGGATGTTCTGCTTCATTGTTTCAGAAGTCAAAAGAGGGGAGGAAATATATGACTGGTAAATCTGTCCTTCATGTTAATACCCCTCCCACTTTTTTTGTTTCACAACAGTGAAAGCAATCATGTCCTACCTTCCCAACTTTTCTACCCTTTACACATGTTTGGTGGTTACGTACCTATTCTTTCTTCTCATACTGGAATAACCCTGATGACTTTGGCCAGGATCTGGTCACCTTTTGACTTAATTTGATTTTGTGTTTTTAACCACAGTCAGAGGCTTTTCTAGAGTCCAGTGGTCTGGTGGGAATGACAGAAGTATTTTCACAGGAACCTGTAACCCTGAAGCTATCATTTTCCTGCTGTTGACTATGTGCCACCTCCTATGTGATCTCATCTACTCCATGGTTAAAATGGCTATCTAAAGCCTTAAATGACCCTGAAATTCATATCTATAACCCAGACATTTCAAGAGGTATCATGTTGTGTGAAAAAAAAAAATACAGACTCTGCATCTAGATGGCACGGATTCATCTCTACTGCTGAGAGAGCTGTTTGGTACCAAGTCTTCTCATTTCTTCTTTTTCTCCTCCTCCTCCTCCTCCTCCTCCTCCTCCTCCTCCTCCTCCTCCTTTTTTTGATAGAGATGGAACTGGAGAGTGAGAAAAGTAACAGCATTAAAGCTTCCTTCAGGGAGTCGGGCGGTAGCGCAACTGGTTAAGCGCATGTGACACAAAGCTCAAGGACCTGCGTAGGGATCCCAGTTTGAGCCCCCAGCTCCCCACCTGCAGGGGAGTCACTTCACAGGTGGTGAAGCAGGTCTGCAGGTGTCTAGCTTTCTCTCCCCCTCTCAGTCTTCCCCTCTTCTCTCCATTTCTCTCTGTCCTATCCAACCATGAATGACATCAACAATAACAATAATAACCACAACAAAGCTACAACAAGGGCAGCAAAAGGGGGGAAAATGGCCTCCAGGAGCAGTGTATTCATGGTGCAGGCACATAGGCCCAGCAATAACCCTGGAGGCAAAAAATATATATATGACCAAAAAAAAAGTTCCTTCAATGTGGTAGGGGCCAGGTTCAAACCTGGGTCTAAAGGATCCGCTTCTTTATGCCTCAGTTCCTCCATTAAAAGTGTGAGAAGGAGTAATACCAACTTTATAGGAAGGTAGTGAGGATTAAAGGAGTCTCCATGAAACACCTAAGTGTTAGTCCTTATTCTGCACTTGTATACCCCTCAGGCATTTAAAATGCAACATTTTCAATACATAACTCATTTTCTGTCTCAAAAGCCCTGCTTTTTTTTTTTCCTTCTGTTCTTGGGAGCAGTGATTTTCCATGCTTAAGAAAAAATAGGCCTCTCCCTGGTCAATTAGAAATATCAAAGGAGACCACCTGGGATCGCAACAAGATAGGAAAAGAACTACTTTGGGAACCCACCAAATCACCGGTGAGTGCAAATATGTTTGGATCCTGGCCTAAGGAGAGATTCCTGGAGAAAAAGAACAAAGTTCTAGCCAATCGGATATAGCAGTATATTAAAAAGATTGTTCATTATGACCAAATGGAGTTTATCCCAGGGATGCAAGGTTGATTTAATGTACATAGATCAATCAGTGTGATCTACTACATCAATAAATGCAAGACCAAAAACTATATGGTTATATCAATAGATGCAGAGGAAGCCTTTAACAAAATCCAATACCCCTTTATGATCAAAACACTACAAAAAATGGGAATAGATGGAAAATTCCTCAAGACACTGGAGTCTATATATAGCAAACCTACAGCCAACATCATACTCAATGGTGAAAAACTGGAAGCATTTCTCCTCAGATCAGGTACTAGATACGGCTGCCCACTACCACCATTACTATTCAACATAGTGTTGGAAGTTCTTGCCATAGCAATCAGGCAGGAGCAAGGAATTAAAGGGATATAGATTAGAAGAGAAGTCGTCAGACTCTTAGTATTTGCAGATGACATGATAGTATACATAGAAAAACCTAAAGAATCCAGCAGGAAGCTTTTGGAAATTATCAGGCAAATTATACAGTAAGGTGTCAGGCTACAAAAGTAACATAGAAAAGTCAGTGGCATTCCTTTATGCAAATACTAAGTTAGAAGAAGATGAAATCCAGAAATCAATTCCTTTTACTATAGCAACAAAAACAATAAAGTAGGATAAACCTAACCAAAGTGAAAAACTTGTATGCTGAAAATTATGAGTTGAGCGCACATGTTACAATGTGCAAGGACCTGGGTTTGAGCCCTCTGTCCCCACCTGCAGGGGGAAAGCTTCACAAGTGGTGAAGCCGTGCTGCAGGTGTCTCTCTATGTCTCACCCTTTTTACCCCTCCCTTCCCTCTTGACTTCTGACTATCTCTATCCAATCAATATATAAAGATAATAAAAAAATTTAAAAAAATAAAATACATATACTACCCAGAGCTGTGTATAAATTTAATGCAATCCCCATCAAACCACATTTTTTAGGAGACTAGAACAAAAGCTACAAAAGATTATCTGGAACCAGAAAAGACCTAGAATTGCCAAAACAACTTTGAGAAGAAAGAACAGAACTGGAGGCATCACACTCCCAGATCTCAAATTGTATTATAGGGTCATTTTATGATCAACACTGCTTGGTACTGGAACATGAATAGACACACTGACCAGTGGAATAGAACTGAGAACCCAGAAATAAGTCCCCACAGCTATGGACATCTAATCTTTGACAAAGGTGCCAAAATGGGGAAAGGATAGTTTTTTCAACAAATGGTGTTTGATAAATGGGTTGAAACATGCAGAAGAATGAAACTGAAACACTATTTCACCAAATACAAAAATTAATTCCAAGTGAATCAAGGACTTGGATGTTAGACCAGAAACTATCAGATACTTAGAGGAAAACATTGGCAGAACTCTTTTCCGCATAAAGTTTAAAGACATCTGGCAGGGGTAGATAGCATAATGGCTCTGCAAAGAGACTCTCATACCTGAAACTCTGAAGTTCCAGGTTCAGTTCACTGAACCAGAGCTGAGCAGTGTTCTGGTAAAAAAAAAAAAAAAAAAAAAAAAAAAAAAAGTAAATTTTAAAGACATCTTCAATGAAATGAGTCCAATTACAAAGAAGACTAAGGCAAGAATAAACCAACAGGACTACATCAAATTAAAAAGCATCTGCACAGGAAAAAAACCCAATACCTAAACAAAAAGACCCCTCACAGAATGGGAGAAGATCTTTACAGGCCATACATTGCCATACATGCCATACATGCCATACATGCCACACCTGCACAATTTCCCAACAGTACATCAGACAAGAGTTTAATAACCAAAATATATGAAGAGCTTACCAAACTCCACAACAAGAAAACAAATGACCCTGTCCAAAAATGGAAAGAGGACAGGGACAGAATATTCACTACAGAAGAGATCCAAAAGGCCAAGAAACACATGACAAAATGCTCCAGGTCTTTGATTGTCAGAAAGAAATGCAAATAAAGACAACAATGAGGTATCAGTTCACTCCTGTGAGAATGTCATACATCAGAAAAGATAGCAGCAACAAATGCTGGAGAGGGTGTGGGGACAAAGGAACCCTCCTGCACTACTGGTGGGAATGTCGGTTTGTCCAACCCCTGTGGATAGCAGCCTCAGGAACTCTCAGAAGGCTAGAAATGGACCTACTGTATGACCCTACAATTCCTCTCCTGGGGGTATATCCTAAGGAGCCCAACACACTCATCCAAAAATATTTGTGTATACCCATGTTCATAGCAGCACAATTTGTAATAGCCAAAACCTGGAAGCAACAACAGCTGAGTGACTGAGAAAGCTGTGGTATATATACACAATGGAATACTACTCAGCTATTAATAATAGTGAATTCACCATTTTTAGCCCATCTTGGATGGAGCTTGAAGAAATCATGTTAAGTGAGATAAGTCAGAAACAGAAGGATGAATATGGGATGATCTCATTCACAGGCAGAAGTTGAAAAACAAGATCAGTAGAGAAAACACTAAGCAGAACCTGGACTGGAGTTGGTATATTGCACTAAAGTAAAAGACTCTGAGGTGGGTGAGGAGAGAGTACAGGTCCAAAAAGGATTACAGAGGACCTAGTGGGGTTGAATTGTTATGTGGAAAACTGAGAAATGTTATGCATGTACAAACTATTAAACTACTGTATTTAATGACAAATGTAAAACATTAATCCCCAATAAAGGAAAAAAAAACTTAAAAAGAAAGAAGTGTATCATTGGTTTATTTTTGTTTTCATCTTCCTTGCAATTGGCTTTTCATCACTGAATATACCTAGAAAATTTAGATGGAAAGAGTGCTGCCAAAGTTTTCTCTAGGTATTTGATAGTTTCTGGTGCACTGTGGTGGAGGAGGATCTAGGTGGGGGGTGATAGTGTTTTTCAGAAAACTAGAGAAACATGTACCAACAACTTTACTTACTGCTGACCATAAATTATTAAAATAAAAATGTTTAAAATAAAAAACTGTGTGCCTATATATAATCAGGATTAAAATAATAATTCTGTATATTTATGTGTATGCAAATTTTGATCTTTTACATTAACATTATAAAATCTGTCTCATTACTTTTAAACTATCTAGTGGACATATATGTATATATGTGTGTTTGTGTGTGTATGTATGTATATATATATCAACAATTTTTTAAATTTCTTTATTGGGGATTAATGTTTTATATTCGACATTAAATACAGTAGTTTAATAGTTTCTCACATTCTATGGTCATGAGTAGGAATGTTCCAAGCTGCTCCAATATCAAGACCCATCTTCCTCAGATGAAAGATAAAGTATGTTGTCCAGCCTCCCTTTGGAGGATGGGACATTCTCTACCCTTGTAGATCCAACTTGAGGGCAAGGTACTATGGCGGCCCACAAAGGGGTCTATTGTGTTGTTCCTGATAGAGATGACCTGTAACAATGGAGAGAGGGATCTATTCAAGATCCAGGCCCATCATGTCTGTATGGGAATCTCAGGACTCCCTGAATAGGGCCCCAGCTGATGGGGTAGCCTGATAGTGACTAAAGAGTCATCGTTAAGGTATGCCAGTCTCTTGCCCTATGGTTTTGTCAGTGTTTCCTTTTTGTAAATAAATTAAAAAAAAAAACAATATAAAGGAGACAACCTCATCATTTTTAACAGCTGAGTAGTATTATTCCATCATGTATATATACCACATTTTTTTAGCCACTCATCTGATGTTGGACATCTTGGTTGCTTCTAGGTTCTAAGAAAGAACTCTTATTGTTATTGAACCATGAGACTGATTCATGCTTCTTTCATTGTCAATATACAATTAATTAAATATCAAAGTAAGCAGTTTGGTAATTAGTAAATATAAAATGTCAACAGTTACTGGAATTTTATCTCTTACTGTGATGAATGGAGCTTGCTATTACAATATATTCCTGACTCAATGATAATATTACTCCTATCTTGCTTTTATAGGTCAGAACATTGAGTAACCTGGTTTGTTAAAACAGATAGATAAGAAAGAAGTGGAGTGATTAAAGAAAATCATTCCATTTTTTTTTTTAATGTTTTTTTTTTTTCCCCTCCAGGGTTATTGCTGGGCTCGGTGCCTGCACCATGAATCCACCGCTCCTGGAGGCCATTTTTCCCCCTTTTTTGTTGCCCTAGTTGTTGCAGCCTCGTTGTGGTTATTATTGCCATTGTTGACGTTGCTTTGTTGTTGGATAGGACAGAGAGAAATGGAGAGAGGAGGGGAAGACAGAGAGAGGGGGGGAGAGAAAGATAGACACCTGCATACCTGCTTCACCGCCTGTGAAGCGACTCCACTGCAGGTGGGGAGCCAGGGGCTCGAACCGGGATCCTTACGCAGGTCCCTGCGCTTTGCGCCACGTGAGCTTAACCCACTGCGCCACCGCCCGACCCCCCATTCCATTTTTTTTAACTTATTCTGATTTATCTCTCAAAATCTATAGTATTCTCTCATTTAAAATTGCTTTTAGAGGCCAGGAAAAAAGCTTAGAGGTAGAATGAGTGTCTTGCATGCATAAATTCCTAGGTTTAATCCCTGGTACATTCCAGGTTCAGTTTCTAGCACTTGAGCCATGCCCTGGAGAGTCAGTCTCTCTCTTTTTCTCTCTCTGTCTCTGTCTCTCTTTTCCTCTCCTTCTCTCTCTCTTTCATCATCAGTAAAGCCAGCTTGCAATGACACCTACCTTATTCATATCCCATCCCAGAGTCTACTCCAGCCCCTGCAAAAAATGTGAGTTGTCTTTCCTGCCTCACCTGCCCAAGAAAATGCTTCTGGATGATGCTTATACAAAAAGAAGGGCGGTATGAAACTGCAGTCTCAAAAGTTATATAGTATTTTAAGCCAGTGGTCAATCATCAAACATTTCATTTTACTGCCACCAGGGTTTTTGCTGCATTTGATGTGAGTCCACTGCTCCTGGTGACCTTTTTTTTTTTTCTTTTCTTTCCTTCCTTCCTTCCTTCCTTCCTTCCTTCCTTCCTTTTTTCCTCCCTCCCTCCCTTCCTTCCTCTTTCTTTCTGTTTGATTTGGTAAAACAGAGAGAAATTGAGAAGGAGGATCAAGAACCTGCTTCACCACTCATGAAGTGTTCCTCCTACAGATAGTGAGGAGGGTTTTGAACCCAGGTCCTTGAGCATGGTAATGTATGTTCTCAACCATGTACACCACCTCCTGGTCCTCTCAACAAACATTTAAAAATCTGTGACTTAGGAAGAAGCACTGCAGTTTCAAATGAGGGAATGGGGGCAGAACTTTGGTGGTGGGAATGGTGTGGAATTGTTTCCCTGTTATCTTATAATTTTGTAAATCAATATTAAATCACTAATAAAAAAGAGAAAGGAAGAGAAGGTAGGACCATAGTAAAAATGTATATATATGGAGGGAGAGAAAGAGAGGAATAATAGTCAATCCCTATCTGTGGTCTTGGGAGAACCACAATGGAGGGAATAGGGACACATAACTCTGGTGATGGAAACAGTGTGGAATTGCACTCATGTTATCTTGTAATTTTGTAAACCAATATTAAGTCACTAATAAAAATAAAATAACATTTTAAAATATTCCCCGTAACCTATCAAATATAAAGTAGTGAGCCTCTTCCCCTTCATAAAATGTTTCTGAGAACAATGGCTTTCCAGAGCACTTATGGGGTTCTCCTTCATTTCAGTTAAAAGCAGTGAATTTCAAGCTACCTGACCTGCAAAAGAGTTTGCTAATTAATCATGATAGTAACTCAGTTTCATAGTTTCTGAAAAATATGTTAAAATGCTTTACCAAGATCTATTAAGAGTATTAATTATATTTTTCCCTCTCATATGTACCAGATGTAATCACACATAGTTGGAAAGGTTAAGGGAAATTAGAAAGTGTTACTTTTAACATGTATTTGCCAGCAAAAATGTATTTTTGAGATTTAAAAAAAGATTTCTGAGAAAATGCTTTTATCTAATTATGTGCAATATATTTTCCCAGAACCTTGGAGCTGCAGATTTAGTTAATTCAGTTTATGGAAAATATCCAACATACAACTCTTTGGCAAAGCTAGTCATTATCAAACTATTCTGCCAAACCAGCTTGCTTTCTGTCATCCGTCAATTTAAATAAAAATGTTAACATGTGTTCTGTAAAGAACATTTCACTTCGGAATTTTATTCCTGAGATAGATGGACAGATAAGACACAGCATTTTGTCACTAAGATAGGCGTGCCATGGCTTTGTTTTATTCCTGTGGGACTCTTCTATGCTATGCATATTTTGATAATAGCTGCAGGATGAAAGTTGCAAGATCATTAAACAAAAAACACCCCTTCTTCTGCTACAGTGTATCTGAATTCTAAATAACTCAGTTGTGGACCAGAGTGTCTCACTTTTTGTCTTGCCTAGCTAACCAGAAATATGTGTAAAGTAGGAGAAATCAAAATACATTTTAAATACTTATTTTAAATAATATATTTTTAAACAATAACTATTTTATTAGAGGCAACTTTACTAGCACTGGTATTTAAAAATTGTTTCTCTGTTTCTGCTGCTGTAGTTTATCACATTCTAGGACAATTATGCCATAGAGAGATTGAAGTGAATGACACTTTTCCATCTCTGAATTGTGAAAGAGAGCATGTGAATAGTCGAGTTGGGGAGGGGGACAGTGGAAAGAGAGAATGCCTTGACTTCTTAGTCTCTGGACTTTTGTTAGTAGATTGGTTTTAGGAAAGGTGGTAGAAAATGAGAATCTGCACTTATGGGTGGAATTTAAGAAACAAGGACAGAAAAGGAAAACACAAAGTGAAACTTGGACTGGGTGTGGTATATTGCACCAACGCCAGAAACTCTGGGGAAGGAAGGGGATGGAGGGGGCAAAGAGGGCCTTGAGGTCCTGGTGCAAGTTCATGGAAAAGTCAAAGTTGGAGATGAGAGTTTTCTGCAGATTCCTACCACAGGGAGATGCGAAAGTATACTCTGGTGTCAACAGACTTATGGTGAACTAGTAACCTACCAATAAAATGGGATTCCCCCAGAGAGATAGCTTGCTGCTGTCTGTTCCTGTTCTTTAAATTTCTTGCCTTGTTCCTGATTTCTGATGGTTGATCACATTAGACTTCTGTTCACCTAAAGCAGATTTTGAGGTGGGGAAGAGAGCATGATGGGGTCGTAGGGTAGCGTAGGATTATGCAAAAAGGCTCTCATGCCTGAGGCTACCGAGGCCCTGGGTTCAATCACCTGTGTCACCATAAACCAGAGTTGATCAGTGCTCTGGTAAAAATAAATAAATAAGTAATAAATAAATAAATGTTTTAAAAAATAAAGCAGATTTCAATTATAGTTAATTTTTTTGTCGTTGCTAGGGCCTCACTGCTCTAGGATGACTTTTTTCAGATAGGTAGGTAGGTAGATACATACATACATAGTGGCAGAGAGAAACCATAGAATTGAAGCTTCCTCCAGTGTCTTGGGGACTGGACTCACACATGGCAAAGCAACACACTATTCAAGTGAGCTATTTTTGCTGGTCCACCAATTATGTATTTTTAGTGAAAAGCTTTATTTGAGATCTTGGGAGTTGGCTGGAAGTGTAAGGATTGTGAAGAATTGCCAGTGGATGGTATACATAGTGTACTTCCTGCTACATGTACAAAAACTTTAAAACAGGGAGTCAGGCAGTAGTGCAGCAGGTTAAGCGCAGGTGGCGCAAAGTGCAAGGATCCCGGTTCAAGCCCCAGGCTCCCCACCTGCAGGGGGTTCACTTCACAGGCGGTGAAGCAGGTCTGCAGGTGTCTTTCTCTACCCCTCTCTGTCTTCCCCTCCTCTCTTCATTTCTCTCTGTCCTATCCAGCACAAGGACAACAATAATAGCTACAACAATAAAACAACAAAGGCAACAGAAGGGAATAAGTAAATATATATATTTTTAAAATTGTAAAACGAAACTGCCATGGTGGCCAGAGATAGAAGTGGAGAGATAGAAGGACTTGCATAGTATGTGGCTTTAGGTGTGATCCTTTAGGTGTGTACCAAGTAGCTGTCGCTGTCGGCCCGCAACAACGACACGGACACCAGAGTCTTCTTCCTCAATTCCCTTTATTTCCTTTTTTTTTCCCCCTTTTTGTTGCCCTTGTTGTTGTAGCCTCGTTGTTGATGTCGTTCGTTGTTGGATAGGACAGAGAGAAATGGAGAGAGGAGGGGAAGACAGACGGGGAGAGATAGACACCTGCAGACCTGCTCCACCGCCTGTGAAGCGACTCCCCTGCAGGTGGGGAGCCGGGGGCTCGAACTGGGATCCTTACGCCGGTCCCTGCGCTTTGCGCCACATGCGCTTAACCCACGTGTGCTTAACCCACTGCGCCACCACTCGACCCCCCCTTTATTTCCTTCTTATGGCCACCTTCAGTACTTTCACTGTTACATAGTCAGCCAATGGACATTAAGCAAGCATACAGCATTCATAGATCATGCAGCCTTCTACCAATCATAAAACAGTTCACGTGTACAGCACGCAGTCTGTTCAGTTGGATCGTCCAACTTCCGCAAAGTTGTTTACCACTTTACTGGTTTAGCCACCACGTGGCCGGCGCCATCTTAGGGGCTTGATGTGCAGGGTCATTATGGCTCCCGACAGTTGCTAGAATAGAATAGAGCTCTGATTTCTCTTCTTCATAAACATAAAGAAATTTAAAAAGCAAAAAAAAAATTTAGGAAAGGTAGGTATATTTTATATAGATAGACATTACACACATATACATATATTTGTATATACAATAATTGCGTGGGTATGCTAAATGCTATTCTTGTCAATACAATGGGTTGTCTGTGACCTACCATTCATAATTGCATAAAGTGCACACAAGGGACATTGCTGTTTTCCTTCCTATGAACATTTTATTAAATTAGACTGCTCTTCTCCCTAGTTGAATCAGAATGAACTATAATAGGATGGAATTTCAGACAGTTGATTGGCTAATGGAAAAGCATTGGTTTTGGAGTTAATGATTCTAGACATTTCTTGATTATCATAGGAAACTAGTTTTTTTTTAATCTAGAGTTTTTATAATAATCTGCTAATACCTCAGTCTTGATTTGACCTTATTCTGAATTTGAAAAGGATTTTCTCCATGAATATTAAAAAGAGATTTATTGGACTATGCCAGTAGCCAACTGATAAAATATATTTTATATCTCATTTCTTATATTTCCTGTTGTCTTGAATTTATAGAATTTACTTTCTTTTTCTGTAAAGATATTCAAACTTATTAGCTATTAGATCTCTTGACTCTTGAGAGATAGGGAATAGTCTACCTGATGCAATTGTAAGATAGTCAGAGACCATCACAACTTGGAAGGAAAGCAAAGCTTTTGAAGGAATGATCTGTGGGCTCTTGGGAGGTTTAATTGTAGTGCCCGCATACTCTGTGAAAGCAACTCATGTCTGACCTTTTTATTTGTGTTATGTTCATACACTTAATAGGAATATATTGGTCAAAATTAAAGATAGTGTGAATTGATTACCTTTAAGCAAAGAAAACTTGTTATTTCCCCTCAATGTTATCAATTTAGTCAGTTTCTAGGTTAGTACCAGGGTTTACACTATATATTCTAGCACCTGGAATAAAGCCAGAGAGGATGTGCTACAGGTTCTTAGATGACATAAACAGAGGGTCAAGGACCCAAAAGCCTCTTTTCAGTTTGTGGGATCTGTGTCCCTGTCAGCCCAAGTTAATAGAATTCTTAAAAACAAAAACAAGGGGATGGGTGGTGGCGCACCGGTTGAGCACACGTTACAATGCTCAAAAGCCCAGGTTCGAGTCCCCAGTCCCCACCTGCAGGGGGGAAGCTTCACAAGTGGTGAAGCAGTGCTAAAGGTGTCTCTTTGTCTCTCTCTTCCTCTCTATCCCCCCATTCCCTCTTGATTTCTGGGTGATTCTATCCAATAAATAAATAAAGATAATTTTTTTTAAAAAAAAACCCGACTTTATACAGAGCTGGCAAAATATCTCACTTGGATATTTCTCAGCTTTGTACCACAGAATTCAGGCTCAAGCCCTGCTTCCACTACACTGGAGGAAACTTCCATGCTAAACTATCCTACCCCATGGCTCCACTCTCACTCTTTGGTTGTGTTTATTATCTGGAAAGTCAGCCCAGAGTGGTAAAGCTCCAGGGATGAATAGATAAACCATAAAAAAAATAAATAAATAAGCTTGTGGATTTCTTATGAATCAACTTACAGTCAATTCTGCTAGACAAAACCAGCACCCACCTTGAAATAAGCTCTTATGTATGTTACCTATACTTTAGATTCCTCAATAGAGAACAATGCCCTTAAGATTTTTAGAAGATCTCTTATTATGGTCTGGGGCATCATATTAGATTTATTTATTTATTTTTGCCTCCAGGGTTATTGCTAAAGCACTACAAATCCACTGCTTCTGGAGGCCATTTTTTTCCATTTTATTGGATAGGCCAGAGAGAAGTTGAGAGAGGAGCTCGGAGAGAGAAAGATAGACACCTGCAGAAGTGCTTCACCGCTTGTGAAGCATCCCGCTGCAGGTGAGGGGCTGGGGGGTCGAACCTGGATCATTGTGTGGCTCCTTGTGCTTAGTATTATGTGTGCTTAACCGAGTGCACCACCACCCAGTCTCCTAGTTCTTTTTGAGGACTTAATAATTTTAATAGTTACATTAATTTCCTGACAACACTCTGTATCCAGTTGTTTACACAAAAATCATCCCTTAATTTTAGTTCTGTTTGTTTTCTGATAAATCTAAGCTTGAGAATTTTATTTTCACAGTCAGGAAGTTCTGGCTTCTGTGTGTTTAACAATTATTCTTTAGTTTATCTCTCTCTTCTAGTGTTTCATTAGCAGCAGCAGCAGAGAGAGAGAGAGAGAAGCTATTTGACAGTTACTTCAGCCTGCTGGAAATCTCCTGATCTGGATAATCCAGTTCATTAGGTACATCTTTTGTTTTCCATGTTGCTATAGCAACAGCATTGCTAAACTTGCTGTCTCTAGGTAGTGAGGCCTGCTTTGCCCTCCCCTTCCCTCCCCTCCCCTCCCCTCCCCTCCCCTTCCCTCCCCTCCCCTCCCCTCCCCTCCCCTCCCCTTCCTTCCTTCCTTCCTTCCTTCCTTCCTTCCTTCCTTCCTTCCTTCCTTCCTTCCTTCCTTCCTTTCCTCCTCCTTCTTATAATTGAAAGGTTAATAGCTTAGAATACAGTTGTTGGCACATGGGTATAATCTCCCATTCCAACATGATAGGTGTCCACAGAACACTCTAAACCCCACCTCAGGTCCCTTTTCATTATCATGTACCAGGATCTGAAAGCCTCACCTTCTCCCCCCCCCCCCCCTCACCTTGTTTCCCAGAGTCATTTGCTTTGGTGTAATACACCAAACTCAGTCCAACTATTACTTTGTGTTTCCCCTTTCTGTTCTTGTTTCTCAAGTTCTGCCCATGAGTAAGATCATCCCATATTCATCTTTCTTTTTCTGGCTTATTTCACTCAGTAAGATTCCTTCAAGTTTTGTACACTGTTGGTGGGAATGTAAATTGGGCCAGCCCCTGTGGTGAGCAGTCTTCAGAATTTTCAGAAGGTTGGAAGTGGACCTACCCTATGACCCTACAGTTGCTTTCCTGGAACCAAACACAATTCCTATCCTAAGGAACCAAACACACCCATCTAAAGAGATCTGTGTATACATAGCTGTCTCCCTCCCTACCTTCCTTCCTTCCTTCCTCCCTCCCTGCTTCCCTCCCTCTCTCCCTCTCTCCCTCTCTTCTTCTCTTCTTCCAAAAATTCACTCTTTGATTTCCCCCAAAAAAACCTCCTCTAAGACCCATTGACACCCTTCTTGGATCCTTTCTGCTACTTCAACCTGAAAACACATATGGTAAAGAGTGAGACCTATCACGTTAGGCCTTGTAGACCACACTATAAGGTCTTTTGGATTTGGCTTTGAGTCTGAAGTCTAGAGGATTGAGCAGAGGAGTAAATTTACCTGACTTACTGCTTTAAATCACTAATAAAAAAGTTAAATATTGCTTATAGAGAATATGAAATACATTTATTTGTTTGCATAAGTATTTATACCAGGAATCCACAATTAGGATCCACATGACAAATCCACCTGACAACTGTAATTCCTCTAACTGCCTCCAGTTATAGCAGATATTTCACTGAATGAGCAATTAAAACAGGTGGCAGCAGGGAAAATAGGACTTCACATTTGCATGCCTGAGTTTTCTTGTTCCATACCCAGCACTACATGTACCAGTGCTCACTCTCCTTGCATATGGTTATGCAAAAGACTTTCCTGCCTGAGGAACTGACGTCCTAGGTTCAGTTCTCAACACTACTCAACCACAGATGATTAGTGTTCTGGTATCTCTCACTTCTTCTCTCTCATTAAAATAAATAAATAAAATATTAAACAAAACCATGATTTCTATAAAAATATCCAGAAAGGTGATGAATATTCTGTATATTTATATTTAACAATAGGGATATCGTTGCAGTAGGAACTGGAATATGCTTTAAGTGGGTTCAAAAGGAGCTGAGAGGAGACAAGAGTATAAGACATAGACTTGTGGTCCGGGAGGTGGCGCAGTGGATAGGGCATTGGACTCTCAAGCATGAGGTCCTGAGTTCCATCCCTGGCAGCACATGTACCAAAGTGATGTCTGGTTCGTTCTTTCCCTCTCTCTCTCTCTCTCTCTCCTTCCCTCCCCCCTCCCTCCCTCTACCCTCCTAGCTTTCTCATAAATAAATAAAATCTTTTAAAAAAAGACATACACTTACTTAATTATTTTCATTAGTGATATAATAGTAGTTTATAGGATTGTAAATTAGGTGGATATAGTTCCACACTGTACCTACCACCAAAGTTCAATACAAATTTAGTTTAAAGTACAGGAGTGAAATAGGAGGTGTAGTTTTTAAATATGGGAGAAAAAATTCTGCAGAAAGAGAAATGTTGATGGGACCAGATAGAGAGCACAATATGCTAGAATTGTTTCTAAACAATGGAATGGGATGTGGTTAGGTGAAGTATAGACAGTTCTGTAGTGACAGCAGACAAAATCCATCACAAACTGAACATGGGTCAGCTGCCCAGTGCTGCCAAAAGCCAAACATTTACCAGCTTTTATAAGAATGGAAAGCCTCTTTAGTGCAGTACAGCATACAAGGTAGAGACAATATTCATTCAATATTCTCTTTGCCTCAGAAAATATTTATATATAAGTAGAAGGAAGGACTTGAAACTTAGATATGTTTTTAAAGAAGTGGTTTTATTTATTTATTTTTTTTGCCTCCAAGTTTATTGCTGGGGCATGGTGCCTGCACTATGAATCCACTGATCCTTGAGGCTATTTTTTCCCTTTAGTTGCCTTTGTTATTTATCATTGTTATTGTTATTATAGCTGCTGTTGTTGTTGTTGGATAGGACAGAGAGAAATGGAGAAAGGGGGAAAGATAGACACCTGCAGATCTGCTTCACTGCTTGTGAAGCGACCCCCCTGCAGATGGGGAGCTGGGGGCTCAAACCAGGATCCTCACGCTGGTCCTTGAGCTTTGCAGCATGTGCGCTTAACCCACTGCTCTACCGCCGGGCCCTCATTTTTTTTTTAACTGCCACTAGAATTATCGCTGAGGCTTGGTACCTGCATGATAAACCCACCACTCCTGGTAGCCTTTTTGTCCTTCTCCTCACCTCCCCTCCTATCCCTTCCCTTCTTTTTCTTTTCTTTTCTTTTCTTTTCTTTCCTTTCCTTTCCTTTTTTTTTTTTTTTTAAGTAGAGACAGAGAAAAATTGATAGAGAAGGGGGAGATAGAGAGGGAGGAAAGGAAGGAAGGAGGGAGGGACAGCAGATAGAGACCTGTAACACTGTTTCATCACCCATGAAGCTCCAACCCTCCCCACAGGTGAGGACTATGGGCTTGAACCCTAGTTCTTGCACAGTACCAGGTGCATCACTATGTAGCCCCTAAGGAAGTTGATTTTCAGGCAACTAAGATGGGAAATTGGGAAAAACAGGAGGTAGGTCTCAAGATAAACAGGATAGTGGCTTTGAGCTACTCAGGTCATCTGACTTGCTGGGTCATGTATTGTGTTTCTTTACGTGCCCTACTGAGAGAAAATAAGTAAGAGACAGTATGAAGGATTTTTCCAGGCAAGGAAAACAATTAAATATGATAGGCTTCTATGCACTAGCAAGGTTCCTTTTAGGTCATTGATAGTGAATTTAAAAGTGAACCTACCAGTGATCATTCAACTGGAGCCTCTGTTTATGACCAGCCTCTGAAAAGATTTCACTGAGTTATATTAGAATAAATGTATGGAGTGGGGAAGCATAATGGTTATGCAAAGAGACTTTCCTGCAATAGGCTCCAAGGTCTCAAATTCAACATCCCCCCACCACATATACACCCTCCTCACCACCACCATAAGCTAGAGCTGAGCAGTGCTCTGGTAAAAAATAAAAATTATGTATTTTCTGGCACATCTAAAGACTTGATAAAGAATAGCTTGCTGTTGTTGTTGGTTCTATAGAGTAGTACCTGGGTGTCAGGGTGAGAGGTGAGGCTTAGTCCCTGGGTGACACTTCATGAGAAACCATGTGGAAGATATGGTTTCACTGGAATCCACATTTATTGGGGGAAAAAAATCCCCTCTATGTCTTTCCCCTCCCTCATGTAGATTACCTATTGACAGGCCCTTGTTGTTTGTCAGTTGTTAGTTCCGGTGTGGTTTTATCTAAGCTCCTAGGCTTCTTTTGTTCATTCCAAGGAGCAAATTAAAAGCACATCTTGTTGATATTGCTTAGAGGACTTGAGGTATGTGCATAAGAGCATTAGGAAAAAAAAAAGTATGTATAGCTTTATCACCAGAATCCTGGATTTCTTGAAAATCGAATGCAAATCATGCTGAATCCTAAAATCCCTAGAAATTTTAGCATGCTATCAGGTATTGTTATTTCTGACTCAGTTATTCTTTGTAGATGTTGGATAATGTTTTCCCTTAGATTAAGTGGTTGTTTTCTTATCTTGATAAAAGCTATGTATTCTTTTAAAGCTTTTTGTTATGTACAGGAAACATGATTATATATCAATGAGGTATTCTTACCTGCTCCGAAGGGAAATTACAATTCTATCCAACAGAAAATAAAGATGTGGAAAAACTCTTTGTTATTTCATGCTGTTCTTGCTTATTTAAAATTTTAGCTGTCTGTTCTGCTATTCTTTAGAATTATAGGCGACTCCAAGAGAGCACTTGTCAAATGAAAGGTTGTTCCTTGAATTCTACATCTATATCTATCTTTTGAAAGGTTAGGATATTGATTTACTGGACAGCGTGGAGTTTTCAAATCTAATTCTGAGACCATTAAGTAGAAATTTGATAAAATTGAGACATTATCAGCCAAGGTGGGTGGAAGACACCCAGGGCATTTAGATAAGAATGTTAGAGTTTAAGAAGGAACTTGTGCCTGTCTACTAGTTCTCCTTGTATTATGTAAATTCTGTTACGACTGATGGGACTAAAGAGCCTTATAATTGTTGGTCTCCTATACCTTAGCAAAGGGCAGATCAAAGAAAGTTTGTCAGACTGGCTCCTTAGTGATTGAGTACTGGAATTGCAGTCTTACAACATTCTCCTTTGTTAGAAAACTGACTATAAAATTGGTCTGAGAAAGTAAGGTCTCCTTTTGTTCATTGTTCCTATCTTCCTGCAAAATAAAAATCTCATCCGCTTGTAAGACATATAAACCAGAAAATGGGAATTTGAAATAGGAGAGAGAGAATAATTGATTGAATCATTTTACTTAGAGAAGAAACCACTTGAATATTGAGGGAGAATGACCATCCAGATAGATCAGTCAATTTACCAAAGTGTAATTAAAAAAGATGATACCCAAGGCAGGCAGTGGCACACCTGGTTAAGCACACATGCTACCATGAGCAAGGACTTGGGTTCACTCCTCTGGTCCCAGCTTGCAGGATGGAAAATTTACAAGCAGTAAAACAGGTGTCTTTCTCTTCTTTATCTCCCTTACCCCTCTCAACTTCTGTCTTATCAAATAAAATAAAGAAAAATTGGGGGGGGGGGTGAATGTCCAGTGAATTTATCAGGCAAGCAGTAAACTGCAGTGATACCCCTGGTGGCAGAAAGAAAGAGTAAAGGAAGGAAGGACAGAAGGAAGAAAGGCATTTCCTAGCTCAGCAGTACTGGGAAGTGCTTGATTTTTGGCCCTCCCACACCTGTGGAATGAATAATTTTTCTTTTCTAAAAAAATTCCATGAATATTGACTTCTTAGCTATTTATCTACACTGATTTCAGAAAGTATCCCACTAGAAAAGATTTGGATTATTATGTTGTGTGATGCCATTTTAAGAATGAATGCTTTTTTTTTTTTTTTGCCTCCAGGGTTATTGATAGGGTGGGTGCCTGCACTAAAAATCTACTGCTCCTGCTGGACTTTTTTTTTTTTTTCTTCATTTGATGGCACAGGGAGAAATTGAGAGGAGGGAGAGAGAAAGAGAGACACCTGCCAACTTGCTTCACCACTCGTGAAGCGACCCCCTTGAAGGTAGGGAGCCAGGGGCTTGCTTGAACTGGGATCCTTGTGCTTCGTACTATGTGCACTTAACCCAGTTCACCACTGCCCAGCCCCCCGAACCC
The DNA here is from genome assembly GCF_950295315.1 of Erinaceus europaeus. Lineage (NCBI taxonomy): Eukaryota > Metazoa > Chordata > Mammalia > Eulipotyphla > Erinaceidae > Erinaceus > Erinaceus europaeus. Next base: position 36,930,244 of record NC_080172.1, on the reverse strand, counting down.
ATTTTTCTTTAAGAGCTATTAAACAGGTAGACATTACCTGTAAAAATTAAAAACTCTATTCTTTATTTCTGTATTTTAGAAACACTTTTTAAAAATTATCTTTATTGGCTAGAGACAGCCAGATATCAAGAGGGAAGGGAGAAGTAGAGAGGAAGGGAAACAGACACCTGCAGACCTACTTCAGCATTCCTGAAGCTTTCCCCCTGCAGGTGGGGACTGGAGGCTCAAACCCAGGTCCTTGTGCATTGTAACATGCTCATTCTTCCAGGTGTGCTGCCACCCAGGCCCTTTAGAGACACCTTTTGGGGGTGGGGTAGTAGACTCACACATTACCATATGCAAAAGACCTGGGTTCCAGCTTCCCACCTGCGGGGGGGGGGGGGGACCCCCTTCATGAGCAATGCTCCATGTCTATAGGTATCATCTCTCTCTCTCTCTCTCTCTCTCTAACTACCTCCCCCTCAGTTTCTCCATGCCTTAACAAACAAAATGGAAAGAAAGAAGGAAAAAAGAAAAAGAGAGAGAGACTTTTTTGTTCAAGAAAAAAGTGTTGGAAGGTTTTCGTTTCAGTGACCCAGGGAAGTAACACTTCTGGCAAAGCACAAGGTGTGAGACTGCTTATTCTGTCTCTGCTGCTACATGTCCCAGAATGGTACCATTTCAGAATACCCATTCTACACTAATCCTGCAAGAGCCAATTTTATTATTGTTGTTGTTATTTATGTTGTCATTGTTAGATAAGACAGAAAGAAATGAGAGAGGAGGGGAAGACAGAGAAGAGGAGAAAAAGACAGACACCTGCAGACCTGCTTCACTGCTTGTGAAGCGACTCCCCTGCAGGTGGGGAGCTGGGGGCTCAAACCGGGATCCTTACACCAGTCCTTGTGCATGAAGCCACGTGCACTTAACCCGCTGCATTACCTCCTGATTCCCAGAGCCAATTTTCTTTGAATGTAGTTTTTTTTTCTTTTATCATTTTACTTAGGGATTAACAGTTTACAATACAGTTGTTGACACATGGGTACAGTTTCTCATCTCTATATGATAAATGTCTATAAAACACTCTTTGCAGACCTACTTCAGCGCTCCTGAAGCTTTTCCCCTGCAGGTGGGGGCTGGGGGCTCGAACCCAGGTCTTTGTGCATTTTAACATGTGTGTCCTTTTTTGCCATTGTGTACCAAGACCCCAAAGCTCCCCAGTCTCCTCCATGACCTTCTTCTTCCCCACAGTCCTTTGCTTTGATGCAATACACTAAAGCCAGTCCAGGTTTCACTTTCTGTATGCAGTTTTATCTCCTGTATATGCAGTAACCTTCCATGCGTTAGTATCCCCACTTAATTTTCTGTCTGCATATCTCCTGATAGGCAGTGTGTGCTTCAGTTCTCAGAGTCAGGGGCATGTGTCTCGTTCATCCTTGTTACCCCATGTTCCAGGAAAAGGTCAGACATGAGAACATGTAAAGTGGATATTCTCTAAATGTTAGGCTATCTCAGAGTATTCTGAGATATAAATGCTATCTCAGAATATTCTGGTTGGAAGTCTTAAAACTGGTGTGTTGTGTACATTAACAGATGTGTGGACACTTTCCCATCCTTTGTTATGGACTAGAAGCCTGATGTATTTCACAATCAGGCATATGCTCTGTTTGATTGCTTGTTGATAATGAGCAGTGACAAGTGCTGGTATTATATGGATGCTTTGTTTCCAAGGTTATTTCTTTGCCTTGGTTTAGTGTAAGTGGGTTTTACATTTTAAGATGAAAGTTTATGGAACCTGGTGGCTCCTGTTTATTATTTATGTTCTGGGGCATTTGTTATGGTCTGACCTCTGTAACCTCTGGTTTCCATTTAGATCAGATGAGATTTATGCTCTTTAAGCACTGGATAGATGCTTAGCATATCTAATGTGCCTTTGAATAGCCTTTGAGTCTTCACTCTTTCTTGCTGCAAAATTGTAATTTCTAACTCATCTCAGAACCTTCATTATAGTTTTTCATCTCAAAAAATTTGATTGCTTTCAAGGAAAGAGTCATTTTTTAATTATACAGATTATCAGTTATGTAAAATTTTGTAGTGGTTAACCCATCTTTTTATTACTATTAGTTAAAAATGTTCTTCATGTTTTTCTTTGCCTTTTTTTTCTTTTCCTTTTATTTTTATTTATTTATTTATTATTATTTTTTATTTAAGAAAGGATTAATTAACAAAACCATAGGGTAGGAGGGGTACAATTCCACACAATTCCCAATCTCCATAACCCACCCCCTCCCCTGATAGCTTTCCCATTCTCTATCTCTCTGGGAGCATGGACCCAGGGTCATTGAGGGTTGCAGAAGGTAGAAGGTCTGGCTTCTGTAATTGCTTCCCCACTGAACATGGGCGTTGACTGGTCAGTCCATACTCCCAGTCTGCCTCTCTCTTTCCGTAGTAGGGTGTGTCTCTGGGGAAGCTGAGCTCCAGGACACATTGGTGGGGTCTTCAATCCAGGGAAGCCTGGCCAGCATCCTGGTGGCATCTGGAACCTGGTGACTGAAAAGAGAGTTAACATACGAAGCCAAACAAATTGTTGAGCAATCATGGACCCAAAGCTTGGAATAGTGGAGAGGAAGTGTTAGGGAGGTACTCACTGCAAACTCTAGTGTACTTCTGCTTTCAGGTATATATTTTGCAGTAGTTTATGGATACATGTGAACATAAGCTCTCTCTCACAGAAACTGGTGTATATCTAGGTTATGGGACTTTGTTAGAAAGTGAACCACCTGAGATGAAATTAGAGTGTACTATAAAAGGAAAGGTCTCACCCGAGTAATGAAGCTGAAGGGTTGTCATTCCACACGTGAAGCCTCTGGACACAGTCTGAAGTGAAGCATGTTGAGGTGGCAATCGTTGCGTTGGTTAGGTTGTGATCGGCGGATGCAATATTATTTGGTATGGATTGGGAGAGGCATACGGAAAAGTGGGCCCTATCCAAGGGTTCCAGGACTGGGGGAAGTAGAGGCTTTATAGTGGAGATGTGAGGTTCCTGCTGTCTTAGGGTTCAAAAAGACAATCGATAGTTAATGTTATCATCACATTATTGTTAATTGGGTTAACTTTGAAAAGTCCTTTTGTTATGGTTTGCTGTACAGTATCCAGTATCTTGTATATAGCTGTGCTATTGGATGCTTCTAATCTATTTAGTCTAGGCTTTTGAGAGAGTCCGCATATCAAATACACAGCCTATATATTAAAAAGATTCAGTTTGTGTTTTGAAAAATTTTGAGACATACAATTGATTTTCCCCCTCTCATATTAATTAACTAGTGATTTATATGTCTACATTTTGCTAGGAGTGTACATAAACACCATTCCCACCACCAAAAGACTGTGACCTATCCCTCCCACCTACTCCCACCCCCCACTGGCCCAGGAAGCTGCATGTCTACCCCTCACCACAGAGTTTTTACTTTGGTGCCCTACTTACAATTTGGTCAGGTCCTGCTTTTAGTTTCCCTTTCAGATCTTCTTAGTTAACTTCTGTTGATGAGTGGGATCATCCCATACTCATCTTTATCTTTCTGACTTAGCTCACTTAACATAATTCCTTCTAGCTCTGTCCAAGATGGGTCAGAGAAGGCGGGTTCATTGTTCTTGATAGCTGCATAGTATTTGCCTGCCTTTTTAAATGACTTAAAAAACATTTGAGCTTAGAGATGTAGCTTGAGATGGAATGTAAGCACTGCATACACAAAAGCTTCGCATGGTTTAATCTCTAACTCAAAAACAAACGAGCATTCTGGAAGCAAAAGCCAAAAAGAAAAAGAATTTGTTTGAGGACTCTCTTTGTCGAGTTTATTTTCTTGGGATGATAATGTCAGGAGAAACTGATGCTTTTGATTTCTTTTTTTTTTTTTTTTTTAAACCGTTGTGAATGACCATCTTCTGGGAAGTACAGGTTTTGAACCTGAAAACTCTGTCTGTCTCTCTGTCTCCTAGTCCACAGAAAGAGCCACTAGCCCAGCCAGATCTCACAATGCTTTTGATTTCTGTTGCTTACTAGTTTCACTGTGAGGAAAAAACAAAAACGTCTTCCTTTCTCTCTGCTATAAGCATGTACTGGATCTTCATGTGTAAATGTGATCAGTGGGGCCGGGGTAGATAGCATAATGGTTATGCAAAGAGACTCTCATGCTTGAGGCTCCAAAGTCCCAAGTTAAATCCCCTGTATCACTGTAAGTGAGAGCTGAGCAGTGCTCTGGTTAAAAAAAAAAATATATATATATATATATATATATGATTGATGGAGAGCTGGTGAAATAGCTCACTTCCACAGAGTGCTTCTTTACCACGTACACAGTCCTGGTTCAAGTCTGGCCTCCACATATCAAAGGAAGTGGCAATGCAGTGGTCTCTTTCACTCTCTTTCTCCCTCTGCCTTTATAGCTCTGTCTAAAAAAGAAAAAAAAAAGTTATAGAAGGCCTAAAATTGAGGTTTCTCATTGTGTATACCTTGAAATCTGGGGGAAATGGGAGTACTGCTAATGGGCCAACTGCGAGCCCTCACCCTAATATGCTTTTATGGTTGAGGCCCCCTAACCAAAGAATGTCCAGGACTCCAGCTTATTACTGTCTTGATTTTGACTTGTGCTACCTAGAATGAAAATCTACTGATGTAATCTACAGAAATTGCAGATAACAAATGGATATTGTTGTAAGCTTTCAAGTTTGTGCTAACTTGTTACAGCAGCAGTCAAAACTAAATGCAGTGTTTCGGTATTTGTGTGTGTATTTGTTGGTCTTATCCTTTTTAGGAAAAAAAAAAATCATTGTTTTTACTTAACATGAATAGTAAGGAATATTCCACTCACTGAGGGTTTCTATTTCATGGGGAAGCATTCACAGCTTTATATACTTAGAGGAAAGTGTTGGCTCTATGTCTAATTCACAAACCAGTTAAAGGTGGAATTGATTTTACTTTGTTTGGATATTCAGTGTTTACCTAGGAATCACCATTTTAACACCTCTTTGGATCCACTTTGGGCTCCAAAAGCAGCACAGTAACTACTATCTCTGTTTCTAATAGCTCCTTTATCACTCTGGCACATGTGATGCCAAGGATCAAACTCAGGACCTCATGCCCCAGATCATACTATTTTATCCATTGGACCATCTTCCAGGACCCTCCTTTCTTTTAAAAAGCAATTTTGGACCTTTAAAAATTGAGAAGTAGAAAACAGTTTTCTAAAGAAGAAATGTGCATGGCCCACAGACACATGAAGAAATGCTCCACTTCACTTATCATTAGAGAAATGCAAATTAAAACTACACTGAGATACCATCTCACACCAGAGAAAGTGGCTTACATCAACAAACCTGGAAATGACAGAAGTTGGTGAGGCTGTGGAGAAAGGGTAACCTGCTACATTGTTGGTAAGAATGCAAACTGGCACAGCCTTTTTGGAAGACTGTATGGACAGTTCTTAAACAAATTAAAATGGAATTTTAAGATAGTAGAGTGGTTATGTAAAGGGACTTTCTTGACTTTTCTTGACCAAAGGTCTCAGGTTCATTCCTTATCATCACTATAAACCAGAGCTGAGCAGAGCTCTGGTAAAAAAAAAAAAAATATATATATATATATATATATTTCATATATATAAATATAATTTATATATAATTATATATTATATAATTATATATATTATATAAAATTATATATATAAAATTTTGTGTATATATATTATATATATATATACACATATACATGGTAAAGTTGCTCATGGATAAGGTTCTGGCACTAATAAATCAATAAGCAAATATTATAAAAATATAATTACCTTATGACCCAGCAATACCATTCTTAGGCATTTATTCAGTGGACACTCAAGCAAGTCGAAGTGACCCGGTTTTTGTTTGTTTTTTATTTCTTTATTGGGGGATTAATGTTTTACTGTCGATAGTAAGTACAATAGTTTGTACATGCATAACATTTCTCATTTTTCCACACAACAATGCAACCCCCACTCGGTCCTTTGCCATCCTGTTCCAGGACCTGAACTCCACCCCCATCACCCTGACACACACACACACACACACACACACACACACACACACACACACACACACACATACACACACCAGAGTCTTTTACTTTGGTGCAATACACCAACTTAGTGTTTTCTGATCTTGTTTTTCAACTTCTGCCTGTGAATGAGATCATCCCTCATTCATCCTTCTGTTTCTGACTTATTTCACTTAACATGATTTCTTCAAGCTCCATCCCAGACGGGCTGAAAAATGGTAAAATCAATCATTTTTACTCTGAAAATGTCCAATAGTTCTAGTTCTCTTCATTTAGCTCCCTCCTTTCCTTATTGATTTTCTGCCTGTATGATCTGTCAAGTTGAGAGAATGGGGTGTTGAAGTCCCCTACTATGACTGTGTTGCTGTTAATATATTACTGTAGCTCTTTCAGTAGATGTTTGATGTATTTAGATGGCCTCTCCTTGGGTGCATAGATGTTGATAATCATTAAGTCCTCTTGACTGATCCTCTGAGCACTAAGTAATGTCCATCCTTATCTTTTTAAATTTTATTTATTTTAAGGTCTATCATGTCAGATATGATTATAGCTGTTCCTGACCCTTTTTTGTGGTCCATTGGCTTGTATGGTAGTTTTCAATCCTTTCACTTTGAATCTGTGTTTGTCTGGTTGAGTTCGGTGGGATTTCTGCAGACAACATATGGTTGTTTTATGTTTTCTGATCCATCTTCCTACTGTGTGCGTTTTTAATAGGTGAATTCAGGCCATTGACATTTACTGATATTATAGTTTGAAGATATTTTAATGCCATTATTGTAGATTTTTAGAGTGTTCTGATATATGTCATGTTTATGGTGATCTGATTGTTTATAGGAGAGCTTTCAGAACTTCTTGTAGGGCAGGATTAATGATAGTTGATTGCTTCAATTGTTGCTTGTCTGAAAAGGTTTTTATGCCTCCATCTAATCTGAATGACATCTAGCAGAATACAGTATTCTCAGTTGAAAGCCTTTCTCATTGAGCACTTGATAGATATCTTGCTATTCCCTTCTGGCCTGTAGTGTTTGCAGTCTTGCAGCCTTCAGGATCCTTTCTTTATCCTTATTCCTTTTCATTCTAAATATGATGTATCTTGGTGTCTTTAAGTCTGGGTTAATTCTGCTTGGGACCCTCTGTGCTTCTTGAACTTGTATGTCTTTTTTTTTTTCCTCCAGGGTTATTGCTGGGCTTGGTGCCTGCACCATGAATCCACCGCTCCTGGAGGCCATTTTTTCCCCTTTTTGTTGCCCTAGTTGTTGCAGCCTCGTTGCGGTTATTATTGCCATTGTTGACGTTGCTTTGTTGTTGGATAGGACAGAGAGAAATGGAGAGAGGAGGGGAAGACAGGGAGAGGGGAGAGAAAGATAGACACCTGCAGACCTGCTTCACCGCCTGTGAAGCGACTCCCCTGCAGGTGGGGAGCCGGGGGCTCGAACCGGGATCCTTACGCCGGTCCCTGCGGTTTGCGCCACGTGCGCTTAACCCACTGCGCCACCGCCCGACTCCCGAACTTGTATGTCTTTTATGTTGTCTAGACTAGGAAATTTCTCTCTCTTATGTCCTGTAGAATGCTTTGGCCCCCCCCCTTCTTCCTCTGGTAGGCCTATAATGCATATATTATTTCTTTTGAAGTCATCCCATATGTCTCTGTTGTAGTTTTCAGCATCTCTTAATTTCTTTTTGAGATCGATCTCTTACTTTCTTAGTTTTCTCTAATTCATCCTCAATCTTGCTAATTTTGTTTTCTGTGTCATTTATTCTATTCTCTCTCCCCTCTTGTTTTCTGTAGTTCGGCTATTTTGTTACCCTATTCTGATACTGTATTAGCTTGCTCAGTTTATTGTGTTCATAGCTTAGCTATTTCAGCTTTGAGTATACACCCCTATGTTCGTAGCTGCATTATTCACAATAGCCAAAGAGTGGAAGCAGCCTAAATGCCCATCAACCAATGACTGGCTAAAGATGTTATAGGGTATATGTTCCACGTAGTATTACTCTGCGATTAAAAAAGATGATATTGTGTCCTCAGGGACAAAATAGATGGAACAGGAGGTGATTATGCTTAGCAAAATAAAATGAAAGACCATATGGTTTCACTCATATATGGAATCTAGACATCTGATTGGCATGAACTTGCCAAAAAAAAAAAAAATCCAAACAAAATAGAAGGAAACAAATTGTAAGGCTTGTGAGAACTATGGTGATTATCCTTGGGAAGTTGGAGGGTAGGGATATGAAACTTTGGTGGTGGGTGTGTGGTGTGGAACTATGTACTGTAGTCTTACAATCTTGTAACATACTATTAGTAACAAATAGAAAAATGATAAGTAGGGGGTGGAGATAGCATAATAGTTATGCAAAGAGACTTTCATGCCTGAGGTTCTATTGTCCCAGGTTCAGTCCTCTGCAGTCCTCTGTAAGCTAGAGCTGAGTAATGCTCTGGTTAAAAAAAAAAAAAATTGGGAAGTAGTATGGATCAAATGAATGAACATTTTTGCTGTACTTTTAAATTACCATCTTAAAAGGTTGAAAGTTAGAAAAAGCTGTATCTTGAAGAGTTCACATACATGAAAAGAGTGCAGTACTAAATAAATTATTACAATAAAAATGATGAATATTTACTCTTAATTGTTATATTTAGTTAGAAGCAAGGGTCAGGGTGCATAAAATGCTGCTATTATTTATTTGTTGCTACTGTAATATAGCAGAGCAAGCATTTCTGCCTTAAACTGAGGAGCAGGAGGCAGAACTGAGCAAGAAGATTCTTGTAGATCCTGCCACCTCTGATTCGTGATCCAGGGGTTCCAGAGGAGTATGAATGACATCACCAAGGCCAAAACAGCACTGGCAGGAATTCTCACAGCCACCAGCTTCTGCCTTTTGCTGTGAGAACTCCCCTTCATTAAATAACGAACTTGGAAATGAGCCAGTTAAGCATTTTCCAGTGACGGTGTAGGAGGGGCTCCTGCTCTGCTCCCCCAATCCTCTAGGACACTGGGATTCCTTTGACTATAAACCTTTTATTTTCAAGACAAGGAAAGGTCATTAGTGTTAGTATTATTTGCCTCCAGAGTTATCACTGAGGCTGCACTACGAATCCACTGCTCCTGGAGGCCATTTTTCCCATTTTGTTGCCCTTGTTGTTGCCTTTGCTGTTATTATTATTGTTGTTGGATAGGACAGAGCAAAATCGAGAGAGGAGGGGAGGACAGAGAGGGGGAGAGGAAGATAGAAACCTGCAGACCTGGTTCACCGCTTGTAGGCAATCCCCTTGCACGTGGGGAGCCCGGGCCTCCAACTAGTATCCTTACACCGATCCTTTCGCGTTACGCCATGTGCACATAACCTGCTGCACTACCACCTGGCCCCCGGGTGTTTTTTTTTTTTTTTGTATTTTGTTTTTTTGTTTCTTTTTTTTTTTTTAAGATAGATTGATTGATTGAGAGACATCACAGCATCAGAGCTTTCTTCAGTGCAGTTGGGGTTAGGCTCAAAACGGGTTATGCACATGGCTAAATAGCTCATTATCTAAGTTAGCTATTTTACTGGCCCTGTAAGCTTTAGTTACTTTTTCTTTTCAGTGATTTTATTTCACAAAGGCTAGATTTAAAAAGAGAAACAAGACCTTTTTCTAGGACCAAAAAATGTCCCGGCACTGTTGGAAAGCTCTGTTTATTAAAGATCACTATGAATTATACAGTAGGTACCTGAGACTAAGAGCATTTATTACTACTAACCTTCACATCTTTAATCATAGCCATGACTTCCATGTATTGCATATTTAGTAGGAGACAAGAGCTATCCTATTATACATGAATTAACTTTTTTTTGATCCTCACAGAAATTCTGTGATGAAGGGTTAGTGATGTCCAGCAGCTTTTTCTAAATTACATAGAGATGATGGGGGTTGGGGGTCAGGGAAGTAAGAGGGAATTCAGATGGGCCTGTTTTAGTAATGGAATCTTGAGCCACTGTGCTGAGATGTCTCTTCTGAATACTTACCAAGGATTTGATTTAACTTGCTTTCTTTCTGATTTATAGCAGTAAGACCTATAAGGGAAGGGAGAGACTAGAAGTGGTGAAAAAAATGGATTTTTTTTTTCAAAGGGAAACTTGACTGTTGGAGGTTGTGGTGGGGACTTCGGAAAGATAATTGGGGAGTATTCTGTGATCTCTTAGTTATACAACCTGCAAAGTATTCAAAAACTTTCTCATTAGCCTGTTGATGCTACTGATCTTTTAATAAGTATTGCAGTTTAATGAAAGTTCTAGGAAAACCTGCTTCTCTTTTGCTTTTCTCTGGACATCAATATTTTCTTGACTGTCAGTGCTATAATCACAGAAACTTTTGGGGTATATAGTTCTGTGTATATATTGTAAATTAAATGCTTTATTTTATCTTTATTTATTTATTGGATAGAGACTTCCAAAAATTGAGAGGGAAGGGGGTTATAGAGAAGGAGAGAGAGACAGAGAGACACCTGCAGCACTGCTTTACCACTTGCAAAGCTTTCCCTCTGCAGGTGGGGACTGGGAGCTTGAACCTGGGTCCTTGTGCACTGTAACATGTGCACTCAACCAGGTGCACCACCACCCGGCCCCACTTTATTCTTTTTTTTTTTTTTTCACTCATTATATTTTTCTATTTATAAAAAGGAAACTGACAAAACCATAGGATAAGAGAGGTACAACTCCACACAATTCACACCATCAGAACTCCATATCCCATCCCCTCCCCACTGATAGCTCTGGGAGTACCGACCCAAGGTCATTATGGGGTGCAGAAGGTGGAAGGTCAGGCTTCTGTAATTGCTTCCCCACTGAACATGAGCGTTGGCAGGTTGATCCATACTCCTAGCCTACCTCTCTGCCTAGTGAGAAATCAGAACTCCAGGACACATTGGTGGGGTTGACTGTCCAGGGAAGTCTGGTTGGCATCACGCTAGCATCTAGAACCTGGTGGCTAAAAAGAGTTAACATGTAAAGCCAAACAAGTTGTTGACTAATCATGAACCCAAAGGCTGGAATAGTGTAAATGAAGAGTTGGGGGGGGGGGTCTCTGTTTTGTAGATAGCTAGTAGGCCTATTTTAGTTATATTCCAAAGGGTCCGTGACTATACTAGGTTTTTGTTTTGTTTTGTTTTGTTTTTCCCTGAGCCTGAAATCTGATATGCAGGTGGATCCAAGTTATTGTCTGGGAGGATGATATCATGGCTGCAAAAAAGACCAGAAAGCTGGATCAGAGAAGAGAGTAGCTCCCAAATATGGGAAAAGGTGTATAAATATTGTTGACTCTAAACCCCATTGATTTGATCTGATCTGGGACCCATATTCAGCTTAGGAGCCTTTGTGACCTCTGCATCCCTGTAGATCTGAGCTCACATTCTGTGGTCATGAGTAAGAACGTTCCAAGCTGCCCAAATATCAGGACCCATCTTCCTCGGGTAGAGCATAGGGTATGTTGTACATCCTCCCTTCGGAGGATGGAACATTCTCTGCCATTGTTGATCCAAGTTGAGGGCAAGGTCCTATGGTAGCCCACAAAGGGGTCTATTGTGTTGTTCCTGATAGAGATGACTGGTAATATTGGGGAGAGGGATTTTTTCGAGATCTAGGCCCATCATGTCTGTTTGGGAATTTCAAGCCTCTCTGACTAGGGCCCCAGCTGATGGGGTGGCCTGATAGTGACTAAACTTAAGTCATCATTAAAGTTTGCCAGTCTCTTGCCTTTATTCAGCTTTTGCAGTCCTTGCTTTGATAAGGTTGGCTTTGGAGTGAGTGAGGGAAATGTAATAGGAAGCAGGTGAGGAGGGTATCTAAGTCTAAGTAGACACTATTTCATTATAAACTTTATACTGACTCACTGCAGACTATTGTGTACTTTTGCTTTCAGGTATATATTTTGTCCTAATTTATGGATTCATGTGAACATATGCTCTATCTCATGGGACCTGGTCTATATCTAGGTTTTGGGACTTTGTTAGGAAGTGAACCACCTGGAGTGGAATTAGAGTATCCTATCATGAGAAAGGTCTCACCTGAGTAATGAGGCTGAAAGGTTGACATTCACACAATTTGAAGTGAAGCATGCTGAGGTGGTACTCATTGCATTGATTAAGCTGGGATGGGCGGATGCAATATCATTTTATATGGACTGAGAGAAGTATGCAGGAAAGTGAGCCCCACCCTAGAGGTTCCAGGATTGGGGGAAATATAGGCTCTATATAGGAAGTGGGAGGTTCTTGCTGTCTTAGGGTTTAAAAAAGCAATAGATAGCTATTGCTATAATCAAATTATTTAGCAAGTGGGTTAACTTTGAAAAATCCCTTTGTTAGGATTTGCTATATCTTACAAAACATCACCATAATTTATGTCCTTTGACATTATTTATATATATAGCTGTGCCACTGGTTGCTTCTGTTTAAATGCTTTATTCTAACGTGTGTACTCAACTGAGTGCACCACCACCTGGCCCTAAATGCTTTACTTATCAAGTATTTAAGTATTATTTCAGATAACACATTGTAAATATTCTAGAATGCATGGAAGAACAACTAATTTCTATAATTACCCTTTTGTTTCTCCCACAGTATTGGCTGGATCCTGCAAAAACTCTTGCTGAGCACAAAGAACTGATCAACAGTAGGTATTTAATTTTAACTTTATAAACAGTGCCTTGAAACAGATAATAGAACATAGAGGAAAACTTTAGTACTATAAGAGTGACTGTATACTTGGATGAATGGACTATACATAATACTAACCAAAAATTGAAATATACAGAATAAGGAAAAAGGATGTTTGTGATTTACCATGTCTCTGCAAATTTTAATTAAATTTCAGTTGATAAAATCACTGTATATTGAATATATTTTGGGTATGTCATTCCTTAACTTTTGTCTGTCATTTTTTATTTATCTTTTAATTTTTTTATGTTAAAAAAAGAAAATTAAAAGATAAATTTCCCCTCATTTGGAGGGGGAAATTGTGTACTTCTAAGATATTAAAGAGCGTAAATTAAAAAAAAAAGTTAGAGTTTCCTGGGATGAGGATTGCTTTTGTCTTTAACACCTCTCAATTTCTTGAGTCAGTGAAGGGTGTACTTCTTGTGACCTCTGGAATATTTCTGTGGCTTCAGAAAGAACCCATCTATTCTTTTTTTTTTAAATATATAAAAAGGAAACACTGACAAAAAACAAAGGATAAGAGGGGTACAATTCCCGCCACCAGCACTCCGTATCCCATGCCCTCCCTTGATAGCTTTCCTATTCTTTAACCCTCTGGGAGTATCGACCCAAGGTCATTATGGGGTGCAGAAGGTGGAAGGTCTGGCTTCTGTAATTGCTTCCCTGTTGAACATGGGCGTTGTCTGGCCTATCCATACTCCCAGCCTGCCTCTTTCTTTGCCTAGTGGGGTTGAGTTTTGGGAAATCAGAACTCTAGGACACATTGGTGGGGTTGTCTGTCCAGGGAAGTCTGGTTGGCATCATGCTAGCATCTGGAACCTGGTGGCTAAAAAGAGAATTAACATATAAAGCCAAACAAGTTGTTGACTAATCATGAACCCAAAGGCTGGAGAAGTGCAGATGAAGAGCTGGGGTGTCTCCGTTTTGTAGATAGCTAGTAGGCCTATTTTAGTTATATTCCAAAGGGCCCATGACTATACTAGTTTTTTTTTTCCCCCTGAGCCTGAAATCTGATATGCAGGTGGATCCAAATTATTGTCTGGGAGGATGATATCATGGCTGCAAAAAGGACCAGAAAGCTGCATCAGAGAAGAGAGTAGCTCCCAAATATGGGAAAGGTGTATAAATATTGTTGACTCTAAACCCCATTGATTTGATCTGATCTGGGACCCATATTCAGCTTAGGGGCCTATGTGACCTCTGCATCCCTGTATATCTTAGCTCACATTCTGTGGTCATGAGTAGGAACATTCCGAGCTGCCCAAATATCAGGACCCATCTTCCTCAGGTGTAGCAGAGTATGTTGCCCAGCCTCCATTCTGAGGATGGAATATTCTTTACCGTTGTTGATTGAAATTGAGTGTAATGGGGCCCACAAAGGGGAGAACCCACCTATTCTTAAGGGATAGGTTTTGACTTTATATTAACATACTAGGTGGATTTGTATAATTAAGGATGAAACTCATATAACCTATTTTTATTTATGAATGTTCACATGTGTATACAGATATGGTTTCTGTAGGTATAAAAGAACCAATTTTTAAAAATTTATCTTTATAGAACAGAGAGAAATGGAGAGAGGAGGGGAATACAGAGAAGGGGAGAGAAAGATAGACACCTGCAGACCTGCTTCACCACCTGTGAAGCGACTCCCCTGCAGGTGGGGAGCTGGGGACTTGAACCGGGATCCTTAGGCCAGTCCTTGTGCTTTGGACCACATGCGCTTAAGCTGCTGCACTACAGCCCGACTCCCTAGGCCCATCTTTGATAGGAGGTTCTTCTTATCCTATTTGCTCGATCGTGTTTGACTTAATAAATACATTAGTAAAAAAAAATTATAATTATTTGTGAGATAAATAAATGTCCTTCATTACTCTGACAGGAAATATGTTTCCCCTGTAATTTAAAAAAAAAATTTATCTTTATCTAACATTTAGTGTAAGGCACCATTTTAATTATTTTTGTTTGGGTGCTAGTGATCAAACCTAGGGCCTCCTAATGCAAAGCATCCAATTTCAACAATTTTTGAGTGTCCAGTTCAGTGACACTAAGTAGATTGTTATTTTGTTGCAACCATCACTTCTTTCCTTTTTTAAATAGTTTATTTATATATTTATTGGATAGAAACAGAGTAATTGAGAGGACAGAGGGAGATAGATAGGTAGATAGATAGATAGATAGATAGATAGATAGATATAGAGAGACAGACACAAAGATACACCTGCAGCACTGCTTCATGATTTGTGAAACTTCCCCCACTGCTGGTGGTGACCAGGGGCTTGAACTGAGATCCTTGGGCATTGTAACATGTGCACTCAACCAGGATACCACCATCTGGCCCCACAACCATCACTTCTGCCCATCTTCAAAACCTTTTCATTGTTCCAAGATGAAACTACTGGGTCCATTTAACTGTCTTGGGATTTTTTTCCAAGGTCAGTACAGATATAGTTGCTAGGGAAGATAAATACCCTAGACATCATGATATTCTCCTACTTAGCCTACACAGGAATCAGTCCCAACACAGAAGTGTTCATAATTTATCAGAGGTGAGAAGCTAGATGGAATTTGAGGGATGAATAGAACCATGTTCTTCTCTGATGAGCAAGCTCCAAGGGAAGACATGAAGATACCCATGACCAGAAAAGAATATAAATAATTTCAGTGAAGTGTCCTCAGATAAATGGTAAGAGTTCTAATTTAGATCTCATCCCTAAAAAACAAGACACCTTCACTTTCCTGGAGCATTTAGGTATAACAGTAAATACTGTAGTTACTGTGCCTATTTGAACCAGATCCTTAAAACATTTTATCTCAAAAAATAATTTTATTAATGATTATTTTTAAGATATTTTTTCCTTTATTGGGGATTAATGTTTTACATTTGATGGTGAATACAGTAGTTTGTACATACATAACATTTCTCAGTTTTCCACATAACAATACAACCCCCACTAGGTCTTCTGCCATCCTTTTCCAGAACCTGTACTCCCCCCCCCAGCCACCTCAGAGTCTTTTACTTTGGTGCAATATTAGTAATGATTATTTTAAAATAAACTAAACATGTCATCTGTTATTCAACTATTGAAGCTATAGTTTCCTATTTCCATCACCCTATAGTCTATTCTTTTAAATATTAATCAATACATGCTTATTAATAAAATTTTTTAAATCAACTCAGACTCATTAAATTGAAATTTTTCCCAGATGATAATGGAAAATTTGAATTATTTTATTTAAGATGTATTATTAAAGTGTTCCCGAACACATTTGGAGTGTCTGTTTATTTATATAATAAAATATTTATATATTTAACATCTATTATGAAATTGCTTTGCTATCCTAAGTACGTGTTTTCCTGTCAAGAATTTGATGTATAACTAAGATTATTGGTGTTATGTGGAAAGATTATTGAAAAATGCTTAGATTTCACCTGATAAAACTGTTTGAAAATTAATGAAAGAAAAATACTATTAAGCCTTCAGTAGGTTGGTGAGAAAGAATATCTGTAAAAAAAAGCAAAAAAGCAAGCAAACTGTAAGATTTATGAAAACTATGGTCGTTATATTTGTGAGCTGGGAGGCTGGGGATACAAAACTTTAGTGATGTGGAACTATACATTGTAATCTTATAGTCTTGTAACAAACTTAACAACAGAAATGACTATCTGTAAAAATGACAGACTGTGGGGGACCTGGCGGCAGGGGGACCTAGTGGTAGGTAGCGTACTGGATTAAGCACACGTGGCGCAAAGCGCAAGTACCGGCATCAGGATCCCAGTTCAAGCTCCTGGCTCCCCACCTGCAGGGGGATCGCTTCACAAGCTGTGAAACAGGTCTGCAGGTGTCTGTCTTTTTCTCCCCCTCCTCTCTGGATTTCTCTCTGTACTATCCAACAACAACAACAACAACAACAGCAATAACAACAATATTATTAATAATAATGTTAAACAAGGAGGGCAACAAAAGGAAAAAAATAGCCTCTAGGAGCAGTGGATTCATAGTGCAGGCACTGAACCCCAGAAATAACCCTGGAGGTAAAAAAAAAAAAAATGACAGAATGCTATTTATCCTGAGCTAATTGAAAGTCTTTATTATTATTAAAGTTCTTGAAGTTAGGTTATATAAAAGGTAGATTATAGGATCCCTAGTTTCTGTATATTAGCTAAAGTGAAACATTAATGTTTTAACCAGAGAAACAAATAGATATATAAATACAAGTTTGTATTAAAAAGATGGAGTCTGTGAAATGACAGGCATGCAAGATAATAATAATTTAGAATTTATTTTTATAGTCAGTCTTAGAATATATGTATCTTTCCTCCAAAATGTCTGTTTTCATAGCCCAAGATTGCACTATAAAGCAGCAATGTATATGAAAGTATTTGTTTCATCTAAAGTTATTATAATTTTGTTTTTTCAGAGAGACTGTAAAATAATAATCAAAGAGCCCTGAATTTGAAATTTCACAAACTTGGTTCCCAGCTCCAAAATTTTATACAAGCTCTTATAGCCTTAAGTTTGACTGATCCTGAATGTTACCAGGTGGTGGTTGTTCATGGTGCAGTTATGTAGATTATAAAATGCAATCAAATGGTAATGACACCTTATTTCGAACTCAAGCCATTTTGTGTGTAAGTGGGAAACAGGGCTGATTCAGGTTCAAAAATTCTTAGAGAAAATGAGCCAAAACTGAGTATTTTGGGGTGTGTGTGTGTGTGTGTGTGTGTGTGTGTGTGTGTGTTTAAAATTCAACTTAATTGTTCCCTACTAACCCCACTTGATATGACCAGGCTTGGGCTTAATCAGTGGGGTATAATCTGTCATGTTCTAGAGAATAAAAGCCACTCTGGAGTCTGGACAAGGCCTTTCTCCTTTTGTGCACCATGTCAGCATCTCCCTCTCCCCTCCCCCCATCCTAGATGCCAAGCCCTGTGTCTGCAGGCCCATCTGCTCAGTGATAGTGTTGGATCGACATAGATGAATGGGCAGGGTGGACTTCTTGACTCTTCTAAATATTTAATAGTCTGTGCCTCTCTGACATCTATGCAGAGGTATATTAGTCAAAAATACAAACAACATTTAATTAAATATAGAAAGTGAACACAGAATCAACATTAAGGAAGTATAACATTTTTTTTTTGGTTTTAGTTGCTTAAAGGAAGTACTAGCATAGACAATATCCCATACAAGATATCACAAGGGGTGAGGGACAGGATTCACAGGTCAGAAACAGGGCTTCCTTGGATATAACATCCAGGCGTAATAATATTTAATACAGTTTGTTTATTAGAGGTGCCTTATAAAAGGCTGGGTGGTGGCATGTCAGGTTAAGTGCACACAGTACAAAGAATAAGGACCTGCCCAAGGATCTTGGTTAGAAGCTCTAGCTCCCCCCCCCCCAAAGGGGTTTGCTTCACAAGTGATGAAGCAAGTATGCAGGTATTTCTCTCTCTCACTTCCCCTTCCCTCTCAATTTTTCTCTGTCCTATCCAAAAAGTCGAAAAATGGCCACGGGAGCAGTGGATTCATAGTGCAAGCACTGAGCCCCAGTGATAACCCTGGAGGGGAAAGAAAAGAGGCCTTATAGCTTTATTTCCTGTGATTCTATTTAATTTCCTTTTCCAAGCTTCTAAGTTGGTGATTTTATTTACTCATTGGCTGCTCACCCAGTGAAGTGCATACTTTAGGAAGCACAAATACCCAGGGTTGAACACCTAGCAACTATATACGAGTACCTGCAAGGGATGAGCTAGCTCCATGAGTAGTAGACCATTGCTATGGTGTTTCTCCTCTCTCTCTCTCTGTCTGTCTCTGTCTCTGTCTCTTTCTGTCTTTCTCTCTGTCTCTCTATCTCTCTCCCTCCCTCTCTATCTATCTATTTCTATCTCTATCTCTGTGTATCTTCTGTCTAGAAGAAAGAAAAAATGTAAAAGATTACTAGGAGGAGTAGTAGAGTTATGCAAGCACTGAATCCCAGGAATAATCCTGGTAGTAGGATAGGGTAGGGTAGGGTAGGGTAGGGTAGGGTAGGGTAGGGTAGGATGGGGGAAGGAAGGGGAGAGGAAGGGAGGATAGATTTCAGTTATATACTGTCAGCATCTTGGGGTTGTCATATAGTTAGGTAGAAATAGTTTTACTGAAGTTCATTCTGAGAAAGAGAGAGAATGATAATGGAACTTTTCTGGCAAGCAAACAAAATAAATTCCATAACTAAAACTATGGCCTACTGATGCACCAGGTAACACACCTATATTAAAACATACATGGGGGGCCGGGCAGTAACACACTGGGCTAAGCGCACTTGGCTCGAAGTTCAAGGACCAGATGTAAGGATCCTGCCTCTAAGTTCCTGGCTCCCCACTTGCAGGTGGGTCACTTCACGGGCAGTGAAGCAGTTCTGCAGGAATCTATCTTTCTCTCCTCCTCTGATTTCTGTCTGTCCTAGCCAACAACAACAGCAGCAGCAATAACAATGAAGGCAACAAAAAAAAAAAAAATGGGGAAAATGGCCTCCAGGAGCAGTGGATACAAGCGCCAGCGATAACCTTGGAGGCAATACACACACACACACACACACACACACACACACACACACACACACACACACACACACACGGATAAAACATTTATGAAGGCCAGATGGTGGCACACTCAGTTGAATACACTACTGAGGGACCTGAGTTCCAGCCCCCACTCCCAACCTTCAGGGGTAAGCTTTAGGAGTGGTGAGGCAGGTCTGTGGGTTAGTGTCTCTCTCTTTCTTTCCCTGTCTCCCTTTACCCTCTCAATTTCTGTCTTCTGGCTATCTCTATCAAATGAATAAAAGATAACAAAAAAAAATTTTTAAAGAGAGAGAGAAGAGGAGGGGAGGGGAGGGAAAGGGTAAGGGGAGGGGAAGGACAGACCAGGCGTGGCACACCCCATTGTGCGCATGTAGTACCAAGCACTGGGATCTGGTTTTGATTCTCTGCTCCCCACCTGTAGGGAGGGAAACTTCGAAAGTGGTGAAGCAGGTCTGCAGGTGTCTTAGTGCATTTTACTTATGTATATAAATACATATAACATATCCTGGGGAGATGATGTCATGACTGGAAAAAAGACAGAAAGCTGGATCAGGGAAGAGAGTAGCTCCCTAATATGGGAAAGGGGTATAAATATTGTTGACTGTAAACCTCATTGATTTGATTTGGTCTAGGGTCCATATTCAGCTTAGGAGTCTATATGACCTCTGCATCCCTCTAGATCTGAGCTCACATTTGGTGGTCATGAATAGGAACGTTCCAAGCTGCCCCAGTAGGTTGTTTCATGCCTTGGCTATTGTGAATAATGTAATAATTATGGGAATAAAGATATATATTTGATTCTGACTTCATTTCCTTTGTGTAGTACGATTTCTGGATAATAGAGTCAGTCAACTTTCAATTCTTTTTTAGAAACCTCTATTATTTTTCTGTGATGTTTGGACTCATCTATATCCCACCCAGAATGCATAGGGATCGCTTTTCACCACAGCCTAGAAATACTTGTGTTTTTTTGTTGTTGTTGTTGTTTTGCTTTTTTATTTATTTTGTATGTCATTTGACATCCTTACAGATATGGGGTAATAGCTCATTGTGGTTTTGATTTACATTTCCCTAATTAGTGATGTTGCTTACCTTTTCATGGACCTATTGACTGAATTTCTGTCTTTGAAAAAAATGTCCATTTAGATGCTTTTGCCATATTTTAATTTGTGTTTTTATAAATTTTTTTGTTACTGAGTTACATTTTTATATTAACCTAACATGATTTGCATATATTTGGGTGAGTTTTAATATTGTGTAATATTGCATTACTATGTTGTCTAATTTTAATGGAACTTTTATTTCTATTTCTTATTTTAGCTGGCCCTCCATATACTTTGTATTTTGGTATTAAATTCTATGCTGAAGATCCATGTAAGCTTAAAGAAGAAATAACCAGGTATAGTATTGACTTTTGTACAGACACATGCCTTGCATACAAATAGGCTTGATGTAAAACAAGTTAAAATTGGGGTCAAACATTTGGGTGTGTGTCCACTTGCATTTTGTAATACATCTCTTGTGAACATTAAAATTAAACTAGCATTTCATGAGGCAGATCAGTGTCTGATAATAGATGTGTTTGAATAATGGCATGAACCTGGGTGACATGGTGATAGATTTTGCATCTATTGTGATGGCTTATGTCTGTATCATTATTATAAAGGGTGCAGTCTGCCTTTGTACTCATAAAATTGAACTGCTGAAAGGAAGAATATTTTGATACTTGCATACATATGTAAATAAAAACCCTGAAGATTCAATTATTTCATTAATTGCCCTTTAAATATTAGTTACCCTAGTGTTTATAGGAGATTAAAATTTAATTTTTAGTATTAAAAAGAGATCATTAAAAACAATATATTGTTTCGTCTTTGTTATCAAATATTTTGACTTGGGCAGAATTTTCTGTTAGTATTGATTATGAAGTTAAAAATAGTCCATTCCAACATTTGAAAGTGGCTTATAAAGAGAAGACAGTGGTGTTTTGATTTTTTTTTTTTAAGACGTGGCTATTTGTTTATTAACAAAAAAGTGAGAGAACTAGATTATCACTCTAGCATATGCTATATTGGGAAATCTAACTAAGGACCTTATATTTTCAAGTCCTATGTTCAGTGGCTGTCCTACTTCTTTGACTACAATAGTTATGATTTTGTAGGTCATTAGTGACATGATTGCACATGACAACAAAAACAGAACTGTTCTTCCTAATAGTTATAAATCTAATTGCAAAAAAAGAATATTGAATCTTTTATACTTAAGATAGTCAGTGGCTTATTTCTATTCCATTGTTTCATATTTCCCCTTAAACTTTGCATTGTCTCAATTCTAGACTACATATAGAAAAAGGTAGGTTAATTGGAACATTCTTTCCCTCCTAAGATTTGATTATGCCCCATTTTTTTCTTTTTAAGATCGGTGCTAACGTCTGCATTTATGGTTTCTATCACCACTGTGTGAGCACTTTCAGAAGCAGGACTGCCTGGTCAGGCTGTCCATAAGCATACCCCTGTATTTGGTATTGGGGAAAGGGTCATATTTATAATAGAATATCATATATAGTCTTTGCTTTCAAGAGTAATTCCTGAAAGATTGAGTACAAATGCTATAAAATATAATACTATCTGTAACTCACTGGGAAATTGCAAAAAAAAAATTATCATTTTATTAAAATACAATGAGAGTTGTTCATCTTGAGGTTGTCAGTAATTTGTGCCTTAGTTTTCTTTACTATGAAGTTGGATATATATATATAGAGAGAGAGAGCTGCAGATGTCTCTCTGTCTCTGTCTCCCCTACCCCTTGATTTCTTTCTGTTTCTATTCAATAATAAATAATTTTTTAAAAAGAAAACATTTTACATATTATTCAATATGTATAATGTTTTGAAAACTGTATTTCATATATAGTGTACAGAACTCTTTTATTGTCCAGCTCATTTATTTTATTCCATATATATATTTCAATCATTTTATTGGGCATACTTAATGGTTTACAGTACAGTTGTTAACACTTGGGAACAATTTCTCATCTCCTTATGATAGGTGTCTGCAGAACTCTCACACCTGACTGCTGTCCCCCTCCACCATCATGCCATCATGTACTAGGCCCCAAATCCCTCCATGCTCTCCCTTCAGAGGCCTTTGCTTTGGTACAATACCAAACCCAGTTCAAGCTTTACTTTGTGTTTTCCCTTTCTGTCCTTTTTTTTCTTCCATTTTGCCTGTGAGTGAGATGATCCAGTTGGCTGCAACATTGTCACACCATTGATCACTAGGGTTGATTTGACTGATCTGGATACCTTTTCTCTGTGTCTTTCAATTTTGTCACCAGGGTACCTTCCAGTCACAAGGTGTCCTTCAAGATTTTCTAGTTTCCATGCAGTACCATGGAACCCTTCTATTTGGGTTTCTGCAGAACACTGTCTTGCTTCTCCTTCTTGAAGCAAACCTCCTTTTTCTTTTCTTTCTTTCTTTCTTTTTTTTTTTTTTGTTGCTTATTCTTTTTATTGAAAACATGAATTTACAACATATGGGCTTCAAGTGTACAGACTAAGAATCCATAACTATTTACATTATTTTTTATCATTTCATTGGAGGTGAATGGTTTACAGTACAATTCTTTTTTTTTTTTTTACATTTTTTTCTTTATTGGGGGATTAACATTTTACAATGGCCAGTAAATATAGTAGTTTTTACATGCATAAGATTTCTCAGTTTTACCCATAACAGGACAACCCCTCCTAGGTCCTCTGTTATCCTTTTCTAGGACCTGAGTTTACAGTCCAATTCTTGGCACATGGGCACAAGTTCTCATCTCCTGGTGATAATGTCTACAAAACATTCTCACCCCCACCTTGGGTCCTTTTCTATCATCATGCATCAGGATCCCCATGACCTCTCCCCTACCTCCCTTCCTCTTCTTCCCCAGAGTCATCTGCTTTGATGCAATAGGTCACAACCAGCCCAAGTTTCACTTTGTTTTCCCTTTCTTCCTTGTTTCTTAAGTTTTACTTGTAAGTGAGGTCACCTGGTATTTGTCCTTCTCTTTTTGTGTTATCTCACTTAACATGGATAGTCTTCTTCCATCTGATAATTGTGAAATTGCTAATGGTTCTCAAGAGCTGTACATTTCTGGCATCTATACAGCTCTTTTCAGGGAACATCAAGTAAACAAAATTGCAAGACAGGTATTTCAAGCCCCTCATTTGTGTTTTTACTGTTTGTAGTGTGTGATAAGTGTGGATAGCATGGGCACATCTTTCAGGGCTCACAATCTAGCTTGGGAAATAGTGTGTGCGTAGTAGCATAGTGATTTAAAGAAAAAATAACTGGTAGTACCTTTATGAAGCCTCTGCTTCGCACCAGAATGTTTTCTGGGCAACTTCCTAAGTAGATTTTTATGTTTTTATTATTTAAAAATTTTTACATATTATGTACTCTTTATTGATTGTATAGTGGTTTAAAATACTATAAGTTTCTAGGGTTACAGTTTCACACATAAACACATATGTGTGTACAGCTCACTGCACATAAAGCAGAGTTCCTGTGTTGACACACCAAATGGAACCTTCCATCAATCCTGTTTCCTGCCCACAACCACCATAGCTTTCACAGAGCCGAAGAATCAGGTTGGCTATTATTATTTTCTGCTAATTCATTTTTTTCAGTTACATATATTTCATTTCATTTCATTTCACTTAGCATAATCACTTCTGGTGACTTGGTTTCTATTTGGTCCGAAAAGGCATGATGTCTTCTTTTATAATGGCTAAGTAGTTTTCCATTGAGTTACCTTAGTTTCTTTATCCAGGTGTCTGTTGATGGGCTTTTAGGCTGATCCTATGTTTTGGCTATTGTTAATAGTGATGATATGAACATAGACATGCATACATTCTTTTTTTTTTAAGATAGGGAAGATCTTTTTTATTATTATTATTTTTTTAAATTTATTCCCTTTTGTTGCCCTTGTTGTTTTACTGTTGTAGTTATCATTGCTGTCATTGTTGTTGGATAGAACAGAGAGAAATGGAGAGAGGAGGGGAAGACAGAGAGGGGGAGAGAAAGATAGACACCTGCAGACCTGCTTCACCGCTTGTGAAGCGACTCCCCTGCAGGTGGGGAGTCGGGGCTCGAACCGGGATCCTTATGCTGGTGCTTGTGCTTTGCGCCACCTGCGCTTAACCCGCTGCGCTACAGCCTGACTCCCACATTCTTTTGAATTAATGTTTTAATGCCATTTTGGTATATAGTATTAGATAAATGGCGTAGAAATGGTATTGCATGAGTATATTTCCTTTTTTTTTTTTTTCCTCAAGGGTTATTGCTGGGGCTTGGTGCCTGCACCGCAAATCCACTATTCCTGGAGGCTGCTTTTTCCCCTTTTGTTGCCCTTGTTGCTGTGGTTATTATTATTGTTGTTATTGATGTCATTGTTGTTGGATAGTACAGAGAGAAATGGAGAAAGGAGGGGAAGAGAGAGAGACACCTGCAGACCTGCTTCACCTCTTGTGAAGCAACCCCCCTGTAGGGGTGGGGAGGAGCTTGAACCAGGATCCTTATGCCAGTCTTTGTGCTTCTGGCTATGTGTGCTTAACCTGCTGTGCTACCATCCAACCCCCCACTTTTTTTTATTTTTTAAGGGATCTCTGTACCATTTTCCATAGTGGCTACAGCAGTTTGTATTCCCACTGAGAGTGTACTAGAGTTATTGTTTTTTTCTTTACATCCTGACCAATATTAAAGTGAACCTCTTTGCAAAGGACCTAGTGGGGGTTGTATTGTTATGTGGAAAACTGGGGAATTTTATGCATGTACAAACTGCTGTATTTACTGTCAACTGTAAAACGTCAATCCCCCATTAGAGAACTTTTTTTAAAAAGTGAATCTCTTTAATCAGCATTTTTTTCTCCAATTGAGCTACAGTATAACTAGGGCCCAGTATAATTTATAGTCTAAACCATGACACTTTGGAGAATGACCAGGAGAGTTATTAATAAATATGCCTATGTAATAGGCTTAAGCTACAACTGTCCTATGTAAACTGGAATGTAGGTTCATCTTAATTAAAACTAAAGATAAACAAGGACTCAGGTATCCAGTCAAACCTTAATTAGAATAACATAGAAGGGAAAATCAAATTAAGTAAATCTTTTAAGTTGGGCAAATTAATTTTATGCAATTAAAAATAATTCCTGAGATATAACAAAGGATATGTTCAACACATAAAAATATGATTTTATTGCAACATAAATTTATCTTACTGAGTTATTGTAAAAGACATGACAACATTTTTCCATAGGAAAATAGAAAAAAAAATACGTCATGATTAAACCAAAAACCCAATACCTAAAACTAATAAAATGCTTACTGTAGTAAGGATTAATTAGATTCTTAATTTAGAGGGTTACAGTAGGGGCTGAGTGGTGGTGCACCTGGTTGAGCACATATGTTAAAATGCTCAAGGACCTGGGTTCGAGCCCCTAGTCCCCACCTGCAGGGGGATAGCTTTGCGAGTGGTGAAACAGGGCTGCAGGTGTCTCTCTGTCTCTCTCCCTCTCTATCTCCCACTACCCTCTAGATTTCTGACTGTCTCTAGCCAATAAATAAATAAAGATAATTAAAAAATAAAAAAGAAAAGGTTACAGTAAGTCTTCAGTTAACATTCATAGGTTCTTGTAAACTGGCTTTATGCAGTATGTCCTTATATAATGTCAGTTAGAATTTTTTTTCTCATTAATGTTAAAGTGAAATAATGCTGAAAATGATCATTATTTGAGCATTTGCTGCACTTGTCTTGATTTTAGTTTCTTGATACAGTGTTTTAAAGCTCTCTGGTATTTTTAAAAGATAGATTGGGGGACCAGGTAGTGGTGCACTTAGTTGAGCACATTCATTACAGTGCACAAGGACCCAGATTCAAGCCTCTAGTCCCCTGGAGGGAAAATCTTCACAAGTGGTGAAGCAGTGCTGTAAGTGTCTATCTCCCACTCTATTTCTCACTTTCCTTTCAATATCTTTATCTCTGTCCAAATTAAATGAATTAAAAAGGGGGGGCAGGCTGGGTGGTGGTGCACTTGATTAAGTGCATGTATTACTATGCACAAGAACCTACTTTAAACCAGGGGGAAAGCTTCACATGTGGTGAAGCAGTGCTACAAATGTCTCTCTCTCCCCCTGTCTCTCCTCCCCATTTTCTTTATCAAATAAAATAAAGCTTACTAAAAACAATAAATAAATAAATGAATAAATGTATTTTAAAAGGTAGACTGTTCAGAGAAATTTGAACAGATCTCCTTTTTTTTGTTTCTCACTGAGTTTCTCAAACAACAAAGTGTCTTCAGTTACCCACTTTCATCCTTCTGTCTTCTTGTCTATACACCCATCTATCAAACCAACAACTATCTATTGAACATCTGCTTTGTACCACCCCCTTTAGAGTGGGAATACAATCACCAATGAGTCATAGTTCCTATTTCTCTTTATCGATTGTGCTTTTTTAGCTCTATTTTTTTTTTACCACCTCTTTTCTTCCCTTCCCTCTTTGAAGCAGATTCTTAGGGAAATAGGTTCACTAGTATCTGTATTTGGCAAGAAATGTCACTGTCAGTCAAATGACTTTTAAAAAATCTTACAAAAGACAGTCATCTGTGTCATGTTTCCTAAAAAAAAAAAAAAAATACAGGTCGGGCGGTAACACAGCAGGTTAAGCGCACATGGTGCAAAGTGCAAGGACTAATATAAGGATCCCCGTTCAAGCCCCTGGCTCCTCATCTACAGGGGGAGTCACTTCACAGGCGGTGAAACAGGTCTACAGGTGTCTTTCTCTTTCCCTCTTTGTCTTCTCCTCCTCTCTCCATTTCTCTCTGTCCGATACAACAATAATGGCATCAACAATAACAGTAATAACCACAGCAATGATAAAACAACAAGGGCAACAAAAAGGGGAGAAAAAAAGTCTCCAGGAGCAGTGTATTCAAAGAGCAGACACCGAGCCCCTACAATAACCTTGGAGGCAAAAACAAACAAACAAACAAAAAGGACAACTCAAGAAAATAAATTACAGGTTGACCATAGAGAAAGAAAAAGTATAGCTTTTTTAAAAGTTTTTTTATTTACTTATTTATTTATTTATTCCCTTTTGTTGTCCTTGTTCTTTTTATTGTTGTAGTTACTATTGTTGTCATCATTGTTGGATAGGACAGAGAGAAATGGAGAGAGGAGGGGAAGACTGAGAGGGGGAGAGAAAGATAGACAGACACCTGCAGATCTGCTTCACCACCTGTGAAGCGACTCCCCTGCAGGTGGGAAGGCAGGGGCTCAAACCAGGATCCTTACGCCGGTCTTTGCGCTTTGCACCACCTGTGCTTAACCCACTGTACTACTGCCTGACTCCCAAAAGTATAGCTTAAGGTATATTTCCAACAAGCAGTTAATAGCAATTGTGGTAAAATCTCTTTGTTGATAAGCAGCATGCATTAATGTTCTGCTGATACCATTTTACTCTGATTTTATGCTCTCCAAGAGGAGCACAGATAATTATTTAAAAAATGACAAAATAAGCATTTGGAGAATAGGAAATAGTTCTCAGACTGGAAAAATGAATGCAAGGTAAGGAGTGAAGGTGGTCATGTTTTATATTTATTTTATTTTTTATCATTTTATTGGGAATATTAATGATTTACTGTACAGTTGTTGACATGTGGGTACAATTTATTATCTTCCATGATTGTTTTTTGCAAAGCACTTATCCCCCAAGCCATATCCTTCTCCATCATCGTGGACCAACACTCCGGTCATACATAAGTGATAGTATGCAAAATACTTGGAGCAAGTTACATTTACAATGTTTAGAACAGTGTGTGGCTCTGTTATAACAGGCAACATGGGATGAGAAAAACCACAGATAATGGGCAGGAAGGTAAATGGAACCTTCTTTTGCTGTAATATCCATGATTCTAGACCCTGTACATAATACATGTAATAAAGGTTGAAACTGATTTGTTCTTCTGAGGAAGAGTATGTCTCATTAGCAGTGGCAGTGACACATTACCAGTGGTAGTGGTAATAACTTATATATAACCTTCACATCAACCTTATATGTGTAGCTTCTGTTACTGTGCTAATTTTTCAGATGAAGAGACTGGCTGTTAGAAAAATTAAACAGTAGTTCAAAGCCACAAAGCTAGTGAGTACTAAGACTAGAATGCTGGACAGACAGTTTGAATTGCATGTTATAGGCACTACCCTATATCATCTTTATAATGTATGTCTATTAATTTTCTATTCAATGCTGGGGAATGAGTTCAGGGTTTCAGGAATGAGGGATACTGTTGAGAGGACTCATCATTGCCTTTCCTCAATTTCTGTTCTATATTTATTGAGAGAAAGAGAAAAGGTGGAAGAGAAATACCACAGTACCACCTCAGTCCTCACAGAGCTATGCCTGATACTGTTCATAGTATTCCTACATGGTGCGGGAATAGAATCCAGGTCCCTGTGCATGGTAAAGTTTGCACCTAACCTGCCAAGCCATCTCCCAACCCCAGTAATAAAATGTGTTTAAGTAGTTCCTGTTCATATTATAGCATTCTTGCAATAGTGTAGAAAATGGCTTCATTGTCATTACCTGTGATGTGCGATTAGTGATCCTTCGATTACTAGGATCGAAAATTTTGGGTCTGGGTAGTATAAGATATCATTAATTTTTCCCCCCATTTCTCTTTTTAGATATCAGTTCTTCTTGCAGGTGAAGCAGGATGTCCTTCAGGGCCGGCTGCCCTGCCCGGTCAACATTGCGGGTCAGTTGGGAGCATATGCCATTCAGTGTAGGTTCATTTAAACATGCTTCAAATATATTTGGAGGGATAATATGTGAACCTTTTTATTTAAATAAGCTTATATTCTGAAATTTTTACTAAATGACTTCTTTTTTTAAAAAAATCACATTTAGTCAGAATTGTTTTTAATCAGTGACCCTCCAGGAGGTAAAAATGAAACCAGTTACTTATCCCTTGATATCATGGGGGGTTTTAAGCTGCAGGAGTAGCACCGATTCTTTGATTAAGTAGAGAGCCTGAAAACCTCTTTTTTGCATCTCATTCATCCCAATGCTGTCATATCTCAGAGATCTTTCTGAAAAGCTGATATAAAAACTCTATGTGATCAGTACTATATGGTTTATAGTCAGCACTCAGCGCCCCTCAGCATTTAGCATTAATATGGCACCCATATATGAGTGATAGCTCAGGGCCACATTGCCGTTTTGGAGACTGTGGCTAATGCAATAACCACTTACTTACTAAGCCCTTTCTTAAAGTTAAACTAGGTGTGATTGAAATGAGACTGCATGGGCTTTGCCTTTGTGACACTTGAGATTAGAAATTATTTAGGAAAAATACCACATAGATGAACTGTATTGGGCTTGGAAAGTGAATTACATAATTAGGAGAAATTTTTCCTAACAGTAATCTATTGAGCTTTAGGGAGAATATTTTGCTTCTTTGTATCAACTTTTAATGGAATTATATATTACATTATATTTTTGATGTGATGTATTTTATTTAAAATTTGTAGTATATTTGTATGATTATTATATAGGGCAAATAGATTTTGAATCATGGCATAATATGTATGTGTCTGTCTGTCTCTCTCTCTCTCTCCTCCTCTCTCCCTCTCCCTCTTCCTCTCCCTCTCTCTCTTCCTCTCTCTCTCCCCTCTCCCCCCCAGCTCTGGCTTATGGTGTTGCTGGGTATTGAACCTGGGACTTTTGGTGCCTCAGACAAGAAAGTCTTTTTGCATAAACATTATGTTATCTCCCTAGCCTCAATTTCTATCTTGGTTCTATTGTGTGAGAGGATATGAGGGTCATATTTGCATTTTACCCCTCATGTTTATACAGTATGTATTCTAAATTGTTTTATATCAACTGATTTTTAAATTTTATATTATTTTATTTTATATCAACTGATAAAATAGTTAAAATGAAGGTTATGATAATGATAGACTTTAAGAAAGCAGAAATATGAAACTTACATTTTAAGACAAGATTTTGCTTATACTGTCTATGCTCATAGGATTTCTTTTGCTAGAATTATTTCTTACCTTACATATGAATTTATTAATAAGGTATATGAAGAAAATATTTAATATGGTAGGAATATTTTAGTCCCATATTTTAGGAATACTGACTTAATATGAAAAAAATTGCCATTTCTTTCTTTCTTTTTTTTTTTTTTTTTAGCTGAACTTGGAGATTATGACCCATTTAAGCACACTGCAGGATATGTGTCTGAGTACCGGTTTGTTCCTGACCAGAAGGAAGAACTTGAAGAGGCCATAGAAAGGATCCATAAAACTCTGATGTAAGAATCACATATTTCGAACTGGAAAAACAGCTCATTTGGATAATGTGCTACTTTGCCCTGTGTGTAACCCAGGTTTAAACCTGGCCCCTACTGCACTAAAGTAAGCGTTGGTGCTGTGGTTTCTTTCTACCTACCTACCCCTTATCTCTCTTTAAAAAAAAAAAAAAAATCAGGATTTTTTTTTTTTTTTTTTTTTTTTTGCTTCCAGGGTTGTTGCTGGGACTCGGTGCCAGTACTGCGAATCCACTGCTTCAGGAGGCCTTTTTTTTTTTTTTTTCCATTTTTGTTGCTCTTGTTGTTATTATTGTTATTGTTGTTGCTGTTGTTGTTGGATAGGACAGAGAGAAATGGAGACAGGCGGGGAAGACAGAGAGGGGGAGAGAAAGATAGACATCTGCAGACCTGCTTCACCACTTGTGAAGCGACTTCCCCCTTTGCAGGTGGGGGCCTCGAACCGGGATCCTTATGCTGGTCTCTGTGCTTTGTGCCACGTGCGCTTAACCCACCGCACTACCGCCCGACCCCCAAAAATCACAGTTTTTTTGTTACTAGACTTACAAAATAAAAAGCTACGACAAAGTAATCATGGCTTGATAGACCATGAAAGCTTAAACATGACTTTTTTCCACAAGCTTTTTTTTTTTTCTTTTCCAACAGAAGTAGTATCAGTTTGTAGTATATCTGGCAGGGCATGGCATATAGGTGTAGAGGCAATGCAGACAGGAATTACACTGACCAAGACTCTACTCTTTACCCAAGTCCAGATATCAAGATTTGTCCTGCTGATATAGTGCCCCAAAGAGAAAACAGAATGAGACCTGGTTGTAGCATTTGGGGTTTTGTTAAAATTTCTGACTCAGACTATGCTTCTTTCACAGACCTGCTTTCACCTCCATGGGCACGAGAAACACCTTTTTAAATGTGATGAAATGTTGAAAGATTTACAGACCCAGTAACTACATCCATACAACTTAAATTCTACCATTAACATTTGGCTGTATGTGCTACACCTTTCATTCAACCCCTTCTAGTCATCTATGAAGCTATTTTCTTATTATATGATGCCTTTAAAATAAAATGACAAGATCAAAAAGATAACTTCCTGGGTAAGGTGTGGCCCTTGCCAAAGATGCAGCCCAGGTTCAAATGCAGGCAGCACATGGGAAGTACCATGGCTCTTGGGGAAGCTCTGATGCTGTGGTGTCTTTTTCTCTCTATTTGTCTTCCTGAATGAGAAAGCAAGTCCAGTGGAGTTCACTCATGCATTCACAAGCCCTCCTCCTCTTCAGAAACAAGTGAATAAATAAGTAAAATGACAGATGTAGGAACTTCGAAAGCACCCATAAATAATTGCCCCACATGTACACATGTACACTGAAATTCAGTATATTTGTTTGGATCGTTAAGATCTTTACCAACCCTTCATGATGAAGTTTTCATACTAAACAAAATGATGTCTAATTTCAATTACATTTGTGACCCTAGTCAAGTAAAGCAAGTAACGTGAAAATTACTGTGGCAGTTACTTGTGGTTAGATTTTTAATAAAAATGAGAGGCACCAGTGTATTTTTTTCCTTGAGCTCTAGTAGCATAATTATAATAACTAATTAATTATAGTTATAATTAACTTTGAGTGATAACTTACATTTGATGCAATCAAGTCAAATTCTGAAGGTGTAGAATATTTTCACCTCAAAAAGTTTAAGAATTACATATTATTTATTTTTATCATTACTATTTTAATTATTCTTTTTTAACTTTTTCATTTTTTTATTTGATAGAACAGAGAGAAATTGATAGGGCAGAGATAGAATTACATCTTATATAATCAGCATGCTATACATTAGATTCACAGAATTTACTCATAGCATTAACTGTAAATTTGTATTTTTTGACCATTATCTCCCTTTTGCTCTAAGCCACTTATCTGTATCTTCTAGTTTCTGTTTCTGTGAGTCTGACTTTCTTCTTTTTGTTTGTTTTGTTACTAGAGCACAGCTCAGCTAGCTCTGGTTTATGGTGGTTCAGGGGACAGAGGCTGGGATTTTAGAGCCTCAGGCACAGAAGTTTTTTTTTTTTTTTTTGCGTAACTATTATGCTATCCCTTACTCTATGAGTGTGACTTTTTAAAGATTCCACATAGTGGTCATATCACATAGTTTTTGCATCTCTGTGTCTGACTTATTTCACCTAACATACTGTCTTCAAGATCCATTCATATTTGTAAATTACCAAGAGAATAGATCTTAAATGTTTTTACCATAAGAAACGGTAGTTGTGGGACAAAAAGGAGATGTTAGCTAACTCTGTAATGATAATCTTTTTGCAATGTGTACAGGTATGCCAAATCAACTCACTATGAACCGTAAACATACAAAGTGTTATATGTTAATTATTTCTTAAAACTGTGGTGAAAGGGAGAAGATTCATGTATTATATTACTTGATCCCTATCTTAGGCTATTGGCAGATGAGAGGAAAATTACTAGAATGACAAATTCTTCACCTCTGCTTTGATCACTCTTGTGTTCATTTTTTTTTCTGCTTATAATATTAAAATGCTCATAGAAAACCCAGACAATGAAAAAATATAGAGGAGATAGCAAATGTCAATACCTAGAGTCACAATACTTGTTGGTCTTTTAGATCTTTTTATGCATAAATTCCCATAAAGAAAATTAATTATGCATCATTTACATATATGCATGACTTCACACAAGTAGAATCCTCTGTAAATATATATGTATGTATGTATATATATATTATTTTACAATTTTTTTTCTTGTGAAATGTATTCTTTTAATGATAAAGGATATTTTTAACCACAGAAGCCTTAGTACAGTCTGGACTTACTCTGTCTTTATAAATTATTCATGGCTAGATGGAAAGTTATATTCAATCAATAGCAAGAAATCTAGGGCCAAGAGATAGCTCACCTGGCAAAGTACATGCGTCACAATGGTCTTCTGTTCAAACTCCAGTTTCCACATGGGAGCATCACAGGACTGGATATTCCATGGATGGTGTCTCCTCTCTGTCTCTCTTTTTCATCTGTATGTCTGTCTGTCTCTCTAACATAAAAACAATAACAAGAAAGGCAATATAATGGTTATGCAAAACAACTTTCATTCTTGAGACTCAGAGATTCAAATACCACCATAAACCAGAGCTGAGTAGTGCTATGATGGAAATGGGGGGGGGGGGAGCAGACAGAGAGAAAGGAAGGAGAGGAAAAGATGATAAACAGAAAAAGCTAGTGGTCTGGGAGGTGGTGCAGTGGATAAAGCATTGGATTCTAAACAATGAGGTCGTGAGTTCAACCCCCGGCAGCACATGTACCAGAATGATAGCTGGTTCTTTCTCTCCTCCTTTCTCGTGAATAAATAAATAAATTCTAGAAAAAAAAAAAAGCTAGCAGGGAGTGGTGGTGGTGTCCATACACAAGGCTCTGATGTGGCATTTTTAAAAGTAGCAACAAATTTGAAAATCATGGTGACACCACTTTGAGCCTCAGAGGGTATTATGTTCACACCATATGCACTTGTGAGAACATACAGACTACTAGGATTTTCAACTGATAGCCTGCAGCATTGAAGTTATAATTTAATTATAGTTATTTTGGTTAAATCCTCCATACTGATTAACTTTGCTTTATTGCTTCTTATGTATCATTCCCTTTTGAATTTGATGGGCTTCAGATTTGTTATAGTTAAGAAAAAAAAACTGTGAAATTAATCTGGTCAACAAAAATGTTTGCCTCTAAAGGATCTGTTTCAGTAAGTAGCAGCAGAAGTCAGTTGCTGAATTGCAATAAAAGAGAACAGACCTCGTCTCTCAATTTTGCATGCACCGGAATGCTCTCTGGTCTGATTGTAGTCCTTCATTTTGAAGGCTTCACTGAAGTGGATGCTAAGAGAACCTCTTATAACATCACGAAGGGCAGTGCTTAAGGCACATTCTGGGAATACTAATTCTACTAGGAGTTTCAAGAAATAATTATACTTGGGAATTATCAAAAGAGCTTTGGGTAAAGGGCATTATATATATTTATGTGATAGTATTGACAGTATGACTACTATTTCTATGAGAATAGAACTTGATTAAGATTTGCCAGATTTTTATATGTGTCTAATTTATGATGAATATTACCCATAGTTTTCCCTTTTTTTCTTTTTCTTTTATTATTTTATTTTTATTATTGTTGTAGTTATTAATGTTGTCGTTGTCAGATAGGACAGAGAGGTATGGAGGGAGGAGGGGAAGACAGAGATGGGGAGAGAAAGACACCTACAGACCTACTTCACCACCTGTGAACTGACTCCACTGCAGGTGGGGAGCCGGGGGCTGGAACCAGGATCCACAACCGGTTCTTGAGCTTTGCGCCACGTGCCCTTAACCCACTGTGCTACTGCCTGACTCCCTACCCATAGTTTTCAAAAGTATAGTACAGGGTGGGGGGAGATAGCATAATGATTATGCAAACATACTCTCAGCCTACTGCTCCAGTCTTCCAGGTTCGTGCCCTGTACAACCATAAGCAAGATCTGAGCAGTGCTCTGGTAAAAAACAAACAAACTAACAAATAAAAAGAAAAAGAATTGTGATTCAAAAGTATGGTATAGTGGTCTGGGAGGTGGTGCAGTGGATAAAGCATTGGACTCTCAAGCATGAGTTCCTGAGTTCAATCCCCAGCAGCACATGTACAAGAGTGATGCCTGATTCTTTCTCTCCTCCTATCTTTCTCATTAATAAGTAAATAAAATCTTTAAAAAAAAAAAGTATGTTATAAGGGTGAGGACTTTCAGGGTATGGTGAGTGAAACAGTAATGCAGCAAAGCAGGATTTTTTTCTTTTTGTTTTTTTTCTTTATTGGGGAACTAATGGCTATAGTTCACAGTAAAATACTATAGTTTGTACATATATAAAATTTATCAATTTTCCACATAACAGTTCAACCCACACTAGGTCCTCCTGTCATCATGTTCTAGGACCTGAACCCTCCCCCCCCAAGAGTCTTTTACTTTGGTTCAGAACACCAACTCCAATCTTAGTGCTTTCCCTTTTGTTCTTGTTTTTCAACTTCTGTGAGTGTGATCATCCATCCTATATTCTTTCATTTCTGTCTTATCTCATTTAACATGATTTCTTCAAGCTCATCCAAGATGGGGTAAAGAAGGTTATTCACCATTTTTAATAGCTGAGTACTATTCCACTGTGTATATATACCACAACTTACTCCTCCAGTCATCTGTTGTTGGACACTTGGGTTGCTTCCAGGTTTTGGCTATTACAAATTGTGCTGCTATGAACATACACAATTTTTTTGTATGAGTATGTTTGGTTCCTTAGGATATATCCCCAGGAAAGGAATTGCAGGGTCAAAGGGAGATCCACTTCTAGCCTTCTGAGAGTTCTCTAGATTGCTCTCCACAGGGTAGGACCAATTAACATTCCCACCAGTAGTGCAAGAGGGTTCCTTTGTCCCCACAACCTCTCCAGCATTTGTTGCTGCTATCTTTTCTTTTTTTTTTTTTTATTTAAGAAAGGATTAATTAACAAAACCATAGGGTAGGAGGGGTACGACTCCACACAATTCCCACCACCCAATCTCCATATCCCACCCCCTCCCCTGATAGCTTTCCCATTCTCCATCCCTATGGGAGCATGGACCCAGGGTCATTGTGGGTTGCAGAAGGTAGAAGGTCTGGCTTCTGTAATTGCTTCCCCGCAGAACATGGGCGTTGACTGATCGGTCCATACTCCCAGTCTGCCTCTCTCTTACCCTAGTAAGGTGTGTCTCTGGGGAAGCTGAACTCCAGGACATATTGGTGGGGTCTTCAATCCAGGGAAGCCTGGCCAGCATCCTGATGGTATCTGGAACCTGGTGACTGAAAAGAGAGTTAACATACGAAGCCAAACAAATTGTTGAGCAATCATGGACCCAAAGCTTGGAATAGTGGAGAGGAAGTGTTAGGGAGGTACTCACTGCAAACTCTAGTGTACTTCTGCTTTCAGGTACATATTTTGCAGTAGTTTATAGATACGTGTGAAGATATGCTCTCTCTCACAGAAACTGGTGTATATCTAGGTTTTGGGACTTTGTTAGAAAGTGAACCACCTGAGGTGAAATTAGAGTATACTATGAAAGGAAAGGTCTCACCCGAGTAATGAAGCTGAAGGGTTGTCATTCCACACGTAAAGTCTCTGAACACAGTCTGAAGTGAAGCATGTTGAGGGTGGTAATCGTTGCGTTGGTTAGGTTGTGATCGGCGGATGCAATGTTATTTGTTATGGATTGGGAGAGGCATACGGGAAAGTGGGCCCTATCCAAGGGTTCCAGGACTGGGGGAAGTAGGGGCTCTATAGTGGAGATGTGAGGTTCCTGCTGTCTTAGGGTTCAAAAAGACAATCGATAGTTAATGTTATCATCACATTATTTGGTAATTGGGTTAACTTTGAAAAGTCCTTTTGTTATGGTTTGCTGTACAGTACCCAGTATCTTGTATATAGTTGTGCTATTGGATGCTTCTGATCTACTTGGTCTAGGCTTTTGAGAGAGTCCGCATATCAAATACACAGCCTATATATTAAAAAGATTCAGTTTGTGTTTTGAAAAACTTTGAGATATACAATTGATTTTCCCTCTCATATTAATTAACTAGAGATTTATATGTCTACATTTTGCTAGGAGTGTACATAAACACCATTCCCACCACCAAAAGACTGTAACCCATCCCTCCCACCCACTCCCACCCCCCACTGGCCCAGGAAGCTGCATGTCTACCCCTCACCACAGAGTTTTTACTTTGGTGCCCTACTTACAATTTGGTCAGGTCCTGCTTTTAGTTTCCCTTTCAGATCTTCTTAGTCAACTTCTGTTGATGAGTGGGATCATCCCATACTCATCTTTATCTTTCTGACTTAGCTCACTTAACAGAATTCCTTCTAGCTCTGTCCAAGATGGGTCAGAGAAGGTGGGTTCATTGTTCTTGATAGCTCCATAGTATTCCATTGTGTATATATACCACAGCTTTCTCAGCCACTCATCTGTTGTTGGGCACCTGGGTTGCTTCCAGGTTTTAGCTATTATGAATTGTGCTGCTATGAACATAGGAGTACACACCTCTTTTTGGTTGGGTGTTATGGAGTCCTTGGGGTATAACCCCAGGAGAGGAATTACTGGATCATATGGAAGGTCCATGTCTAGCCTTCTGAGAGTTTTCCAGACTGCTCTCCACAGAGGCTGTACCAATTCACATTCCCACCAGCAATGTAAAAGGGTTCCTCTGTCCCCACAAGCTCTCCAGCATTTGTTGCTGCTGTCCTTTTTGATGTATGCCATTCTTACAGGAGTGAGGTGGTATCTTAGTGTTGTCTTAATTTGCATTTCTCTGACAATCAGTGACCTAGAGCAGTTTTTCATATGTTTGTTAGCCTTTTGAATCTCCTCTGGAGTGAATGTCTTGTTCATATCCTCTGCCCATTTTTGGATGGGGTCATTTGTTTTTTTGGTACTAAGTTTGCTGAGCTCTTTATATATTTTGGTGATTAGTTTCTTGTCTGATGGATGGCATGTGAAGATCTTCTCCCATTGTGTGAGGGGTCTCTTTGTTTGTTTAATAGTTTCTTTGGCTGTGCAGAAGCTTTTCAATTAGATGTAGTCCCATTGGTCTGTTTCTGCTTTAGTCTTCCTTGCAATTGGGTTTGATTCATCAAAGATGTCCTTGAGGTGTAGGTGGGAAAGTGTTTTCCCAATGTTTTCCTCTAAGTATTTGATTGTTTCTGGTCTGACATCTAGGTCTTTGATCCATTTGGAGTTGATTTTTGTTTCTGGTGAGATAAAGTGGTTCAATTTCATTCTTCTGTATGTTACAACCCAGTTTTCCCAGCACCATTTATTGAAGAGAGCCTCCTTCTTCCATTTAATCCTTTGGCCCCCCTTATCAAAGATTCGATGTCCATTGGTGTGGGGATTTATTTCTGGGCTTTCAATTCTGTTCCACTGGTCTGTGTGCCTATTTTTGTTCCAGTACCATGCTGTTTTGATGATGATGGCTTTATAATATAGTTTAAGGTCTGGGAGTGTGATGCCTCCATTTCTGTTTCTTTTCCTCGAGATGGGTTTGGCAGTTCTAGGTGTTTTCAGGTTCCAGATAAATGATTGTAGTGTTCTATTCTCTTAAAGAAGCTTAGTGGAACTTTGATGGGTATTGCATTAAATTTGTATATGGCTCTGGGGAGAATATTCATTTTGATGATATTTATTCTTCCAATCCATGAGCATGGGATATCTTTCCATTTCTTGGTATCCGTTTCTATTTCCTTGAGTAGCGACTCATAGTTTTCAGTATACAAGTCTTTCACTTCTTTGGTCAACTTTCTTCCTAGGTATTTGATTGATTTTGCTGAAACAGTAAAGGGAAGTGATTTCTGGATGTCTTCTTCTTCAGATTTAGTGTTTGCATAAAGAAATGCCACTGATTTTTGTACATTGATTTTGTAGCCTGATACCTTGCTATATTGCCTAATAACTTCCAGTAGTTTTCTGCTGGATTCTTTAGGTTTTTCTATGTATACTATCATATCATCTGCAAATAGTGAGAGCTTGACTTCTTCCCTTCCAATCTGTATTCCTTTGATTCCTTTCTCTTGCCTGATTGCTATGGCAAGAACTTCCAATACTATGTTGAAGAGTAACGGTGACAGTGGACAGCCCTGTCTAGTCCCCGATCTGAGGGGGAATGCTTTCAGCTTCTGTCCATTGAGTATGATGTTGGCTGTAGGTTTGCTATAGATAGACTCTAATACCTTGAGAAATTTCCCATCTATTCCCATTTTTTGTAGAGTTTTGAGCATAAATGGGTGTTGGATTTTGTCAAAGGCTTTGTCTGCATCTATTGAGATAATCATGTGGTTTTTGGCTTTGCTTTTATTGATGTGGTGAATGACATTGATTGACTTACGGATGTTGAACCAGCCTTGCATTCATGGGATGAATCCCACTTGGTCGTGATGAACAATCTTTTTGATATGTTGCTGTGTCCGTTTGGCCAAGATCTTGTTTAATATTTTGGCATCTATGTTCATCAGAGATAATGGTCTATAGTTTTCCTTTTTTGTTCTGTCCCTATCAGCTTTTGGTATCAGGGTGATATTGGCTTCATAGAAGGTGGAGGGGAGTATTCCTGTTTCTTCAATCTTATGGAAAAGCTTAAGAAGTATGGGTACTGTTTCCTGAAAGTTTTGTAGAATTCGTTTGTGAAGCCATCTGGTCCAGGACTTTTGTTGTTGGGAAGATTCTTAATAATGGTTTCTATTTCTTTGTCTGTGATAGGTGCATTTAGATTTTGTAGTTCTTCTTGGTTCAGTTTGGAAGGGCATATGCTTCTAGGAATTATTCCATTTCTTCCAGATTGTCTAGCTTGGTGGCGTATAGTTCTTTATAGAAGTTTCGCAGGATTCTCTGGATTTCTGTGGTGTCAGTTGTGATATCTCCTCCATCGTTTACAAGTCTATTAATTTGAGTCTTCTCTCTTTTTTGTTTGGTGAGTCTGGCTAGGGGTTTGTCAATTTTGTTTAATCTTTCAAAGAACCAACATTTGGCTTCATTGATCTTTTGTATGGTTCTTTTATTTTCGATGTTGTTTATTTCTGCTCTAACTTTAGTGATTTCTGTCCTTCTGGTTGCTTTAGGGTTCCTTTGTTCCTCTTCCTCTAAGTCCTTGAGGTGTGCAGTAAGGTCGTTCATTTGAACTTCTTCTTGGTGTTTAATATGTGATTGTATGGCTATAAGTTTCCCTCTCACTGCTTTAGCTGTGTCCCAAATATTTTGATATGTTGTGTCTTCATTTTCATTTTTTTCCAGGAACGTTTGAATTTCCTGCTTGAGTGAATTTCTGACCCAGTGGTTCTTAAGGAGTATGTTGTTTAGTTTCCAAATTCTGTGACTTTTAATAATTTTCTGTTTGTTGTTAAATGTTAGCTTTACTCCACTGTGGTCTGAGAAGATACTTGGGATGATTTCAATGCTCTTGAATTTATTGATGCTGTCTTTGTGGCCTAACATGTGGTCTATCCTTAAGTATGTGTTATGTGGATTTGAAAAGAAGTGTATTCCTGTTTTTTGGGGTGAAGGACTCTGAAAATGTCCAAGAGTCCTAGTCTGTCAATCTCTTCATTCAATTCTCTTGTATCTTTATTGGTTCTCTGCTTTGTTGATCTGTCTAAGTGTGAGAGTGGAGTATTGAAGTCTCCCACTATTATTGTATTAATATTGATATATTTTTTAAATTCTTTCAGTAGGTGCTTAATGTATTTAGATGGTCCCTCATTGGGTGCATAGATATTAATAATTGTTAAGTCTTCTTGGCTGATTAATCCTCTAATCATTATGTAATGTCCTTGCCTATCTTTTATTACTTTATTTAATTTAAAATCTATCGTGTCTGAGATGAGAATGGCTCTTCCTGCCCTTTTTTGTGGTCCGTTAGCCTGTATGATAGTTTTCCATCCTTTCACTTTAAGTCTGTGTTTACCTTGTTGTGACAGATGGAATTCTTGCAAGCAGCATATGGTTGGGTTATGTTTTCTGATCCATCCCCCCACCCTGTGCCTTTTGATGGGTGAGTTTAAGCCATTGACATTTATTGATATTATGGATTTAATGTATTGTTGTGCCATTGTTCAAAAAAAAATTTTGTTTGCTCTGATATATTGCCAGTATTATAGTGATGTTCTTGTTTATAAGAGGTCTTTTAGAACCTCTTTCAGGGCTGGCTTGGTGATGGTTGCCTCCTTTAACTGTTGTTTGTCTAAGAAGGTTTTGACCCCTCCATCTAGTTTGAATGAAAGTCTAGTAGGATATATTATCCTTGGTTGAAACCCTTTTTCATTCAGAGCTTGATAGATATCTTTCCATTCCCTTCTGGCTTTTAGAGTTTGAGTGAAGATGTCTGCAGATAATCTAATGGGTTTTCCCCTGTATGTGACTTTTTGTTTCTCTCTTGCAGCCTTTAGGATCCTTTCTTTATCTTTACTTCTTCTCATTGTGACTATGATGTGTCTTGGTGTCTTCAGGTCTCGGTTGATTCTGTTTGGTACTCTCTGGGCCTCTTGAATCTTGATGTCCTTTCTGTCATTCAGTTCTGGGAAGTTTTCTTGTATTATTTCCTTGAGAATGTTTGCTTCCCCTTCCTCTCTTTCTTCCTCTGGCAGGCCAATTATACAAATGTTACTTCTTTTGAGATCATCCCATATGTCTCTGTTGTTGTTTTCAGTGTTCTCAATCTCTTTTTAAGCTCTTTCACCTCTTTCTTAGTTTTCTCTAACTCATCCTCTGTCTGACTAATTCTGTTTTCTGCTTCTGTTAGTCTGCTTTCCCTTGCCTCAGCTTCTTTCTTCATTACAGCTATTTCAGCTTTCAGTTCTCTAATTGCCTCAAGATAATTGGTATTTTCCTTGGGGGTCTCAACTGTTGTTTCCCTAATACTGCCATTCCTTTCCTCCAATGTTGTTTTTATTTCTGTGATTAATAAGTTTATTATTGTTTGCATACTTTTCTTATCTATAGTTACTTCTGGCTGATTTTTAGTTTCTTCTGGGCTCTTGTCTTCATTCATTGGAGTAGCAGTTTTATTTGTTTTTGATCTACCCATTTTTTTGATTTATGTGTTTCTTTTTTTATGCTCTGTTGTTCCTCAGTTGTTGTGTCTTGAGTACAAGCAACACTGTACTAAATACCTTTATGAAAATTGCACTCACCAACCTCAGGAATTACAGTAGCAACTGAAGCAAGTATTGAAGCAGTTTAATCGTTACCAGTTAGCCAAACAATTTCTCCAGTCCATGAAAAATAGTAACCAAATCCCAGTGAATAAGAAAGAGAAAAAGAAGGGATAGCAAGAATAGACAGTTATGCAAATCTACTATCCACTGTGTATTCTAGGGGTAACAAGAGGGGAAAGGGAACTAGAGCAGAGATACACACATAGAGAGTCTACTCTTAGTCA
Source organism: Erinaceus europaeus (assembly GCF_950295315.1). Lineage (NCBI taxonomy): Eukaryota > Metazoa > Chordata > Mammalia > Eulipotyphla > Erinaceidae > Erinaceus > Erinaceus europaeus. The sequence continues at coordinate 36,887,556 of NC_080172.1, read as the reverse complement.
GATTTCTTCCCCAAAATAATTCACAAATTCAACAAGGCAAAGAAGAAGGAAGGAAGAAGTGTATGAGAAGATAAAAAAAAAAAAAGAAAAAGAATGAAGGGACAAGAGAGAGAAAAGGGAAAAGATAAGAAAAAGAGTTGTAATTAAAGAGCAGTGAAAGGAAAGGGTTTTTTTTGTTACTTTATTTTTAATTTAATTTAATTTAATTTAATTTTTTTTATTAGCTAGGAGGGGGAGGGAGGGGAGAGTCTGTAGAGAAGGTAGGATTAAGGAGACAAGTTCCTCCCACAATAGATAAGATGCCCACTACCCAAGCACTGAAATATATGCTAAGAGTTAATTCTGATCAATCTAAAAGGGGGGGGAAGATATATGCCTTTATATAATATTAATAGTAAAATAGAGCAGGGTAAAAATAAAATAAAATAAAATAAAAACCCTGTCCCAGATAACCTCAAACCTTGTGATCAGAGGCAGCTGATTGTTAAGAATGAGCAAAAAAAAAAAAAAAAACCTCAGGACTAGACAACGATAGCTGAAATAGACAGTTATGCAAATCTACTATCCACTGTATATTCTAGGGGTGGCTAAAGGAGGAAGGGAAGTTGAGCAGAGACACTCGCAGTGAGAGTCCACACTGAGTCAGAATTCTTCCTGAAAATAATTCCCAAATGTGTATCAGTGAATTCAAAAAAGCACACTGTTTGGTGGTGTGGGGGCTGAGGGCTGTGGCTTTGGAAGCTGTAGGATTAAGGAAGAAAGGATGACAAGAATGAGAAAAAAAAAAAAGAAAGGAAGAGAGAGAAAAAAAGAAAAAGATAAGAAAAAGAACAGTCATAAAAGAGCAGTGAAAGGAAAGGTTTTTTTTTTAATTTATTTATTTTTAATTATTTGATTAGCAGTGTGGGGTGAGGTGGGGGGTTGGCTACTTAGAAAGAAAAAAGGCCAGAGGTTTCAGAAGGGTATAGAGTTAGAATGATTGATACTCCCTGGTGGGATAGGTATTTGGTAAAGAAAGAAGCTCCTAGCAGGGGAACCTGGTCCCCAGGGACTGGTTATGGAGGGGGGAAGGGCAAGGGGGAGGAGGTATGCTTAAAAATTAAAAGGAAAAAAAATTTTCCCCTTTTTTCCTACTCTAATTCTTAACCCAAATTAAGTTATAGTCATCTCCTTGGTGTCACCGCTAGGAACCCTTATTGACTGGCCTACTAAAGGCAGAAAATCCTACCGTTTCCAGGAGATGTGGTCAGAGCTCAAGCCACTAGCAGCTTCTCAGTCCTCCATCTTCCAGGAACCCCCCGCTGCTATCTTTTCTAATGTATGACATTGTCACAGGAGTGAATGGTATCTCATAGTTGTCTTTATTTGCATTTCTCTGACAATCAGTGACTTGAAGCATTTTTTCAAATGTTTATTGGTCTTTTGGATCTCTTCTATGAAGAATATTCTGTTAATACCCTCTCCCCATTTTTGGATGGTCATTTGTTTGCTTGTTGCTGAGTTTGGTGAGTTCTTGATATTATCAGATTTTATCTGATGTATGGCATGTAACAATCCTTTCCCACTCTGTGAGAAGTCTCTGTTTAAGTGGTGGTTTCTTTTACTGTGTAGAAGCTTTTTAATTTGATGTAGTCCCATTAGTTTATTTTTTATTTAGTCTTCTTTATTGTTGTATTTGTAACATTGAAGATGCCTTTAAAATTAATACAGAAAAGAGTTCTGCAAGTATTTTCTTCTAAGTATTTGATAGTTTCTGGTCTAACATCCAAGTCCTTGATTCACTTGGAATTTGATTTTGTGTGTGGTGAAATATAGTGATTCAGTTTCATTCTCCTGATTGTTTCAACCCAGTATTTCCAACACTGTTTTTTGAAGAGACTCTCCTTTTCCCATTTAATAATAATCTGGGCAGCTTTGTCAAAGATAGATGTCCATAGGTCTCGGCTCTCAGTTCTATTCCACTGGTCATTGTGTCTATTTATGTTCTAGTACCAAGCAGTTTTGATCATAATGACCCTATAATACAATTTGAGATCTGGGAATGTGATGCCTCCATTTCTGTTCTTTCTTCTCACGATTGTTTTGGCAATTCTAGGTCTTTTCTGGTTCCAGATAAACATTTGTAGCTTTTGTTCTATTCTCCTAAAAACAAAACAAACAAACAAAAAAACTAGTTAGGATCTTGATGGGAATTGCATTAAATTTGTATATGGCAGTGGGTATATTCATTTTGAGGATGTTAATTCTTCCAACCCATGAACATTGCAATATCTTTCCACTTCTTTGTGTGTTTTGCCATTTCCTTGACTAGTAACTCATAATTTTCAGTATACAACTCTTGCACTTCTTTGGTTAGGTTTATTCCAAGATATTTTATTGTTTTTGTTGTTTTAGTAGAAGGAATTGTTTTGTTCTTCTTCTAACAGTGTTTGCATAAAGGAATGCCACTGCCTTTTGTGTGTTAGTTTTGTAGCCTGATACCTTACTGTATTGCCTGATAATTTCTAAAAGCTTTTTGCTGGATTCTTTAGGTTTTTCTATGTATACTATCATATCATCTGCAAAGAAGGAGAGTTTGACTTCTTCTCCAATCTTTATCCCTTTAATTCCTTGCTCCTGACTGATTGCTATGGCAAGATCTTCCAGCACTATGTTGAATAGTAATGGTGACAGTGGGCAGCCCTGTCTAGTACCTGATCTGAGAGGGAATGTTTACAGTTTTTCACTATTGAGTTTGATGTTGGCTGTAAGTTTGTTATATATGGACTCCACTGTCTTGAGAAATTTTCCATCTATTTTGATCATAAAGAGGTGTTTGATTTTGTCAAAGGCTTTCTCTGCACTTACTGATAAAACCATGTGGTTTTTGGTCTTGTTTTTATTGATGTGGTGGATCGTGTTGATTGATTTACATATATTAAACCAACCTTGCATGCCTGGGATAAACCCCACTTGGTCATGATGAATAATCTTTTTAATATACAGCTATATCTGGTTGTCTAGAATTCTGTTCAGTATTTTAGCATCTATGTTCATCAGAGATACTGGTCTGTAGTTTTCTTTTTTGGTTGTGTCCCTGTCTGCTTTTGGTATCAGAGTGATGTTGGCTTCATAGTAGCTGGAAGAGAGTATTCCTATGTCTTCAATCTTCTGGAAGACTTTTAAAAGTAGAGGTATTAGTTCTTTAAAGGTTTTGTAGAATTCATTTGTAAAACCATCTGGTCAAGGACTTTTATTCTTGGAAAGATTTTTTTATATCTGTTTCAATGTCTTTGGTTATGATTGGCCTGCTCTTATTTTCTAGTTCCTCTTTTTTTAATTTTGGAAATATGTAGGTATCTAGGAACTCATCCATTTCTTCCAGGTACTCTATCTTGGTGGCATATTGTTGTAGAAGACTTAGGTAATACGTTGGTATTTTTGTGGTGTCTGTTGTGATATCTTCTCTTTCATTTATAATCCTATTTATTTGAGTATTCTCTTTTTTGCTTTGTGAGTCTAGCTAAGGGTTTGTCAATTTATTTATCTATTTATTTATCTTTATTTATTTATTTGTTTTTTGCCTCCAGAGTTATTGTTGGGGCATGGTGCCTGCACTACGAGTACACTGCTCCTGGAGGCCATTTCTCTATTTTTTTTGTCCTTGTTGTTATTGTTATTGTTATAGCTGTTGTTGTTGTTGTTGGATAGACAGAGAGAAAGCGAAAGAGGAGGGGAAGACAAAGAGGGACAGAGAACAACAGACACCTGCATACCTCCTTCACCATTTGTGAAGCAACCTTCTTGCAGGTGGAAAGCCGGGAGCTTTAACTGGTATCCTTGCACTTTGTACGATGTGTGCTTAACCCAGTGCGCTACAACCCGGCCCCCAAGGGTTTGCTTATTTTTTTTTAAATATTTATTTTATTTATTTATTCCCTTTTGTTGCCCTTGTTGTTTTATTGTTATAGTTATTATTGTTGTTGTCGTTGTTGGATAGGACAGAGAGAAATGGAGAGAGGAGGGAAAGACAGAGAGGAGGAGAGAAAGATAGACACTTGCAGACCTGCTTCACTGCTTGTGAAGCGACTCCCCTGCAGGTGGGGAGCCGGGGTTCGAACTGGGATCCTTATGCTGCTGATTTTTTTTTTTACCCTTTCGAAGAACCAACATTTAGCTTCCTTGATCTTCTGTATGGTTTTCTTATTTTCACTGTTACTTATTTCTGCCCTAATTTTAGTTATTTCTGTCCTTCTGGTTGCTTTATGGCTCCTTAGTTCCTCTTTTTCTAAGTCTTTATGGTGGGCAATCAGGTTGTTTATTTGAGCATTTTCTCATTTCGTAATGTGTGCTTATAAGTGCGCTTATATGGCTATGAAGTTCTCTCTCAGTACTGCTTTAGCTATATATATATATCCCAAATATTTTGATAGCTCGTGTCTTCATTTTCATTGAACTTTCAAAACATTTTGATTTCCTCCCTAATTTTCTCTTTGACCCAGTAGTAGTTAAGTAGTGTACTGTTGAGTTTCCATATTTTGGGACTTTTACTAATTTTTTTTATTTATTCTTTAGTGTTAATTTAATTCCACTATGCTCTGAGAAGATGCTTGGGATGATTTCAATGCTCTTGAATTTGTTGACACTATCTTTGTGTCATATGGTCTGTTCTTGAGAATGATCCATGTGGACTTGAATAGAATGTGTATTCCAGTTTCTTGGGGTGAATGGCTCTGAAAATGTCCAATAGTTCTAGTATATCTATCTCTTCATTTAGCTCCCTCATTTCTTTATTGATTTTCTGCTTGGATGATCTGTCAAATTGAGAGTAGGGTGATTAAAATCCCCTCCTATTACTGTGTTGCTCTTAATATATTGCTATAACTCTTTAAGTAGATGTTTGATGTATTTAGATGACCTCTTATTGAGTGCATAGATGTTAATAATCCTTAAGTATTTTATTTTATTTTATTTATTTTAAGGTCTGTCGTGTCAGATATGAGAATAGCTGCTCCTGTTCTTTTTTGTCATCCATTGACCTATATGATACTTTTCCATCCTTTTACTTTGAGAGTGTGTTTGTCTTGACTTAGGTAGGATTCCTACAGACAACATATGGTTGTATTGTGTTTTCTGATCCATCTTCCTACTCTGTGCATTTTAATAGATGAATTCAGGCCATTGACATTTGCTGATATTTTAGACTGAAGATATTTTAATACCATTATTGTAGATATTTAGAATGTTCTGATATATGGCATATTTATGGTAATTTGATTGTTTATAAGGAGATCTTTCAGAACTTCTTTCAGGGCAGGTTTGGTGATAGTTGATTCCTTCAACTGTTGCTTGTCTGAGAAGGTTTTGATGCCTCCATCTAGTCTGAATGACAGTCTAGCAGCATATAGTTGTCTTGGTTAAAAATCTTTCTTACTGAGCACTCAATAGACCTCAGGCCACTCTTCTGGCCTGTAGTGTTTGTGTGGAGAAATCTGCTAATCTTGAGGGTTTTCCTCTGTAGGTGACTGTTTTTCTCTTGCAGCCTTCAGGATCCTTCCTTTATCCTTATTCTATTTCATTGTAAATATGATGTGTCTTGGTGTCTGTAAGTCTGGGTTAATTCTGTTTGGGACCCTCTGGGATTCTTGAACCTTTATGTCTTTTATGTTGTCTAGCCTAGAGAAGTTGTCATCTATTATGTCCTGTAGAATGCCTTCTTCCCCTCCCTCCCTTTCTTCCTCTGGTAGGCCTAAAATGCGTATATTGTTTCTTTTGAAGTCATCCCAGAGGTCTCTGTTGTTGTTTTCAGTATCTCTTAATCTCTTTTTGAGATCTCTTACTTCTTTTTTAGTTGTCTCTAATTCATCCTCGATATTGCTAATTCTGTCTTCAGCCTCATTGATTCTATTCTCTCTCCCCTCTACTGTTTTCTGGAGTTCATCTATTTTGTTACCCTTTTCTGATACTGCTTTAGCTTGTTCAGCTAGTTGTGTTCTTAGCTCAGCTATTTCAGCTTTCAGCTCTCTAATAACCTTGAGATAATTAGTGTTTTTTTCCAGAGTCTCATTTGTTGTTTCTACCCTTGTTTTGTGTTCTCAGGTGATCCTCACAATTTCTTATAAAAAAAAAAAACCAATAATAATTCATAGTATATCTCATTATCCATTAACATCTCTCTCTTTCATATTTTCCCTCTTTTTTTTTTGTCTCTTCCCTTTATTCCCCTTTCTTCTTACTCTCCTTCTCTGTCTCTCTATATATGGGGAGAGAGGAGAAAGAGAGAGATTCATCCATGGAGATTGCTGATAGATGCTCACTGTGAGTGCTGTTTTATTATCAGCAGTGAGGATTTGGAAAAGATTTCTGTACTTTTTGTTAAGAACAAAATAACAAGACTTTTTTTTTTTTTTTTTACAAATTTTAAGTACTAAATAATGTATTTTCATGCAACTTTTGTGCTCTGAAGTTGTTGGGTGAGAGCCAGAGGCTGGGGCCATTCTCCCCACCTACACTGATCATTCCTTTTCTTGCCTATGGTGAGCTGGTTCTTGGAGACATTTTACTCTTTGTAAAGGATATGCTTTTTCATTTGAGTACTTGATTTCTCAATTACCTCTTTGGAGGTTTCTGAAACTGAGAATTTTTAATGTATTCTGGGACATTGGGATTGTCTATAATGAGAAAAAGTGATGTGGCAAGTGAAGTTAACTTAATAAAGAGACGCCTCAGTGTAACATTTTGTCACCAAGAAGGTAAGGGCCTTCTTGAAATGCAAAGACTTATATTTGCATTAGCATAACGGATTATTTATCTTCCCAGTGAATATAGAGTGAAGATGTTACAGTCTTTGTAAGTGTACTTGCTATTACTAAAGTGAGGCTCTTTGTTTTGATTCTGGGTTTAGGGGTCAGACTCCCTCTGAAGCAGAGCTGAATTACTTGAAGACTGCCAAATCTCTGGAGATGTATGGTGTTGACCTCCATCCCGTCTACGTGAGTAACATTTAATTAACACAAAATATTTTAAGCTGATGGCATTTTCTTAAAAATGAAAACTGAAACTCCTGTAGGAATGCGGTCCTGTTGTTTACCAAACAGATGATACTTTTTCATCTATATTTTTCCAACACAAAGAATCTCTTGCGTGGGTTAAACCTTAATGAGTTTTGCATAAAAGTCTGTGATTATATTTCCATGTGTAGAAAACAATTAACTGGGCTTGAAAACACAATCTGGATAACAGTTCCAAAGGGCTTAGCTAAACGTCAAAACAATTTTAAAATGGGCTATAATTAATTGTATTCGACAGAAAACAGATTTTCCAAATATAGATTTTTATAGCTGGAAAATAGACATGAAACCTCTTGCCAGGTAAATGAGGTGTTAAGGCAACCGAGTAGGTATAATTGTTGTTGGTTTTGTTGGGTATGTAGGTTCTGTCAATATTAGGGGTAGTGTTCACTGTAGTTATTGCCATTGTACAAATAGCAACGTTTCTGCGGATTTACTTCAGTGGTTTTCAGCATTTGCATAATATAGTCAACAAATAATTAATTGCTCTGAATATGCATTGTGTACTAGACCCAGATCTTAAAAAAACTGTGAGCCATGCCTTTCTCTAAAGTTACCAGTTAATTATCCTATGCCAATGAGATAAGAATGTCACTATCTTATATCTTATTTTATAACATTTTAAAAAATCAATTATTTGTGGAAAATAAGCCAGGTGGTTTATTCTTTACAAGAAATAAATTGCTAAATTTTATAAATAGACTTAATTTTTTGCCATTTCTAATTATGGGACTCAATTTTTAAGGAACTGTGGAAAATTTTTTGTAATATAATTAGCTTCTTTTTTTATTAAAAATTTTTTTATTCCCTTTTGTTGACCTTGTTGTTTTTTTATTGTTGTAGTTATTATTGATGTCATTGTTTTTGAATAGGACAGAGAGAAATGAAGAGAGGAGGGGAAGACAGAGAGGGAAGACAGAGGAGGGGAAGACAGAGAGGAGGAGAGAAAGATAGACACCTGAAGACCTGCTTCACCACCTGTGAAGTGACTCCCCTGCAGGTGGGGAGCCGGGTGCTCGAACCGGGATCCTTACGCTGGTCCTTGTGCTTTGCTAATTCTCTTATTAATGCATTCATTTTACAGTGTCTTCTGTTCATCTGAGTTTTCTAAGAAAAAAAATCTAATTTAATTTTTATATGAATAAAGTTGGAAACATCCTGAGTATATTGTTTATGTGATGATAAAAAATACTTATTTGTGGATAGTAGTAATTCTATCATCTCTAATTAAATCACTAATTTTTAATATTACTGGCCTTTAAGAACACATAAACTTTCATGAAATAGTTCTTATTTCCTCCTATTCACATTAATCTTGTTAGGCTTTCAGTGTTTAAGAAAACACGTCAAAAAATCAGCCTTCTGCAAAGTGTTTCTGCATTGTTTTTGATGTTTATCCTGGTCCACGGTTACTTGTTTCAGGGTAGCAGTTATTTATGGCAAATGAATTAATTAGAGTTTCCCAGATATTCTTTTAATATTAAGCTTTTCAAGCTGAAATTGGGCAACAACTAGGATTCTTTCAAAACATATTATTTGGTGTTCTTTAGGACTATGATTTTTGGAGACTGTTATTTGACCTTACCATAGAAATAAGATTAATGGGACTGGGTGGTGGTGCACCTGGTTAAGAACATGTGTTACAGTGTACAAGAACCCAGGTTTGAGCCCCCAGTCCCCACCTGTAGGGGGAAGCTTCATGAATGGTGAAGTAGGGCTGCAGGTGTGTCTCTGTCTCTCTCCCTATCTTCCCCTTCCCTCTTAATTTCTGACTGTCTCTATCCAGTAATAAATAAAGATAATAAAGAAATTTTAAAAAAAGAAATAAAATTAATGAGTCAGTTCTACACATATTATTGATACCTACCTTATAACTTTCATTCCAGAATCCTTTTCTATTTTAATTGAGATTTTGTCACTGCCTGTAACTTAAGGGTCTCCATTCTGTGCTAGAACAGCTTGTATTTTCATCTTTTTGAGCATTGTGAGTCACAAGCAGCAGTAGGGAGAAGCATCATAGAAACCTCAGAAAACATAAATGCGTTGGTATTAAGCTTACAGCTTTTCTGGGTAGAATGGTGGTGAGCCAGGTCTAGTGATAGTCCACATCAGTAAGTAAAAGCACTGGAAGTGACCCTGGAGAGAAAACAAGTGGTTCTCAGTTTTCTGACTGCACAGGGCATCAGTTTGGGCTTGGGAGATAGTGTAACTAGTTATGCAAAAAAACTGTCATGCCTGAATCTCTGAGGTGCCGGGTCCTCAGAACTACCATAAGCCAAAGCTGAGCAGTGCTCTATTCTCTCTCTCTCTGTCTCTGTCTCTGTCTCTCTCTCTCAAAGACAATATTCAAAAATAAAAGAGAGCTGGGGGGAGTTGGGCAGTAGCACAGGTGGTTAAGTGCACATGGCGCAAAGCGCAAGGACCTGTGTAAGGACCCCGGTTCGAGACCCGGCTACCCATCTGCAGGGGAGTCGCTTCACAAGTGGTGAAGCAGGTCTGCAGTTGTCTATCTTTCTCTCCCCCTTTCTGTCTTCCCCTCCTCTTTCCATTTCTCTCTGTTCTATCCAATAACAACAACAATAATAACTACATCAATAAAACAACAAGGGCAACAAAAGGGCATAAATAAATAAATATTAAAAGGAGAGAGAGAGAGAGAGCTGGGGAGATAACAGTGCTTATACAAAAGACTTTAATGTCTGAAGCTCTGAGGTTCCAGGTTCAATCCCTAGCACCACTATAAACCAGAGCTGAGCAGTTCTCTGGTATCTTTCTCATTCTCTCTTAAAAATACATAAAATAAAAATAAAACTTCTAAAAGATTTATTAAAAGAAGAAGAAAAAGAATCAGGTGAACCTCTGATCTGTGTTTGAAAGGTGGGCCCCTTCACTATTGATGAAGTTAACTGATTTCATTATTGCCCAGGAATAAGCATTTTAAGTCACACAGGTGATTCTAGTTAGTGTGTATCAGGGTTAAACACTTCTTTGGAAGCAACATGGGATGAGTTATCTATGGTCCGATTGGTGATCCAGGTCCACAAATGACCTAAAGTCACAAGTTTGAATACACTAAGAAAATTCTTCTTTAAATTTTGGAAAAGAATGGGAAGCAAATTATCTACCATCACAGCTGAGTTTGCCTTCCATGTTGGTGTCTTTCAAAAACAAGATCCAGTATTATTGCAAAAATTATGTTTGTGTGGCTAATTATGGTTAACAAAGAGCTCTTACATGAGTAAATTCTTATTATAGGCATATGTTTGTTTTTGCAGGGAGAAAACAAATCTGAATATTTTTTAGGATTAACTCCTGTTGGTGTAGTTGTGTACAAGAATAAAAAGCAAGTAGGGAAATATTTCTGGTGAGTATAACTTGAGGGTAGAATTGGTGTTAAAGTTATATACATTGGACTATGGGACTTCTATGCCAGTAAAATAGGGAAAAGAAAACATGTATTTTAGTGGTTGATAAATGAATGAGTGAAATTAGGTATAAACTTTCTCCCAGTGGACCTCAGTACATAGTTTCTCTATAAATTCCCTCCCAGTACTGTGGTTCTGGACTTGTCCATGGAACCTATGTATAGTACATGCCTTACCTATCCCAGTGTGTGGTAGTGTGTTGTAGGTCCAGGCCTGATGAGGTCTGATTGTATATGAGCTGGGATCTGAGAGAGGTTGAGAAGCCTCTAGCTTTATACGGTGTCTGAGAAGGTTATGTCATTATCAGGGTCTGGGGATTCTATACATTTGTCTGCACTCATGGAGAAGCATAGGAGAACGAAATTTTGTCCAGGAAGATGTCTAGAAAACAAGAACATATAGGGAGCTCTGCACTATTGCAGTAGTCTACAAAGGGTCCAATACTTCTCTGGGTTTCTGAAACATTATTTTTTTTAATATTTAGTTATTCCCTTTTGTTGCCCTTGTTGTTTTTATTGTTGTAATTATTATTGTTATTTTTGATGTCATTGTTGTTGGATAGGACAGAGAGAAATTGAGAGATGATGGGAGGCAGAGGGGGAAAGAAAGATAGACACCTGCAGACTTGCTTCACTGCTTGTGAAGTGACTCCCCTGCAGGTGGGGTCCTGGGGGCTCAAACCAGGATCCTCGCGCTGGTCCTTACACTTTGCACCATCTGCGCTTAACCTGCTGTGCTACCACTCAACTCCCAATATTATTATTTTAAAGAAAAACTGCTTGGGACTGGGCTGTGCTGCGCTGCACTGCCTTGAACGCATGTCACAATATGGAAGAACTCAAGTTCTAGCCTACAGTCCCTACCTATAAGGGGGAAAGCTTCACAAGCAGGAAGTTGTACTGCGGCTCTCTTACCTTTCTCTCTCCCTTGCTACCTCTCCCTTCCTCTTGACTGCTCTCTGTTGACATCCAATAAGTAATAAAAAATAAAGAGGGGCAGGGGTAGATTGCATAATGGTTATGCAAAGAGACTTTCATGCCTGAGGCTCCATAGTCCCAGGTTCAATCCCCTGCACCACCATAAACCAGAGCTGGGCAGTCCTCTGGTAAAAATAATAAAATTAATTAATAAATTAAAGAAAATATACTACCAGCATCTCTTGGTTTTTTTTGTTTGTTTGTTTTTAAATTTTTTTATATTTATTTATTTTCCCTTTTGTTGCCCTTGTTGTTTAATGCTGTTGTGGTTGTTGATGTCGTTGTTGCTGGATAGGACAGAGAGAAATGGAGAGAGGAGGGGAAGACAGAGACGAGGAGAGAAAGATAGACACCTGCAGACCTGCTTCACCGCTTGTGAAGCGACTCTCCTGCAGGTGGGGAGCCAGGGGCTTGAACCAGGATCCTTACACTGGTCCTTGTGCTTTGTGCCACGTGCGCTTTACCCGCTGCACCACCGCCTGACTCCCTCTTTTGTTTTTTAGGCCTCGGATTATGAAGGTTCACTTCAAAGAGACACAGTATGAACTCAGAGTTCTGGGAAAAGATGTAAGTTGGTTGTTTAGCACTTGAGCTAACTGAGAAGTGACATCTTGTCTGTTCACTTATAAATTAAAAGACACTACGAAATAAAGCAGCTACAATTGCATGAACCAGGTTAATCCAGCTTCTTCTAAAGAAAGGGACAGTGCTAGGGAAATAAGTAGAAATGTGTGAGTTGATAGTGTAGAAGTGTCATTTTTGCTTTAGCAAAGGATGAAAAAAAAATACCTTTCTAGGGTAGAAGTAAGACTAGCAAGTGACTATCGTTACTGATATAATTTGGTCCTTGATGATGTCTTACATAGGATTCATATAATCAGAAAGTGCACTGCATATGCGATACAAAGTTTTGTTCCCAAGTAAATTAAGCAATCTATAAGGAGTCACTCTTCTGCTTTTTCAGTGATTGAGCATGAAAGATAAAACAAATGGAAATGTAATAAGTACTAAGTAAGATACCGCCTAGCCCATAAAATTCCAATTTTTAAAATAAACAATTATGTAAAACCTTACAGTTATTCTCAATTGTCAGATTTTGAGGATATCCAAATGTATTATTTATCTCCAGACCATCAGTATTAAAAGATATGCTAATACATGATCGGATAGGATCATTTCAAAAATAGAGTAATTAAATAGTAGTTTACACAATTTTCTGTTTCTTATCATTAGTTTCATAATACAAAGAATACAGTTTGTTAAATACACTGAGAACAACATCTCTTAAGTTTTAAAGATTATAATAGACTTTTCCTGGAAGCATTACTATTAGCATTTTCCCCCTAATACTTGCTATTGTTGTGAAATCCTTTAGTAAACTATTTTATGTTATAATTACATGACCTTAAAATTAAGTCTTCTGTTACAGAATGGTAAATATTCAGTAAAGTCACCTGGACTGTCTACTTCTTACATTTCTTCACTACTAAGTGAAAACAGCAACAAAATTGGTATCATGTTATTTCACTGACAGTCCTCATGATATGGCCTAGTTTCCTATACAGTTGGGTCAGGCTTTGTCCTCTGCAGCTTTGAGAAGAAAAAGCTCTTGCAGATGACCTGAGGCTCTGGCCTCTCCTGCATCTTCAGACTAGTACCAGGGATGTGTAGTAACATGGTAAAGCAGGCTTGAAAAAAAATCAAAGGAATTTATTATTTTGATGATGATGATGATTAAATGGCAGTCTAAACATTCTATTTCCTGAATAGTCTTGCTCTATGGAGGCTTTTTCTCATCAGGTCACCTCTCTGTGAAGCAATGATTTACATAATGGCAGAATTAAGCTGATTATTATGGAGGCCTCACTGTAATCACAGATTAATAAAAAAAAAAAAAAAACAGCCTCCTGAAACCTATCACCTGGAAAAGTAATCACCATTGGCTTGAAAAAAAAATTGAAATGCTGATTCTGCTAGTTTTCTGGTTGGTTGGTCTGGTCAGGAAGACTTAATTCAGAGCTGTTAGGGCCAAATTCAGAGCTTCAGTTTTCAAAAGATCAGCAGTGCTTTACAGGGAAAGGATTTTACTGGCTTCACATTCTGTTACTAGCTCTATCCAGTTCCCCCTTTTTTTTTCCTGCCTCCAGGGTTGTTGCTGGGGCTTGGTGCCTGCACTACAAATCCACTGTTCCTGGCAACCATATTTTTTTCCATTGTTGTTGCTGTTATTGCTACTGTTGTTGTTGTTGGATAGGACAGAGAGAAATGTAGAGAGGAGGGGAAGACAGAGGGGGAGAGAAGGATAGACACCTGCAGACCTGCTTCACCTCTTGTGAAGCAAGCCCCCTGCAAGTGGTGAGCCCAGAGCTCTAATTGGGATCTTTGTGCAGTCCTTGCACTTCGCACCATCCTTGCACTTCACCATGTACACTTAACCCACCGAGCTACTGCCCCACCCCCACCCCATTCCAGTTCCACTTTTTAATATCAGCTTTGCCCAGTATAATACATTGACACATCTTGATAAATAATAACAATGTATTAAATGTGGTTTAGTCTGTTCATATAGTGTTTGCATCCACCAGTAATCCTGTGTTTCTTGGATATATCTTAATGAGTTTTATAAATAGTTATCTATAGCAGAATACTCGTATTACCAAAATTTATTCCCCTCATAGATCCAGATGCTAGTTATTATAAGTGCTTTTGTGTATTTAAAGTGTAGAAATTGCTAGGGTGGTTTAAATAATACTAAATAGAAAAATTAAAACATCTTTTTTTCAAATCATTTTGGGGAAGTTATGGTTTATAGTACAGTTGTTGATATATGGGTACAATTTCTCATCTCCCTTATAGGTGTCTGCAGAAACCTCCACCCCCAATAGGTTCTTTTCCATCAAAACAGGCAAGGGCCCCAATGCCCTCTCACACCTTCCCTTTCTCCTTCCTCTGAGTTCTTTGCTTTAGTACATCTTACATAAACACTAGAAAAATCTGGAAAATACACTGTGAAGAAGAAAACTGAAATTATTCATTACTTTAAAATTCAGAGACAAATTAATACCAATATTCATAATACTAGTACTATTTCTTTCAGATTTTGCCTATTAGAATATATAATGTATTTTTATATGTTACAATATTTTTTTATGATTTTATATGTAGTTTTTGTACTTATTATAACATATACATTTCCCTTTCCTTTACTACTGCTATTTGTATCTGCACAGTGTTTGATAAGTTCTGTGTTTGTTTGCTTGCTTTTTGATACTAGGGTTAATGCATTAAAGATTTCAGGTGAGGTAATATGATGCGATTAAAAAAGAGTTTGAGGGGAATGTGAGGGAGAAGATGGTCTGAAAACTGCAGTGGGCAGCAGGGAGATTTCTACCCTACTTTCCCTACTTTGGGGCTTAGGATTAACAATAAGTTGAGGACTAAGGCACAGTGGTTTCCTGGTGGTGGGGATGGGAGGGTGGAGAATCAGGTCTTTTTAAAATTTATTTATAAAATAAAAATAGAAAATATTAATAAAACCATAGGATAAGAGCGGTCAAATTCCACACAGTTCCCACCACCACAGTTCCATATCCCATCCCCTGCACTAGAAGCTTTCCTTTTCTTTATCTCTCTGGGAGTATGGACCCAGAATGGATCATTAGGGGGTGCAGAAGGTGGAAGGTCTGGCTTCTGTAATTGCATCTCCATTGAACATGGGTGATGGCAAGTCGATCAGTACTCCTGGCCTATTAGTGTCTTTTCCTAGTGGGGCAGGACTCCGGAGAGATGGGGTTCCAGGGTACATTGGTGAGGTTGTCTGCCTGGGGCAGTCATGTTGCCATCATGTTAGCATCTTCAATCAAGTTTCTACTGGCACTTGGAGTAGAAGCAATGTAACAGAATAGCCAGAGGATTTGCTAATGCCAATGGGCACGTGAAAGGAGGGTTTGGGAGTTGGATAGCAGTATGAGAAAGCTCAAATCAGGGCTTATGCTTAACATCATTTAGGGGTGACTGACATAAACAGAAATGAAGACCATTAAGAGACCCAGTGAATTCAAGGAAGATGATAATAGTAAAGCTCTAAGAGTCATGGGAACAAGGGCTAGTTTCCATGCTTGCTATCTACCTGATGAGGTAGAAGGCCTCAGACAAGGCTTAAGTCTGCTGGTTCTGTTTTACCACTTGTGGGAAAAGGCTGCTCAGTCCTTCATGCTGCACTTACTCTTTACTCCGCCTGGTGGGTGAAGAGTGATAGGAAAACTAGTGCTAGACTCTACCCACTGAGTTTAGATTTGCATTTCTGAAAGAGGACCCTGGCTGTAGGGTGAGCATTCAGACAAGAATAGGGGCAGGCATGTTCAGCGGGGAAGCAATTACAGAAGCCAGACCTTTCACCTTCTGCATTCCATAATTATCCTGGGTCCATACTGTCACAGGGAAAAAGAATAGGAAAGCTATCAAGGTGGTGATGGGGGGTGGGGGGATTGGGTGCAGAGTTCTGGTGGTGAGAATTATGTGGAATTGTACCCCTCTTATCTTATGGTCTTGTCAATGTTTCCATTTAAATAATAATAATAATAATAAAAAGAACAGGGACAGGCAACTCAGGAGACAACATACCAAAGGAATAAAGAAAGGTAGTCATCTCAAGGATGAAGAGAAATGGGCATATTGGGGAAAGGGGCCATTTGGGATTTAAACTTAACATCTAGTTTATAGCAAATTAAATTTCTTTTATCAAAGATAGAAGAAATTAAGATTATACCCAAGTTTCTGAACCGGACAGTACACAACCCTTCAACAATAACCCCAGAAGTTGGCATATAGTAAACACACTTGTGAAATATATGAAAGAATGAATAAATAATATTGTGATTACTTATTATGAAATTAAACTCAGCTATGCTTACCAGTGTGACAGGATATAGAACCAAAATGTTCCTGGAAACTGTGGCCATGAGTAATGAGACCAACTTTGGCTGAACTTTCAAGCCTGCTCTGTACAGGGGATGACGGCCAGGAGTAGTTGTCACTATTTGTCAACAAGCCTCACTTACAGAGCATGTGTGTGGGCGGGGAGGGGGGGGGTTCTTTCACATTTTAAGTGGCACTATACATTTTACAATTTAAAGAAAATTCCAAATTTACAAAAAGTTGCAAAATTGAAAATACTGCAAGGTCAACCTATAATTGTATTCAATTATGAACATTTTGCTCCATTTCCTTTTCATTTCTGTAATGCACACACAGAGCTACTTTCTAAATGACTTAAGTGTACATTTCATGCGTCATGTGTCTCTAAATACTTCAGTGTGGATTTCCTGTGGATAAGGATATCTCTGTTACCACAGTGGCTATCAGCTTAATAAATTTATGTTGATAGACTTTTATAATCTACTTTTCATATTCCAGTTTTGTTGGTTGACCTAATAATGTCTTTTATATTTTCCCCCTACTCCGTCCTTTAATCTGGAACATTTTCACAGCTTCTTTATTTTGTATGACATTGGCATTTTTGAAGAACACATTCTTACCCCCATTTTAAAAATAGAAAGCTTCTAATTTTATATTTGTCTGACATTTCCTTGTGATTAGACTGAGGCTCTGTGTTCTCAGCTGGAAAGCTGCATGTGTGACCTCCTGTCCTTCTTGGGGTTTCACATCTGGAGTGCATGATGACCATCTGTCTCTTGCTGGTTAAGTTTGATCACCAGTCACAGTGTTGCCTGACTTCTCCACTGTATAATTACATTTGTTGGGTTTTTTCCTCCCTATTGCAACTCATAACTAAGCTGTGGGGAGACATTTTAAATCAATGCAAACACCTTGCTCCTCTTCAGAATTTCCATATGTATTTAGCATTCACTGAGGATTGTTACTTATCCAGTTTGTTTTTATTTTTCCTTCATTCTGATGCTTTCAAAATGCTGGTATTCTTGCTTTCCCACTCCCTCTGCACTTAACAGTTAGCCTTTGGCTGTGACCAAGAGTCCCATTGTCTCTCTCTCTTTTTTTTTTAAGTTATCTGTTATAGGTTTGGACTTAATAATTTTTTTCCCCTTGGCGCACATTAGTGTGCCTGACCACACCAATAATAACTTTTTTCTTGATTTGGGCAGTAGGAACCTCTTTAATTTGACTCCTGAGCCCCTTCAACATGCCTCTGATATTTTTTGGCACCTTCCTCTCCTTCTCCTTCTCCTTCTCCTTCTCCTTCTCCTTCTCCTCCTCCTCCTCCTCCTCCTCCTCCTCCTCCTCCTTCTCCTTCTCCTTCTCCTCCTTCCCCTCCTCCTTCTCCCTCCTCCTTCTCCTTCTCCTCCTCCTCCTCCTTCTCCTCCTCCTCCTCCTCCACCTTGTCCTTTATAATTTGGTGTTTCAGGTACACCTTGGACCTACCTACATCACCTCAGGTATTAGTCATTTCTCCAAGGGAATGGACATGATCTGCATGCTAAGTGTGATCATTGCTACTGATGTGACTTAACTTCTTGACTGAGAGAATAGAGTCAAACACCTTGTTGATAATTTACTTGGCCTTGTCCTCCCTCATATCACTGTGCTTATGGTTTTCATTTCAGATCATTTACTGTTTCAGTTTGCTTTCAGTCTCCTTTGCATCCTTAATTATTTTATTATATTTTGAGAACAGAGAAGATTAACGTGCTTCTAAAAGTCACATCTATACAAAAAGGCACACAGTAAAGTATCACAGTAAAGAATTCTGTTTGCTGTCAGTGATGGCCTCTCACCCTTTCTTGTAGCCAGTCAACTTCACTGGTGTATGGTTTGACGTTACGATTTCTTTTTTTTTTTTAGACAAATA
This sequence comes from Erinaceus europaeus, assembly GCF_950295315.1. NCBI lineage: Eukaryota > Metazoa > Chordata > Mammalia > Eulipotyphla > Erinaceidae > Erinaceus > Erinaceus europaeus. The sequence goes on along the minus strand of NC_080172.1, from coordinate 36,869,279 downwards.
TAGGGGACCAGGTGGTGGCGCACCTGGTTGAGCACACATGTTACAATGTACAAGGACCTGGGTTTGAGACCCCAGTCCCCACCTACAAAAGGAAAGTTTTGCAAGTATTGAAGCAGTGTCACAGATTTCTCTCTATCTCCCCCTTCCCTGTTGATTTCTGGTTGTCTCTATCCCATAAAAAAAAAACAGTAAAATTTTGAAAAGACAAATATATATTTTGATAGAGACAGAGAAGCCAGAGAGGGAGGGAGGGACAAAAGGATGGAGGGAGAGAGAGACAGACAGACAGAGACACGATAACACCAAAGCTTCCTTTAGTATCATGGGGCCAGGTTTGAATCTGAGTTGAATGTGTGCAAAAAAGCACATTAAGCAACTATTTCACTAACCCAACAAGCATATTCTTCATGTTTTCTGTTTTTCTCATTTAACAGATAGTGAGCTGTGTATGTATTCGCACTTTTTCTTTCAGTTGGTACTTCTTAAATCTCTATGTCAAGTCCATTGAGAACTTACTTATTCTTCTCTATGACTATGTAGTATTCCACTTAAATGCATGTGTCATATTTATTCAGCCTTTTCTCATGCTCGGAAATTTAGATAGTTTCCAGTAGTTTACATTTGCAACTTTTTTCTTTAATCAAAATTTTTTTTGGGGGGAAGAGCATTTTTTTTTTTTTACAAATTTCAAGGAGTAGAATTACTCATTAAATGATAAGTGCATATGTAGTTGAAAACAGCAACAAAAGGAGATCATCTAGAATCCTGTATTTATATATCTTTCAATTCCTTCTTTTTTTTTTTTTTTTTTTTATCAGAGCACTGCTCAGCTCTGACTAATGGTGATGCAGGAATTGAACCTGGGCCTTTGCAGACTCAGGCATGAGCACAACCATTTTGATATCTCCCACACCCGAATTTCTTTTTTTCCCTTAAATAGATATTTTATTTATTTTTTAATGAAAGACTCAGAAAGACAGAGAAAGAGAGACCAAAGCACTGGTCAGCTCTGGTTTATGGTGATTTTGGGGATTGAACCTGGAAGACCAGACCCTCAAGCTTGAAAGTCATTTGTATGACCATTATGCTGTCTCCTCAACCCTGAATTTCCTCAACTATGAAGCATCATAAGCTCAACACAATAAATAGTTTTCAGAGTTTACTGAAGCATGTTATAAATATTCTCTAATGCATTGGCTCTTGTTTCTCTTTGGCCTTTTATTTTTTTAAAAAATATATATATATTTTTTAATTATGAGAAATTGAGAGACCATTCAGCTTTGGTATTGAATTTGTGAATTCTGAGGCCTAAAGCATATATGTTAGTTGGCGCTCACACAGACTGAGATACTCCCTAACTTACATTTCTCCCTCTCTCTCTTTTTTTTTTAAATTTTATTTATTTATTTTCCCTTTTGTTGCACTTGTTTTTATTGTTGTAGTTATTATTGTTGTTGTTGATGTCATTGTTGTTAGGACAGAGAGAAATGGAGAGAGGAGGGGAAGACAGAGGGTGAGAGAAAGATAGACATCTGCAGACTGCTTCACCGCCTGTGAAGCAACGCCCCTGCACGTGGGGAGCCGGGTGCTCGGACTGGGATCCTTACTCTGGTCCCTGAGCTTCGCACCACGTGCGCTTAACCCGCTGAGCTACCGCCCGACTCCCCTCTCTCTCTTTTTAAATATTTATTTATTTATTCCCTTTTGTTGTCCTTGTTGTTTTATTGTTGTAGTTATTATTATTGTTGTTATTGATGTTGTTGTTGTTGGATAGGACAGAGAGAAATGGAGAGAGAAGGGGAAGACAGAGAGGGGAGAGAAAGATAAGACACCTGGAGACCTGCTTCACCTGTAGGTGAGTCGACTCCCCTGTAGGTGGGGATCCGGGGGGGCTTGATTACTCTGGTCCTTGCTTCGCACCAAGAGCGCTTAACCCACTGCGTTATCGCCAACTCCCTCCTATTTTAAACTTTTAAATGAAGTAGTCAGTTTACAACTACATATAATTTTTTTATTTATTCCCTTTTGTTATCCTTGTTGTTTTATTGTTGTAGTTATTGTTGTTGTTATTGATGTCATTGTTGTTGGATAGGACAGAGAGAAATGGAGGAGGGGAAGACAGAGAGGGCTCCCCCTAGACAGACACCTGCAGACCTGCTTCACCGCTTGTGAAGCGATTCCCCTGCTGGTGGGGAGCTGGGTACATTTCTCTTTAATTTTCAGAAGGAAGAGAGAAAAATGAGATGAAATGTAATTTAACACATAATTTCCAAATCTACAACTTATATTTCTGTAAATTAAAGGGTTACATAAAGTATTCACCAGGAAACCTGTAAAACTTGTTTAAAAAAATATTTCCTGGAGTTGGGGTGGTAGCGCAATGGGTTAAGCGCACATGGTGGAAGCATAAGGACCTGCTTAAGAGTCCCGGTTTGAGCTCTGTCTTCCCCTTCTCTCTCCATTTCTCTCAGTACTATCCAACAACAACGACATCAATAGCAACAACAATAACTACAACAACAACATTAAACAACAAGGGCAACAAAAGGGAAAAAATAGCCTCTGGGAGCAGTGGATTCCTGGTACAGGCACCGAGCCCCAGCAATAACCCTGGAGGCAAAAAAAAACCACTTTTCCCATTTTGCGCACATTTTCAGTATAACTGACACCACTGAAAAGATAAAGCTAGAATACTTTTACTGTTTTTTTTTCCATTTATAATATAGCATAGAAATGTCTGTTTTTGGGGTGTGTGTGTGTGTGTTTGTGATTGTGTGTGATTGTTTGTGGGGGGATAATTTCAGTTATCCCTCTGCACTGACAATTTTGTGCTTATTCATAGAAATCTCATTCCAGATGTATTTCTTTTTTCCCCCATTTTTGTTGCCCTTGTTTATCGTCGTTGTTGTTATTATTGTTGTTATTGCTTTTGTCACTGTAGGATAGGACAGAGAGAAATCAAGAGGAGGGGAAGACAGAGAGGGGAGAGAAAGACACCCGCAGACCTGCTTCACCACCTGTGAAGGGAACCCCCTGCAGGTGGGGAGCCGGGGGCTCGAACCAGGATCCTGATGCTGGTTCATGTGCTTTGCACCATGTATGCTGAACCTGCTGCGCCACTGCCTAGCACCCTCCAGATGTATTTCTACATTTAAACTTCAGGGTTTTGTTTTGTTTTATTTAAAGTTAGATTAGCAATTATGTAATTTCAAAGAGTTTGTGGTTTGTTATCTTACTTAGTACTTATTACATTTTACTTTGTTTCCTATTCAGTTTTTTAAAATAAATGGGATCTCTTGCAAAATTAGAATAATCTCTTAATATTGTCTTTGTTCCTTATGTACTAAATAAAGAGAATTAAGTAAGGGACTGAAGAGACAGCATAATGGTTGTGCAAATGACTTTCATGTCATTTCATGAGGCTCTCAGTTCCCAGGTTCAATCCCCAGTATCACCATAAGCCAGAGCTGAGCAGTGCTCCAGTAAAAAAGAGGGGCATGGGGAATTAAGTAACTTCTGGCAGTTAATGGTTATTGTACACCTGTTAGATGCTATTTTACATAAATGTCATTTAAATAATTTAATAACTGGACACAGAATAGAAAACCTTATAGGCTTACACATGTTAATAAATGTTCTTGAATTATATTGCTGTGGTGGTTATTAATTTAAGTGTGACCTACCTATTACTGAAAGTAATACAGTTAATAACTGAATTTATGAGCATCTCCTTCTTACAGGGAGTTTATTTCCATTCAGTCAGTCATTTTCGTGTTTAGGTGCCCTCTTATCACAGAACAGTTTGTAGTGCTACTTCAGTGCCATCACACTGGTTATCCATGGACCTGGGGCAATACAGAAGTAGGCAGGGTGATGACACTATGATTTTAATGGGGCTTATATTTTGCAATTTAAACTAGCTCCATATGGTTTTGTGAGACTCTCCAAAAGTAGCTTGAAATAATTATTCAAGAGTTAATTATTCTTTGTTTTATGTGTTAACTTTAATCTCTCTGCTTACTTGAATTTCTAGTAGATAGAGGTTGACTGAAGAATATTATATTCAGTGATTCATATTCTCTCTTCTCCCTCAGTGCAATGAAACCTCCTTCTTTTTTGAAGCTCGAAGTAAAACTGCCTGCAAACATCTCTGGAAGTGTAGTGTAGAGCATCATACATTTTTTAGGTATGTTAATGTGAAAGTTTTGTTCATTGAACATTGCATTTGTTTTTATAGGAAGAATTTTCTCTACAAGTAGAAACTTGGGAAATTTTTCTCTGGTACTAATTTTTTTCATCTACCTAATTCTCTGGAACATATTAATACAGGCATGTGCATATGTACAGACACTTTATTTGCTCAGCTATAAGCAAGATTCAAAGGTGATTTTATATATATATATATATATATATATATGTAAAAAGTAAAGGTTTGGTATTGGTGTAAATTAAGTATTCTGGCATGCACATGCCAAATGCAAAATGTGTATTGACCAAATAGAGGGGGGAGACAGGAGACTAACTGGAATCAGATCAAGGATGATGTCTGCAGAAGTCCATGAAAATTTAGTGTTTAAGGGGACTGGACAATAGCTCACCTGGCTAAGTGCATATAGTATTATGTGCAAGGACCCACTCAAGGATCCGGGTTCAAATCTCTCCCCACGTGCAGAGGAAACGTTTCACAAGCAATGAAGCAGGTCTGTAGGTGTCTATCTTTCTCTTTGCCCCTCTGTTTCCCCCTCTTCTCTCAACTTCTCTCTATCCTATCAGATAAAGTGGGGGGAGGGAGGGAAAAAATGGCCACCAAGAGATGTGGATTTGTAGTGCTGGCACTGAACCCCAGTGATAACCCTGGAGGTAATATAAAATGAAATTAGTGTTTAAAGGAAAGGGTGGATGAAGTCACCTATGGAGAAAGTAAAGAAAGAAATCCAAGAACTGAATTTTGCTACTCTCCCAACATTTAGAGAACAAGGACAGCCAGTCACAAAGCATGAATGGAGTAACTGGGGGTTGGAGTTGAGCTGAACAAGTGGATAGTTGGGAGGGGGGAGGGGGATGAGGGTGGAAAATTTCATGATAAATAAGGAACTGACAACTGCATTATGTTATTGAGAGGCCATACAAACTGAGAATAAAAAGCTGACCATTGGAATGTAGAGACACTTTGTTTCATATCTTTATAGTCCAAAGATAAAACTAAATGTTATCCAGGTGATATGAATTTTATATTTTTAAATTCAAAATCAGATCAGTTCTCTTCTTCCTATTTGATATGCATAGGAAATTTTTCTTAAACAGCATACTTTTGAAGTATTATTTCAAAATAACCAATGCCCTTTATACAGTTTATACAAGAAGTGGGATATAGCACAGAAAGCCTGAAACATTTCCTCCAGCCAGTGGGTTTGGGCCAAGGAGCTCCCCATCCAGTTTCCAGTTGTTATTGAAAGCTTTCCTAGGCGCTGAGTAGATACCTCATAGTTATACATTGGATCGACCTTCTCGTGGTGCATCCCGTGAGTACCCATTCATTGGAGAAACTGACGATCCTTCCTAGCCGACTGAATCCACATGGATCCCAGTCACTTTCAAAGCCAGCAACAAGAAGCTCCTGACAGCTTTCAGCTTGACCTGTTGACTGGCTATGGAAGAAGGGCAAACGCTAGAAGAAGAAGTTATACAAAAAGACTTTTTTGCCTGAGACTCCAAAATCCCAGATTCATTTTCCCCTGCACAACTGAAAGTCAGAGTTTAGCAATACACTGGTTAGTTAGTTAGTTAGTTAGTTAATGAGTTAACTAATTAATTAAAGTAAAGCTTTCCTAAAAAGGGAAGTAGTAGAGTGTATTGTACTAAGAGGGAGCTATCTACCACATTAAATGTTGCTATCTGCTGTCAGCATTGTGATATGAGTAAATCTACATAGTGACAAAACTCCCAAGATAAAAAAAGAAGTAGATAAGTTGAGTGTCACAGTGAGTAGATAGCATAATGGTTATGCAAAGAGACTCTTGTGCCTAAGGCTCCAAAGTCCTAGGTTCAGTCCCCCTGTACCACCATAAGCCAGAGCTGAGCAGCACTCTGGAGGAAGGAAGGAAGGAAGGAAGGAAGGAAGGAAGGAAGGAAGGAAGGAAGGAAGGAAAAGAAACGAAGAAAAAAGGAAGAAAGAGAGAGAATAAAGTAAGGAAGGAAGTTGAGAGTCTGAATGGTGGCTTACCTAGGAGAACATAATGTCACCATATGTAGGGGCCCAGGTTTAAGCTCCCAGTCTCCACCTGCAGTGAAGAAGCTTAACAAGCTATGGAGCAGTGATATAGGTGTCTCTATTTCTCTCTTCTTCACCCTCCCTCTCATTCTCTGTACCTCACTCTTACCCATTATCCAAAAGAAAGTTAAATGTCTACCATGCCTAATGAGTCATGTAGGCATCAATACCCAATGTTAACCCTAGTGGCAAAGAGAGAGAGAAAGATAAATAGATAGATAGATAGATAGATAGATAGATAGATAGATGATAGAAAGTAATTTAACTCATAATGAAAACTCCCTAGGGCAATGGTGTACATAAAAGTCTTCAAGGAGTACAAGAATTTTTTTTTTATCACAACACACTACATATATATATGCACATATATAAATATCTTTAGAGTATTATTGTATTTCAAATATTAGTGTAAAACAATTGATTACTATTTCCTACCAATATGTAGAAAAAGTAAAATATCTGACTAGTTATTAAACTGTTTTGCACTAGTATAACTTCCATATAACTTTTCATAAATGTGTTTATTTTCTTGTGTCTATACTTATGAGATATTATCTGATTTTCTTTTAAAAACATATTAGAATGCCAGAAAATGAATCTAATTCGTTATCAAGAAAATTCAGCAAGTTTGGATCCATGAGTTATAAACATCGATACAGGTAAAATATAATTTTTCCTTGGTATGTGTATCTATCTCTGTATGTGGGGAATAAAAAGGTTTAATTTATCTCTTTGCATAAAGTAAATTAAAGTTTGTGAATTAATTTTTCCATAGTTTCATATATTTTATAAGCATGTCAGTTTAGCAAAATATATTTCCAAGTTTAATTATACTTTCTATCTGTATTAGTGTTATTTAGCTTAAAGACTTTTAGAATATAATAGATCTTACTTTCTTCAGAATTTCACCTTGATAGAATTATCACTTATTTTTAATTATGTTGTGAGTATAAAACAAAATGTATCTCTGACTAGTAGCTGAATGTTTTCTTAGAACTTTCAGTTGATTTCCATTTTCTCAAAGTATGTGTTTGTTATGAATCGAATCGTGTATCCCACAGCATAAATTCTAGGTATATTAATGCTAGCTACTGTAAACTTTATTGAGCAGTTAATAAATAACATCTATATGCTGAATGCTCTCCATTTAAGCTTCATTTTTAATTATGATAATATTCTGTAATTTTATCCTTATTAATATGTGCAGAAAGTAAGGCTCAGATAAGCCAAATTCTTTCTCAAGGTGGAGAAGCAGTGAAATGGGATCCACCTTGCAGGGCATCTAACTCTTTTTTTTTTTTTTTTCCATCTAACTCTTGAGCCAGTGCTAGTAACCGATAAACTGCTGATATGCTATGATGAAAAGATGGAATTGTCATGCAACTCAGTGTTTCTGTGTCTTTTTCTAATACTAGCATTAAAAATGGGAGCTAAGGGGGCCAGGCAGTGGCATACTGGGTTAAATGCACATAGTACAAAATGCAAGGACCTGTACAAGAATCCCAATTCAAGCCCCTGGCTCCCCACCTGCAGGGGGTTGCTTCAAAAGCAATGAAGCAGGTCTTCAGGTGTCTTAACTTTCTCTTCCACTCTCTGTCTTCCCCTCCCCTCCCAATTTCTCTCTGTCCTAACCAAAGGGAAAAAAAAATAGAAAAAAATTGTCACAGGAGCAGTGTATTCATAGTACAGGCACTGAGCCTCAATGATAACACTGGAGGCAAAAAAAAAAAGGGGGGGGGGAGTTAATATCAAATTAAAAAATTTCCAGAATTTGAATTTATTTTACTTGTTTTAATATGTTCTGCTTGCAGGAGAACCTGTGGTATGCTAAATGTGATAGTAGGTGCCCAGAGACAAAGAGAATGAGCTCTGGCCACCTCTGCCTTCAAAGGGCTGCAAATTATTTGGGCAGTGAGACAAGCTGCGGGTTCTGGGGGCACAGAATGTTGCTCAGAAGATGTGGCACGTCCATCAGTCTCAATAGAGACATTGTTAAATGAAATGCCTATGGAGGAAATTTAGAAAGAAAGCCAATTCAGGTGTTTGCTTCATTATAGCAGGACATATTAAATTCCTCTCCTTTACAACCCAGTTTTTTTAATCTTGAATTTAAAATCAGAAATAATCAGTGAGAATGATTAATGTTAAATCTTCTTTACATGTTACTCACTTGGACATTTGTTCCTTTGATGGCCTAAGTAAAACTTACGGGTTATTATAGTATGGATTTTCTTGGTATCTATATGAAGGTGTTCATTGATAGCTAGGAATTTAACCTTCAGGCTATCAGGTTGTTCCCTAGAGAGCAAATTTAATGAAAGTGTGTTTTTATATTGAGAAGAACAGCCAGAAGTCTTTGAGCTGTTCTTCAGTTGAGACTTAGAACATTTACAATGCAATAGAGAGAATGTCAATCTATCATCTTGTCACTGAAAGAGAGCTTGTGAAAAGACATCTGTCTTAACATTCTTACTATTAAAATTGCAATTATATGGTTTAACATATGCTACAGTTGGTTTTCACAAACTTACCCATACCTGATTTCTCAGATGTATTGAAATGCAAATGGTATGGCTACTGGGAATTATTATTAGAAAGTTAATGCATTTTGCATACTAAATATCATTTCTTTGAAAAAGTAATTAGAAGTAACCTTTTACAGAATTAGAGGCTTCACTAAGTTTGTTCTGATTTTGTGACTGGTGTTAACTGTCTAATGAGCTTTAATGAAAGCCAAACTGCATTGTCTCTCTGTAGGAAGAAATAATGTTATTCTACCCTTAGCAAAAAGAGTTTTCAACTCACTGCCCAGAGCTAAGTTTTGGCAAGGATGAATCTCAGACTACTGGTTGATTGCTGTCACAAAAGCTGTTCATTGTCAAGGGAAGACAGACAAGCATTTTTTAATAAGCATCATATGCCTTTCTGGAAATGTTCTGGAGATATCATGGGATAAAAACACAGCTCTGGAAACACAGCCTCCACCCACCCTGTAGGCATTTAGAGCATAGTTGTGGGGAAGGGGGTAAAAGACGATCTTAAATGTGGTGTGATGTGGGTCTGCTTGTATTTCTGTGTATAGTTTTGTGTGTTTATAATGAAATGTGTGATTTTTTTCGGGGTGTGTGTATAAATGGGCAGTCTTTACTTTCTTCCCTACATTTTAGGGTTTGCAAATACCAAAGGGATTTCAACATCCTTTTGAAAAACTAGACTTATTTTCAAGAAATATTAGACACCCTTAGCGATGATATGTGACAACTAAGTCTTTCAAATTATAATTAAATTTTGAGGGAAAAGACTGAACTAAAATCTAACATTCTAATTTTTTGTTATTGCTTCATTATCAGAGAAGTGGAGGTTGAAGACAATAATTGACTAAATATGTTGTTATGTACTGATATTCTTTTCCTCTGATCCCCTTAAAAGCCTAAAAAAACTGGAATGGGGAAAATAGCCTAATGGTTCTGCAAAAGATTTTCACAGCTGAGACTCAGGTCCCAAGTTCAGTCCCCAGCACCACCATAAACCATAGCTGAGCAGTGCTCTGGTATATATATCTTTCTCTCTATCATTAAAAAGTAAATAAATAAAACATTTATTTAAAAAAACCTTAAAAACTTTTCTATAGTGGGGTCAGCAAGAGAACTCTGCTGGCAGGGTCCCAGCAGTGTCATGCATGTAGACAAGGTTGAGCCCTAGGCTCACCACATGGGAGTTCCATGACCCTTGAGGAAGCAGCTTTGCTGCTATACTGTCTCTCCCTCTGTGTGGCTACTTCTCTATGTAGAAAAGTCAGTCCATAGAAGTGAAATTGTACCCCATAAAATTACTTTATCTATTGTTTGTAGGGAACTGCTCTTTAAAAACGTGTGTGTGTTTGAGCTGTTTTAAGATTTATTTTCAGAAGGGGGGGAGAAAGAATATGAATGAATATTATGCCTGAGGAGCCCTGGCTCCTTCACCCCCACCCCCCGAATCCAGATGCCTTGCTATAGAATTTAATTGGGGGAAAGAAATACACATTTCTTAAAATGTAGACAATGGACAGAGGTTTTTTCGTTTGTTTGTTTGTTTTACTTTTTTATATTGGTGATTTAATAATGATCCACAAGATTGTATGATAAAAGGGGTACAGTTCCCACCTCCAGAGTCCCTTATCCCATCAATTCCATTGGAAACTTTCCTATTTTTTGTCAGTCTGCAAGCATGGACCCAGGATCATTATGGGGTGCAGAAAGTGGAAGGTCTGAGCTCTGTAATTGCTTCTACTGGACATGGACATTGATGGGTTATTCCATAACCCCAGCCTGTTTTTATCTTTCTCAAGTGGGGTAAGGCTTTAGGGAAGTGGGATTCCAGGACTCACTGATAAGGTCGTCTGCCCAGGGAAGTCAGGTTGACCTCATGGGAGCATCTGCAATTTGGTGGCTGAAAAGCATTAAGATATAAAGCAAAGGGGTGGGGGTATAGCATAATGGTTATGCAAAGAGACTTACATGCCTGAGGCTCTCAAGTCCCAGGTTCAATCCTCTATACCACCATAAACCAGAGCTGAGTGTTGTTGGTTTTTTTCCCTTTTTTTAATCGTTGCTGTGGTTATTATTGTTGTTGTTATTGATGTCATTGTTGTTGGATAGTACAGACAGAAATTGAGAGAGGAGGGGAAGATAGAGAGGGGGAGAGAAAGATAGACATCTGCAGACCTGCTTCACCACTTGTGAAGTAACCCCCCTGCAGATGGGGAGCCAGGAGTTCGAACCAGGATCCTAACTCTGGTCCTTGTGCTTTGCACCACCTGCACCCACCTGACCCCTGAATCCAATAGAAGAAGCAGCACTTACTTGGGTTTTATATCTGCTTTAACATTTCTGGCACAGGCAATATGAGCATACCAAATGGTTTGTTGTGCCACAGCAGGGGCAGTCACAGAGTGGTCCCCAATAAAAGAGAGATGAGGGGCTGGAGGGGTGTTGAGGGAGGAGAAAGAGAGTGTGTGCGTACATACGTGTTGGGGGGTTTTCTTTACCACTTGCTGTCTAAGTACAACATGGAAGCTTATTGTTTTGTGTTAAAACACTGCCCTTGTGTAACTTGAATACTTTATTATTTGGGCCCAATGGTGGCACACACCTTACCATGTGCAAGGATCAGGGTTCACTTCCCTGCTCCCTACCTGCAGAAGGGAAGCTTCCGGAGTGGTAAAGCAGGTCTGCAGGTGTGTCTCTTCTCTCCTTATACCCTCTCAATGTCTCTCTGTCCTATCTAATTTAAAAAATTAAATGGCCACAGAGGAGTGCTGGATTCGTAGTGCCAGCACTGAGCCACAGTGATACCCCATGTGGCAATTTAAAAATTTTATTTAGTTGTGGGACTGGAACTTCATCAGTGCCTTGTTGCTAGGCCATCATTCTACCTAAATCTAAACTTAACTCCTTCTTTTATAAACCCTTTATTACTGCTTCTTCCCCCTGAAAAAATTTTCCTTCTATCTAGTGCTTTCTTACTAGAATTTAATGCTACTTCCTTGGTTAATATTGAAAGAATCCATTGAAAGTCTATATATACTTACAACCTGCATGAGTCTGTGTTTTTCTTCTGTCCGTATTTTGTTGATAGTTTGCAGAAGCTTTTGTTGTGTCACTGTGTGGTTTTATCTGCATTAATCAAAATATCCCTTTTTCAAGTGGCAGGACAGCACTACAAATGAGTCGAGATCTCTCTATTCAACTACCCCGACCAGATCAGAATGTGGCGAGAAGTAGAAGCAAGACTTATCCTAAAAGAGTAGCACAAACACAGCCATCTGGTAAGTTACAAACCCTCTGGACCATCCATTTAACCTTGGGTTCCTTTTAAGTTGATGATGTAAAGTATGCTTAGGTGGTGACTGTCGCCCCAGAGTCTAGTTTGTTAATACTAATTTTTATTTGACCTTGAAAATACCCAGCCCAACTGGGGGTATGGATCAACCTGCCAACACCCATGTCCAGCAGAGAAGCAATTACAGAAGCCAGAATTCCCACCTTCTGCACCCCAAAAATAATTTTGGTCCATACTCCCAGTCAGGGAGAATGATGGGGGGAGATACTTGAACTCCAACTCTGTCAGGACTGGAGAGAGAAGAGGAAAAAAGGAGGGACATTTGGAATTAGTAATAGGTTTATGGGTGACTTGGAAAGGAAAAGAAGATGAAACCATAGGGAAAAAATGGTCAAATACATACAAATGTAGATAGATAGTTGTAGAAATATTAGTTAACACATATCTTCAATCTTAGGGGAATTGCTGTAGCTTGCAATAGAGGGAATGGGGTTCAGAACTCTGGGAGTGGAAACAGTGTGGAGTTGTACTCCTGTTTTCTTGTAATTTTGTAAATCAATATTAAATCACCAATAAAACTTAAAAAGAAGAAAACAGTCAGAAATTAGTAAGTAAACAAGTAATCAACTTGATCGTCATGATCTGCTTAATGCTACACTTTTTGTTTTTGAAGGGTTTACATTAAATTTCAAATGAATTTGATGTGAGATTGGAATTGAAACAAGAATTAGCAAATGTCTTTTAAAAAAGAAAAGAAATACTATTGGTATTACTAAGCCTGCTTAGAATTCAGCTATTTGTGTTGGTGGTCTTTTATTGTGAAATATAATGTGTATGTATCAGAGTTTGTAAAATAGATATGCATCTATATATGTGAATGTACTATACATGTGCTCATGCACTCACATGAAGTTTAATGTAGCCAGAAGCTTCAGAATCCCTCCTGTATGACTGGTCACGTTTTCACTGTCTCTTCCTTTCCCCAAGAAGACCCACACACACACATGATAATTATTTCCTCACGTTTCTTTTATAATTTACCTTTTCAGAATTACTGACTTGGGTTTTTACTAGTGATTTAATAATCGTTTGCGAAATTGTAAGATTATGGCAAAGTTGTGTGCTGCCCCCAACATCTTTTATTTTATATGAATGAATCATATGAATTTTTTTGTCTTGTTTCATGTCTTGATTTTTATGTAGGATATACAGAAATGCATTCATTTTTCCTGCTATATGTATTTTATTTCATAATTTCCTTATTTATTTTTTATAGTTGATAGATATTTGAGTTATTCAGGCTTGGGGAGTTTTAATTCAGACTGCTTCATTAAGACAATCACTGAATCAGTTTTTTTGCATCTATTGGATTGTTAGAAGTCATGACATAATTTTTCTGTTTTTTATGCAAAAATGCGTCATGGCTTTTCTGACAGCCCAGTGCAGTGATAACAGCTCACAGAATTTTACTATTAAATAACATTCCTGATTTTGGTCTGTGGGTTGCTAACATGCACCGCAGATTGTTCACATCTGCTCTCTACTTTCTTCTTCTAGCGTTTGCTCTCTACTTAAGTTTCACAACAGTATTGTGAACTAGGACAAAGAAATGAGTATATTCCAATTGTATAGATGAGGAAAATGTGGTTCCAGCAGACAGGTGTGTGCTGTGCTTTCACTCTGCTGAATTAAGTAGAACTCTTACTAACCATCATTAACAGATTAATAATAATAAGCACACTGCTTGGCCATTGATAGAGCTTATGATGTTCATTAATTATTTCATTCAGTCCTCACACCAAGCCTGTGAAGAAAGACTGTGAGTTTGCTTTACTGTTCCTGATTATTCCATTCCCTCACTGGGCTGAGAGGAAATGAAACTCTTTCTGATAGATCTGTGGTAGCAAAAATAAGATACAATTTAATTTTGTAGTAGATTAGCTTGCCAGGAAATCTTCATTATTTCCATTTGGCTGATGATAAAACTAAGATATAAAAGAAATGATTTGACCAAAACTACATAATAAGTAGGTGCCTTAGGATCAAATTTTTATTCAGAATATTTAATACAGTATCTTTATCTTCATAGTCTGTATTTTATATATGAGAGGTCTTGAATCCCATTTGGATCCTGGATAATGTGCTGTAATTAATAAACAAGCTTTAAATCCTTTGCTATTTCTGTAATACCATGCTTTATGAAATTATTCTGAAACCAACCAAGAATATCAAAAGCATTCTTTGCTTCAAATCAACATTTCATTGCACTTGAGATGTGGGAATCATACATGCTTGCTTTCTTTTTCCTTTTTTACAAACCCTTTTAGGTTGCTCCTTTTCATATATTGTTATAAATATATCTCCTTCTGTAAGAGAGAGAGAGAAATTCCTTGAAACTCAGAAATTGGGAGGTGATTAATTTAGGGACATGGGAATTTGTTTTTTCTCTCATGTCTTAAGCAGATCCAAATGCAGTTTCCCAGAGCAGCCTGGGAACTGTCTGAAACTCTCACATTCACCGTTTGCCCCAGGCCTGTTATATTAATATACATTTCTTCCTCCTAAGGGGACAAGGGTGTGACTATTTTAAAACCCATCCTTAGCATCAGATGGGTCTTTTAAAAGTGTGGTATGTACCTCGTTTTTTATCATATTAAAATTATCTTTATTTATTTGATAGAGACAGTCAGAAATTGAGAGAGAAGGGGGAGACAGAGAGACAGAGAGACACCAGCAGCACTGCTTCACCACTTGTGAAGCTTTCCCTCTGCAGGTGGAGACCGGGGGCTTGAACCTGGGTTCTTGTGCATTGTAACAGGTCAATCAGGTGCACCACCACCTGGCCCCAAATGCATACATTTTTAAAAGAAAAATTTGGACACTTAGAAGTCATCCTTTCCTAAAAGAAAAATCTTTCCTATGGAATTCAGTTCTCTTAGTAGTAGCATTAGATAGCTGTCTAGTTTATTCATCTTTTCTGTAAAAAGTGATGTATTAGTGCCTTGCAACTGTTTTTCTTATTTGATATATTATGAGTTAACTCATAATGTTTTTTAAGATTTCTTTTTTGTTTGTTTGTTTATTTGTTATTGGATAGAGACAGAGATAAATTTAGAGGGGAGAGGAGAGATAGAGAGGGAGAGAGACAGAGAGACATACCTGCAGACCTGCTTCACCACTTAACCAGATGTGCCATCACCTGGCCCCTTAAATGTTCTTATATAGTATCATTTTAGTGCCTGTATAATTTTTGCTGCTTAGCTATATAAATGGGTCATAATATTTTCAGCCAATCTTATTGTTAGATATTGAAGCTATTCCAAATTTTGAATACTACATATATAACTAAGATGAATATCTTTGCACTGGTATCTTTAAACATTCCTGATAATTTGTTATATACACTTTAAGCAGTGGTGTATCTTCATTATTTTTATTCCAAAAAGATAAACAATGCTGTGTTTAAATACTAAGGCAGTAGGTGACACTTGATGTTGAAAAGAAAAGAAAAAAAAAACTAAGGCTTAGTGGTCAGGGAGATACTCTATTAGGGCACCAATTTGAATACCTAAGGCCCTAGAAGTGCCTGTTTCAATTCCCAGAACCACCTTATGCTGAACTGATCAGTACCCTAGATTGCCTTCCCCCCATTCTCTTTCTCATACTAAGTAATCTTAGAAAGAAACAAATAAAGGCTTGAGATTAGGCAGTAGCTAACCCAGCTTACCCAGTAGCACATGTGTGTTGCCATATTCAAACAAAATAGTGAAGTTGTGCTGCAGGTGTCTCTACTTTTCTCTGACTCACTTCCTCCTCTGACTCCCACCTCTATTAAAAAAAAAAAAAGGAAGGAAAAAATTGGTGGTTAACAGTATAGTTGTACAGACACTGAGCACCAAGGATAACACTGGTGGCAAAAATAACGTAAGACTTTGCTGTGGGGATATTTCACTTCCATTTTTAATTCCTTTTTCATGAATTTTCTTTAGGATTTCCTGATTTATTAACATGAGAGAGAACAAAGAGGCAAAGCACCAGAACTCTGGCATAGTCCATGCTGAGATTAAGTTCAGACCATCAGCTTTTAAGAACAGCAAGTCCAGTACTATAACCATTACAATACCCCCAGGCCACTTTTCTGAGTTTTCAAGCCTGGGTTCCAGGAGAATTGTGATGTCTTTGGGGGACCCTTAAGTGAACCTCCCCTAGACAGTAAGCCTGTTCTGGTGAGGAAGGCCAGTTAGCAGCTGTCAGTGACATATAGTATGTCAGATGCTGTCAAGCACATGTGAAGAATGTCATGGCGTCAGGTATTAGTGTTATTCCATTTTTATTATGTTACATTTTCTTTTTCCCTCTAATTCAAATGTGCTCTGTTTTTTTTTATTTCTTTATTGGGGGATTAATGGTACAGTTGACAGTAAAATATAATAGTGTACATTCATAAATTTCCCAGTTTTCTGCATAACAATACAACCCCCCACTAGGTCATCCTCTGTCATCATATTCCAGGTCCTTGCACATGGTAACATGTACACTCAACTATGTGTTACTGCCTGACACCCCTCCCTTTTTTTTTTAAATTTCTAATGCTAAAGTAATGAAATCAAACTTGTAAGCTATTCCTTTAAACTTGAATCTTCGTTCTCTGCAAATTTAAAATATATTTCTTTCATCTCTTAAGTAAGAAATAGCAAATGGCCTGATAGCTAATGCCACAGGAGCCATTGTGTTTAGAGTCTGCTAAGGTCAGACCTTGGCACCTGTATGAGGAAATGCATTCCAGAGTCCAGAGCCTTACACCCAACCTGCCTGCCCCACCCAGTGGAGTTCAGTGCCAGGGCAGGCAGCCAGAGAATTTCTGCACATCTAAACAGAGTTGGGGTAAAACTGGAGGTGAGATGACAGGAAGGAAAAGTGCATATTTGTACAGCTCTTTCTTTGACAAGGTCTTGGCAGCTCTTAGAGATGATTTCTGTCAGAAGAAAATCTTTGTTATAAGTAAGCAACAGAGACAAAATATTTGGCTATAATCCATATGTAACTGAAAGGAAAGAAATGGGTGAAGTCATTTGAAAGAGGTAAACAGTACTATAATGGATGCAGTTTGTTGTTCTTAATCATATCACACTGGTGAGAAGAGGCATGAGTGTAGGATAGTCTACAGAGTACTGAAAATAAAATCAGAAGACATTTTGACGGTCTCGCTCTGAATCTGTTGAAAGACCTCACAAGCATTATGTCTGAGGAGTTGGGTAAATGGCTCATCAAAGCCAGGTGGTGGCATACCCAGTTGAGGACATACATTGCAGTGTGCAAGGACCAGGATTCAAGCCCCCAATCTTCACTTGAAGAGTAGAAGCTTCACAAGCAGTAACATGATGCTGCAGGTTTCTTTCTTTCTCTTTCCTCTCTATTCTTTCTCTTTTCCTCTCTATCTCCTCTTTCCCTCTCAGTTTCTATTTGTTCTATTAAAAAATTACATAAGAAAGGAGGGAGGGGGAGAGGAAAAGGGAGAGAGAGAGAATGGTGCTTCAAACCCTTCCTTGAAGGTTCATCATGAGTCTGCAAGCAGAGGGCTGCTGCTCAATCAACACTAGTAGTTTCTGTGTCGGAGAATCAGGTAGACTCTGTGAAGTCTTCTGGTTTTGTTTATTTACTTTTTGTTTTGTTTTTGCCAGCAAAATTATCATGGGGATTTGTGCCTACAGCCGGTAGCCATCCCCCCCCCCCCATTTTCATTTTCACTTCCTTTTTTCTGAGACGGAGAAGTGGGGAGTGGGGGTGAGAAAGGAAGAGACCTGCTCCACCTCTTGTGAGGCTTCCTCCCCCCACCAACCACATGTGGGAGGCCAGGGGCTTAAACCTGGGTTCTTACATATGATAATGTGTGCACTCTATCAGGTGTGCCCAACCCCTCTTCTGATGTTTTTAAAATATGCATAACATAGAAATGTTTCTGTCATCTTTCCAGAATTTTAAATGTTGGTTGTTTTGTTATATTTTTAAGTCACTGTGTCCTAAATTGAAAATTCTGAGGGCTAGATGTGGTAGGAGAGACTGCTTCTTTGGAATTTCTGATTGTCAGTTGGTGCTCATGGCTGAGATCTCTGCTTGAGTTCACTTTACCCCGTAAATATCACTGACTGTGATTCAACACTCTCTGACACCCTTGGAATTAGTATATCAGTGGGCCAACTCCAGGGAATGAAGTACGATACAGCCTTGAGTTCTTGAGATGATTCACAATTGGTTTGGTAGCTTGGGTGAGGTGGATATAGCCCAGGCAGACGAGAGATAAATGCTTTAGTACAAAGAAGCTCAGCTTCACTTGGCGTGGGATTTGGCACAGGTTGCTGCAGAATAGTAATATCCAAGCAATCATCATGTGTCAGATGTGAAGTTAGCAGAAACCCAGCTTGGCTTGTAGCAACACATATTTGAAAAAGACTTTAAGGTGATGAAAAAGTAAACTATGTGAATAGAAACCTTCATGTTGAGCACAGGCAGTGTGATCTAGGGATTTAGCTCTGATAACTTCAGGTTCAGCCTCAGTTGTCCATTTACGAGGGACTGAGGAGTGTTTTGAAGTCACAAAAGAGCCTGAGTCACAATTTCTCTTCCTGTCAAATGGAAGTGTTAGCCCTGGCTCATATGGGTGTTGGTACAAGGAATGCATCTGAAATGGGCAAAGCATTTTGTTGAGCAGGAGTAAGGGCTTGGTATTATTTGTTTCCTTCTGCTAAACCAAAAGTGAGACTTTCCATACTCGGTGTAGATATGTCTGTGAGTCTATCTGTCAGTCTTTGAAGTAGAAGCATAAATTTTACATACAAAAGATAGTGATCATGTGGAAGAAAATAATTATTTGAGATCAGCAAGCCGAAAATCATTCTGATACAATGATAGGGCTTCAGGAAGAAATTGGGTACATCAAATTTATTCTAGAAGATTCAGTAAATCGGTGTATGTGAAGGAACTATGCAAGTCACAGCTACTATGTGTTAAGGATTCTTCTGCCTATCTGCTTGGCAATCTCTAAGTACCCTCCAGCAACTTGGGCATATTGGGATCCCAGAGTTAAGAACTGTCTTGCTAGGGCTGGGCAGTGACACACTCAGGAGAGCAGACATATTACAATGAGAATAGATCTGAGTTCAAGCCCCTGGTCTCCACCTGTAGAGGGAAAGTTTCATGAGTAATGAACCAGTGCAGGTGTTTTTCTTTCTATTTCCCATTTGTTTTTCAGTTTTTCTGTCTCTATCCAAAGGGAGGGGGCTATCTTGCTCACTCTGTTTCTATTTTGCAGAGTAGTCTTAAATCTGAGCTACTTTTTAAAAATAATAATTTTATAGCTTCTTTTTTAAATATTTTATTTACATATTTATCTACTGGATAGAGACAGAAACTGAGGTGGGTAGAAGTGTGGGAGATAACAAGATATGGGGGAAAGAGAGACACCAACAGCACTGCTTTGTAGCTTGTAAAACCTCCCTCCTCTGCAGGTGGGGACCAGGGACTTGAACCCAGGTCTTTGTAAATGGTTACATGTACATTCCACCAATGTGCCACCACTTGGCCCATGAGATACTATTTTTTCTGTGGTTTTTCACCCCAACACAGCCCCACAGCTTTCCTGCCCCATTGGGAAACTCTGTGGCTATACATTTGGAACTAGAAAATCCTTACAGTGAAATCATAGTAATAATGAGATCATGTGGTAGTTTTAAAGTTCACATAGTTAATCATTTCATCCTTTGTGTAAGGTGGTTTCCCGTGTTTGAAGTAATTAGCTGCTAGGCTACTGAGTACATTTTTCATTTCAAACAGACAATGGAAACAGAGACAAAGGGCAAGACTGAAAGGACTCAGGAAGGGGAAGCAGAGTCTTTGAATAGAGAAGCAAACAGAAGCCAAGGCTCTCTGGATCAGGGGTTTTACAAGTTTAAAGTTCTGTCCAACGTGAGCATGTTTTCAGATCAAAAGCTTCTACAACTTCTACAGTATGAGAACAACAAAACACAGAGATTGTAAACTACCTAAAATAATGCTTCCATGGCAATTGGCCTAATAAAAATAGATTGAGAAATATTAGGTTGCATGTCTTATTAAAAATGACTATGATAGCAGGATTTAAAATCATTAGTTTCTGATACTACAGTCCCACAAGCCCTGCCGTGAAGGCCAGGTCCCCTGAGGAATTCAGCAAAGTCATGGGGCACCTGTACTGTGGTGCTGGCATTGTACAATCCCCTGCAGATAGTGTCTCACTGATTTATTATTATTATTATTTAGAAGATGCTGTTATGCTCAATGCACAAATGAGAAGATAGAAATTAAAATTTGTCCAGAATTCCAGAGATAGGATTTGAACCCAGATTATTTAGGGTCTTCAGTATAAAGGAGAAAATAAAAAATAACTGATAAATGCATTGATATGGAATGATCTCTGGGATACAGCATAAATAAGATGGAAAAAAGGAGCATCAATATTGTATAATACACTTCCTTCAGAAAAGACAAGCAAGAGTAGCAGTGACAACAAGGGCAACAAAAGGGAATAAATAAATAAAATAAAATATTTAAAAAAAAAAAAAAGAGTAGCAGTGGTAGGGGGTTTGGGAAGGTATGCGCACATGTATACTTACAGGCAGGATTCATAAGAAACTGGTAACTGCAGGAATTGTCTGGGAAGGGCTTCTGAAAGACTTGGGATGATAGAACTGTATGTTCACTTATGTATTCCTTCGCAGCATTTACATTTTTCCACATTACATTTAAAAGGTTTACGGATGATTTTCATGAATGCATTCAGTTTACAGAACAATTCCAGTTGTAATTCAAGTTTCCAGTGGCTATATTCTTGAAGAATTTAGAGATAAAAATTACTGATGTTATTATACTAGGAAGCATGAATTGTAATTCTGGAAAGGTAGAAATCAATCAAAACTGATTGTATAAAATTCAGATGTCAATAATTTCTAATATGTTACAACAAATGACATCTTCTTTGATTAACTCATAGGTAAAAATTATTGATAGCTTTTTATGTACTAACAATCAAATTAAAAGTCTGTCTGGATGGGTTTTATACAGGACTTTGTCTTTATCTTTGACATCTGCATAGATATAGATTAACCCTTTTGGACCCATTTGTACTTTCAGAACAGTGATAATTGACTCATTCTTAGCTGTTTCTTGGCTTTTTGCAATCACCATTGCGTAAACTCTATTTTGACTTCATCAACCACTTAGGCAAAACTCACTGCTTTCTCACCCTTTTATCTTCTTTTTTTTTATTATTATTTATGTTTCCTTTTTTTGGTGCCCTTGTTTTTTTTTTTTTTCATTGTTATTGTAGTTATTATTGTTATTATTGATGTCTTCATTGTTAGGACAGAAAGAAATGGAGAGAGGAGGGGAAAACAGAGAGGGGGAGAGAAAGATAGACACCTGCAGACCTGCTTCAGGCCTGTGAAGCGACTCCTCTGCAGGTGGGGATCCGGGGGCTCAAACCAGGATCCTTATGCTGGTCCTTGTGCTTTGCGTCACGTGTGCTTAACCCACTGCGCTACCGCCCAACTCCCACCCTTTTATCTTCTTGTAGACAAGAATTCCAGGATGTGTCACTGAACCTCTGAATTGAAGTAGGTCTCTAAATCAAACTACACCTGAGGTTATATTTTTGTGTTACTTACAGGTTGAAAATTCACAGTGAATATATATATATATATATATATCACTATATATATATTTAAATATGTATATATTTAAAGATAATGACAGAAGGGCTGGGTGGTGGTGCACCGGGTTAAGCGCACATGTTATAATGTGCAAGGACCCAGGTTTGAGCCCCCGTCCCCACCTGCAAGAGGAAAATTTCACAAGTGGTTAAGCAGGGCTGCAGGTGTCTCTCTGTCTCTCTCACTCTCCATCACCCCTTTCCCTATTTCTGGCTGTCTTTATCCAATAAGTAAAGATAAAAAAATTAAAAATTATTAAAAAAAAAAAAGATAGTGACAGGCAGAGACAGAGTGAAAGAGACCTTCAGTGTGGTTGGGGCTTGGTTTAAACCTGGGTGGTACACACAGTACATGATGATAATTTCACTACCAGCATTTTCTTCAGACTTCTAGAAATCTGTGATTATTTCCTGTGGTTCTTACTTATTTGTATCAGTGTATAAGATGACTGGAGCAAGGCATTTTAGAATATTTAGTAGATGTAGGGAGGGAGCCGGAGCAAGGGAGAAAGGAACTACTTTTCCCATGGAGCTGATGTCCTGTTTGGCACTTTGAACAATGCACCATGCTGATCTTGAGACCAGGAGGCCATTTGGGGTGGTTGACAATGGCTTTCTCCCCTCCCTTTCTCTATTGTGGTGAACTGGCATGCCTGAGAAACTGCTCAGTTTCCTTCATTGAGGAAACTGGTTTGCTGAGAAAGAATAGACTCTCTATAAGAAACACTGAAAGACCAAGTGGCTTTGAGAAGAGAC
The DNA here is from genome assembly GCF_950295315.1 of Erinaceus europaeus. Lineage (NCBI taxonomy): Eukaryota > Metazoa > Chordata > Mammalia > Eulipotyphla > Erinaceidae > Erinaceus > Erinaceus europaeus. The sequence goes on along the minus strand of NC_080172.1, from coordinate 36,846,687 downwards.
TAGGGTAAGAGAGAGAAGCTATGAATTCCAGTCTATGATATCCTCCTGTGTGTCTTTCTAGGATTACAGAGAGGATAAAGAGCAAGTGCGTGTATGCGCACACACACACACACGTATAATTGTGTGTGTGTGTGTGTGTCATATAGGTTTCAGGTGCACTGCCTATTTATATACTACATTATGTTCACCACTAACATAATGTTTATTTCACCATAAAACTGACTTCTACTACTCAATTTAATAAGTCTTCACATTTCTTTCCACCTCAACAATGGATAACATTACTTTATGTAACCCTTTTTTTAACCCAGTGAGGAAGGTTGGTGCTGTTTGGCCAAAGCAGGTTTTTGTTGTTGTTGTTGTTGTTGTTGTTGATGACATCTATATCTGTTTGGCCTTGAAGTTCTTATTTATTTTCATTCTGTGAAAGATTTATCAATAATGGCAAGTCTGGTGAGATTTTTCTCTAAGAAGTTACTATTCTGGGGCCAGTTGGTGGCTCACCTGGTTGCTAAGCATACACATCACAGTGTGTGAAGTCCCAGGTTCAAGCCCTTGGTCCCTACCTACAGGAGAAATGCTTCACGAGTGGTGAAGAAGCAGGGCTGCAGGTGACTCTCTGTTCCTCTCCCTCACTATCTCCCCCTTTTCAATTTCTCTTTTTCTCTATTCAATAATAAATTAATGTTTATTTTTTTAAATAAGTTGATGTTCACACTTTTACTTTTTTAATTTCTTTACTAGGGAATTAATGTTTTACATTTGACAGTAAATACATTATTTTGTACATGCATAACATTTCTCAGTTTTCCACATAACAATACAACCCCCACTAGGTCCTCTGTCATCCTTTTTGGACCCGTACTCTCCCCCCCACCCACCCCAGAGTCTTTTACTTTGGTGCAATACACCAACTCCAGCTCAGGTTCTGCTTGTGTTTTCTCTTCTAATCTTGTTTTTCAACTTCTGCCTGAGAGTGAGATCATCCCATATTCATCCTTCTGTTTCTGACTTATTTCACTTAACATGATTTCTTCCAACTCCATCTAAGATGGACTGAAAACAGTGAACTGTTCAGCATTCCTTGCATAGCAACCAAAATCAGAGTGGCAACCAAAGCTAAAGGTCTATTTGTACACTCAAGTTAAAAATAGTAGCTTTCTGATAACAATAATAATAACAACAGCAGTGATACACAACAAGGGCAACAAAAGGAAAAAATAACCTCCAAGAGCAGTGGATTTGTAGTGCAGGCACCGAGCTCCAGTGATAATCCTGAAGACAAAATAAATTAATAATTAACTAATAGCTTTAATAACATATCATAAATAGCACCTTTCCCTTTTCATTCAGCAAGAATGTGAGTACGTCTTTGGCATCAGGCCTGCTGTATTGTGATTAATAATAAGAAATATATACATATTAGGTCTTCATTTCCTTATTTGGCTTAAAATGTTTTGAAAATGGTAACTGTGAAAGGATTGCTATTTGGTATTCACAAACCTTTTAGCCATAACTGAGCTTCTGCTGAAGAGATGAATTTTACAAAGCCCCTAAAGGTGGGGGTTTACTGTCAGGGAAACCAACCAACTTACAGTGTTGGAACTTTTAACCGTTTCATCTGACCTGAGGGGGAAGTTTGATTGAGATTGAGTTTAATTATCAATTACCAGCAATTTAGCCAGTCATATATTTGTAACAAAGCCTCAAAAAAAAAAAAAAAAGACAAGGTTCTGAGCAACTGGTGAATAAGCATATACATGGGGAGATTGGTGTTCTCAGAAAGCATGACATTCTTTTTTTTTTTTACTTTTTTTTTTATTGGGGAATTAATGTTTTACATACAACAGTAAGTACAATGGTTTGTATATACATAACATTCCCCAGTTTCCCATATAACAGTACAACCCCCACTACGTCCTCTGAATCCTTCTTGGACCTGTATTCTCCCCACCCACCCACCCCAGAGACTTTTACTTGGGTGCATTATGCCAATTCCATTTCAGGTTCTACTTGTATTTTCTTTTCTGATCTTGTTTTTCAACTTCTGCCCGACAGTGAGATCATCCCATACTCATCCTTCTGTTTCTCACTTATTTCACTCAACATGATTTTTTCAAGGTCCATCCAAGATCTGCTGAAAATGGTGAAGTCACCATTTTTTACAGCTGAGTAGTATTCCATTGTGTATATAGACCACAACTTGCTCAGCCACTCATCTGTTGTTGGACACCTGGGTTGCTTCTAGGTTTTGCCTAGTACATTTTGTGCTGCCAAGAACATATGTGTACACAGATATTTTTGGATGGATATGTTGGGTTCCTTAGGATATATCCCCAGGAGAGGAATTGCAGGATCATAGGGTAGGTCCATTTCTAGCCTTCAGAGAGTTCTCCAGACTGTTCTCCACAGAGGGTGGACCAATTGACATTCCCCACCAGCAGTGTAGGAGGGTTCCTTTGACCCCACACCCTCTCCAGCATTTGCTGCTGTTACCTTTTCTGATGTATGACATTCTCACAGGAGTGAAGTGATATCTCATTGTTGTCTTGATTTGCATTTCTCTGACAATCAGAGACTTGGAGCATTTTTTCATGTGTTTCTCGGCCTTTTGGATCTCTTCTGTGGTGAATATTCTGTCCAAGTCCTCCCCCATTTTTGGATGGGGTTATTTGTTGTCTTGTTGTTGAGTCTGGCAAGCTCTTTATATATGTTGGTTATTAAACTCTGATCTAATGTATGGCATGTAAAGATCTTCTCCCATTCTGTGAGGGGTCTCTTAGTTTGGATAGTGGTTTCTTTTGCTGTGAAGAAGCTTTTTAATTTGATGTAGTCCCATAAGTTTATACTTGCCTTAGTCTTCTTTGTAATTGGATTCGTTTCATTGACGATGTCTTTAAAATTTATGTGGAAAAGAGTTCTGCCAATGTTTTCCTCTAAGTATCTCATAGTTTGTGGTCTAACATACAAATCCTTGATCCACTTGGAATTTACTTTTGTACTTGGTGAAATACAGTGATTCAGTTTCATTCTTCTGCATGTTTCAACCCATTGTTTCCAACACCATTTGTTGAAGAGACTCTCCTTTCCCCATGTAATAGTCTGGGCCCCTTTGTCAAAGATTAGATGTCCATACGTGTGGGGCCTCATTTCTGGGCTCTCAATTCTATTCCACTGGTCAGTGTGTCTATTCATGTTCCAGTACTAAGCAGTTTTGATGACAATGGATCTATAATACAGTTTGAGATCTGGGAGTGTGATGCCTCCAGTTCTGTTCTTTCTTCTCAAGATTGTTTTGGCACTTCTAGGTCTTTTCTGGTTCCAGATAAACATTTGTAGCATTTGTTCTATTCTCCTAAAACATGTGCTTGGGATCTTGATGAGGATAGTATTAAATTTGTAGATGGCTCTAGGTAATATATTCATTTTGATGATGTTAATTCTTCCAACCCATGAACATGGAATATCTTTCCACTTCTTTGTGTCTTTTTAAATTTCTTTGAGTAGTGACTCATAATTTTCAGTATACAAGTCTTTCACTTCTTTGGTTAGGTTTACTCCTAGATATTTTATTGTTTTTGTTGATATAGTAAAAGGAATTGATTTTTGGATTTCAATTTCTTCTAACTTAGTGTTTGCATAGAGGAATGCCACTGACTTTCGAATGTTAATTTTATAGCCTGACACCTTACTGTATTACCTGATGATTTCCAAAAGCTTCTTGCTGGGTTCCTTAGGTTTTTCCATGTATACTATCATGTCATCTGCAAATAAGGAGAGTTTGACTTCTTCTCTTCCAATCTGTATGCCTTTAATTCCTTGCTCCTGCCTGATTGCTATGGCAAGAACTTCTAACACTATGTTGAAAAGTAATGGTGATAGTGGGCAGCCCTGTCTAGTACCTGATCAGAGTGGAAAGGCTTCCAGTTTTTCACCATTGAGTATGATGTTGGCTGTAGGTTTGCTATATATAGACTCCACTATCTTCAGGAATTTTCCATCTATTCCCATTTTTTGTAGTGTTTTGATCATAAAGGGATATTGTATTTTGTCAAAGGCTCTCTCTATTGATATGACCGTGTGGTTTTTGGTCTTGCTTTTGTTGATATGGTGGATCACATTGATTGATTTAAGTATATTAAACCAACCTTGCATGCCTGGGAAAAACCCCACTTGGTCATGATGAACAATCTTTTTGATATACTGCTGTATCCGGTTGGCTAGAATTTTGTTCAATATTTTCGCATCTATGTTCATCAGAGATATTGGTCTGTAGTTTTCTTTTTTGGTTGTATCCCTGTCTGCTTTTGGTATTAGGGTGATGTTGGCTTCATAGAAGCTGAAAGGGAGTATTCCAGTGTCCTCAGTCTTCTGGAAGACTTTTAAAAGTAGAGGTATTAGTTCTACTTTGAAGGTTTTGTAGAATTCATTTGTAAAACCATCTGGTCCAGGACTTTTATTTTTGGGGAGATTTTTGATAACTTTCAATTTCATTAGCTGTAATGGGCCTGTTCATGTTATCCACTTCCTCTTTACTTAGTTTTAGAAGTTGGTAGGTATCTAGGAAATTGTCCATTTCTTCCAGGTTCTCTAGCTTGGTGGCATATAGTTGTTCATAGAAGCCTCGCATGCTATGTTGAATTTCTGTGGTGTCTGTTGTGATATCTCCTCTTTCATTTACTATCCGATTTATTTGGGTCTTCTCCCTTCTTTGTTTTGTGAGTCTGGCTAAAGGTTTGTCGATTTTGTTCACTCTTTCGAAGAACCAACATTTACTTTCGTTGATCTTTTGTATGGTTTTCCAATTCTCAATGTTATTTATTTCTGCCCTAACTTTAGTGATTTCTGTCCTTCTGGTTGCTTAAGGGTTCCTTTGTTGTTCTTCTTCTAGGTCTTTAAGATGTGCAGTCAGGCTGTTTATTTGTGCTTTTTCTTGTTTCCTAATGTGTACTTGTATAGCTATGAACTTCCCTCTTAGGACTGCTTTAGCTGTGTCTCAAATATTTTGATAGCTTGTGTCTTCATTTTCATTGAACCCTCGAAATATTTTGATTTCTTCCTTGATTTCCTCTTTGACCCAGAAGTTGTTAAGAAGTGTACTGTTGAGCTTCCACATTTTGGAACTGTTGATAATCTTTTCTTGATTGTTAAGTGTTAGTTTAATTCCACTGTGGTCTGAGAAGTTGCTTGGGATGATTTCAATGCTCATGAATTGGCTGATGCTGTCTTTGTGGCCTAACATATGGTCTATCCTTGAGAATGACCCATGTGGATTTGAGTAAAATGTGTATTCCAGTTTATTGGGATGAATGACTCTGAAAATGTCCAATAGTTCTAGTTTATCTATCTCATCATTTAGCTCCCTTATGTCTTTATTGATTTTGTGCCTGGATGATCTGTCAAGTTGAGAGAGTGGGGTGTTGAAGTCCCCGACTATGATTGTGTTACTGTTAATATATTGCTGTAGCTCTTTCAGTAGAAGTTTGATGTATTTAGATGGCTCCTCATTGGGTGCATAGATGTTAATAATTGTTAAGTCCTCTTGATTGACTGATCCTCTGAGCATTAAGTAGTGTCCATTCCTATCTTTTTTAATCTTATCTATTTTTAAGTCTGTCATGTCAGATATGAGAATAGCTGTTCCTGCCCTTTTTTTGTGGGCTTGTATGATAGTTTTCCATGCTTTCACTTAAAGTCTGTGTTTGTCTTGTTGAGTTAGGTGGGTTTCCTGTAGACAGCATATTTTTCGGTTGTGTTTTCTGATCCATCTTCCTACTCTGTGTCTTTTAATAGGTGAATTCAGGCCATTGACATTTATTGATATCAAAGATTGAAGATATTTTAATGCCATTCTTATAGAGTTTTAGAGTATTTTGATATATGTCCTATTTGTGGTGGTCTGATTGTTTATAGGAGACCTTTCAGATCTTCTTTCAGAGCAGGCTTGGTGATGGTTGATTCCTTCAACCGTTGCTTGTCTGAGAAGGTTTTGATGCCTCCATCTAGTCTGAATGACAGTCTAGCAGGATATAGTATTCTTGGCTGAAAGCCTTTCTCATTGAGCACTCGATAGATATCTTGCCATTCTCTTCTGGCCTGTAGTGTTTGTATGGAGAAGTCTGCTGCTAAGCTCATGGGTTTTCCTTTGTAGGTGACTCTTTGTTTTTCTCTTGCAGCCTTTAGGATCCTTTCTTTATCCTTATTCCTTTCCATTCTAAATATGATATGTCTTGGTGTCTTTAGGTCTGGGTTAATTCTGTTTGGGACCTCTGGGCTTCTTGAATCTTTATGTCTTTGCTGTTGTCTAGACTAGAGAAGTTTTCAGCTATTATGGCCTGGAAAATGCTTTCTTCCTATCCTTCTCTTTCTTCCTCTGGTATGCCAATAATGCGTTTATTGTTTCTGTTGAAGTCATCCCATAGGACTCTGTTGTTGTTTTCAGCATCTCTTAATCTCTTTTTGAGATCTCTTACTTCTTTTTTAGTTATCTCTAATTCATCCTCCATCTTGCTAATTCTGTCTTGAGCCTATTCCATAGATTCTATTCTCTCTGCCCTCTACTGTTTTCTGGAGTTCATCTATTTTGTTGCCCTGCTCTGATACTGTTTTAGCTTGTTCAGCTCGTTGCATTCTTAGCTCAGAGATTTCAGCTTTCAGCTCTCTAATAACCATGAGATAATTAGTATTTTCTTCCATATTCTCATTTGTTGTTCCTGCATTTCTGATTATAATTTTCAAATTCTTTACTCACTCCTGTTATTATTTCCTTAGCTAATGTTTGGATGTTGAAATCGTTATTTTGTGCTTCACCCTCTGGAGGACTTTTAGCTGAACTCTTGTCCTGGTTCGATTCTCCAATATTTCTTCTTGTTGTTTTAACCATTTTATATATTATGTTATGAGTTCCCTTTATCAGTAGTTTTCAAATTATTGATCACTATTGCCTGGATTGACTTGTGTCTAAGTAAGTTAATTAAAGGGTTCACAGTGGTGGAAGTTAACAGTTGTTTCAATCCCTGAGTTGGAGCTCAGTGGTTTAAAAGCCTCTTTTTTTTTTCTTCCCTGTAGGCTACGGGAGCCTGAGGGCTTTTTAACTATCAATAGGCTTCTCAGCTTAATCACTGACTCCTGACCAAGAGATAAAGCAGGGTGTGGCAGAGATAATCCAGTGGTTATGCAAAGAGACTTTCACAGCCCCTCAGCTATGCCACCGAGGTATAGGTATTCTCCTGAGTTTCCCGGTTAGATCTCTGTCCCCTGGTGTTCCATCCCTGTCGCTGCTCCAGATTCTGAGGGTGGTAGCAATGAAGACTCAGAGTTGCACTTGGTGAGTCTCTGGGGAGTCCTCTCCTCCCTTCAGCTGTCCCCTTGTTGGTGGAGCAGACTGGAGGTGGTGTCTCAACTGATAAACTGCTGAACTGTTAGCGGTCACTTAATCTCTCCTTACGTTCCTCTCTCCTCTCTGTCACCAGCCACACGTTTGTACTCACCGGTGATTTACTGGGTTCCTGTGGTCATTCTAGTTCTGTCTTGTTTCGGTCCTGGGTGGTCTCCTTTGGTATCCCTAGTTGATCCGGGAGAGGAGACGAAAGCATGAAATTCTTATCTCTTCCCATGTGCTTTGTCCTTTTTTTTTTTCCACCAGAATTATCATTGGGATTTAGTGCCTACCTAATGAAGCTGCTACTCCTAGTGGTCCTTTTTTTTTTTTCTTTTTATTTGATAAGCAGAAAATTTGAGGTGGGGGAGAAGAGAGATGGGAGATAGGGACACCTACATCATTGCTTCTTCCCTGCAATGCAGGAAGCAGAGAACTGGGGACTTGGAACATGAGACTTTGCACGTGGTAATATGTGCACTCAGCTAGGTGTGCCACTGCCCAGCCCTGCCTTGTCCTATATTTACCTCTTCTAACTAATTGTTCCTGAGTTATATCCTTTCTAATGAATGGTCAATTTAGTAAAGTAAATTGAGTTCTGTGGACTGCTCTAGCAAATTAACCAAAGCTGAAGTGGGGTGACTATATATAATATTTTTATATATGCATATATACAATACAGTTGTATATGTGTGTATACACACACGCAAGTTAGTTAAAAGCATCAGTGATAACCTGGACTTGCAGGTATCTGAAGTGCAGGCAGTCTTGTTGGATTGTGCCCTTCATATGTGGATCCTAACACTATCTCTATGTATGTATTATCAGAACTGAGTTGGAAGTTCAGGACACCCAGTAAGTCCAATGAGAACTGAAGAATTGTTTGGTGAGATTGGGGGGAAGGGGAAAACTGCAGCAGAGACCTATTCTTTGGTACACTGAAAATATGAAGTCCTCCTTATTCCAAAGAACTTCTTCACATAAAAACAATATAGTGGGAAAATCAACTGGGATCACAACAAGGCAGGACTAGAACAACTTCAAGAACCCACCAAATCACCAGTGAGTACAAATACCTGTGGCTCCTGGACAGAGAGGAGCCTAGGGCGAGATTAAGTGGCTGGTAACAGTCCGGCAGTTTACCAGTTGAGGCACCACCTCCAGTCAGTTTTACCAACAAAAAGACTTTTGAAGGGAGAAGAGGTTCCCCTAAGACATACCAAATGCAACTGTGAGTCTCTGTTGCTACTGCCCTCAGAGGCTAGAGTAGCAGTGGGGAGTCCCTGTGTTGACACCAGGAGACAGAAAACTGACCAGGAAACTCAGGAGAAGATCTACACCTTGGTGGCCTAGCAATGGGACTGTGTGGTGGGAGCCTTTCCATGTTGTTCTGTTGATGAGAACATAATGAATAGTTGCCTCAGAACCTACAGACTATAAACGGGACTTGTTTAGAAACTCACAGGGCCCAGCAATGTAGCAAAGCATGGCAAAGAAGCTGAATTGAGCCTGAAGCTTTGGATCCTTGGGGTGTGAGAGTTTCTCTGCATAACCACTGTATTGTCTCTCCCCCATTCTGCTTTATCTCTTGGTCAGAGTGAGGGATTAAGCTAAGAAACCTACTTATAGTTTAAAAGCCCTCTGGCTCCCAGAACCTACAAAAAAGAAAAAGAACAAAAGAGGCTTTAAAAGGCACTGTACTCCAACTCAGGGATTAAAATAATATTGAAAGAACTGTTAATTTCCACAACTGTGAGCCCTTTAAGTACCTTATGTACACAGAAGTTAATTGAGGCAACAGTGATCACTAATTTGAAAAGTAATGAGAGAGGGACCTCATAACATACTATACAGAATGGTTAAACCAACAAGAAGTATTAAAGAAATGAACTAGGACTAGAGTCCAGATATAAGCCCCCCAAAGGTTGCAGCACAAAATAATGAGATCAATATCCAAATACTAGTTTAGGAAATAATCACAGGAGTGAGTAAAGAGTTTGAAAAAATTGTCATCAGAAAGGTAGAAACAACAAATGAGACTCTGGGGAAAAAACACTAATTATCTCAAGATTAATAGACAGCTGAAAGCTGAAATAGCTGAGCTAAGAACACAGCTAGCTGAACAAGCTAAAACAGTATCAGAAAAAGGTAACAAAATGGATCAATTCCAGAAAGCAGTAGAGGGGAGAGAGAATAGAATAAATGAGGCTGAAGACAGAATTAGCAAGATCAAGGATGAATTAGAGACAACTAAAAGAGAAGTAAGAGATTTCAAAAAGAGATTAATAGATACTGAAAACAACAACAGAGACCTATGAGATGACTTCAAAAGAAATAATATATGCATTATTGGCTCACCAGAGGAAGAAAGAGAGGGAAAGGAAGAAAGCAGCCTACAGGACATAAGAGATGAGAACTTCCCTAGTTGATCTTTTATATGGTTTTCTTATTTTCAATGTTACTGATTTCTGCCCTAACTTTAGTGATTTCTACCCTTCTGGTTGTTTTCTTTCTTTTTTTTTTTTTTTTTTTTTTCCTCCTCCAGGGTTATTGCTGGGCTCGGTGCCTGCACCATGAATCCACTGCTCCTGGAGGCCATTTTTTCCCCCCTTTTGTTGCCCTTGTTGTAGTTTCGTTGTGGTTATTATTATTGCCCTTGTTGACGCAATTCGTTGTTGGATAGGACAGAGAGAAATGGAGAGAGGAGGGGAAGACAGAGAAGGGGAGAGAAAGACAGACACCTGCAGACCTGCTTCACCGCCTGTGAAGCGACTCCCTTGCAGGTGGGGAGCCGGGGGCTCGAACCGGGATCCTTACGCCGGTTCCTGCGCTTTGCGCCACATGCGCTTAACCCACTGCGCCACCGCCCGACCCCCTGTTTTCAGGTTCCTTTGTTCTTCTTCTTCTAGGTCTTTAAGATGTGCAATCAGGCTGTTTATTTGTGCTTTTTTTTGTTTCCTAATATGTGCTTGCTCATATGGCTATGAACATCCCTCTCAGTACTGCCTGAGCTGTGTCCCAAATATTTTGATAGCTTGTGTCTTCATTTTCATTGAACTCTCAAAACATTTTTAAAAGATATTTTTAATATTTTATTTATTTATTTCCTTTTGTTGCCCTTGTTGTTTTATTGTTGTAGTTATTGTTATTGTTGCCGTCATTGTTGGATAGGACAGAGAGAAATGGAGAGAGGAGGGGAAGACAAGAGAGAGGGAGAGAAAGACACCTGCAGACCTGCTTCACCGCCTGTGAAGTGACGCCCCTGCAGGTGGGGATCCGGGGGCTTGAACCAATATCCTTATGCCGGTCCTTGGGCTTTGCACCACATGCACTTAGCCCACTGCACTACCGCCCAGCTCCCTCTCAAAACATTTTTATTTCTTCTTTTATTTCCTCTTTGACCCAGTAGTTGTTAAGTAGTGTACTGTTAAGCTTCCACATTTGGGGACTATTACTAATCTTTTGTTGATTGTTAAGTGTTAGTTTCATTCCCCTGTGGACTGAGAAGATGCTTGGGATGATTGCAATGTTCTTGAACTTATTGATGCTATCTTTGTGGCCTAAAGCAACCAGAAGGATAGAAGTAACCAAAGTTAGGGCAGAAATAAATAACATTGAAAATAAGAAAGCCATACAAAACATCAACAAAAGCAAATGTTGGTTCTTCGAAAGAGTGAACAAATTGACAAACCTTTACCCAGACTCACAAACAAAAAAGGAAGATGACCCAAATAAATCAGATCATAATTATAGAGGAGATATCACAAGAGACACCACAGAAATTCAACATATCATATGAGGCTTCTATGCCACCAAGCTAGAGAACGTGGAAGAAATGGACGATTTACTAGATACCTACGAACTTCCAAAATTAAATAAAGAGGAAGTAGATAATATGAACAGGCCCATCACAGCTAGTGAAATTGAAACAGTTATCAAAAACCTTCCCAAGAATAAAAGTCTTGGACCAGATGGATTTACAAATTAATTCTATAAAAACTACAAGGGAGAGTTAATATTTCTACTTTTAAAAGTCTTCTAGAAGATTGAAGACACTGGAACATTCTCTTCCAGCTTCTATGAAGCCAACATCACTCTGATACCAAAAGCAGACAGGGACACAACCAAAAAAGAAAACTATAGACCAATATCTCTGATGAACATAGATGCTAAAATATTGAACAAAATTCTAGCCAACCGGATACAGCAGTATATTAAAAAGATCGTTCATCATAAACAAGTGGGGTTTATCACAGGGATTCAAGGTTGGTTTAATATATGTAAATCAATCAACGTGATCTACCACATCAATAAAAGCAAGACCAAAAACCACATGGTCATATCAATAGATGCAGAGAAAGCCTTTGACAAAATACAACATCCCTTTATGATCAAAGCATTACAAAAAAAAGGGAATAGATGGAAAATTCCTCAAGATAGTGGAGTCTATATATAGCATACCTACAGCCAACATCATATTCAATGGTGAAAAACTCGAAGCATTTCTCCTCAGCTCAGATACTAGATAGGGCTGCCCACTATCACCATTACTATTCAGCATAGTGTTGGAAATTCTTGCCAGAGCAATCAAGCAGGGGCAAGGAATTAAAGGCATACAGATTGGAAGAGAAGAAGTCAAACTGTCCCTATTTGAAGATGACATGAGAGTATACATAGAAAAATCTAAGGAATCCAGCAAGAAGCTTTTGGAAATCATCAGGCAATACAGTAAGGTGTCAGGCTATAAAATTAACATTCAAAAGTCAGTGGCATTCCTCTATGCAAACACTAAGTTAGAAGAAATTGAAATCCAGAAATCAATTCCTTTTACTATATCAACAAAAACAATAAAATATCTGGGAATAAACCTAACCAAATAAGTGAAAGACTTGTATACTGAAAATTATGAGTCACTACTCAAGGAAATTGAAAAAGATACAAAGAAATGGAAAGATATTCCATGTTCTTGGGTTGGAAGAATTAACATCATCAAAATGAATATATTACCCAGACCCATCTACAAATTTAATGCTATCCTCATCAAGATCTCAATCACATTTTTTAGGAGAATAGAACAAATGCTACAAATGTTTATCTGGAACCAGAAAAGACCTAGAATTGCCAAAACAATCTTGAGAAGAAAGAACAGAACTGGAGGCATCACTCCCAGATCTCAAATTGTATTATAGGGCTGCTGTCACCAAAACTGCTTGGTACTGGAACATGAATAGACACACTGACCAGTGGAATAGAATTGAGAGCTCAGAAGTGAGCCCCCACACCTATGGACATCTAATCTTTGACAAAGGTTCTCAGAATATTAAATGGGGAAAGCAGAGTCTCTTCAACAAATGGTGTTGGAAACAATGGGTTGAAACATGCAGAAGAATGAAACTGAACCACTATATTTCACCAAGTACAAAAGTAAATTCCAAGTGGATCAAGGATTTGTATGTTAGACCACAAACTATCAGATACTTAGAGGAAAACATTGGCAGAACTCTTTTCCGCATAAATGTTAAAGACATCTTCTGCCAGGCTAGCGTGGGGGTGCCTCTTCCCAGGCACATACTCTCTGGCTTGGAGAGAACTCGACCAGAGCCAGCCTGGGCCGCTACTCACTCAGTGACGCAAGGGAGATGACTCAGGAACCAAACACGTGGCGGCAAGGCCATGCAATATCTTTATTGATCAGAGAGCCACGGCTTTTAAAGGGCAGACCCAGAAGTGGCAAGTCAGAAACAGAAATGGCTAGGAAAGGGGCAGAGAAAGGCAAAAGGGGCTGGAAAGGTAGGAACTTACTTAGCAACTGTTGCGAGGGTTTTAACTGTTAGGATTAATAATACCCTTCAGGCAGGGAGGGTCTTGAGGGTAGAAAGAAGATAGATCAAAGGAATGGAATGGATGGGGATCTAACAATGATTATGTAGATAGGGCATAGTATCAGGAATGCAGGGTGGAGCAGGGGGAGCTGGCTTAATGTTTTAAGGAATGCCAGGCTCCTGGAGACAGAAAAATGTAGGATGGTTTATGAGGCTCCTCACAATTTCCTGACATCTCCCCCTTTCTTTTTATCTAATGACCATAGTATCAGGAATGTGGGGTGCTTTGTGAGGCAGGGAGTCTGATAAGACGGGCCACACCTTTGGGGTTACTCTTGTCTCTCTTTGCTCAAACTCTCGGTAGAGAGACTGACAGGATAGACGCACTCCTCAGGTCAAGCCCTGCCAAGCTCTACCACATTCTCACAATTTCCCGACAGTCTTCAGTGAAACAAATCCAATTACAAAGAAGACTAAGGCAAGTATAAACCAATGGGACTACATCAAATTAAAAGCTTCTGCACAGCAAAAGAAACCACTACCCAAAACAAGAGACCACTCAGAGAGTGGGAGAAGATCTTTATATGCCATACATCAGGCAAGGGTTTAATAACCAAAATATATAAAGAGCTTGCAAAACCCAACCATAAGAAAACAAATGACCCCATCCAAAAATGGGGAGAGGTCATGGACAGAGTATTCACCACAGAAGAGATCCAAAAGGCCGAGAAACACATTAAAAATCGCTCCAAGTCTTTGACTGTCAGAGAGAAAGGTAAATAAAGACAACAATGAGATACCACTTCACTCCTGTGAGAATGTCATACACCAGAAAAGTTAAGAGCAACAAATGCTGGAGAGGTCAAAAGAATCCCCTTGCACTGCTGGTGGGAATGTAAATTGGTCCAGCCTCTCTGGAGACCAGTCTGGAGAATTCTTGGAAGTCTAGAAATGGACCTACCCTATGATCCTGCAATTCCTCTCCTGGGGATATATCCTAAGGAACCCAACACACCCATACAAAAAGATCTGTGTAGACATATATTCTTAACCACAATTTGTAATAGCCAAAACCTGAAAGCAACCCGGGTGTCCAACAACAGATGAGTGGCTGAGCAAGTTGTGGTATATATACACAATGGAATACTATTCAGCTATTAAAAATGGTGACTTTACCATTTTCAGCCGATCTTGGATGGAGCTAGAAGAAATTATATTAAGTGAAATAAGTCAGAAACAGAAGGATAAATATGGGATGATCTCACTCTCAGGCAGAAGTTGAAAAACAAGATTAGAAGAGAAAACACAAGCAGAACCTGAACTCGAGTTGGTGTATTGCACCAAAGTAAAAGACTCTGGGGTGGGTGGGGGGGAGAGTACGGGTCCAAAAAGGATGACAGAGGACCTAGTGGGGGTTGTATTGTTATATGGAAAACTGAGAAATGTTATGCATGTACAAACTATTGTATTTATTGTCAAATGTAAAACATTAATTCCCCAATAAAGAATTTTTTAAAAATTAAAAAAACTATATAGTGGTTATTTTCTACGTGCTTTCTATAGATTAACATAATTCTCATATTTTATAGAGAGAGGATTGGTCATACATCCATATTCTATATGAGAAAACTGAGTCCCATAAGGGATTATTCATTTGTACAAGATCATACATTAGATAAATTGATAGAACTGAGAATCAAATCCTGACTTGTTTGGCTTTCATAATGTATATACTTAACTACTTTGTCAGACTAGAATGGTAAAAGACATACTTAAATGTGGGCTGCATGTGTCAAGTGTGACAGAGTAGAACACTCAGAGTTGTTAGAATCCTGAAGGATAATTTGCTGTGGCTAAAGGTAATCTGTGATGCTATCTTGAAGGGAGTAGTATTTCAAAGACAAAATGGCTTAAGGAAGTAGATTTTAATCAGGGACATTGCAATTTCTGGTATTCTGCAGATCATGTGGACATGGACAGTTTTGATTGGGACATTTTCTATACTTTTTTTTATAGAAGAATCCTCCCTCTCCTGCTAGATTTCTGGTTCTTCTCTAACCTGCCCTTTCCTAGGGGGCCTTTCCCCACTTTTTTTATAAGAAAGACAGACATTTTTCTTATCTGGAATCTGTTGTACTGCTGTTTCCTTAAATGTTAAACCATTGGGTTAGTGCCCAGGAAATAAATTATTAAGTACCACATCCTTTTTTTATAGTCATTTTCTTACTTTGACTTTTAACAGCATTGAAGGAGGACCCAGTTGATTTGCCACCTAATAGAATGTTCAGAATAGTTATATGGGAAACTGGGGAATGTTATGCATGTACAAACTATTGTATTTACTGTTGAGTGTAAAACATTAATTCCCAATTTAAAAAATAAAAAATAAAAAAATAATGTTCAGAATAACTTAATATATCACTACTTGTAGAGTTTATATGTCTATATTTAACTCTTAATTCATCAGAGCAGTGGTTATGTCTTTGTTACAGAATACAGTCTTTATATTTGTGAATAAGTTTGCTTTGAAAAATCTATCAAAATAAAGTTACTAGACTTTTATTTAAACAAAAAGTAATCATAAAATGAATATCCATTTAATTATTAGAAAAGCAAAAACAAAGCTACCTCAATCATTTTGTTCACTCTAATGGGTGCAGCACCACCTGCCCTCTTATTTATTAACAGTATATTATGCTAACTGTACACTATCAAAATTATGATGATAAGTTAGTTCAGATAAAATAACATCTAGAGGTTTGTAGTCATGGGAAATAAGGATTTATGTAGAAGGAGGGTCATGCATAAAACCTTTTGAGCATAAAACATGCATTATTGAACTGGAGAGCCTTCCCTGAAGTATTTTGCATGGCATTCATACAAGGAATCCCAGAGTTGATCCCTGGCACCACCAGTGACCAAGGACTTAGGTTGGTGGTGGGAGTTATGTGCAGACACCTATTACAGGGAGATAAGAAACTGTTACCTATTTGTCAAGATCTGTTCTATAATCCATTATTTTCCCCAATAGAAATGATTTGGTGAGGGAGATGAAATTTTGTTTTTTGCTGCTACAGTATAGAACTGGAAGTCATGCAAAGTAAAGGACTTGGAAACAGAAAAAGTATTGGATGGTTTCACTGATATATGGGATGTAAACAAACAAAGCAAAGGAAGAAAGGCAGATGAAAGCAAACTCTTAGACTCTGACCACAGAACTGAGATTAACAAAGGGGGGTAGGGCGGTGAGTAGAAAATGAAAGAGTTCAAATGGACTTTGGTAGAGGAGATAGTGGCACTTTGGTGGTGATTATGATGAAATTGTACCTCTAACATATAACCAATGTTACCAAAATAAAAAGATAGAAACAAAAGTTAATGCATGACTGTGTTATCAAATGTTTATAGTATTTTATTATATAGAATACATTTATGAAAAACATGGAGTAATTCCATTTTAAAATATCAATATTTACTATACTCTGTAAATGGCATCTTTTAGTAGTACTGTTTAAACTTTTGATGAAAAATGTTACATATGGGGGCCAGACAGTGGCACACCTGGTTAAGTGCACACATTAAAGTGTTCAAGGTCCTGGGTTCAAGCCCCTGGTTCCCACTTGGAAGGCAGGAAGCTTCACAGGCGAAGCTAGGTGAAGTAGGGCTGTAGGTGTCTCTCTGTCTTTCTCGTTCTCTATTGCCCCTTCCCTCTCATTTTCTGTCTATCTCTATCCAATAAATAAATACAATTTTAAAAAAATTTAATGCTAGAAATGTGCTGAAGTACAGTTGTCAAAAATTTTTTTTAATTTTTTTTTTTTTTTTGCCTCCAGGGTTGTCGCTAGGGCTTGGTGCCAACACTATGAATCCACTGATCCTGGCAGCCATTTTTTCCATTTTACTAGATAAGACAGAGAGAAATGAAAGAGGAAAGGGAGATAGAGAGAGAAAAAAAGACATTTGTAGAGCTGTTTCACTGCTTGTCAAGTGACTCCTCTGCAGGTGGAGAGCCGGGGGCTTGAACCAAGATATTTGTGCAGTTCCTTGTGCGGTTCCTTAAGCTTGATACTATGTGCTCTTAACCTGGTGCACTACCACCCGACCGCCTAGTTTTTCAAATTTTCATCATTAGTTGGATAAAAAATGTTTCCAGGGAGTTGGGCCATAGTGCAGTGGGTTAAGCGCACATGGCGCAGAGCACAAGGACCTTGGTTCAAGCCCCGCCTCCCCACCTGCAGGGGAGTTGCTTCACAGGCGGAGAAGCAAGTCTGCAGGTGTCTGTCTTTCTCTCCTCCTCTGTCTTCCCCTCCTCTCTCCATTTCTCTCTGTCCTGTCTAACAATGACAACAATAATAACTACAACAATAAAAACAACAAGGGCAACAAAAAGGGAAAGTAAATAAAATTTTAAAATTAAAAAAAAATGTTTCCAAAACATTGAGTTAGTCTCCTAGATCTGAGCTCAAATATGAAAGCAGAGAAGACGAAAAAAAGCACTCTTGATTTTTCTCTAGCCTAATAAACCTTTCAAAAACAATCTCCATGTGCAATTGTATATCCTTTATATTTGGGTACATATTGTATACTTTTATAGTTACACCAAATGAAAGCCTCTAAAGAAATCACCTAGTCAGTTTCTCTGAAACAGAACCAACTTTAATTCAGGTATTCAACTGAACACACCCTAGACCAAATAAGCATGAACTTTGGAGTTAGAGAATGGTTGGGAAAGGTTTGCTATGTCTTGTTCCCAATTATGTGGCCTTTTTGGAATGGTTAGGATGCTAAAAAGTATTGTCACAATTGCATGTATTGACATGATTGGCCACATTTGTTAATTGGAGTCAGCCATTCACAGTCAGGTGTTGATAGATGTTGTAATTGTGTCTAAAAGTGTTTAAAAGGAACCACCAACACATCTAGCAGCCTCTCCAGGATGTGCAGCAGTCTGTGCCTCTGTAGCTCAGACAAACAGGCAGAGGAATGCTTTTATTCCCATTCTGAAATCATTTAGTAGTAGAGGAAGAAGGAGAAGTAGGAAGAGTAGAGAAAGGAAAAGAAAATAGAAAACAGGCTGTGGGGACAAAGGAACCCTCCTGCACTGCTGGTGGGAATGTCAGTTGATCCAATCCCTTTGGAGAGCAGTCTGGAGAACTCTCAGAAGGCTAGAAGTGGACCTACCCTATGACCCTGAAATTCTATTCCGGGGAATATATTCTAAGAAACCAAAACACCCATCCAGAAAGATTTGTGTATACCCATGTTTATAGCAGCACAGTTTATAATAACCAAAACCTGGAAGCAACCCAGGTGTCCAACAACAGATAAGTGACTGAGAAAGTTGTGGTATATATACACTGGAATACTACTCAGCTATTAAAAATGGTGACTTCACCTTCTTCACCTCATCTTGAATAGTGCTTGAAGGAATTATGTCAAATGAGCTAAGTCAGAAAGTGAAGGATGAATATGGGATGATCTCACTCATAGAAGTTGATACTACTATGACATAAATTTGTCTTCCCTGGGCAGATGACCTCACCAATGTGTCCTGGAATCCCACCTCCCCAGAGCCCTACCCCACTAGGGAAAGGTAGAGAAAGGCTGGGGGTATGGGTTGACCTGTCAATATCCAACTTCCTGTGCCCCATAAATCTTTGGCCCATTCTCCCAGAGGGATAAAGAATAGGGAAGCTTCCAATGGAGTGGATGGGATATGGAACTCTGGTGGTGGGAATTGTATGAATTGTACCCCTCTTATCCCACAATTTTGTTGACCATTATTAAATCACTAATAATAATAAGTAAAAAAGAAGAGGAAGAGGAAGATGAGGAAGAAGAAGAAGGAGATGAAGGAGGAGAAGAAGGAAGAAGAAGAGGAGGAAGAGGAGGAAGAAGAAGAATATGATGATGATGATGATGATGATGATGAAAAACAATAAAACACCCACAATGACCCTGGGTCCATGCTCCCAGAGGGATAGAGAATGGGAAAGCTATCAGGGGAGGGGATGGGATATGGAGATTGGGTGGTGGGAATTGTGTGGAGTTGTACCCCTCCTACCCTATGGTTTTGTTAATTTATCCTTTCTTAAATAAAAAATAAATTTAAAAAAAAAGAAAAACAATAAAACACAAAGCAGAACTTGAACTGGGTTTGGTGTATTGCACCAAAGTAAAAGACTGGTTGGGGGAGCGGGGAGTGGTACAAGTCCTAGAACATGTTGGCAGATGAGGACCTAGAAGGAGTTGAATTGTTATGTGGAAAACTGAGAAATGTTACACAAGTACAAACTACTGTATTTTACTGTTGACTGTAAACCATTAGTCCCCCAATAAAAAAATAAAAAAAGATTTAAAGAAAGAAAATAGAAAGCAGAGGAATCCAGGAGAGGAACAGGGAAGAGGAAATTGGAGGCAGACCAACCAGAGAAGGGATGTTCATGCATAGACATAGTTCCTAACATCCTTCTTGTCCACACCCATTCTTTATAATCTGCCCTCCAGCTCTTCTTTAGCAGAATGCCTTGTTTAATCTTGCAGTTGACATGCAGCAAAATCATGTCTTATTTTTTTAATCATTTTTATTGGGAGGGGGGGTTAATGGCTTACTGTATAGTTGTTGACACATGGCTCCAATCTCTTCATCTCCTTATGAGAGTTTTCGGCAGAATGCTTTTACCCACAGCTTGTGTCTTTTGCCGGCAACAGGACCCCTGGATTTTCTTTCTTTTTTTTTTTTTTTTGCCTCCAGGGTTATTGCTGGAGCTCAGTTCGTATACCACAAATCCACTGCTCCTGGTGACGGTATTTTTCCCTTTGTGTTGCCCTTGTATATTGTTGTGGTTATTATTACTGTTGTTATTGATATTGTTGTTGTTGGATAGGACAGAGAAATGGAGAGAGGAGAGGAAGACAGAGAGGGGGAGAGAAAGATAGACACCTACAGACCTGCTTCACCACTTGTGAAGCGACTCCCCTGCAGGTGGGGAGCCGGGGGCTCGAACCAGGATCCTTATGCCGGTCCTTGTGCTTTGCGTCATGTGCGCTTAACCCTCTGTGCTACCACTCAACCTCCGACCTCTGGATTTTCTTCACCCTTTCTCTCCCCTTCCTTTTCCCACAGTCTTTTGCTCTGGTGCAATATGTCCCACTCAGTCAAAGATTCACTTGGTATTTTCCTCGTCTCTATTCTTAAAGACTGGTGTGATACAAGTCTTCATATTTGTGATAAAGAAAGTAAAGGTACTTATGTGCCACTCTGAGGACCTTTGAATACAGAAATTGAAGAAAACCAGCAACGCAGTCACCTCTTTGGTGCTGAATGGGATGATGTCATTACTGGAACTTTAAAGAATTAGCATTAGAGGGCTGGGAAGATAGCATGGTGGATATGCAAAAAGACTTTCATGAAAGCCTGAGGCTCCGAGGTCTCATGTTCAGTCCCCCATACTACTATAAGCCAGAGTGGAGCAGTGCTTTGGTAAATACACATAAAATAAAATAAATATTAAAAGTAGAAAAATAATTATTTTTTTGGGTAGCACAGCGGGTTAAGCAGTAAGTGGCACAAAGTGCAAAGACCTGCATAAAAATCGTGGTTCGAGTCCCGGCTCCCCATCTGCAAGGGAGTCACTTCACAAGCAGTGAAGCAGGTCTGCAGGTATCTATCTTTCTCTCCCCTTCTCTGTCTTACCCTCCTCTCTCCATTTCTCTCTGTCCTATCCAACAACAACGACATCAATAACAACAGCAATAAAAAACAAGGACAACAAAAGGGAATAAATAAAATAATAAAAAAAAGCTTTCTAATTGCAATGTGATAGTCTTTCTCAACAATTATAACTACAACAATAAAACAACAAGGGCAACAAAAAGGGAATAAATAAGTAAATATTTAAATTTTTTCTTAAATACTTATATTTATAAATTCTGTCTCATTTTTTTTTTCATAATTTCTAGTCTAAAGTAAGTGAAAATAAAACAAAGTAATTTTTAGGCTCAAATATTTTTATTTCTAATTATAAACTCATATACTATAACTCTAATTTTGTCTCTAGTTATAACCAATATAACTCTAATTATAAACCTATCCTCATTATTTATCTTAAACTTTATATTAAAAGCTTTTAGTTTTAATTTTAGAAAAAAAATTAAATGTGATTAAGTAGGATAAAGTTTAACCTGAAAGTTTGCAAATGTATTATATTTGAGAGTTCTTAAAGTGAAGTTATTTACAAATTATAACCATGTTTTTATTATTTACTTATCCTTTCTTTCATATAACAGAATAAACATTCTTGTCAAATTTATAGTTTTTCATTTAAATATTACTTGTTATATTCCACTTCTAGGCCAATCTATAAATTGAAAGCAATGATGTTTAAGCAACATCAAATATTCAGTTTTGATTGACAGGCATCAAATTCCATTACACATTTTCTAAGACATTTTTTTGTCTTCACTATGCTTTTTCAGCTTTCTTTAAGATAGAAAAAGAGACAGAAAGACAGAAGGAGAGTTAGAAAAACACCACACCACCTCCACCCCAGAGCAGTGGGGGCTTGGATTAAATCCTGGTCAAGTGCATAGCAAAGCCAGTATTTCCCATATCTTGACAGACTCCTAAGACTTTTAATAATACTAAAACGCATAGTATCTTTCTTTTTTTTTTTTTTTTTTCTGTAACCATAGTGCTGCTCAACTCTGGCGGTGCTAGGGATTGAACATAGTGTCTTTATAACTGAAGATTCGTGTATATTTGTCACCAAATCTTGACATAACGGGAGTTACTTTTAAGAATTACTCTGATTGGGCCAGCAAAATAGTTCACCTTGATAGTTCACCTACTTTTTCATGCACACAACATAGATTCAAGCCTGACCCCCTACCTCATGAGGAAGGTTCAGTTCTATGGGATCTTTCCTTCTCTTCTTCTGTATATCTGCCTCTGTCTTATTTATCTGCAAAAATTGCTCAAAGTGATAAAGCCCCAGTAATGACAAAAAACAACAACAACAACAACAACAAAACACCTCCTGACTAAGTAGCTAAATATATTCTCTGAAAGTTGATTTTGGCATCCAATATTTTGATATGAAGGCTAGGGTCACTTTAGATGAGAAACTCAAATGTAAAGAATGGTAGTGGCCTGCTGAGTTAAGAACTTGGAAGCATTTGTACACTGGGTATTAAAAAAAAAAACCAAATAAGAGATCATGGAGCTTTGGGTGCTGGTTTTTCAGTGCAGGCCAAATTGTTGGAAATTGTATGGATTATAGTACTTCATAACCCAGAAGTAAAAACAATTATGGGCTCTGAGCTAGATTTGACTTCTTGATATATGACAATAGTTATCAGGCTTAGACTTCTTTTTCCAAATGTGACCAGCTTCTTGAAATAAAGCCCCCTTGTATGTTTCTTGACTACAGGAAGTCCTGTTAAAATTAATAATTATGGGAGTTGGGTGGTAGCGCAGTGGGTTAAGCGCACGCAGCGCAAAGTGCAAGGACCAGCATAAGGACCCTGGTTTGAGCCCCCAGCTCCCCACCTGCAGGGGAGTCACTTCACAAGCGGTGAAGCAGGTCTGCAGGTGTCTATCTTTCTCTCCCCCTCTGTCTTCCCCTCCTCTCTCCATTTCTTTCTGTCCTAACAATGATGACATCAATAACAATAATAACTACAACAATAAAAAACAAGGACAACAAAAGGTAAAATAAATAAATATATATGAAAAATTGAAAAAAGTAAAATAAAATCAATAACTATTTTATCTAAAGTAAATTCAGGATCCAAATGGTGGCACAATCAGTAACACATAAGTTACCGTGTGTGAGGACCCAGGTTCATACCCCTGGACCCCATCTACTGGGAGGAAATTTCATAAGTGGTGAAGCAATGTTGCAGTCGGCCCTCCTCCTTCCCTCCCTTTTACTTATATATATCTCTGTCGAAAATAAATAAAATATATATTTAAAAAATTTAAAGGAATAATAAATGGCCACCAGGAGCAGTGGATTTGTTGTGCAGGCATCAAGCCCCAGAAATAACCTGGCAAAACAAACAAACATAAAAAACAATATTTATGAGAGTTGGGTGGTAGCACAGCGGGTTAAGCAGCAGGTAGCACAAAGCACAAGGACCAGCATAAGGATCTCTGGTTCCTCACCTGTAGGGGAGTCACTTCAAAGATGGTAAAGCAGGTCTGCAGGTGTCTGTCTTTCTCTCCCCCTCTCTGTCTTCTTCTCCTCTCTCCATTTCTCTCTGTCCTATCCAACAACAACATCAATAATAACTAAAACAATTAAAAACAATAAGGGCAACAAAAGAGAATATATATAGATATATATTAAAAACAACAATATTTATTTAGAAATCTTGTGGTCCAGGAGGTAGCACAGTAGTAAAGCATTGGACTCTCAAGCAGAAGTCTTTTGAGTTCAATCCCCGGCAGCACATGTACCAGAGTGATGTCTGGTTCTTTCTCTCTCCCTTCCTGTCTTTCTCATTAACAAATAAAATGTTTTAAAAAAAGAAAGAAAGAAATCTTAATAACCATATGAAGTAACTAGTCTTTGTTATGAGTAATCTGTGTCTGTCATTTAAACACAGCATGCTAAAACAGAAGGCAACTATTAAAACTGAGAAGTAGCTCAGTCCTATATGGTATTGCTGCATGGCTCTTGCCCCATATTTCCCATGCTAGAGTTTCTGGCTTTAGTTTGTCACTTGTTAAACATAGCAGCATTATCCCAAGTTCCCCCATTCTGCTGGAAAAACTAGTATAAATAAAAGTGCATCCAATGTAATGTAATATAATATACTTTGGGTATATATCATGTATAAAAACACTGTGCTATCATGGATAGCACTGTGATGTATATCCTTCACTAAGATTTCAAGGTCTTAATTGCAGCAAAACAAAAAAACAACAAAAAAAAAAACTGAGGAAGAAGGGGAGGTCAGGGTTAGAGAGCATGTCTCCATTTTGTCACTGATTTGTCCTTTTATATTGAGTTATGGGAGTTCTTATTTAATCTGGATACAAGTCCCATCTTAGGTATGTGGTTTGCAACTATTTTCTCTCATTCTTGTGTCTAGGTATTTTATATGGGAAATAATATGAAAGACCCCAAGTGAAGTGATTTGTAAGGTATAGAAAAGTTCTCTTATTGTTTTATTGATTAGAGTTAGTAAAGTTAGCCTTTCACTTTGATTATTATTTTAAAAACCATTCATCTGTGTATATTCTTTTCTGTATACTTGGTATAATTTGCAATGAAATAAGGAAAGGTTAAAAAGATTTCTCCAACTTCAATATCTCTTGCAACAGTTTCTGGAATTCCATTGTTACCAGTTCTCTTATTTAATATTTGACGTCTTCTCCTCTCTGAATTGAACTATTCTGTAACTAGTAATATATAAATCCTTCGGTGTGATGAGTTTCTCCAATCACCTTTTCCTCTGTATCTCTACAATCTAAGCTAATGTAGAAAGGATGACTCTGGAAAGTAATACGAAGGGAGAAGGAGAAATCTGGAGAAGAAAAACAATTAGTAATATATATTAACAAAATGGTACTTAAGTAAGCCTAAGTAACATATAACCTATATTTCTGGCCTTTGTAAATTTCCATAATCAACATTTATGATATATATCCTAGCTTTAGAGAGATGCTAAACTTTCTTCTCAGATGCTTGTATGATTATATCTCACTAATTTGACCTATTTAAAAAATTAGTTAACTATAGTGTCTTAGAAGTATAATTATTACTGCTAGGCACATATTTAGAAACATAAAGAAAACTAATAGGTATTGCCAATTAGGCCTTTTTTAAAAGCCTATTTCCGTAAGTAGAATGATTTATAGTTCATATATGAATGTGTGAGTATGTAATTCAGAAGTGCTTCTAGTAAATCAGTAATTTTAAATAATTTGTCTTCCTGCATTCTGTTTTCTTAGAAAAGGAGATTTGTGCAATTCGTATAATGATCAATAGGCAAATGTATGTGAACAGATTTTTAAGCTAGTAGTTCACCATTTTGAAAATAAAAATTAGTGATTTAGGGGAGTCGGGCAGTAGCGCAGCGGGTTAAGCACATGTGGCGCAAAGCGCAAGGACTGACCTAAGGATCCCAGTTCGAGCCCCCGTCTCCCCATCTGCCGGAGAGTTGCTTCACAAGTGGTGAAGCAGATCTGCAGGTGTCTAGCTTTCTCTCCCCCTCTCTGTCTTCCCCTCCTCTCTCCATTTCTCTATGTCCTATCCAACAACAACAATAATAACTACAACAATAAAACAACAAGGGCAACAAAAGGGAATAAATAAATAAATATTAAAACAACAAGGATAATAAAAGGGAATAAATAAATATTAAAAAATAAAAATAAATTAGTGGATAGAAGGAAATTGAGGTGGGAGGGAGACAGAGAGATACGTGCAGTACTTATTTCACTGCTCATGAAGCAGTGAAATAAGTACACCCCTTTGCAGGTGGAGAGTAGGGGTTCAAACCCATATCCTTGCACATGGTAACGTGTTCGTAACTGGGTGTGCCCCTGTCTGGGCCCCTTTATTTTTAATTACAATAGCAAGAAAGTGATGACGGTGATCAAACAGTCTCACTTTCCTCAAGATGACCAGTTTTAAATTGAGGAGAGACTGCTCTGTCTAAAGACATAAGGATTGGAACAAAGTTAGACTTACTCTTATGTTAGTTACACAGACCTTTTGTTTATTCAGTGCTTCTTCAGTTGGTCATGCTGGCATTGGGTAGTTATCTCTCCTCTGTGCTCATCCTCCCAGTCTATAAAAAAGGCCTTATGTTGGGAGTCGGGCAGTAGCGCAATGGGGTAAGCACAGGTGGTGTAAAGCGCAAGGACTGGTGTAGGATTCAGGTTCAAGCCCCCAGCTCCCCTCCTGCAGGAGAGTCGCTTCACAAGAGGTGAAGCAGGTCTGCAGGTGTCTATCTTTCCCTTTTCTCCCCCTCCTCTCTCCATTTCTCTCTGCCCTATCCAACAATAATGACATCAATAACAACAATAATAGTAACTGCAACAATAAAACAAGGGCAACAAAAGGGCATAAAGTAAATATTTAAAAAATAATTAGAAAATAAAAGAAATAAAAAGGCCTTATGTACATCAAGCTTCTTTTCATCTATATTGGAGAATGGTTATATCTGCTGAAAATAATTCTATGTTTTCTAAAAGTTGTTAGGAACAATTAAAAATATTAATGTTGGGGAACACCTATTGTCTGAGGGACAAGTGAATTAACTCCTCCTGTCAGTACAGAGATCAGTGTGAGAGAAATGGCCCGTCTCAGATTTGTGCTGATGGTTTTGAGACTCTGCCCATATGAATTACTAATGCTTATGACATAATAGACAGTGACTAGTCACTGCCAGTATATGATAGCTTGTAGGGTAATTCAAGGTAATTGGTTGTGTCTGATTTACCATACCTGGTCAAATGTCCCATAGACCTTAGTGTTATTCTTTCCTACTGCCTGGATTCTAAATGCTACTCCAATATGAATGTACCTTTAATTCTGTATGTATAGCAGCTCACTTTTCATTTCAGGATTCCAAGTAGAGACACAATTCAGATGCTAAATCTATGTTGAATTTATTTGAGTGGTAGTTATGGAAACTCTTACCTGAAGCCACTTTTTTGTTCCTGTTCAAGGGTTATTTATTTTTATAATTTTTAACATTTATTTATTCACTTTTATTGCCCTTATTGTTTTATTGTTGTAGTTATTATTGTTATTATTGATGTCATAGTTGTTAGATAGGACAGAGAGAAATGGAGAGATGAGGGGAAGACAGAGAGGGGGAGAGAAAGAAAGATAGACACCTGCAGACCTGCTTCACTGCTTGTGAAGAGACTCCCTTGCAAGTGGGGAGCTGGGGGCTGGAACCAGAATCCTTATGCCGGTCCTTGCGCTTTGCACCACCTGCGCTTAACCCGCTGCACTATCACCTGACTCCCCTAAGGGTTATTTATTAGTGACTATATATTCTGTATAAGTACTGCACGCCACTGGAGTTCCTAGTGACTATATATCCTAATGGATGTTTTTCTTTTTTTGATTTGCTCTTGATTCTTCTCATGGCTATTGAATGTTCTCCTCATTCTACATTCTTTTCTGCTCTCTGCTGAAGAACCTGTCTTTACCAGTGGACTCTTAATTTATACTGACTTGAATTGTTCTGGGTGGGGTACATGAAAGGTCGTATATGGAGTACTTTAGAGCTGCCTCTTGTGATTTAAAAGACTGATCTTAAAAGCTGACCCCTGGTGGCCCACCTGGTTGAGTGAAATGTTACAGTGTGCAAGGACCCTGGTTTGAGCCCCCGGTCCCCACCTTCAGGGGAAAAGCTTTGCCAAGTGGTGAAGCAGTGCTGCAGGTATCTCTTTCTCATGCTCTCTTTCTCTCTTCCCCCTCCCTGTCTATCACCCCCTTCCCTCTCAATTTCTGGATGTCTATCTCCAATAAATAAATAAAGATAATGAATATTTTTAAAAAATTTTTAAAAACTGGCCTCATAGTTCACCAGTCATGTGAAATTATCTTTTTAAAAATTGCTTGAGCAGGCGTATTGCACCAAAGTAAAAGACTTGGGGGGGGGGGCAGGGAGAATACAGATCCAAGAAGGATGACAGAGGACCTAAAGGGGGTTGTATTGTTATATGGAAAACTGAGAAATGTTATGCATGTACAAACTTTTGTATTTACTGTCAAATGTAAAACATTAATTCCTCAATAAATAAATAAAATCTTAAAAGAAAGTCCATTCTTTTTTAATATTTTTTATTCATTTTCCCTTTTTTTTTTTTGCCTTCCATTCATTCTTTTTAAAAGAAAAAAAAAATTGCTTGAGCAAATATAAGTGAAGTGAGTAGAATGTCGCCTGACATGTTATGAACGATCAATAAATATTACCCGTTATTATTACTACAAATGAGACTGGAAAGCTACCTATGACTAATGGTTACTCTTTATTGTTGTGGTTACCATTATCAGAGAGAGTCAGAGGGTCTTCTTCATGTGTCATTTCACTACCCTAGGCTGCTTTTTCATTCAAATAGAAAGAGACTGCACAGCATCAGTTTCCTTTGTTACCATAGCAACTTTGATGTGATGTTGGGCCTCAAACCTGGGCTATGTACATCGTAATGCATATACACCCCATCCAGTGAGCTGTCTCTCTGGTCAGATGGTTGTACCTTAGATTGAAAGACTCAAATTGTGGACATAGCCAACATTCTTCTCTGAGAAAAGCACATCTGTATGCCACCTAGTTAATTGGACAAGAACCTTAGCATCTCTTACTGGTTTTCCTTGTACTTCTCAGAATGAGGTGCATCCACTTTGTGAAGAAAAAAGTACTTTGGGGAGTCAGGCGGTGGTGCAGTGGGTTAAGCGCACGTGGCGCAAAGCGCAGGGACCGGCATAAGGATCCTGGTTCGAGCCCCCGGCTCCCCACCTGCAGGGGAGTCGCTTCACAAGCGGTGAAGCAGGTCTGCAGGTGGCTATCTTTCTCTCCCCTCTCTCTCTGTCTTCCCCTCCTCTCTCCATTTCTCTCTGTCCTATCCAACAACAAAGCAACGTCAACAATGGCAATAATAACCGCAACGAGGCCCCAACAACTAGGGCAACAAAAAGGGGGGAAAATGGCCTCCAGGAGCGGTGGATTCATGGTGCAGGCACCGAGCCCAGCAATAACCCTGGAGGAAAAAAAAAAAAAAAGTACTTTGGTTGCCAGTATGTCTCAGTATGCACATATGTCAGCCTCTGTCCCCAACATAGATCCACATTTTTCAAATGAGCTGTTTCAGTTACCTTTATCATTGTGTCTGCTGGGAGTGCCCTCTGCTGGTGTATCTGGTATGTGTACAAATCTGTAGGGTAACAAGTTTTTAAAAATTCAGTTTTACACTTTTAGAAAATGTTTCTATAAAAACACATTTAGAAACTTTTTGTGAATGATAAAAGTCATATTATGATTTTTACATTTGCATTATGAGTTTGACTGTGTTCAGGTATGAAATATATATATATATGGCTGAGGAAATACCATAGTGGTTATACAAAAAGACTTTTATGCCTTAGGCACCGAAAGCCCCAGGTTCAATTCCTTAACTACCATATGCCAAAGCTGAGCAGTATACTGGTAAAAAAAGTAATAAGATAAAGAAAATATATGTTCTGTATGGATATATTTAGTTTGATTTGATGTAGAATAGGGACTATTATGGCATCCCAAGAAATGACAGCTTCATTATCTGTTTGGCATTCTAGTTTATATTAGGTTGTCAGACAAGTCATGATGCATTAATTTGTCAATACAGTATGCCAGAGTCCTCCAAATACCATTTTAAAATAATTTATGTTTCCTAATCATTATCTTCTTTCTTTCATCTTTCCATCCCTTCTCTGCTCCCAGGATCAAACAGTATAAATCGAGTAATTGCAACTGTGGAAAATGGAGAAAATGAAGGAACAACTAAAATTATTGCACCTTCACCAATAAAAAGGTCAGTTAGCTGAAGGAGCATACTAGTAAATAATTTTGTTGTTGGCAAGGCTAAGTTCTTTTCACTTTGATAATTAACTAAGACTTTTCATCAAAATAGTCTTTGGTCAAAAAATACTATAGAATGCCAGTAAAATATAAAAGCTCAGAACCTGCTTCTGTCATCTGGAGGAAATAAATACTCCTATTGTCACAGGGTGGGGAATTTAGATCCTCTGTGGTTTGCCTTCACTTTGGCAAAGTGAAGATTCCTTGTGATTTTAAAATGGCATGATATAATGGACTAACTCAGAGGGACTTGTGAAGTAGTGTAGGTGATATTATGTTTAATGTACTGTGTTTGTTACAAGGGAGCACTGAAGTGTGGCCCTGGAAGAGGGTTTATAGCATTCAGTGGCTCAGGGCTTTCAAAGTCGTTGATTGCATATGTATGAAGAGTTGTTAGGATCCTCTGCAGAAATTTTTCCAACAGCATTCCCCAGAAGAAGACTCTTCCCTTAATATATTACATGGATTGTTTCCCTGAAAGATCAGCCTTGTTCTCTGTTAAGACACTGTTGTAGCTTCATTTTTTCCTATCTCCAATTATGGTCATGGGAGATGGCATTTCAGATGTACAATGAGCAGCTTTCACCAGCTCCCTTTCTCTGTAGAGATCATTCTACACATTTCATGGAGGAGTTCAAGCACTCAGAAATATGTGACCTTGAAATATTTCTTGGATCATCTACTCCATCTTTTGTTAGTAAATAATGGTGTCTTCATTCAGCTAGACTGTGGCTACTTGGGTGAAAATAGTAAATCATTTCTAAACAAAATACCCCTAAAACATGAGCATTCTTGGAATTGATATATTTCTCCTAAGGTTCTTCCTGGGTTTTGCTTGCTTGTTTAGCTTCATGATCCCTCTTTTATAGATTCACACATTAAAAATATATATATATATATTTGTTATGAGAGCACAACAGAAGAGAGAACTCTGTCATAAACTAGAGATTGAATCTGGAACTTTGAGACCTCTGGCATATGACTTGGTGCTCTGATAGGCTGAACAGCACTCTCAGACCATGGATCCACATACTTCTGACCTATGTATGAACTTGTTTAGTGGTTGAAGAAGTGGCT
The DNA here is from genome assembly GCF_950295315.1 of Erinaceus europaeus. Taxonomy (NCBI): domain Eukaryota; kingdom Metazoa; phylum Chordata; class Mammalia; order Eulipotyphla; family Erinaceidae; genus Erinaceus; species Erinaceus europaeus. The sequence goes on along the minus strand of NC_080172.1, from coordinate 36,815,820 downwards.
CAACAGAGAGAATGCAAGTTTTGCATTCATACGGTCCTAGATTTGATTTCTGGTAGCATATGTTCTGGAACAATGATATATATATATATGGCAGGGGAGGGAGAGGAGGGGGGAGAGGGAGGGGGAAAAAGAGAGAGGAGGTAGGAAGAGATTACTTTAATTCCCCTTAGTCAGCCTCCCAGTGGTGGATATATAGAGTCACTTAATCTGTATGTACACGATGTGCTTATAGTAAGTCCAATATGAGACCAGTAATCTTCCATGAAATTCAGATCTCAGACCTTTTTAGAATGTACAGAAAGAGTCCAGTCCCCTTTGCAACTTCATTCTCGTCCATAAGACCAATACCTGAGAGCTGCCAAATTTTCCCATTCAAGCTTCATATGAGAAATAGCTTAGGAAGAGAATACAATTAATTTGACACCCAGGATTTCATTATTCTTTAACTTTTACCTGCATTCTCAATTCCTCTTTCATCTCCCTACTCCATTTCTCAATTTTCTTTTTCTCAAAATTTCTTTGATTTATTAGCACACACATAGTTACACTTTTTCTACTCATATTAAATGCCTGCCATGTTTATTACTTTCCTCACTTCAGAAGCAAGCTTTCACTTGGGAACTTGATCTTAAAGTTATTTTTAACCCTTATAAAATTACTATATTATTCACATAAGAAACCTACCTGTTACATACTGATGCTATGAGTTATGTATCTTTGTTAAATATTGGGGCCGGGTAGTGGTGTGCCTGGGTGAGTGCACATGTTACAATGCACAAGGACCCAGGTTCAAACCCCCAGTCCTCACCTGTAGTGGGAAAGCTTTGCCAAGTGGTGAAGCAATATTGCAGGTGTCTCTGTCTCTCTTCCTCTCTGTTGCCCAGCTCCCACTCAATTTCTGACTGTCTCTATCCAATAAATAAATAAAGACAATACAAGAATATAAATACTTGTTTAGACTTACATTAATTTCTATATGGTTATATAGTATTCTAGGATGCAAGATTTTGTTTTTTTATGAAATTGTCATTTTTAGAAAATATTTTAGGCTGGGGAGATAGTGTAATGGTTATGCAAAAGACTCATCCTGAGACACCATATCTCATGTTCAATCCCTAGTACCACCATAAGCCAGAATTGAGCAGTGCTCTGGGGCGGGGGAGGGGGGGCGGGTTGGCTGTTAAAAATAAATAAATAAAAATATTTATTTCAGAAATGAGAGAAAGACCTAATGAAATAAAACTAAAGTATCACTCTTGCATATGTGGTGCCAGGGGATCCAACTCAGTATCTCAAGCTTTCAAGCTCACAACTCTGCAATGTACCACCTCCCAAACTGCATGACCTTATACTTTTTTCTCTGCTTTCTGTATAGGTTGTTATTAAATACCTGCATGTGCATAATTCCTCAAAAAAAAAAAATCAAGGGTTAAAAGTGGATTAGGAGAGGGGCCAGACACTAGCACACCTGATTAAGAACACATACTACAGTGCGCAAGGACCCAGGTTCAAGTCCCTGGTGCCCACCTGCAGGGGGAAAGCTTCACGAGTGGTGAAGCAGGGCTGTAGGTGTCTCTCTGTCTCTTTCCTTCTCTAGCTCCCCTTCCCTCTCAATTTCTCTCTGTCTCTATCCAATAGTAAATAAATTTTAAAACCTTTTAAAATGTGGATTAGGAGTTAATTAGCTCTCTCATTTTTTCTTGAAGTGGAACAGCCTAGGGAATGAGAGGTGACTCAGATCCCCCCCCCCCCTTCGTGGCTAAAGAGTCCCTCCCTCTGTCTCCCTCTGTGTTTCCTAGTGTGTTTCTAAAACAATTTGTTGGGATTGCATAACAACTCAGTTACATTTACATTCTTAGAGCCGAAAGATGATACTGGGTTAGGAAATAGCATTTGAAACTCATTCTGATATGGAAGGATGAAGCCAAGATGTGGAGGAAGCTAGGAAGGTTGAGGAAAGGTCAGTTTGGGTAGCCTGAGTTGACCAACCTCACAACTTCAGACCCAAATTCAGATCCAAGGTCTCTGACTATAACTGAAGAGAGAGTCAATCTTAGTAGCTCAGACACCCAGCTTTTCTTCCTTAATTGCTTTCTTATTTTCTTGCCTAAACATTAGCCTTTGGCTCTTATCCTTCAGGTTGACTCTCTTCAAAGGTTTTGAGTCCCCCCCCCCTCAATTAGTGGCACTTAATGCATTAAAACTAGAGGATAAAGGGGAGGGAGAATAAAGATGCTCCTGGATTTGGATGATGTTTTTTGGAGGGCTTGGAAGGTTAATTTTACTATTTTTACAAAGGATTCAGTAGAAAACTAATCAAAGGCTTTTCACTCTCTGCTTAAATATTTGTTGTAGTCTTTTTACTACCACATGTAAATAAAAATTCTTTACTCTCAACTTCAATTTTACATAGCAGTAATTTCTAATACCTGGTAAATGACTACTAGGAACCTATTGGTTAAGTTATTACTATCTTTTTAGGTAAGATATATATGGATTTGATGTGCATTTTTTAATTATTAATGATTTAATATTGATTTACAAAAGATGGTGCAGTTTTTCTTTTTGGAAGTCAATCTGTTTTCTTTTGGAATGACTCCTGGATATAAATTAGCACATACACATTTCTAAACAATGATTAAATCATTTTACTGAAGAAATAAGTATATGTCTTAGCTTACTTTTATTTCCTAATTGATTAATTTTTCCATGCTTTTTTAAATTAAAGCTTTAAGAAAGCAAAGAATGAAGACAGCCCTGACACCCAAAGCAAATCTCGTGCACCATGGGAAGAAAATGGCCCTCAAAGGTAAAGAAATCATTGTGTGTATGAAGAACAGTAGAAAGGAGACTTGCAGTTGCAGCTCATTAATGCAAGTGTCTTGTTGCTGATCATGATTAGCTGTTGACAAAGCAGATTTCCAGATAAGTGTGGCCAGGAACTTCTAAAGTATAAATCAGCTAAACGCATCCTAAGATGAAAATCAGGAGGAAAACTAACCTGGACTAAAAAGCTGCCTGGAGGCATGATGGTAGCTTCAAATCACATGTTGAGTCGCTGAGAACTGAAATGACATCTTAAGGATAATTTCCCCAGTTCATAGTTCTTATAAAAGTTTTAATTTAATGACCTTAGAGGTGGCACAGCAGGTAGAGTGCTGACGTATAAGCATGAGGCCCCAAGTCTAATATTTGGCATTGCATATGCCAGACTGATGTTTGGATCCCCCTCTCTGTCTCTTTCTTCACTTCTCATAAGTAAATAAATACTTTTTTAAAAATTCAGTGAAAACTATAACTGGTAAATAGAAGATCTATATTTCTAGAAATACTAGAGTTAGTTTTTCTGTGTACAACTGCCAAACTTGTGACAGATTTGTAATATAATTTACTGATGGTTAGTATGGAGGTTCTAGGTTTACTTACACAGGGTATCACATTCTAGCTCCACTGTTTTCTAGCTGCTGTATTTGAACCACCTAATTAAATAGTCTTTATTTCAGTTAAATGGGCCCAATATTCACCCCTCAGTGCTTAGGGTTAGGGGTAGTATGAAGATCAACTAAGTTAATGAATATGAAGGTGTTTTTTTTTTTTTTTTTTTGCCTCCAGGGTTATTACTGGTATCTGGTGCCAGCACTATCAATCCACAGCTCCCAGTGCTCTTTTTGTTTTTCTTCTGTATTTTATATGATAGGACATATATGATAGGAGAGAAATTAACAGGGGAGGAGGGGGGAGAGAGAGAAAGATAGTCACCTGCAGACCTGTTTCAGCATTCATGAAGCTTACCCTGCTGCAGGTGGGAGCTTGGACTCGATCCTGGGTAATGTGCACCCAACTGGGTGTGACACTGTCTTCCCCTGATCATATTAAGTCTTTAGTTCAGTCAGCACCTGACATGTGGAAGGTTTATCATCATTGAAAATTGTTGTTTTTGCCATTATATGCATGTCCTCACCTCTTACAAAGGCCACAGAGGTAAATTAATTTCTGCAAATACATTTTTGTGATTTGATCTAGATCTTACCTATTTTTCATGTTCAATAATTCTTGGCAGCTAGGAGAAGCATATGTCCATGACTCAGTATCCCCCTGCAAGTACCAATGGTGTACTTGTTAGTGCTTCTCTAGGTACAGGGTGGGGTAGTAGTTCCTCTAGGCCCTTTGCAGGTGTAGGTGACCATTCTTCTTCCATTCCAGTGGACTCTACAACTCTGCCAGTGACCGTACAAAGTCCCCTAAGTTCCCCTACACACGCCGCAGAAATCCTTCCTATGGGAGTGATGACTCAGTACAACCAGCTAGGAGAAGGTAAGTTGCATTCGTTCCCAGCTGTTTTCCTCAGAGTGCCTGGGCTTTTGTCATGTTTTTACCCAAGTGTTTTCTTTTTGACTGGTATGATTTAACATTGTTTTACCAAATTGTGAAATTCCAAGGGTATGACTCCACACCTCAGGTTGGGGCTAAGTGAGCATAGGAAGTACCTAGTCCAGCATTATTGCTTTTACAGATGAAAAAAGAAAAAAAAAATCCCTGAAGTTGAGGGAATTGAAATTGATAGTCTTTATGACATAGCTGGGATTTGGATCCAAGTCTGTACCACCAGGAAAGATGGGAATAACAAATACTCAGTTAAATAAGGCTGGAGAGAAAGAATTCCTATTGTTCTTCCTTACCAGGGGTTGGCTCAGCATCAGCAACCCTTAAAACCGAAGCAACTCCACTGAGAAATACTTTAAAGTGTGTGTGTAGGGCAGGGAAGACAGTTATGATTATGGAAAGAGACTCATGCCTGAGGCTTCAGAGTCCCAGGTTCAATCCCCTGTACCACCATAAACCAGAGCTGAGCAGTGCTCTGGTAAAAATATGTGTGTGTTGTGTGGTGTGTGTGTGTGTGTGTGTGTTGGAAGTGAGACTCACTAAATATACTATGAATTTGGCACTATGTGATAATTATTCATAGATAGATTTTGGTAGTCTTTTTTCTATTCATAGTGATTAATGCAATTTGTTAGCATCCTCTAGATAAAATAATCACACATGTTGAACAGATGGTCACTTTTTATTTTAGTATATTTGAAAATGAATTTATCAGTTTTGCTAAAATAGAAATCCTTTTTTTCAAACTAACTGCTTAAAGTACTTTGGGAGATATATGTTCCCAAATCTAGATTTAATAACTTACATTTTCCCCTGGCTTCCTGTGAGATGCAGAGTAACTGTGATGAGTAGATACAGGATCTTTTCATTGGCATAGTCCACAGAAAAGACTATTTCAGTATATATAGAAGAGAATTTTTCTTTAGAGCAGCCATAGAGCCTTTGGTCTGGTTCTATGTGTGTCATTTAAAAGCTCTTTTATTGGTATGTGTGTTTTGAGGAGACCAGTCATTACTCTGTGTTGGCATTAGAAGAGCAAAGCCTCATTCTTCTGTTTCTTTCTGCTATAAAATGACCTACAAGTGTTCCTCTTCTTGTAAATCTTATTTTATCTTCACACAAATTTACTTTGCCCCTGGGCACAAAGCACTACATAGCTGGATTAGCTTTGACATTTAAAACCCAGATTTGTCATCAGCATGGAAGAATCTCAAGGACTTAAATGTAATAATAGGAAATTCTATTTTGCAATAGATACAAGGGTAACATGTTTTGTAGAAGGGTATCAAATTTCCTATTTTACCAGTTGGTTGTCAGCAGGTGAATACATCTATCAAATTTTGATTGAGTCTAGAATGCCAGTACTTAACCATATTGTATGACAGAACAGAGAATCTGATGGGATGTTTAATTCATTTATTTGGGGGACAAAGTGCATAATTAAATAAAATATCACTCACATGTTGAAGGTTTATGGCGATCCCAGAGCTTGCTTATTTAAACAACCCTATTATTTATTTATTTATGCCCTTTTGTTGCCCTTGTTGTTTTATTGTTATAGTTATTACTGTTGTTGTTATTAATGTTGTTGTTGTTGGATAGGACAGAGAGAAATGGAGAGAGGGGAAAACAGAGAGGGGGAGAGAAAGACATCTGCAGACCTGCTTCACCACTTTTGAAGCGACTCCCCTGCAGGTGGGGAGCCAGGGGCTCGAACCAGATCCTTATGCTGGTCCTTGTGCTTTGCGCCACATGTGCTTAACCTTTGTGCTACCGCTTGACTCCTTATACATCCCTATTATTAAAACAAAAAGAAAGCCAGTAGCTTAGTACTTTCTGGAAGTATATTTAAGTATTATTTATATATTCATTCATTCATTCATTTTACTTAAAAATTTTTTTATTCATGGTTAATAGTGGGTTACAAGATTGTCAGATTACAGTCTATAGTTCCATACTGCACCCACACACTATTTGTTTTATTTTTGATGAATCAGGACCTTGTACTTGGGTGATTTCACTGCTCCGGGTTGTTTTTTCATTCAGAGTGTGTTTATTCAGGTTGTATGCAAAGTAAGAATCACATGTACCTTACAAACTCTAGAGGGGAGGGGGAAAACCACAGCACAAAGGCTACCCCTGGTGCCCTGGTTATTCCATATGATGCTGGGTATGTTGAGGCAGGCACCCTACCTGGAGAACTATTCCTTCACATCCCAAATTTATTACTTTTTTTTATAATTATTTAACTTTATTTATTTTGGATAGAGACAGTGAGAAACAGAGAGGAAAGGAGAAATACATAGGAGGGAGGAAAATACTCAAAAACATTTATTGGGTGCTTACATTATGCCAGATACTGTGTTAAAGAGCACTCAACAGGTGGTAGCACAGCTGGTTAAGTGCACTTGGCACGAAGTGCAAGGACTGGCATAAGGATCCTGGTTCAAGCTCCCAGCTCTTCACCTGCAAGGGAGTCGGTTCACAAGCAGTGGACCAGGTCTGCAGGTGTCTCTCTTTTACTCCCCCCTGTCTTCCCCTCCTCTCTCCATTTCTCTCTGTCCTACCTAACGACAACATCAATTACAACAATGATAACTACAATAGTAAAAAAAAAAACAACAAAAAAAAAAACCAAGGGCAACAGAAGGGAAAATAAATAAATAAATAAATAAAGCATTTGACAGAGTCCCTGCCTTTTGGCAGTGCATAGTCTGTTGGTGTTGTAAAAATAAAGGACATGGATGTTTCTGAAACCCATCAGAAGGTAAAATCATAATTAAAAGAATCAGTTACTTGGTCCATGGTGTGCTGTGACTGTATAGTGGTTAGGATCAATCTGATGGTGAAAGAGTGACAGATTTCATTTTCAAAAGAAATCTAGGCTTATACAGCTTCATGAACAATAGTGGGGTACAAAATAAGAATCACTTGTACATTACAAACTGGAAAGGGACTACTGGGAATATGGTTTTTGATATGTTGCATGTAAATAAGTGTGAATCAACCATCATGTTTATATTTACAATTCAGCTACTTTCATATTATTACAGATGCTGTGTCTATCTTGTCAATTAAATGTATCACACCATCATTTCTAATACTTTTCAATGAAATTATTTAAATTGACAGTTATATACACAGAAAATGATTTATTCCAAGTAGAGGCACTGACAAAATATACTTCATCAATTTTTCAAATCAATATCAAATCATTTTCCCAAAATAAAAAGAAAAATCTTCCTTGAAATGTAAACTTCAAACGGTGTTAATTAATACTTGTAATAAATATGTGACTGTCTACATAGATAATATATAGGATGTGCAATGAAAAAGGCTAATGACAGAGATGTGAGAGACATTTATTTCACTTATTTGAAAATTACCTTGTAAAGACATGGTAATTACATGGTAGTTACATGTCTACAGAGTAGTGAAATTTTTCTTTCTCTCCTAATTCCCAGAATGCTAGAAGTCAGGTTAATAGCTCCCAGGCATGAGATTAGAGAATTTTACTATAAGAAATGTGCAGATGTGAGGAGAAAAGATCTGCAGATACTTCCTTCTTTCTTATTTAATCATTTCATTAGGAATGGGATAATGATTTACAGTACAGTTGTTGACACATGGGTACAGTTTCTCATTTCCCTGTTATAGGTGTCTGCAGAACACTCTCACCCCCCAGCTTAAGTCCAATTTCTTTGATTGTGCACCAGGACCTCCAGTGCTCTCTCCACTTACTTTCATCCCCTCCTCTACCAGAGTCCTTTGCTTTAGCGTAATACATCACAGCCCTATCTGTCCTACCTTCACCTTGTGTTTTCCCTTTCTTTCCGTGTTTACTACGTCCAGGTTTGGGCAAGTCTCCAGAACATAAATTGGTTCATAGGGTATGTCCATTTCTAATGTTTTGAGACATTTCTAGACTGTTTTCCCCCTCGGAACAGTTTACATTCACTCCCCAAAGTGTAAAAGGGTACCTTATTCCCCACATTCTCACAGACAATTTATTCTGTCCTTTATATCCTCACAGGTGTAAAGTGGTACTTCTTTGTTATCTTTATTTGCATTTAGAGAATAGCTATGAACATTTTTTTAATGCCTGTTGGCCCTCTGGGTCTCTTTTTTGGGAAAAATTCTGTCCATATCCTCTCATACTTATTTATTTATTTATTTATTTATTACCTCCAGGGTTCTTGCTGGGGCTTGGTGCCTGCATTACAAATCCACTGCTCCTGGTGGCCATCTTTTTCCATTGTTGTTCCTGTTATTGTTGTTGTTGCAACTGTTGTTGTTGAGGACAGAGAGAAATTGAGAAAGAAGAAGACGGAGAGGAGGAGAGATAGATAGACACCAGCAGACCTGTTTCACTGATTGTGAAGCGACCTCTCTGCAGGTGGGGAGCTGGGGGATTGAATCAGGATCCTTAAGCCAGTCCTTGGCACTTTGCATCTTTGCTTAACCTGATGTGCTACTGCTCAGCCTCCCCTCTTCCCATTTTTAATGTTTTTGTTTGTTAGCATTTTTTTTCTTTGCCTCCATGGTTATTGCTGGGGCTCAGTGCCTGCACCATGAATCTACTGCTCCTGGAGGCTATTTTTTTTCCCTTCTGTTGCCTTTGTTGTTTTATCATTGTTGTGGTTATTGTTATTGTTGTTGTTATTATTGATGTTGTTGTTGTACAGGACAGAGAGAAATCGAGAGAGGTAGGTAAGACAGAGAGAAGGAGAGAAAGATAGACACCTGCAGACCTGCTTCACCATTGTGAAGTGACCCCACACACACACACACACACATGGGGGACTGGGGGCTCGAACCTGGATACTTACGCCAGTCCTTGCGCTTCACGCCACGTGCGCTTAAACCCCGCTGTGCTACTGCCCAGCGCCCCGTTAGTTTATTTATTTTTTAATTTATTTATTTATTCCCTTTTGTTGCCGTTATTGTTTTATTATTGTTGTTATTGATGTCGTCCTTGTTGGATATGACAGAGAGAAATGGGGAGAGGAGGGGAAGACAGAGAGGGGAGAGAAAAATAGATACCCACAGACCTGCTTCACCACTTGTCAAGTGACACCCTTGTAGGTGGGGAGCCGGGGCTCAAACTGGGATCCCTATGACGGTCCCTGTGCTTTGTGCCACCTGAGCTTAACCCGCTGCACTTACTTTTTTATTGCTTAGTTTAATGAGTTTCTTGTGTGTTTTTATCACTAGCCCTTTATCTGCTTGTATGACATGTAAAATATCCTATTTTGTAGAGTATGTTTTGTTTTGATAGTGGCTCTCTTTGCTGTACAGAAGCTTCTCAGTTTGATGTAATCCCATTGGTTTATCTTTGGTTTTGTTTTTCTTGCTGTAGGTCTCGAATCTCTGAAAACATTTCCAAAGCAAACATCAATGAAGTGTTCTGCCAATTTTTTCTACAATACATTTGATGGTCTCTGGTCTAATATCCATATCTTTGGTGCATTTAGAGTTGACTTTTGTGCACAGTGACATGTGCTGGTCCTGTTCCACACATCTGCATGCTTTAACTCAATTTTCTCAGCGCCATTTGTTGAAAATATTCTCCTTTCTCCATTTGTGTTTTGGACCCCTGTGTCAAAAATTAGATTTCTTTTTCTAGCTTAGCTAGAAGAAGAATAGAACAATGCCACTGATTTTTAAAAAAAATTATATTACCTCCAGAGTTATTTTTGAGGCTCAGTGGCTAAATAGTGATTCCACTATTTGATTTTTCCTTTTCCTAAAAAAAAAGTTATATTTACTTATTTACTTATTTTCTTGTTTTTATTTGATAGGTCAGATAGATTGAGAGGGGACAGAGAGATAGGAATATGAAAAGAGAGATATCTACACACCTACTTCACTGCTTCTGAACCTTCCTTGCTGCAGGCAGCCATCAGCAGCTCAAACCTGGGCCCTAGAGTATGATAATGTGTGTGCTAAAATGGGTGTGCCACTGTCCAGCCCGGGATAATTTTTATATTAGTTTTGTGTATTGTCACCTTACTATCTTGACTAATAATTTCCAGGTGTTTTCCACTGGATTCTTTTGGATTTTTTATGTACACTATCATATCATCTGTCTGATTAAGAAAGAAAATTCCCTAGTATTATTGCTATTGATGATTTTCTCAATTCTCTCAGTAACTGTTTTACATATTTTTCACCGTCTTCATTTGAAGCATATATGCTAATTATTGTCATCATCTATTGGTTGACTGATTCCCCAAACATTATGTTCTGACCATCCTTATCTTTTATTACTATGAAGTCTGTGGTGTCAGATATGAGTATGAGTTTCCCTGCCTTTTTTCTTTTCTCTTCTCTTTTTTTATTTCTTTCTTTATCAATCTCTCGTTTTTTGAGATACATTAGTTTGTATGATGGTTTTTCATTCTTTCACTATGTCCTGTTTTTGTCCTGCTGGGGTAAGTGTGAGTTCTGAAGACAACATATGATTGGGTTGTATTTTTTGATCCATCCTCCTACCCTCTAACTTCGGATGTGTGAGTTCAGACCATTAACATTTAGTGAAATTACAGATTTAAGATAATTCAGTGCCATTGTTTTGTGGAGGTCTTCTGTGTTTGTGTTTGTTCTCTTGTTTTTTTTTTTTCTTTCCTCTCTTAAAATATTTTTGTTTATTTACTATTGTATAGAGACAGAAATTGAGAGGGAAAGGGTAGAAAGAGACACCTGCAGCCCTGCTTCACCACTCATGAAGCCTTCCCCCTGTAGGTGGGGACCATGGGCTTGAACCTGTGTACTTGTGCACTGTAGTATGTACACTTAACCAGGTGTGCCACCACCTGCCCCCCCTTTTTGTAACCAGATTGCTCAGCTCTGGCTTTTGGTGGTGAATCTGGGACCTCTGGTGCCTCAGGTATAAAAGTCTTTTTGCACAACCATTATTTTATTTTCCCATCCCCGCCCTGTTTCTTAATATTTGAATTTTGGTTTTGTTCTGCTTTGAGGATGATTTCACCTATGTGCCAGTAACTGTACTGTTTATAATTAACTCTCCCCCCAATAAAGAAAAAAAATTTAAAGAGGGTAAAATAAATTTTTAAAAAAGAAAAAGAAAAATGAAGGGGCTGGGTAGTGGCACACTTGGTACAACACACCTGCTACAATCCATAAGGACCCAGGTTTAAGCCTCTAGTCCCCACCTGCAGTGAGAAAGTTTTATGACTGGGGAAGCAGTGCTGCGGTGTCTTTCTCTCTCCCTGTCTCCCCATACTTTCTCAGCTGCTCACTTGCTCTCTTTCTCACTCTCTCTCTCCCCAGTAAATATATAAATGTTTTAAAAAAAAAGGAAGAAAGAAAAATGAGATTAATATAATGCCATCAGATGAAAAAAAGTCAGAATAAGAGTTCTTAGGCTTTAGAGTGGTGGCATTTAGTCAAAGGAAGATGTGGAAGCTAAATCAGGTGAATTCTTCTCCAAATTAGGATAAACTCAAACCAGGAGTTGGGTGGTAGTGCAGCAGGTTAAGCACATGTGGCACAAAGCGCAAGAACTGGCGTAAGGATCTCGGTTCAAGCCCCTATCTGAAAAAGTCAACCTAGAGTAGTAAAATCCAAGGAAGGAAGGGAGGGAGGGGAAAAAGGAAGGAAGGAAGGAAGGAAGGAAGGAAGGAAGGAAGGAAGGAAGGAAGGAAGGAAGGAAGGAAGGAAGGAAGGAAGGAAGGAAGGAAGGACTAACAGTGTCTTGGGAGAGGGTAACAGAATACTAAGTAGCAGGTTAGGGAGGTAGAGAGGGGTACAGACTCTCTCTCAAGTTTGACTTTGAAGGCAAAGGAGATAGCGTAATGGTTATGCAAAGAGACTCCATGCTGGAGGCTTCCCAGATTCAGTCTCCTGCACCACCATAAGCCAGAGCTGATCATTGCTCTGATGGAGAAAAAGAAAAAAGTTTGACTTTGGAAAAATGAATGAGTAGAATGAAGGAGAGAAGAGAGAATGGGCAGAATGCAAGGGGAATAGAGAATCAAAGTAGATACTTGTTTGCTCAAAGGAGAGATTTGATAATGTGGAAAAACTAGTAAAAGAATTTTGCATAACGACAAGTTGAATGTGTGTGAGAGGTAGGAGGGTAATTATAGAAAAAAGTCAGTAAGAAGACAGAAGGTGAGGGAACCCACACAGAGGGTAAAGGGACTGACCTTACTTGTAAAGACAGATCCAAAAATAACAGAAAGGGAGTTGTTGGGGATGTATTATTTTTGGTAACACGAAGATGAATGAATTCCCATCTGATGGTTCTTTTTTTCTTTCAAAGAAGAAAACAAGGTCATCTGTTGAGGCAGAGGTACAGTGTTTCAGAGAGTGAGTGAACAGAGCCTGAAATTGCTTTGTAGAAACAAGAATTCTTAGCTCAGAGAGTGTGTTTCCTTATTTACTTGACTCAGCATAGGCTATCAGGGCCTGGCTGAGGACTTGAGATTTATGAACATGAGTTTGTCGAGTGACTAGTACACTTTTTTTTTTTTTTTTGTGACTTCCTCTAGTACTCCTTACACAACTTTCTGTTGAACCTGGGTAGTTGAATACACTCATAGTTGGGGTTTTGCCCAAATAACTAAATAAAAATTAGGAGAAGGGGATTGAGTTCTGGCATGATAGCTACCAAAATGATAGACATCTTAGCTGACTCAGGAAGGGAAAGAAAAGGTGAAGCTCAGTAGACAAATGATCCTGTAGAGGTCAAAGAAATATAGAATGGAAATCATTAAACAAGTCAATATAATAAACAAGCAGCATTTATTGAGTGATTACAATGAATCAAGTCATATTCTGTGTTTGTTTGCTTATTTGTTTGTTTGTTTTTCCAGAGCACTACCTACCTCTGGCTTATAGTGGTGTGGGGGATTGAATCTTAGGACTTTGGAGCCTCAGGCATGAGAGTCTCTGCATAACGATTTTACTTATCTTCCTTGTCCTACTTTTATGTGTTTTTTTTTTAGATTATTTAATTTTATCTTCATAACAACCCTTTGTGAGGCAGAGTATTGAAACTGAGGCATTTGTTGGAGGGGAACCAGCCAGGGTTTAGGCTTGAGGGGAGTCCTAGCAGGATCAGTTACTCCCATGAAGGTTTGTCATGTCGCTCCTTGAAAGAATTACAAGAGAGACTCCAAGATCAAGTCTGAAAAGTTCAAACATATTTATTACAAAGATATGAGGTAGAGATTGTGCAGAAGTGATATTAAAGTACAGATATAGCTCAGCTCATGGGGAAAATGTCCCACAAAGAGCAAAAAAGAGAATGTGATTATCATCTTTATTTAAACCCATTCTGCATCACACCCGGGCTAGCTCCCCAATGGTCCACTGAGATCACCAGGTGTGGTTATGTTATCAAAGCTCCTCTCATGGTGTACAAGGTGTTTCCAAAAACTGTCCCACTGTCATTTCCCTGTGCTACCTTTTAAGTTCTCTCCACTGGCATGGTGGAGCATGTGATAACATGCAACCAAGTGTTCATACCTCCTGTCTTTGTGCTATCTTTAACAGAGTAGAGTAGATTTAAGTGATCCAGGAGGTGGTGCAGTGGATAAAGAATTGAACTCTCAAGCATGAGGTCCTGAGTTCAGTCCCCAGCAGCACGTGTACCAGTGATGTCTGGTTCTTTCTTTCTCTCTTCCTATCTTTCTCACTAGCAGAGTAAAATATTTTTAAAAAGAGAGAGAGAAGTGATTAAGTCATGCAGCTCATTAATGGAGAAAGGTGATGGATAGAAAAAAAGAGATTATGGTAAGAGAGCTGTGTTTATACAGAGTTACAGATGATGGAGCCCAAAGTGTGACTATAATGTAGATGGCTGAGCTATTATGAAGAGCCTATCCAAGGAAAACTGAGATCAGTTAGATTGTTGCAAAACTTGGTTTGGTGTATTGCAATCCTAAGAACTGCAGACTGGTTCCATCATAGAATGAATAGAACTTAACAGGTGTGTGTGTGTGTGTGTGTGTGTGTGTGTGTGTGTGTGTGTGTGTGTGTGTGTGTATGTGTATAGTGTGTAATTGGGATCTTGCATGTGCATGATTTCACTACTTCCCCAACAATCTTTTCATCCAACTAATAAGATGCATAAAGGGAGAGACACCACAGCAACTACCTCAATGTTACGTTGTTCCCATGTAGTGTTGGAGCTCAAGCCTGGGATGTGTATATATCAAGCACACACCCAACCTACTGAGCTATTCCTCAGTTTCAGAGTGTTATTGATTATAAGTTGTATCCCCCATAAGTTACTGACTTCTTGAGGCCACTAGGTGCAGTATTATTGCAGCTTATTGTAGGGTTGGGCATGTATGTTGACTTAAATGTTTGGTGAATATGTAGTAGATATACATTAACTAAAGTGAAACTTTTTTGACATGCTTTCCTTGACAAACTGATAATCAATTTTATTAATGTCTTCATTTATTTGTTTCCCATAGGAAAGCCCATAACAGTGGTGAAGACTCAGACTTAAAGCAGAGGAGGAGGTAAAACAAACAAACAAACAAACAAACAAACAAACAAAAAGTGAAGGGACAGTCAGGGAGATGAAGGAAAGATTAATAAATAAGTTCATACTACTTAGAGTTGAGACAAGAGTGGAGACATTTTTGTTTGTTTTATTAGTGGATGATTGCATAGTATTATAAATTTTCTTTTTATGTAGTCCTGGGGATGGAACCCAGAGTTTCCTCCATGTGTGTTGCCACTGAGTCACCATGCTGGTCCAACTTTCATTGTTAGTATTTTTATCATTTTATAGGGAGTTAATGGTTTGCAGAACAGTTGCTGATATATGGGTACAATTTCTCGTCTTCCTGTGATAGGGAGAATACTCTCACCACGGCTTAGGTCCTTTTCCTCGATCATGCACCAGGACCCCAATGCCCTCTCCACACTCTCCCTTCACCTCCTTCCCCAGAGTCCTTTGCTTTGGTTCAATATACCATACCCAGTCCAAGTTTCACTTTGCATTTCCCCTTTCTATTCTTGTTTCTTAAGTTTCACCTGTACATGAGAATACATCCGGTATTTGTCTTTCCCTTTTTTCTTATATCACTTTAGTCTGTGTTCAGAATGAAAGAGAGAGAGAAAGACAGAGAGAACACAGCACTGTTCCACCATTCCTGACATTCTCATTGTTGCTCCCATATTGTACAGGGGATCGAACCTGAAACTTGACACATTCTGCTACTGAGTTACCTCCCCAACCCTTGTAAAAAAAAAAAAAATTATTTCAACTTTCAGGTGTCAAATTTGGCTTTGGATGTTTCTTGGTTTTCTATACTGCAGCATCTTTAGTTTTCTCTTTCTCTTTGTCTCTTTCTCACTCCTGCTCCTCTCAGAGGTTTTTTCTTATTTATTTATTGAAACTATTTGAAAGCTTAATGGCTTGAAACAATGACAGCCCTGTTAATCTTGTATAGTTCTGCCACTTTAACAGGAAGTTCTTTTGGTAACTCTTGCTTGAAACTGAGGTCATATGGCAACCTGAACTGGAATATCCAAGAGACGTTTATTTCTCATGTTCACTAACTTGACAGAATTGCTGGAGTTCTCAGGCCTCTTCTTCCAGGGTTTCTCCATAAAACTAGATAAGTGTCACTAGATAGTGACTGGGAGAAAGGAGGAAGTGTAACCCCTGTTTAGAGATAGTGGTGTAATGTCTCCTTCCATCTCATTCTGTTTGTAAGGCTGGTCATAGGATCAGTGCAGATTCAAAGTAGAGAGGAAATAAACTCTACCCCTTTCAGTTGGACTGTGGAGGTGTAATAAAACTATGGGTCCATATTTAGTCCATCACAGAAGCTTATAGGTTTGTCATGTCAGCTCTATTAAAAGTACTTAATTCTGTGGGCTTTTCTGGGAGCTTTGTGGCATCTGCCTTAATCTGTTTTCATATTTCAGTAGACACATTCAAACATCTGACATAACTGAGAAACACTGACAGGGAAAGGGATAATATTGCTACTTATATTTGAATTAGTAATTTGACTTTAAAATTAAACCCAAAGGCTCAGCATGAAGCTTTCTAGAGGTTGTCTTCATCGTAAGTGTCAGTTTTTTTGCTTTTCTCTTTAGGTCACGCTCACGCTGTAACACAAGCAGTGGTAGTGAATCAGAAAATTCAAATCGGGAACATCGGAAGAAAAGAAACAGGTAATATCAAAATATTGTGGTTAACTGGAACTCTGAAACCTGAGGCTGCTTTTGGTTGTGGAAACTGTGTGTCTTAGGCATTTTTAAACCTGATTTTTCTCATTTGTATTTAAGAAGGAACTTGTCACTATTTTAAAGTATTATTTCAGGAAATTTGAGTTATTTGAGCTAATTGTCTTAACTTTTTCTGTCATAAAGAAGTATTATTTTTTATTTTAATGGGGGGAGGGGGAAAATGCTGCTCAGCTCTGGTTTATGGTGGTGCCAAGGATTGAACCTGAGATCTCTGGGCCTCAAGCATCAAAGTGCACAACCACTGTGCTATCTCCCCAGGCCAAGTAGAATAGTATGTTAAAGGTCCTTTCAACTGCTCAGGCTTTGTCAGTTTTCAAGTTCAGCAGGATAGGAATGACGGTATATCCTCCTACTTGAAGCCACTTTTCTCTACTGGCCAGATGAAATATAGATAGCGTACTCGATAGTTTCTGATGCTCAAGTATCTTTTAACATTTTTATCTGAGCAGATTTTAAAACTACAAGTTTAAGAGTATTGATTTAAATATATGGAAATTGTGTGTGTGTGTGTGTGTGTGTGTGTGTGTCTGTGTGTGTGTTTTCTTTTTATGAGAAAGACAGACCAGAGTACTACTCACCTATGATATATGTGGTCCAAGGATCAAACCTGGGTCCTCATACTTGCAGGTTCTTTGCACCACTGCTGAGTATGTCCCTGGCCTTTAGAAGTTGTTTCTAGGGGGCCGGGAAGTAGCGCAGCGGGTTAAACGCACGTGGCGCAAAGCACAAAGACTGGAGTAAGGACCCCGGTTCAAGCCCCCAGCTCCCCACCTGCAGAGGAGTCGCTTCACAGGCAGTGAAGCAGGTCTGCAAGTATCTATCTTTCTCTCCCCCTCTCTGTCTTCCCCTCCTCTCTCAATTTCTCTCTTTCCTGTCCAACAACAATGACAACAATAATATTAACAACAATAATATTAACAACAACAATAGACAACAAGGGCAACAAAAGGGAAAAAATAGCCTCCAGGAGCAGTGGATTTGTAGTGCAGGCACCGAGCCCCAGAAATAACCCTGGAGGCAAAAAAAAAAAGTTGTTTCTTGTAGAAAACAATAGTTAGTCCAGGATAGTACATACTGGGCATTAAATATAGTTCTTATAATTATTGTACTTTCTTCTATTTTTGCATATTACCATACACAGGAGTGTCTTATCTTTACAATAAGATGAGTAAACTACAGTGAAGTCCCTTCTTGTTTTCTTCTATCGTCATCATCATTACTGTTATGTTTTGCAGTTAGGGTCTTGTGCACGCTCAGTTTCACTGCTCTAGAGTTATTTTCTATTTAGCTAACAAGAAAGATGAGAAATACTACAGCACCAGAGCTACCTCCCGTGCCGTAGCACATTCTATGTGCTACTGGGACTCAAACCTGGGCCACTCTGTCCCAGGTTCCATCTTGTTAATTAAAGGAAAAAATAGAAGCCTTGGTGGTGGTGCTTCTGGTAGTTCACACTCCTTACCATGCTTGTTGACCAGGGTTCAAATTCCAGTTCCCTCCCTGTCAGGAGGAAGCTTTAAAGAGTAGTCCTTCTCCTCCCCCACCTTCCCTCTCTCCTCCTCCTCTCATCCTTGTCCCCCCCCCCCCCACTTTTTTTCCTCACCTCAGTCAAATAAAAAGAAAAGGGGGAGAAAAAGGCTGCCAGGAGTGGTGGAGTTGTTATGTATTCATTGATCCCCAGCAATAACCCTGGTGGCAAAAGATGACTTAGCTGTCTAGATGTCTGCATAATGTGCAGTGAATTTGTCTGAGGATGGTAGGAGATTATACCACTTGGAAAGCCGTTTCTCCCTGAATTCTCTTTTAGCATGGCATGGCTATATTTTTCACAACCCAGAACAAGAACCAAGTTATTTTATAAATTCCATGGTTTCATCTTCATGTCTATATACATGCAAATATGTGTTTATATGCATGGCAGGTACACACAATTAGATGGATAAATGCAGTTTGTTCAGATCTTTCAGACTCATTTTTCAAGAGCTTACTAATAACATCATTTGACATGTAATCAGTGTTAGAGATGGCTTAAGGTATCAATCAGTTCTCTCTAGTTCTAAAAGTATATTTAAAAACAAATATTCACTTAATGAAAGAATACCAGAAAGGAGTGAGAGGAATTTGATTGCTGGTTGAGCCACTTTCTAACACGGTGGTTCTTAACTGGGGAGGGGGGGGGGGACACAGACAGGACTTTTGTTCTTCTCTTTTACCTCCCAGAGGCATTTGACCATATTTAGGGATACTTTTGATTATAACAGTTGGGTGGGGGGATTGCTACTGGCCAAGAAAGCAATTAAAAATCCTACAGTGGAGGTCAGTTCCCCACAACACAGAAGAATCTGGTCCCCCAAAATGTCAATAGTCACCTTTGAGAAATGATTGTTATGTGATGTGAACACTCCGGTTGCTTTGCCTTTCTGAGTTGTCTGTAAAATGAGGAAGTTGGATGAGATAATCTCCAAGGGCCTTCTTTAGTGTCCAGAGCCCTGGTACTTGGCACAAACTGAATTAGCCACCATCTCCAACTACACAGCCTGTGTATTAACAACCCAGACAGTATTGTGAGAGCTTTTCTTAGGAAAAATTTCTATATGAAGTCTTACTAGGACTGGAATCACACTCAATATAGGTAAGCTGTCAGTGTGTTATGACACCTTTCTCAGAGAAATGATTTCAGGTTTTCCATCTGTAAAAATCGGTTGTGGGAGGTAGTTCTCCCTGGAGTCCTGCTCTGAGTCAGTATTTTTGTACAAACAATGTAAAACAAAGGAAAAGAAACCTCTCCCTAGTGGCACTTTTAGATCAAGCTTCCTTTTTTCCTTCCTTCCTTCCTTCCTTCCTTCCTTCCTTCCTTCCTTCCTTCCTTCCTTCCTTTTCAAGCTAGTTTCTTAACAAAGCCTATTTCTCTTTTGCTTGTTGTATTCTAAGTTGGATGTTATAGTCTCAACTTCTCAAAAGGTGTCCATTAAAAAAAAAAAAAAGAAGTCTTTTGCTGGGGAGATAGCATAGTGGTTTTGCAAAGGACTTTCGTGCCTGAGGCTCTGGGGCCCCAAGTTCAATCCTAGGCACCATCATTTGCCAGGCTGAGCAGTGCTCAGGTAAAACTTAACTAATTTTAAAAAGTGCCTCTTGGGGTCCAAAGTGCTCATGGTGACATTTACTGCTAAAAATGAAATACTACCCAAGGGGCTGGGCAGTGGCACACCAGGTTAAATGCAAATAGTATGAAGTGCAAGGACTGGTGCAAGGATCCCGGTTCGAGCCCCCAGCTCCCCACCTGCAGGAAGGTGGCTTCACAAGCCCTGAAGCAGGTCTATAGATGTCTGCCTTTCTCTCTGCCTCTCTTTTTTCCTCCTCTTTCAATTTTTCTCTGTCCCATCCAATAAAACAGAAAAATAGATGGCCACCAGGAGCAGTGGATTCGTAGTGCAGGCACCAAGCCCCACCAATAACCCTGGAGGAAAAAAAAGAAATACAATCTCAAAATTGCCCACAAATCCTTAAGTAATTCATTACTGATCTTAGTTGCCTAAGTCAATTCCTTCTGTGTATTTTGTCCTTCAAGATTTTCTCCCTCCCCCTCTACCCCAATAGTTTTTGAGAGCCCCTTTCTTTGTACTTGTATGATGAGTATATCTCAGAGCGACAGTGGTTCTGATTGTTTAAATGCTAATATACTTTGTAAAACTTGGCATGAGAAATCACTAGGAAACACACACTGACACAAAGACTTTACAACTCATTTATTTTGCCTGCAGAAATACTGCCCCAGCACTACACAAGTTGTATGCATCTGTCTCTCTGTCTGCCTGTCTATCTGTGGAAGAGGTATACAGTCTCTTCTGGCCATAGCACAGGGCAGGCAAATATATCTTCCAGTTATAATCCTTGATCCTGAAAATTCTGGTGCAGCTGGTGACAGTTGTATACAGAAAGTGATGCAAACACATCACTTTTCTACTGGGGGTTCTATATTGCTTCTGCTTCCTCCTCCATTCCATAATCTTTTTTTTTTTTTTAAGGAAATTCAAAAAAAAAACAAAAACCTCCTTTGTTCTACTACTACTCTCATATAGTGACTCTTAAATCACCAACCAAGAGAAGCTACTCCAACAATTGGAATTATTATTATTTTCTTAATTTATTAGGGAAATAATGTTTTACATTTGACAGTAAATACAATAGTTTGTACATGCATAATATTTCCCAGTTTTCCATATAACAATGCAACCCCCACTAAGTCCTCTGTCATCCTTTTTGAACCTGTATTCTCCCCACCCACCCACCCAGGCATAATCACTTTTTAGCTTTTAGCAGAACCCACTACTCTTTCATTCCTCATCAAGATGCATTTATCAGACTGTTTAAACTTTTGTCCTATTAATGGTTCCAATTTGTCTTGAGTCTGTGACTAAGGGTTGTCTCCTGATGTTTGACTTCCTGCTTATGCAAAAAGACTTCTTGTTCAGGGAAGGGGATGAATCTCTTCACCTTGCCTTTTCCTTATCTTCACAGGTAGTGTGAGTTGGCATAGCTCTCAACAGTGTCCTTTGTGCTGTTATTAATGGAGTCTGGTAATTCTTCTTCTTCTTCTTCTTCTTCTTCTTCTTCTTCTTCTTCTTCTTCTTCTTCTTCTTCTTCTTCTTCTTCTTCTTCTTCTTCTTCTTCTTCTTCTTCTATCGTTTGCCCTTCTTCCGTAGCCAGTCAACAGCGTCAGGTTGAGCCTGATGTAAAGTTTCAAGACCTCCTGGTAATGTGAGAATAGGACAGACTGGGTCTTATTCATGCTGATGCTCTACTTCCTGCTGGCTTAAGTCTCTAAATTCAGCCCTGGGTGCATTGTCGCTTTCTCAGCCAGGCTTGCATCCTAATACCCTCCTTTGCAGTCTCTGGTAGCTTCTGATAGAGGGACAACTACTAAACAAATTAGTTTTTCAAATAGCCTAGGACAGAGTAGGTTCCTTTCTGGAGAATACTTACCTTTGAGATGTTGCAAATCCTTACTGATTTTTTTTTTTTTTGCCCTCTCTCTTCTGTTCCATTTAATTTCTTGTTGAAGTAACATTGCATTATTACATACATTTCAGGTGTGCATGATTATAAATCAGCATCTATATACAGCATTAATTTCACCACTGCAATCCAAGTCTATCATTCAGTGTACAATTGGCCCCTTTTACCTGACTTATCTCTTGGTCTTAGGGTCAGACAGTATTACTGATTCATGTAGTCAATTCATTTGTTTGTTTTCTATATATACCACATGTGAATGAAATTATATGGTGATTTTCTTTCTCCACCTAAATTATTTCACTGGATATATTACCCTATAGTTATATTCATGTTGTTGCAAGTAGCAAGATTTCTTTTTTTTTTTTCTTTTTATAGCTGTGTAATATTTCCTTTTATACCTACATCACATTTTTACCCAGTTACCTGTCAATAGATGTTTAGGCTATTTCAAAATCTTGGCTACTCCAGATAACTATGCAATAAATATAGGGGTGCAAATATATCTTTGAATTGGTGTTTCCATATTTGTTGAGTAAATACCAAGAAGTAGAATAACAGGATTAATGAAATTTTAATTTTGTTACTGTTCAGCTCTGGTTTATGGAGGTGTGGGAGATTGAACCTGGGACCTTGGAGCCTCGGGCATGAGAGGCCGTTTGCATAACTATTGTGCTGTCTATCCTCCACCCTGAATTATTATTATTATTATTTTTAAGGAAATCTCTCCTCTCAGTTTCTCTGTCCTGTCAAAATAAATAAATAAGTAAATAAGGCCACCAGTAGTGGTGGATTCATAGGGCCTGCATGAAGGCTCAGAAAAAAAAAAGCTAAAATACTTCAAATTTCTTTAGAGATCACTTGTTTTGCTGTGTTGATTATTTGTGAAACAGTTCAATTAATTTCCACAAATTGTAAATGTACCAAGTAGAAGGTAGTGTGAACTTAATGATCTCTGTAAATATTAGTCTATATTCATTTTCACTAGTTAGAATTTTAAATGTTATACTTTAGATCAGAAGTTAGCTAGTGCCTCTGTATAGATTTGTCCTTTTGAGCTATTCTCTAGACTTGCCCAAGGTATATGTAGTCCTAGGAAGTAGATTTATTAGAATGAAGCCCTTCACAAACCAGCTTTCCCTTAAAATACCTTGAGCTTAATAAATTCTGCTTCACATTCAAAGAAGCCGGTCTGCAAAATACCTTTTGTGCTATTGATGAAAATCAGCAGTCCTTTGAGCATTCACTAGGGAGAATCTGTGGATTACTCAGTCATTAGCTTTGATGTGTTGCTAGGCTTTCAGGATTTTGAAGTGTGAGATTTGGGGGTAGGAGGCAATAGTGGCACAGAGAATGTGTGTGTGTGTGTGTGTGTGTGTGTGTGTGTGTGTGTGTGTGTGTGTGTGTGTGTGTGTGTGTTGGCATAAGCATAAAAGTGGAAGAAATTCTGAAACCTGTGGGGATTAGAAAAGTAAGAGAAATGAGCAGCTTGGAATAAGAGCAGAACTAGAGCAATTGAACCTTTCCCCTAATTTTTTTTTAAAGATGTTTGCATCATAAATACACTTTGTGCACTTGAGGTTATGTGGTGTTTATGTGCACGTGCACAGAGAGAACAGGGCATAAGATAATGAATTAGGGACCCTGCCTGCGTTATGAATGTGACCCTGTTTTGAATAGTTCTGTGGCTAGAAAATGTTTATTCTTTGAATTACAATTTTTATGTAGTAGGTGGAATACCTGCCCTGCTGCCTCACATGAAATTTATGAAGAGCCAGAAAATAACGCATGTGCTTGGAAAAATTAAAAGCACCCTAATAAGCAGATACTGATAGATTAATAAGATCATTGCCTGTCTAGTGTTTTCTGAACTTCCTGGTGTAACTTCCTGGAGCTGCTCCAGATTGATTTAACAAAAAGGAAGTCAGAGTTCCTAACTTGAATTGTTCTATATGTTACTAAGATTCCTGTCTTCTTTTCTTCTTCCCATTCATTATTCCTTCCATCCCAAGGACACACAAACCCAAGAGTGTATCTTTGACCACTAAATTAAGACCTTAGCCCCTCTTTGTACCTTTTTGATGTCTTTTAGAATTTGTACTTGATGGAATATGACTTTTTGGGGGGAGAGTGGTATAAATTAGAATAAAAGGATGCATGTGATTTTTAATGATATGTACTTGAAACTTACATATTTCTATAATACAGTGTTACTCAGTAAAAAAAATAATAATAAAAATCAGAGATGATTTTAAATGTTCCCATGAGATGTTATATATTGATGATCAGGTGCCCTGCCAGCAGGGGGGACATTTCACAAGCGGTAAAGCAGTGCCTCTCTTTCCCTCTCCATCTCTCTTTCTCTCTCTCTATCCAAAATAAATAAAATTTTACAGAATTAAAAAAAAGCTCTTATATATTATTTTTCTATAAGAAAGAACTTAACTGAGAGAAGAAACTTAGTGTTAGAGCCAACTCTTGCATGCCTGAATCCCAGAGGCCCCGGATTCAATTCTTAGCACTGCTACATACCAGAGCTGAGCAGTGCTGTTGTCATTCTCTCTCCCCCCACCTCACCATCCTTAAAAAAATAAATCTTAAAAGAAGAAACTGATTAGGTACTTTATGGTGTGTTTGTAGGTCTTTCTACTTGCTTGACTCACTGCAAACTATGTGCACTTTTGCTTCAAGGTATATATTTTGCCCTAACTTATGTATACATGTGTTATCATATGCCCTATCTCATAGGCCCTGGTCTGTATCTAGGTTTTGAGGTTTTGTTAAGAAGTACACCACCATGGGAGTCGGGCAGTAGTGCAACGGGTTAAGCACACATGGCGCAAAGCATAAGGACCCCACATAAGGATCCTGGTTCGAGCCCCGGCTCCCCACCTGCAGGGGAGTCGCTTCACAAGTGGTGTGAAGCAGGTCTGCAGGTGTCTGTCTTTCTCTTACCCTCTCTGTCTTCCCCTTCTTTCTCCATTTCTCTCTGTCCTATCCAACAATGACAACATCAATAACTACAACAATAAAACAAGGGCAACAAAAAGGGAATAAATAAATAAATTTTCTTTTCTTTTTTTTAAATTTATTTCTTTATTGGGGAATTAATGTTTTACATTCAACAGTAAATACAATAGTTTGCACATGCATAACATTCCCCAGTTTCCCATATAACAATACAACCCCCACTAGGTCCTCTATCATCCTTCATGGACCTGTATTCTCCCCACCCACCCACCCCAGAGTCTTTTACTTTGGTGCAATATGCCAATTACATTTCGGGTTCGACTTGTGTTTTCTTTTCTGATCTTGTTTTTCAACTTCTGCCTGAGAGTGAGATCATCCCATATTCATCCTTCTGTTTCTGACTTATTTCACTTAACATGAATTTTTCAAGGTCCATCCAAGATTGGCTGAAAACGGTGAAGTCACCATTTTTTACAGCTGAGTAGTATTCCATTGTGTATATAGACCACAACTTGCTCAGCCACTCATCTGTTGTTGGACACCTGGGTTGCTTCCAGGTTTTGGCTATTACAAATTGTGCTACCAAGAACATATGTGTACACAGATCTTTTTGGATGGGTGTGTTGGGTTCCTTAGGATATATCCCCAGGAGAGGAATTGCAGGGTCGTAGGGTAGGTCCATTTCTAGCCTTCTGAGAGTTCTCCAGACTGTTCTCCATAGAGGTTGGACCAAATAAATATTTTTTTTTAAAGAAAGGGTACACCACCCGAAATGGAATTAAGGAGTCCTATGAGCTAGGAAGGGTCTCACCAGAGTAATGAAGCTGAAGGGTTGACATTCCACACCTGACATCTCTAGACACAATCCAAAGTGAAACATGCCGAGGTGGTACTGGTTGTTTTGCTTAGGCTGGGATCAGCAGATGCAGTGTCAGTTTGTATGACTTGAGAGAAGCCTGCAAGAAAGTGAACCCCACCCTAGAGGTTCCAGGACTGGGAGAAATTTGGGCTTTATAGAGAAAAGGGAAGAAGGTTCCTGCTGTCTTAAGGCATAATGATCCTGGGTCCATACTCCCAGAGGAATAAAGAATAGGAAAGCTATCAAGGTAAGGGGTGGGATATGGAGTTCTGGTGGAGGGAATCATGTGAAACTGTACCCCTCTTATCCTGTGGTCTTGTCAATATTTCCATTTTGTAAATAAAAATTAAAAGAAAAGAAGAAACTGTCTTCTGTAGCACTGCAGCTCATAGGGTTGATGCATCAGAGTAGGATAGATCTAGACCATAATTTTAACAAGGTTCTGTAGTGATTTACAGTACATAGAACATTATGTCTCCAGTACCCCAATAAAACTATGTATTTTGAATGATATCAGTTTAAGCCCATGATAATTTACTTCATATAGCCTAAAAATAAGTACTGTCCTTGCAAACATCCCCTCACACTTTACTCCTGATTCAAGCGGAGGCTGCAAACATAAAATCATGGGAACAGACAGTGTTCAGCAGACCACTGACTCGAGGATTTCTGTTTCCACTTTAATTGGACTTATCAAGATTTTGACATTTGATGGGGATGATTTGGGGGCTTCCAAAGCATAATCAGAGTTGATTGTGGAAATGCAAAACTGCAGCAGCTGAGGAATGCTGTCAGGTTCTGAGCCAGGGCACAGCAGGTTAAAAATTGGGAAAACAGAATGAGAGTTTGAAAGGGAAATTATACCAAACATAGCTCATTTTAGGAGGGATAGCATCTGAATAAGTGGAAAAGACAGAAACACCTTTAAGAGCAAATAAGAAAAATTTATTGATGATGGGGGAAGGCAGAAAAACAAATGAATTTTTTGCTTGCTGGTCTTCAGGGAGTATGTCGACAGATGCCGGAAACCAGCATAAATTTCCCTAGGGAAGACAAACTACTGGAAAATAAAATGAAGATTGGTTTATAGCAGGTGATCAAAAAATGAGTGCAGCTGATGAAAATACAAGTTTACAATCTGTTGGGACCATCAACTTTAATATTAGCAATGGAAGGTCCATATGAAGCTATTGTCTATGAAGTTATAGCTATTGCTAGAGAGTAGAGGTTTGCTTCGATGGATCTAAATGACTTGGAAATAAAACACAAAATGAGAATTGTAGTGTTTTAAAGCTAAAGAAGATCTATGCAGTCATTTGGCAGAAGAAGAATCTGAGACCTGACCTACAAAGATAAGTGATTTTGCCTGGGGTCTCTGAATCAGATAATGACAGAGTTGGGAGTAGGCAGAATTCCAGAGCAACTAGCATTGGTGGTATCATCTTGAAGGTTCATTATACTTTTGCTCTTGAAGATTTCTCAGATTCAGCATTAGCCATCATCTTTATTATCTCAGTGAATGAGAAGTGAATTCAGAACTGGTGTAAAGGAAGGCCTTATTAGAAATAAGTGTCCAAGTAAAGGTAGAGGGCAAAGTAAAACCCCCAGGGATTTGCAGGATTCATTTGGTAATGTGAGGTTTTGCTGAAGAGGCAGAACTATAATTGGGAAGACAGGAAAGAAGAGACAAGAAATAGTCATTATCTTCATTATTGTTATCAAACAATTATACGGCATTTTATCTTCAAACTCTTTTTCAAACTTTAATTAAGTGTTAAATGCAGTTAAAATCTAAATTGCATGCATAGTCTGGAAATGTAGGAGGTTGAAATTTGGCGAGCTATAGAAGGAGTATATTAGAATTTTACTATCTTGAACCATATTGGAATATTCTCTTTTCTAAAGCAACCTTAACATTAGTTTGAACATTAATTTAAAAATAAAAGTCTTGTTATAAGTCTTCTTATTCCAGCTGCTTGTTCCTCATAAAAATAGATGAGGAAATAGACAAAATATAATAAACATAGCCATTTCCCCACCCCCTTTTTATTTGATAGGACAGTGAGAAATTGAGAGGGGAAGGGGAGGTAGGGTAGAGAGAGAAAGATAGACATCTGCAAACCCAGGTCCTTAAACAGGTCTTTTTGCTGAACCAACTTTTTTTTCATATGGAAGGAATGAGATAAGAGACAGAGAGAGCAAGGAAAAGACACTATAGGGAGTCGGGCGGTGGCACAGTGGGTTAAGCGCACGTGGCGCAAAGCGCAGGGACGGGCATAAGGATCCCGGTTCGAGCCCCTGGCTCCCCACCTGCAGGGGAGTCGCTTCACGGGTGGTGAAGCAGGTCTGCAGGTGTCTGTCTTTCTCCCCCCTCTCTCTCTGTCTTCCCCTCCTCTCTCCATTTCTCTCTGTCCTATCCAACAACAAAGCAACGTCAACAATGGCAATAATAACCGCAACAAGGCTGCAACAACTAGGGCAACAAAAAGGGGAAAAAATGGCCTCCAGGAGCGGTGGATTCATGGTGCAGGCACCAAGCCCAGCAATAACCCTGGAGGAAAAAAAAAAAAAAAAAAAAAGACACTATAGCGCTGACACTTCCTCCAGTGTAGCAAGAGCCAGGCTCAAATTTGGTTAGCTATCATTCTGGCCCTTAGAAGGCAACATTTGAAAATGTTGAACATCTCCAATGTAAATCAACAACGGACTGCCATGTAAGAATACAGTACTTTTTTTTAGTGTACTGTGTTGATAGTGTCCACAAGTGTTTTTTTTTCTTTGTAATGTAAATCCCTGTATCAAACTTAAAAGTATGTCAGGAAAGAAACAAAAACAACATTTGTAAAACCCTACACCTGGCGTTAAACAAGATAGGGTATCTTCTTTGTTTAAAGATTGTTTTAAATTTATTTGCACATAAACGTTAGTTAACTCCTGCTTCTTAAGGACTGCTTGTTACTGTACTTTTGCTTCTAGGGCTAGGATTTTTTTTTTCCTTCTATGTGGCACCTGTGTTTTCTGGAACAGTTTAACAATGGGACAAATGACACTTTCATTCTTGTAATGAGGGACCATTAACCAGAGGTCTTTTGTAAGGCTGTAATTTCAAACTTCTTTATAGACTAAGGCAACCACACCACCCATTATTCAGGAAAATGTAACTCTGTTGTTACTCTCCAATGAGCCTTACATTTTTAATGCTCTGTTAGAATATTTATGAAGTGTCACCAGTAGAGGGCATCTGTCTTTGAAGTACATGGGTCTCAAGGATATTAACTGACTGGGTTTCACTGCCCTTGCTTTATAGACTTTTCGATTAGAGAAAAAAAAAGTTATAGGTATATGTCATATTCTGAAATTCTTTCTGATTTATCCCTTATTACTAGAAGGTACAGAAAATATATGTATACTCATGTCACATGGATTTAATTTCGAAAAATTATTCCCTCTTGGGAATAGTATATATTCGTCTAAGTAGCAGGCCTCAGCCTTGGTAGCAGGCTTGACCTTTCAAAGTTATTTAAAGGATGCTAATTCCTAATTTAAAAAAGGAAGGAAGGAAGGATAACACTGTAAAACTGAGTCCTGCGTGGGAACTATGCAGTAGAGAAAGGAAGTTGTAGTCTAAAGGACTGCCAGGCTAGGAGTTAGGAATCTGTTATTTTATGCCTATCCTGGACAATTCAGGTGAGGTTTCCTAAGAGAGGAGAGATGTCTCTGGGGCAGTCTTAGAGATTCTCTTGGACTATTTCTTTCTTCCTAACCCTGAATCCTTCAGTGCTGAACTGCTGCCTTCTACAGGTCTGGGAGTTATCAGCTATAACATGGTACATAGGTTTATAGGGCTCTGTGGCAGTGTGTGTGTGTGTATCTGAACAAGTATGTGTACAGTCAAACACGTGTCATTTCATGGGAGTGTTTGTTTCAAAAAATATTCATAATCATGTTCTTCATCTTCCCTGTAGGCTATGGGAGTCTGAGAGGGCTTTTTAACTATAAGTAGATTTTTTTTTTTAGCTTCATTACTCACTCCTAACCAAGAGATAAAACAGGGTGGGGGGAGAGATAGCACAATGGTTATGCAAAGAGACTCCCATGTTCCAAGAGTCCAAAGTCCCAGGCCCAATTTGGCCACTCTGACAACAACCAAAACCAAGCCAAGCAGCACTCTGTGGCCCTGTGGTATTCTGAAAAAAAAAAAAAATCCTATTTGTACTCCGTGGGTTCTGAGGACATGTCTCCAAATTCATGGGGAGAAAATGTGGAAAGGCTCCCACACTCTACAGTCCCACTTGCAGACCACCAGGAATGTGTGTCTTCTCCTGAATTGCTGAGTGAGGTCTCTGCCACCTGCTCCCCCCTCTGCTCCCCAAGTCAGCATAGGGCCTCCCAGCTGCTGCTCCAGCCTCCAAGGGACAGTATCAGTGGAGACTCACAGTTCCATTTGGTGAGCCTTAGGGGATCCTCTCCTCCTGTCAGCAGTCTGTTGATAAAACTCAGACCTGGAGTTGGCGCCTCAACTGGCGAACTGCCAGACTATTACCAGTCGTTTCCAAGTAAATATGGGCCTTTAGCCCCAGGAATCTCTCCTTATGCCCCTCTCTGTCCACAAGCACACGTGTTTGCACTCACCCATGACTTGGTGGGCTCCCAAAGTATTCCAAGTCTTGTTGCATTCTCAGGTGATCTTCTCTGTTATTCTTAGTTGACTGGGGAACAATATTCATAATCATGACATCAAGTAGTATACGTTCTTATATTTCTCTTTAGATATATCTAGTATTAAGATCTATAGTAAGCATACACATCACTGTACATGAAGATCTAGGTTCAAATCCCCAGTCGCTGTCTGCAGGAGAAGTTTCAAATATAGTGGGTGAGTGCTACAGGTGTCTCTTGTTATCTCTCCCTCTCTTCCTGATCTCTCTCCCTCTTTATTTCACTGTCAGAAAAAAGAATGAAAAGTAATGACTGCTAAGAGTGGTGATGTTGTCGTGTAGGCACTGAATCCCATTTATAATAGGAGAAAAAAAAGATAGGAGAAAAAAAGATCTATAGTATAAATTCAATATCATTTACCTCTATATGTTTTTAAAAATGTATTTTATTTATTTAATTTTAATGAGAGAGATACAAACAGAGAAGAAGTGGGGGCAGGGCCAAAGCACTGCTCAGTTCTGGCTTATGGTGATATGGGGGATTGAGCCTGATACTTTGGAGCCTCAGGCATGAAATTATTTTTGCATAACCATTATGTTATCTTCCCCCCCTTCTTCCTCTATACATTCCATGAGAGAAGAAACTGTGTTCTTGAATCTGTGCAAGATACCATAGCTATATTCTCCTCTCCTCTCCTTCTCCCCTTTTAAAGACAGAAATAGAGAAAGAGTAATAGAAATAGAGAAAGAAACCTGAAGCACTGTTTCACTGCTTATGAAGAGTCCCTCCAGAAGGTGGGGACCAGGGCTTTTGAACCCTGGTCCTAGAGCATGGTAGTGTGTATACTCTATGGGGTGCCACTTGCCCTCCCCCTATATTTTCATAATTTTCAAATAATGGATTTTTCTTTTTTTAAGATACAGAGGCAAAGAGAGAGAGATACAGAGACAAAGAGAGAGACAGACCACAGCACTAAAATTTCCTTTAATGTAGTAGGGGCCCAACACCAACCTAGGTTATACGCATGGCAAAGCAGCACACTATTCAAGTGAGCTATTTCACCAGCCCAATTGTTGTTAAAATTCGGAGGCTCCAGCTGGCCGGGCTAGCTTCACAGGCGGGTAACAGAGACGACCAGAGATATACGGCTGGGCCCGGAAGCTGTATTTCTTTATTCAGGAACAACGATTTATAAACTAACCCAAACTAATCACCAAACAAAACTCTCCTGCCTCCTTCTCACATGGTGGCGCCAAGCACTCTCTCACTCTGAAACTCTGGAACTCTGGCGGGGTTCCTTGGGGTGGGGACAAACGGGCCCGCGAATACTAGCAGGACTGAACCAATTTTCTTGGCAGGGGGAGAGCATACAACACCCAATGATTTCTTTAAGTGAAAACTTTAGTGAGGTAATACATACTTGTTTTTCTTTTAAGATTTTATTTACTTATTCATGAAGAATAGAGGAGAGGAAAGACAGAGGAAAAGAACCAGACATCTTTCTGATGCATATGTTGCCGGGTATTGAACTCAGGACCTCACGCCTGAAAGTCCATTACTTTATCCACTATGCCACCTCCTGGACCATGGCAATACATAGTTTTAATATTTGAAATATTATAGACTATTTTTACTTAACAGCTCTCCTTAAATACAGATTTAAATAATTTCTTGCTCTAAAGGTTTAATTGTGATTTGAATTTGGCTTTATACTATTTGTTTAAGTTGTATGTGAAATAGATGCTTATTCCCTTTTGGATTATAAGAAAACCCAGATTTTGTGTTCATGAGCTGGGAGAATTAACATCATCAAAATGAATATACTACCCACTGCCCACAAATTTAATGGAATTCCCATCAAGATCCCAACCAGTTTTTTTAGGAGAATAGACCAAAAGCTACAAATGTTTATCTGGAACCAGAAAAGACCTAGAATTGCCAAAACAATCGTGAGAAGAAAGAACAGAAATGGAGGCATCACACTCCCAGATCTCAGATTGTATTATAGGGCCATTATGATCAAAACTGCTTGGTACTGGAACATGAATAGACACACTGACCAGTGGAATAGAATTGAAAGCCTAGACCTATGGACATCCAATCTTTGACAAAGTTGCCCAGACTATTAAATGGGGAAAGGAGAGTCTTTTCAACAAACAGTGTTGGAAATATTGGGTTGAATCATGCATAAGAGTGAAACTGAACCACTATATTTCACCACACCGAAAAGTAAATTCCACATTAGATCAAGGACTTGGATGTTAGACAGGAAACTATCAAATACTTAGAGGAAAGTATTGGCAGAACTTTTTTCCATATAAACTTAAAAAAAAAAATTTTCCTTTTTGTTGCCCTTGTTGTTTTTATTGTTGTTGTAGTTATTATTGTTGTTGTTGATGTTGTCGTTGTTGGAAAGGACAGAGAGAAATGGAGAGAGGAGGGAAAGACAGACACCTGCAGACCTGCTTTACCGCCTGTGAAGCGACTCCCCTGCAGGGAGCCAGGGGTTCGAACCAGGATTCTTTTTTCTTTTTTTTTTTTAATTTTTAAAAAAATTTTTATTTATTTTCCCTTTCTTCTTTTTTTTTTTAATTTCTTTATTGGGGAATTAATGTTTTACATTCAACAGTAAATACAATAGTTTGCACATGCATAATATTCCCCAGTTTCCCATATAACAATACAACCCCCACTAGGTCCTCTATCATCCTTCATGGACCTGTATTCTCCCCACCCATCCACCCCAGAGTCTTTTACTTTGGTGCAATATGCCAATTACATTTCAGGTTCTACTTGTGTTTTCTTTTCTGATCTTGTTTTTCAACTTCTGCCTGAGAGTGAGATCATCCCATATTCATCCTTCTGTTTCTGACTTATTTCACTTAACATGAATTTTTCAAGGTCCATCCAAGATCAGCTGAAAACGGTGAAGTCACCATTTTTTACAGCTGAGTAATATTCCATTGTGTATATATACCATAACTTGCTCAGCCACTCATCTGTTGTTGGACACCTGGGTTGCTTCCAGGTTTTGGCTGTTACAAATTGTGCTGCCAAGAATATATGTGTACACAGATCTTTTTGGATGGATGTGTTGGGTTCCTTATGATGTATCTCCAGGAGAGGAATTGCAGGGTCATAGGGTAGGTCCATTTCTAGCCTTCTGAGAGTTCTCTATTTTCCCTTTTGTTGCCCTTGTTGCTTGTTGTTGTAGTTATTAATGTTGTCATTGTTAGATAGAACAGAGAGAAATGGAGAGAGAAGGGGAAGACAGAGGGGGGAGAGAAAGATAGACACCTGCAGACCTGCTTCACTGCCTGTGAAGCGACTCCCCTGCAGGTGGGGTGCCCGGGGCTCGAACCGGGATCATTACGCCAGGTGCTTGCACTTTGCGCCATGTGTGCTTAGCCCACTGTGCTACTTCAAGCCGGTTGTTGCACTTTGTGCCACATGCGCTTAACCTGCTGAGCTACCACCCCACTCCCTCCATATAAATTTTAAAGACATCTTCAATGAAATGAATCCAATTACAAAGAAGACTAAATAAAAAAATAAACCAATGGGAGTACATGAAATTAAAAAGCTTCTACACAGCGAAAGAAACCACCACCCAAACAAACAGACCTCTCACAGAATGGGAGAAGATCTTTACATGTCATACATTAGACAAGATGCTAATAACCAAAATATATAAAGAGCTCACCAAACTCATCAACAAGGAAACAAAGGACCCCATCCAAAAATGGGGAGAGGGTATGAACAGAATATTCCCCATAGAAGAGATCCAAAAGGCCAATACATATGAAAAAAATGCTCCAAGTCTTTGTCAGAGAAATGCAAATAAAGACAATGAGATACCACTTGACTCCTGTGACAATGTCATACATCAGAAAAGGTAGCAGCAACAAATGCTGGAGAGGTTGTGAGGACAAAAGAACCCTCCTGCGCTGCTGGTGGGAATGTACATTGTTCCACTCCTGGGGAGAGCAGTCTGGAGAACCCTCAGAAGGCTAGAAATGGACCTACCCTATGACCCTGCAATGCCTCTCCTAGGGATATATCCTAAGGAACCAAACACACCCATCCAAAAAAATTTGTGTATACCTGTGTTCATAGCAGCACAATTTGTAATAGCCGAAACCTGGAAGCAACCCAGGTGACCAAGAAATGATGAGTGACTGAGCAAGTTGTGATATATATACACAATGGAATAGTACTCAGCTATTAAAATGGTGAGTTCATCTTCTTTACCCCATCTTAGATGTAGCTTGAAGAAATCATGTTAAATGAGATAAGACAAAAACAAAAGGAAGACTATGGGATGATCTCACTCGAAGGTAGAAGTTGAAAAACAAGATCAGAAGAGAAAACACTAAGCAGAACTTAGACTGGAGTTGGTGTATTGCACCAAAGTAAAAGACTCTGGGGTGGGGGGAGGGTTCAGGTCCTGAAACATGATGGCAGAGGAGGACCTAGTGGGGGTTCTATTGTTATGTAGACATGTTATGCATTTACAAACTATTATATATTACTATCAATTGTAAACCATTAATCCCCCCAATAAAGAAATAGAAAAAGAGAAGGAAAAAAATAAGTAAAACAGGTATCTGCCCCACAATCTATTTATATTAAGTACACTAACAGGACAGCCAACTAACAGACAGAGAGAGCGAAGATTCCACACTGAAGCAGTTCTGCTCCTGCACTGATAGTACTGAAAAAGTTACCTTGCAAATCCGAGCTCCCCCCACATTCTGAGGGCATCCACGTGTGAAATGAACACTTTGAGCAGCCACCCAAATTGACATAAATTAAAAGTTGAATATTTTTTTTTAAAGTTGTATGTTAAAATAACAGGTGTTTGATGTTTGCAGTGAATGCTCATGGCTTCACAGCCTCACTACAGCACACTGCAGGTAGCGTTTATGCATTAATTAAGTGCTTGTTTTCATTATTTTCTTCTCCTCCTCACCCCCATAGTAGAGCACCCTCCTTCCAACAAAGAGTTGATACAGTAAAAGTCAAAAACTTCTGCAGGCTGAGTATAGACTATGCATGGATTTTATGAAGTCCATAAAGTACTTTATCACGGGGGTCGGGCGGTGGTGCAGTGGGTTAAGCGCATGTGGCGCAAAGCGCAGGGACCAGCGTTAAGGATCCCGGTTCGAGCCCCCGGCTCCCCACCTGCAGGGGAGTCGCTTCACAGACGGTGAAGCAGGTCTGCAGGTGTCTATCTTTCTCTCCCCTTCTCTGTCTTCCCCTCCTCTCTCCATTTCTCTCTGTCGTATCCAACAACGTATTGCGTCAACAAGGGCAATAACAATAACCACAACGAAGATACAACAAGGGCAACAAAAGGGAGGAAAAAAATGGCCTCCAGGAGCGGTGGATTCATGGTGCAGGCACCGAGCCCAGCAATAACCCTGGAGGAAAAAAAAAAAAGTACTTTATCACTCAGATTTGGTTGTCACTACTTAAAAATGGGAAGAATTTGTTTTAAAAGGTGTAATTTGTGGCTACTTTGTTCTTAATGAGAGGATATAGCCACCTTCTTTCCCACTCCCTTTGCTTCTTTTAGATTCCCTCTCCCTGATAACCTTGATTGGTCAAAATGTCTTCCCTCTTCAGCCTGAGAAAAACTTTTTTTTTTTTTTTTGCCTTCAGGGTTATCTCTGGGGCTCGGTGCCTGCACTACAAATCCACTGCTCCTGGAGACGATTTTTCTCATTTTGTTGCCCTTGTTGTTGTCATTATTATTATTGTCATTACTGTTGTTGTTGGATAGGACAGAGAGAAATTGAAAGAGGAGGAGAAACAGAGAGGAGGAGAGAAAGACAAACACTTGCAGACCTGCTTCACCGCTTGTGAAGCAACTCCCCTGCAGGTGGGGAGCCGGGGCTGGAACTGGGATCCTTACTCTGGTCCTTGAGCTTGCGCCATGTGTGCTTAACCCACTGCGCTACCACCTGACCCCGAGAAAAACTATTGTTAAGGTTGGGGGGTGGGGGTTAGATAGCATAATGGCTATGCAAAAAGACTCTCATGCCTGAAGATCCAAAGTTGCAATCCTTAGAATCACCATATATTGAGAGTGGGGGATGGGTGGTGGCGTACCTGCTTGAGTGCATATGTTACAATGCACAGGGACCCAGATTCAAGCCCCTGCAGGGGGAAAGCTTCATTAGTGGTGTAGCAGGTCTGCAGGTGACTCTCTTCCTCCTTATCTCTCCCTTCCCTCTTGATTTCTGACTCTATCCAATAAATAAGTGAATAAATAAATAAAACAAAAAAGAAAAAGAAATGAGAGGGAAAAGGAAGATAGAACAGGAGGGTAGGGGTGTGACAGCTACATCCCCTGTGAAGCTTCCCTCCTTCGGGTAGGGGTTAGGGGAGGATTGAACCCAGATCCTTGTGCATGGTAGCATACATGTATAGTCTGTTAAGTGTATTGCTGTTGAGACCCCCAATATCTCTTTTAAAACATCAATTCCTAAAAAAAAATAATAATAAAATAATAAAAAAAAAGATTAGTTCTATCACAAGCACCTCTCTTTAATGAAAACTTAAGTACTTGGTGGGGGAGTTAGCATAATGGCTATAAAGCCCCAAGTCCAATCCCCTCTACCACCATAAACCAGAATTAAAGCAGTGTTCTGGAAAAAAAAAAGAACTTAAGTACACTTTGAGTTTTCACTTGACATATCCTTTTCTTCAAAAGCTTTAAGCCAAAAATAGAATCTGAAAATAATATTTACCTATATATTGATGTATAAATGACAAAAAAATATTCTTACATTCATAATGTGTGTATACGTATGCTTATCTACTTATAGGTACATTAGGAAGTTACTACATTCTCAGCTTTGAGTGATTATAATAACCTTCCTTCTTCATAAATGACTTTTCAGTTTTGAATAACCGTGATATGACTTACTATATTTTAGTGATATTTAAAAACAAGCTTAAGATGAACTACAAGAGCACCACACTCATGGATGTTAATTTCAGATGGTCTTTCTTTTCAGAATACGACAGGAGAATGATATGGTGGATTCAGCACCTCAGTGGGAAGCTGTGTTAAGGAGACAAAAGGAAAAAAACCAGGCGGACCCCAACAATAGACGATCTAGACACAGATCTCGCTCGTACGTGTACTCTCTTATTTATTTATTTATTTATTTATTTATTTATAATTTATTATTGGATACAGACAGAGAGGAATTGGAAGGGAGGGGAACATAAAGAGGGAGAGAAACAGAGACACCTGCAGCCCTGCTTCGCCACTTGTGAAGCTTTCCCCCTGTGCGTACGGACCAAAGGCTTGAACCCAGGTCCTTGTGCACTGTAGTGTGTACTTAATCAGGTGCGCTACCACCTCCCAATATTCTCTTAATACCTTGACTGGAAAACAGTGATCTTGGAGTAGCATGTCTCCTTGTGGTCAGTTTGGACTATCTCTTTCAAGTATTTATTTCACTCTTTTTTTTTTTTTTTTAATTTATGAGAGACAGATGAGGGCAAGGAAGGAAAGAGAGAGAGAGAGAAAAGTACCACTCTGGCGTTCGCAGTGCCAAGGCTCAAACTCCAAACCTCATGTGTGCAGGTCTTGTCCTCTACCACTGATCCACCTCATGGTCTTTCTTCTAAAGTGATCTAGTTTTACTATTACTATCTCCATAGTCATTTGTCATATTTACTTTCTTACATGTCTGACATCCATTAACTGTAGAGAAGATGTAGATGTTGGAGCAAAACTAAAATTTAATGTCACACACACACACACAAACAAGACTGAAAACTCTGCTTTTATCTCGCTGTAAACAAAAACTGGGGCTACACTACCTGGTAGAACACACATGCTAATCATGCACAAGGACCCAGGTTCAAAGCTCCAGTTCCACCTTCAGAGGTAAAGCTTCATGAGCAGTGAAGTGCTGCAGGTATCTCTCTGTCCATTTCTTTCTCCCTTTCCTTTTCAATTTCTTTCTCTATCCAAAAAAAAAAAAAGGGGGGGTGGGGGCTGCCAGGGAGCAGTGGATTTGTGCAGGCACTGAGCCCAAAATAAGTAGTGGTAATACTCTCCTTTGTATGCATACCTGCTGCTTCTTTCTGTCTGCAGCGTTCTCTAAAGTCTGGTACCAGACTGAGCCAGATGTGAATGGCATCCCATCAAATTATTATTTGTCAGTTAGTGATTCATTATATCCCAATGCTGGGATTTGCTTGCTTTTTCTGTTGCTAGGCAATGCCATGTGTGAGCACAATTACCCCATAGTGATGAAAATGCCAGACCCCCCAATTAATTTTCTTTTGAGCTGCTAAAGTTTATGTGGGCTATTTTACTTTGCTAATATAGGCATCATCTAGATTTGACTTGTATCCTCATCCCACTTTCTGGAGCAACCTTTTCAAGATAAGCCAGGACTGACTACCCAACCCTTCATGGCTAGATGTCTGGTGTTGCTTATTCAAGGAAGGAGAGATTAGTGTCTTAGATAAGGAGATGGAAGGATGCCAGTATGTATATAAGAGATTAATTGTATAGGTAGTTGGCAAGCACTGAGGGAGTCAGACAGAAGCATGTCAGCTGAAGTTAACTCTGAACCCTGCATAACTTTGAGGGATGGTTGTCTGTCTCAAACAGGTACATTTTAATTAGTGGGTTTTTTTTTTTTCCTTCTTCTTATCAGTAGTACATGATAATGAGTGTTGTTTCTTTTATAACAGAAAATTTGCAGGTGATTACTAAGCAATGTTACACTTTATAAACTCAGTTATTACTCTATAATGCTTTTGCTCTGAAACCTAGTTTAAATATAGAATTTAAAGCAGATGTTGATAAAACACTTTTTTGTCTTAGCTACCACTTACTCCCATCTCCATTTGAAAAAAAGAGAGAAAGAAAGAAAGGAAGAAAGTAAGGAAGATAGATTTAGATCTGGAAGAATCAAAACCTCAGTGAATATATTTATATCAAAAGTCACAGAAGATTATTGGGTGCTTGAAATTATTGGGTAAAATCTATTCCCACCATGCTGTCATTATTCCATGTACAATCTTCTTTCATGAGAAATTTGTTATAGAAAAGATTTGACGACCTGTTTTGAAATCGTAAAGAAATCAGAAGTGTGTAATTTTACAGTTAGAGGCCTGAGAGGTGACACAGTAGATAAAACTTTGGACTCTCAAGTATGACGTCCTGAGTTCAGCCCCCAGCATCCCACATGCCAGAGTGATGCTCTGATTCATGTTCTTCCTCTCCCTCTGCCTCTGTCTCTCCCTTTCCCTCTCCTTCTCTCTCTCTTTCTCTCTCTCCATCAGAAAAAGTAAATCTTACACTTATTGAAGATGGATGGAGTTGATTGGTACTAGATAGATAATAATTTATTGTGGCAGCTACAAGTAGTTCAGGGAGATTTTTTAAGGTAGAGAAATTTCTTCAGTTTGAATATTATTTGATCAACTGCAATCAGAAAAGATTACTGGCACTTTTAATTTAAAATCTTATTTAAACCTCATATTGATCTTATCAACGTGATTAAAATCCTAGGTCAGTTAGAAGATTGTCCCAGAATAGTACAATAGTATGAAAGAACCCTATTAAAATTTTCTGTGTACTTCTGGAACTTACTTCTAAAGCAAGACATTAAAACATTGAACAAATGTTTGGGATGGCTTTGAAACTAAAACTGATTAACTGTAGAGTTCATATGACCAAAGTATTGCTAAAAATATCTAAGTGCAGAATAAATTTAAGGGTAAATTTTTCAGGGCAGTGGTAGACAGCATAATGGCTATACAAACAGACTGTCATGCCTGAGTCCTAGGTTCAATCCCATCATATGTTAGAGCAGATCAGTGCTCTGATTTAAAAAAAAAAGAAGTAATTTTTTGTTTTGTTTTTTCATTATCTTTATAAATTAGATAGAGACAGCCAGAAATAGAGAGGGAAGAGGGTGATGGAGAGGGAGAGGGGGATGAGGGAGAGGGAGAGAGGCACCTGCAACAATACTTCACCACTTGCAGAGCTTTCTCCCTACAGGTGGGGACCAGGGGCTCAAACCTGGGTCTTTGTGCATTCATTCATTGTAGCATGTGCACTCAACCAGGTGCACCACTGCCCGGCCCCAAGAGTAAATTATTCATTCAGAAACTGCTCTACTTGTGAAGAAGCAAACTGAATGGGGTTGAGTGGTGACACTCCTGGTTGAGTGCACATGTTAACCATGTGCAAGCCCCAGGTTCAAGGCCCCAGTCCCCACCTACAGAGGGAGCAGTAAAATAGGTAGTAAAACAGGTCTTTCTCTTCTTCTCTCTCCCTTCTATCCTCTGTACTCTCTCAATGTCTTTCTGTGCTACAAATAAAAGAAATAAAGGGAAAATGACTTCTAGAATCAGTGCATTTGCTGTATAGGCACTGAGTCCCAGCAATATCCCTGGTGGCAATAAAGAAGGACAAGAAGACCAAATGGAGTCAGAGAGATAGGTCATTGGGTAAAGTGCCTGCTTACAACTCATGTTTGAGCTTTGGCACCGCACTGAGAGATGCTATGACAATAAAGGGAGGTCCAATATGGTGATGTCTTTTCCTCTGTGCTTCTTACTCTCTTTTTAAAGAAAAAGTGGCTCAGAGAAGTGAAATTGTGCTTGTATGAGGTCCTACCTCAAAAACAATAACAAACAAAAAACTATTTTTTTAAGGAAGCAGACTGAGGAAGAGAAAGACTATCACATTACAATTAGAAAGCTTTTTTATTATTTTATTTATTCCCTTTCGTTGTCCTTGTTTTTTATTGTTGTAGTTATTATTGTTGTTGTTGGATAGGACAGAGAGAAATCGAGAGAAGAGGGGAAGACAGAGAGGGGGAGAGAAAGACAGACACCTGCAGACCTGCTTCACCGCTTGTGAAGTGACTCCCCTGCAGGTGGGGAGCTGGGGGCTTGAACCGGGATCTTTACGCAAGTCCCTGTGCTTTGGGCCACCTGCACTTAACCCACTGCGCTACCGCCTGACTCCCTAGAAAGGTTTTATAGGGCTGAAGAGACAGCATGATGGCTATGCAAAAGACTTTCATGCCTGAGTTTCCAAAGTCACTGGTTCAGTCCCCAGCACTACTGTAAGCCAGAGCTGAGCAGTGCTCTGGTCTATCTCTATCTCTCTCATTAAAAGAAAATAAATAAATAAATTTTTAAAAGAAAGCTTTTATAGTGGTCCAAGAGAAATCTTAGCTCAGAAAAGATTGTGTTGGTGAAAATGAACAGAAGTGGATAAGTTCACGTTTTCTTTAAAAAAATTTTTTTTAATCTTCATTTTATTTGTTGGATAAAGACAGTCAGAAATTGAGAAGGAAAGGGGAGACAGAGAGGGAGAGAGACAGAGAGACACCCGCAGCCCTGCTTCACCACTCATGAAGCTTTCCTCCTGCAGGTGGGGACCAGGGGCTCGAACCCGGGTCCTTGTGCACTGTAATATGTGCACTCAACAAGGTGCGCCACCACCCGGCCCCCACGTTCACATTTTCATAACAGATTTGTATAGATTTTGGTGACAGATTCATATTTGTAGTATGAGAGGCATCACTAGTGAATTTTAGCTTTGGGTAAAATGGATGAATTAATAGTCATGGTGTTTAGCTGGGAGAGGTGGATCAGAGAGATGCATAGAGATAGGTATCAAAGTATCTGATTTTTGTTAGGGCAGAGAAGTCAAGTAAGCACATAAGTGGAAATTTGAAGTAAACAAATGAATAT
Organism: Erinaceus europaeus; assembly: GCF_950295315.1. Classification (NCBI taxonomy): domain Eukaryota; kingdom Metazoa; phylum Chordata; class Mammalia; order Eulipotyphla; family Erinaceidae; genus Erinaceus; species Erinaceus europaeus. The sequence continues at coordinate 36,773,939 of NC_080172.1, read as the reverse complement.
AAGTATTATAACTTTGGAAGAGTTTGTTGAAATTAAAGTAGCTGCTGGTTGTTTTTATGAGACCTCTGTATCCTGGGCCTCCTGATTTTAGCTTATTGCGTAATCTCTGAGAACTTCCATCATCATTTCTACAACACAGGTAACACCATTCTTATGAGACTTTGCTGAATATTGTCAGATCATATATATCAAGTACCTGTAACATCATAAATACTTGGACTTGTTTTAACTTTAATTCGTAAGTTTTCCAGGTCTTAATCAGTAGAAACACTACAAGGCATTTTGTTTCCTGCCACCCCTTGTGATGAGGATGAGGATGTAAGAAGTAAAGAGTATAGGGTATGGCTGACCACATAAAAATTAAAATTTGGTTTTATGAGGATAAGGAGCCACTGGACTCAACTGCAGCTTAAAAGTGGCGGGGGAGGCAAAGAAACAGCAGCATTTGAGAAAAGTAAATTGGCTCTTCAGATTTATTTGACATTAAAGGTATACAGCAGGGGCTGGATGGTAGCGCACTGGGTTAAGAAAGCACACATTATGCAGAGCACAAGGACCTGTGCAAGGATCCTGGTTCGAACCCCCAGTTCCCCACCTGCGGGTGGGAGAGGGTTCACTTTGCAAGCAGTGAAGCAGGTCTGCAGTTGTCTTTCTTTCCCCTTCTGTCTTCTCCTCCTCTCTCCATTTTGTTCTGTTTTATCCAACAACAGCAATGTCAACAGTAACAATAACAACAGTAACAACAAGGGCAAAAAATGGAGAAAATGGCCTCCAAGAGCAGATTTGTAGTGCAGATAACGAGTCCCAGCGATAACCCTGGAGGCAAATATGTATCTCTCAGAATACTTTCTTTTCAGTTGTTCCCATATTCTTGAATTGCCATTGCAGTATTTATAACGTATCCATATTGTCATACTATGGAATATTATGTATTGTGTCAGAATATTATGTATGATACTTAACACAAACATGATTCATTTATTAACTCCAAATGAAAGGATAAGAATCAGTATTTATTATTCAAAACCAGACTTATAGTAGTATAAAATATGAAATCCCAGTGGTACAGGAGGTGGCGCAGTGGTAAAGCTTTGGACTCTCAAGCATGAGGTCCCGAGTTTGATCCCCAGCAGCACATGTGCCAGAGTGATGTCTTTCTCTTAAATAAATAAAATCTTTTAAAAAAAAAATGAGGGAGTTGGGCGGTAGCGCAGCGGTGGGTCTCGGTTCAAGCCCCTGGCTCCCCACCTGCAGGGGAGTTGCTTCACAAGCGGTGAAGCAGGTCTGCAGGTGTCTATCTTTCTCTCTCCCTGTCTCCCCCTCCTCTCTCCATTTCTCTGTCCTATCCAACAACGAAGGCATCAATAACAACAACAATAATGACTACAACAATAAAACAAGGGCAAAAATAAATAAATAAATATTTTTAAAAAATCCTTTCTTCCAAAAAAGATCAAGCTTAAATATGGTTAAATATTGAAAAAGTACTAGAGTCTTTTCTAGTACATTTTTCAATTGCTTTGCTATGCCACTCATGTATACTTACCATGACAAAGTAAGTCAGCATCAGTAAAACTAACATTTTTATTTTCTGGTTGTTTTTTTGTTTGTTTGTATTGTCTTTTTATCTTCACCTGGACTTTACCACTTTGGGCCAACTTTATCAGAGTGACAGACCAAGGGAGAGAGGGAAAGACACCACAATACTGTAGCTTGTGCTAGCTTGGTGAAGGCTGCACTAGGAATTGGGCTTCGAAGATGACAAAGCAGATGTGCTCCCAGTTATGTGGTCTTCCTGGCTTTTGAAACTGCTTATTACATGGGTAAACGCTGACTAGTTTGGGAATATTTGGAAGAAGCATTGAAGCTAAAGCTAAAACAATAGTTTTCATAGACTCAACTTGTGCGTGTAAGAAGCCTTGGGCTCCCTCTGGTGGCAAGTGTCTTTATTGATTTTTTCCACTTTACTATTTTTTTAAGCTCTATTTTATTTCACAAGAGAGGGAAAGAGAAACAGAACCAGTTATCACGCTAGCATATGCAATTATGAGGATCAAAGTCAGAACCTTGTAAGCACCAAAATTTAAGTCCGGAATTCTACCACTGTACCACTCACTCCCTGGGCTATACAACCTTACTATTTTTAATGAAAAATAACAGTAGTATTGACTAACAATAATGTCTGGGAATATGGTGTCAGAGTTGACAATAGGGCTAGAAAGCTGGATTAGGGCTGAGAGTAGCTCTCAACCTGGAAGAAAGTATATAAATACAATGAACTGTTTATCCCATATATCTAACCCAGAGCCCATATATATTTAAATTTAGCACAAGAGGCTGTGCAACCTGTCAGTCTGAGCTTGCAGTTCACAGTCATAGTTGGGGAGATTGCAGGCTGCACTCATTTCAGAACCAGTCTTCCTTGTGAGGCAGAGTAGGATGACCTAGCCTCCTTTTAGAGAGCGGGGCAATCCTTACCATTCCTACTTTATAGTGAGGGCAAGGTCTTGGAGAGGCCCACAAGAAGGCCTATGATGATGTTCCTGATGGAAGTGACCAGTGATGGTGGAAAGAGGGATCTATTAGAAGCCCAAGGATTTATTTATTTATTAACATGAGAAAGAAAGGAAGTGAAAGAAAGAACCAGAGCATCACTGTGGCACATATGAAGCTGTGGATCAAGCTTAGAACTTTATGCACACAAGTCATGTACCCTACACACTGTACCACCTACCAGACCACCTCCATGGCTTCTTTTTAAAAGTTTTTTTCCCCCCCCTCCAGGGTTATTGCTGGGTCTCAGTGCCTGCACTACAAATTCACTGCTTCTGGAGGCTATTTTTTTCCCTTTTTGTTGCCCTTGTTGTTTATCATTGTTGTTATTGTTATTGCTGTCAATGTTGTTGGATAGGACAGAGAGAAATCAAGAGGAGGAGAGATAGACACCTGCAGACCTTCTTCACTGCTTGTAAAGCAACCTTCCTGCAGGTGGAGAGCTGAAGGCTCGAACCAGGTCCTGTGCTTCATGCTATGTGCGCTTAACCCACTGCACTACTGCCCGGCCCCCTAAGGCTTTTTTAAAATTTATTTATAAAATAAAATATATTGACAAGACCACAGGATAAGAGGGGCACAATTCCACACAATGCCCACTACCAGAGTTCCATATCTCACCCCCTCCCTTGAAAGTTTTCCTATTCTTTATCCCTCTGGGAGTATGGACCCAAAGTCATTATGGGGTGCAGAAGGTGGGAGATCTGGCTCCTGTAATTGCTTATCTACTGAACATGGGCATTGGCAGTTTATCCATACTCCCATCCTGTCCCTATCTTTCCCTAGTGGGTCAGGGTGCCAGGACACATTTGTGAGGTCATCTGCACAGGGAAGTCAGGTTGGCTTCATGGTAGCATCTGCAACTTGGTGGCTGAAAGAAGAACAAATTGTTTAATAATCAGGAACCTAAAGGCAAGAATATAGCAGATGAGATTGGGGGTCTCTGTTTTGGAAAAAGCTAGTAGGTCTATTTTAGATATATTCCAAGGGGCCCATGACTTTACTAATCTTTGTCTGAGTCCAACAGCTAACAAGCAGGTGGACCAAATCTTTTAAAGTTTTTATTTTTCTCTTTCTCCTCCTCCTTTTAAAATTTTTGCTATGGCTTCTTAAACCTCTAATTTTGAGAGGAGGAAAGGAAAAGAAAGGAAGAATGTATCTAATTAAGATTTCTTCTGACCACTCAGAAATGTGAAAAAATATAGAGATATTTACTAAAAGTCTGACATCTTTAAATAAAGATGTCTAATAAATGGAAACTGTTCTTTTTAATTTTTTAAGATCTGTTTTTCTTTTTATTTTATTTTGCTTTTTTAAATATTTATTCCTTTTCATTGCCCTTGTTATTTTGTTATAGTTATTATTGTTGTTGGATAAGACAGAGAGAAATAGAGAAGGGGAAGACAGAGAGGGGAGAGAAAGATAAACACCTGCAGACTTGCTTCACCACTTGTGAAGTAACTCCCCTGCAGGTGGGGAACCGGAGACTTGAACTGGGATCCTTATGCCAGTCCTTGCACTTTGCACCACCTGCGCTTTTCCCGCTGCGCTACCACCCGATTCCCTAGTTCTGTTTCTCTTATAAGAGATGGGGCTAAGAGAGAGAAGCAAGAATATTGCTCTAGTACATGTGACACAGAGTATGCAACCTGGAACTTCAGGCGTTCAGGTTGTGTGCTCTACTGTCGGGTTGCACATCTCGGGAGAGAGAAGAGACCAGGAACTTGTGGTGGAGCGGGCACGCAAATCTTTATTCACATGGACGCCCCAGAGTTGGGTGCGGGCACAGCGGGTTTAGGCCACGTGGAGCTAGCAAAATGGCCGCCTCCTGCTATGCTCACCAGCCCTTCTCCAGGTCAGGATGTGGAAAAGAAAGGAGAGAGAGAGCGAAACTGGAACAGCTGCGGGCTTTATAGGGTAAAAACTGGAAGTGACAAGGAATGGGATTGACTAGGAAAGGGGGTGGAGAAAACAAGCCACTCTGTGAAGGCAGAAAGTTTCCATAGCAATGGTTGCTAGGGTTTTAGCAGGCGGAAGGGCAATACCCTGAGGGGGTAATGTGGTGGTGGAGGAGTCATTTTAAAACAAGGCAGAAGACTGATACGTAAATAATAATACTCGCATGGAAATATGGTTTGTGGGCCCTGCCAATGTTCAACCACAACTGTACAATATCCCAACACCTCCCCTTTCCATTTATCTAATGGCCACAGTATAGGAAATTTAGAGTGGAGCAGGCTTAATGTTTTTTAAGGAATGTCAGGCTCCGGTGGGAAGATGTAGGATGTTTTTGTGGGGGAGGAAAGACTTACATAGCCACCAACCTTGTGAGATTTATGTGTCCCCCCTTTTGCTCAACCCCTCTGTAGAGAGAGAGAGACTTACCTGGAGGGACTCATCTCATAGGTTAAACTCTGCCAGGCTTCACCATCTCTTCACAATATTTCTACATCTTTCCTTTATCTTTCTATCTAATCATCACATTTAAATGGGTCAGTGTCTGTAAAAGGCTCCATCTCTGACAGAGGAATAGTAGTGTAGGGGTGAACAGAAACCTTTTGGGCATAAACCTGAATGATATCGTGAATGCATTTTCAAAAGAACTGGAACAAGACAGGAAGGGACAAGTAGGAGAGCAGCAAGAGCCGGTTTAATGTCAAGGGGAGGCCTGGTGGGTGAAAAGGGGCATTTCTTGCCTCAAAAGGCGTTTCCTGCCTCAAGGGGCAGGGCTGAACAGGCTAAAGGAGGTGTTGCCTGCCAAGTGAGAAGGGGCTATTCAGCGTTGTATAGTCCCCAAGACAATTGGTTGTAAAGTCTATGAACTGCTGCAGTCAGTCTTTGAGAAATCCAGCAGCATAAAGGGAAGCTGCTGTAAAGTTGTGTAAAGTGTCTAAGAGGTGTACCAGTAAGTCCAATAGAAGCAGCGTCAGTCCAATGCTGATGACCAGGGGAAGAAATGCCAGGGGATAAAATGCTGCACGTCTATCTTGATGGGAAAGTCAGCCATCAGAATTCCACTTTTCTGTAGAGATTGAGCTGAAACCACCAAAACGTGACAGGCAAAGCAGAAGCAGGAAGGGCAGACAGCAATGGGCAAGAGAAAGGCAGTAAGAAAATTCTGTCCTTGGAGTCTGTGAATCAGGTTCTTCAGATTGTGTCAGGTCACATCATGGGTTTCAGGGGGTGCACTATAGTCATGTCATCTTGTGGGGCGATGTCAGAGGACAGGGGTCCAAATGGATTTCCGGGGATTCCTGTGAAACAAACACAAACAAATCTGCTTCCCATGGTTAGCAGGGCATCTGGTTCGAATTTTTATAGATATCAAAAGAGGTTTAATATAGTTGGTGCCTTAGCCTTTTGAATATTGGGGGGATGCACAGGACTTGCTTGTCTTGAGGTTCCAGAAGTCTCAGACTCAATGGCCAGAACCACCATGTGCCAGAATTGAGTAGTGTACCAGTCTGTCTCATAAAAATAGTCTTAAAAAAAATTTTTTTTTTGTTTATTAATGAGAAAGATAGGCGGAGAGAAAGAACCAGATATCACTCTGGTACATGTGCTGCTGGGGACTGAACTCAGGACCTCATGCTTAAGAATCCAATGCTTTATCCATTGCACCACCTCCTGGACCACAAATAAAGTCTTTTAAAAAAATAAATCATCCCTTTTATTTTTAAAAAATATTTTATTTTAAGCTCAAGGACTGGCGTAAGGATCCCAGTTTGAGCCCCCGGCTCCCTACCTGCAGAGAAGTCGCTTCAGGAGTGATGAAGCAGGTCTGCAGGTGTCTATCTTTCTCACCCCGCTCTATCTTCCCCTCCTCCATTTCTCTGTCCTATCCAACAACGACATCAATAACAACAACAATAAGTACAACAATAAAGCAAGGACAACAAAGGGGAATAAATAAATAAAATAAAAAGTAAAAAAAATTTTATTATCTTTATTTAATTTTTTTCTTTTTTTAAAATTTTTTAATATTTATTTTCCCTTTTGTTTTTCACTGTTGTAGTTATTGTAGTTACTGATGTCATCGTTGTTAGATAGGACAGAGAGAAATGGAGAGAGGAGGGGAAGACAGAGGGGGAGAGAAAGAGAGATGCCTGCAGACCTGCTTCACCGTCTGTGAATCGACTCCCCTGCAGGTGGGGAGTCGGGGGCTTGAACCGGGATCTTTACACCGGTTCTTGCGCTTTGCGGCACGTGCATGCTACCCATCTGACTCCCTATTATCTTTATTTATTGGACAGAGACAGCCAGAAATCAAGAGGGAAGGGAGAGATAGATAGAGACAGAGAGAAACCTGTAGCACTGCTTCAATACGTGCAAAGCTTTCCCTCTGCAGGTGGGAACCGGGGACTTGAACCTAGGTCTTTGTGCATTATATGTGCGCTTAACTAGGTGTGCCACCACCCGGCTCCTAAAAACAAAGTCTTTTGGGGACTGGCAAAATAGCTCACTTGGATAGTGTGCTGCTTTATCATGTATGCAACCCAGGTTTGAACCCGGCCCCCATTGCACTGAAGGAAGGCTTGGTGCTGCATTCTTTCACTCTCTATTTTCTTTGTCTCTTATCTAAATATAAATATAAATATAAATATATATATATATATATATATATCTTACAATGTGTGAGGACCCTGGTTCAAGCCCCTGGCCCCCACCATCAAAAGGGTATCAGGTACTTTTCTCTCCCACCCTCCACCCCCCCCCTTTCTTTCCTTCCCTCTGAGCCTCTTATCAAAAAAGAGGGCTACATTAGTTTTGTTTTTTCCCTGAGCCTGAAATCTGATATGCAGGTGGATCCAAGTTATTGTCTGGGCTCAGATTCCCCAGAACCCCGCCTCACAAGGGAAAGAGAGAGACAGGCTGGGAGTATGGATAGACCTGTTAATGCCCATGCTCAGCAGGGAAGCAATTACAGAAGCCAGACCTTCCACCTTCTGCATCCCACAGTGACCTTGGGTCCATACTCCTAGAGGGATAAAGAATAGGAAAGCTATCAGGGTAGGGGAGGGGATGTGGAGATCTGGTGGTGGGAATTGTGTGGAGTTTTACCCCTCTTGTCCTATGGTTTTGTTAATGTTTCTTTGTATAAATAAATGAGTAGAATAGAATAGAATAGGAAAGCTATCAAGGGAGGGGATGGGATACGGATTTCTGGTGGTGGGAATTGTGTGGAGTTGTACCCCTCTTATCCTATGGTTTTGTCAGTGTTTCCTTTTTATAAATAAAATAAAATAAATAAGAATAAAAAAGAATAAAAAACAAAAAGAAAGGGGCCAAATAGTGGCGCACCTAGTTGCACGTACCATGAAAAGGACCTAGGTTTAAGACCAGCTCCCCACCTACAGGGCAGTGAAGCAGGTCTGCAGGTGTCTGTCTGTCTCTCTCCTTCTCTATCTCCACTTTCCTCTCAATTTTCCTCTATCCTATCAAATAAAATAGAAAGAAAGAAAAACAAAAAGTGGTCTGGGAGGTGGCACAGTGGACAAAGTGCTGAACTCTCAAGCATGAAGTCCTGAGTTCAATCAGCACGACAACCAGAGTGATGTCTATTCTTTCTCTCTTCCCTCTCTTTCTCATTAATAAAATGTTAAAGAGGAAGAAAAGAAAGAAAGAAAGGAAGGAAGAAAGAAAGGAAGAAAGAGAAAGAGAGAAGAGAAAGAAGAAAAAAAAAAAAAGGACTCCTCCTGGAGTGGTGGACTGGTAGTGCAGGCACTGAGCCCTACTAGTAACCCTGATGGCAAAAATAAAATGAAATGAAATGGAATAAAAGAAGAAAGATAAAGGAGCTGGGTGGTGGCACACTTGGTTGAGTGTACATGTTACCATGCACAAGGACCCAGGTTCAGGCCACTACTTGCAGAGGGGAATTTTCATGAATAGTGAAGCAATGTTGCAAGTATCTCTCTCTCCTTCTCTGCCTCCCTCCTTCGACCTCAGTTTCTCTGTCTCTATCCAGTAAATGAATAAAGCAAGAAAAGAGGGTGCCGGGCGGTGGCGCAGCAGGTTAAGCACACATGGTGTGAAGCACAGGGACCGGTGTTAAGGATCCTAGTTCGAGCCCCCAGCTCCCCACTTACAGGGGTGTTGCTTAACAGGCAGTGAAGCACGTCTGCAGGTGTCTTATCTTTCTCTCCCCCTCTGTCTTCCCTTCCTCTCTCGATTTCTCTCTGTCCTATGGAACAGCAATGACAACAATAATAATAATAATAAAAGAAATGATAAACAAGGGCAACAAAAGGGGAAAAGTAGCCTCCAGGAGCAGTGGATTTGTAGTGCAGGCACCAGTGGCAAAAAAAAAAAAAAAAAAAAAAAACCTGGAGAAAAGAAAAGAAGAAAAGCCACTGGGAGCAGTGGAGTTGTCCTGGAAGCACAGAGCCTCAGGGATAAAGCTAGTGGTAAAAAGTCTTTTTAAACTTTAGTCTAGGGCTAGAAAGACAGCATAATAGTTATGCAAATAACTTTCATGCCTGAGGCTTGGAGCGTCCAGGTTCAGTCCCCAGCCAGAAAGGAGTATTGCTCTGGTAAAATAAACAAACAAACAAATAATAAACACTAGTCTGAACACTACTCATTCTGTATGATGTTAATGCTTTTAGGTTGTTAGGAAAAGTATATTTGCACAGATGAATCTAGTTTTCTCTATTTGTAGGAGAAGCCCTGATATCCAAGCAAAAGAAGAGTTGTGGAAGCATATTCAGTAAGTACTGTGTTCCCCTCCCCATTGTGTCAAAATGTGTAGTTTTAAAGAATTTACAAGAAAGACCACTGATATCAAGAAGCACCTGCAGGTGGGGTCACTTCACAAGTGGTGAAGCAGGTCTGCATGTGTCTGTCTTTCTCTCCCCCTCTCTGACTTCCCCTTCTCTCCATTTCTCTATCCAATGACAACAATAAGTATAACAACAGGGAGTCGGGTGGTAGCACAGCGAGTTAAGAGCACATGGCACAAAGTGCAAGGACCAGCGTTAAGATCCCAGTTTGAGTCTGTGGCTCCCCACCTGCAGGGGAGTCACTTCACATGCAGTGAAGCAGGTCTGCAGATGTCTTTCTCTCCCCCTCTCTGTCTTCCCCTCCTGTCTCCATTTCTCTTTGTCCTATCCAACAACGACAACATCAGTGACAACAATAATAACTATAACAATAAAAAACAAGGGCAACAAAAGGGAATAAATAAATATTAAAAAAAAATAACTACAACAGTGGTCCCGGAGGTGGCGCAGTGATAAAGCTTTGGACTCTCAAGCATGAGGTCCTGAGTTCGATCTCCAGCAGCACATGTACCAGAGTGATGTCTGGTTCTTTCTCTCACCTTTCTCATTAATAAATAAAATCTTTAAAAAAAAATAACTACAAGAACAATAAAACAACAAGGGCAACAAAAGGGGGGAAAGCAAATAAAAAAAAGACACTTGAAGAAGGTTAAACAGCTACAGAAAAGGAGATGGGGCAGTGGTGCACAAAGTAAAATGTACAGATAACCATTTGTAAGGATACAGGCTCCAGTCTCCAGTCCCCATCTGCAGGGAGGGAAGCTTTATTATCTGTGAAGCAGTGCTGTAGATGTCTCTCTCTCGCTTGCTAGCTCTCGCTCTCCCTTCCCACTCAATTGCTCTCGGCTGTATCAGGTAAAAGATATATATTTGAAAGAAAGAAAAGGGAGGGGGAAGAGTGGCTGCCAGGAGCAGTGGATTCATTGTGTAGACACCAATCCCCAGTAATGACCCTGGTGACAATTTTAAAAAAACTATAGAGGGAGTCGGGCAGTAATAGTGCAGCAGGTTAAGCACACGTGGTGCAAAGCGCAAGGAACGGCATAAGGATCCCTTGGAGCCTTCGGTTCCTCACCTGCAGAGGAGTCGCTTCACAGGCGGCGAAGCAGGTCTGCAGGTGTCTATCTTTCTCTCCCACTCTCTGTCTTCCCCTCCTCTCTCCATTTTACTCTGTCCTATCTAACAATGATGACATCAGTAACAACAACAATAACAACAATAAAAAACAAGGGCAACAAAAGGGAAATTAAAAAAAAGTTGTAGAACCACTACCCAAACCAAGAGACCCCTCACAGAATGGAAGAAGATCTTTACATGCCATACATCAGATAAGAGTTTAATAACCAACATATATAAAGAGCTTGCCAGACTCAACAACAAGACAACAAATAACCCCATCCAAAAATGGGGGGAGGACTTGGACAGAATCTTCACCACAGAAGAGATCCAAAAGGCCGAGAAACACATGAAAAAATGCTCCAAGTCTCTGATTGTCAGAGAAATGCAAATCAAGACAACAATGAGATATCACTTCACTCCTGTGAGAATGTCATACATCAGAAAAGGTAACAGCAGCAAATGCTGGAGAGGGTGTGGGGTCAAAGGAACCCTCCTACACTGCTAGTGGGAATGCAAATTGGTCCAACCTCTGTGGAGAACAGTCTGGAGAACTCTCAGAAGACTAGAAATGGACCTACCCTATGATCCTGCAATTCCTCTCCTGGGGATATATCCTAAGGAACCCAACACATCCATCCAAAAAGATCTGTGTACACATATGTTCTTGGCAGCACAATTTGTAATAGCCAAAACCTGGAAGCAACCGAGGTGTCCAACAACAGATGAGTGGCTGAGCAAGTTGTGTTATATATACACAATGGAATACTACTCAGCTGTAAAAAATGGTGATTTCACCATTTTCAGCTGATCTTGGATGGACCTTGAAAAAATCATGTTGAGTGAAATAAGTCAGAAACAGAAGGATGAATATGGGATGATCTCACTCTCAGGCCGAAGTTGAAAAACAAAATTAGAAAAGAAAACACAAGTTGAACCTGAAATGGAATTGGAGTATTGCACCAAAGTAAAAGACTCTGGGGTGGGTGGGTGGGTGGGGAGAATACAGGTCCATGAAAGATGATGAATGACATAGTGGGGGTTGTATTGTTAAATGGGAATCTGGGGAATGTTATGCATGTACAAACTATTGTATTTACTGTTGAATGTAAAACATTAATTCCCCAATAAAGAAATAAATTATTTAAAAAAAAGTTGTAGAAAAAGTTTTACTCCCAATGTCCAGTTTTAACATTTTTTTATTGGATTATATTTCTAGCCTAATTAATATGACATTTGGATAAAGATTACAAAGGGAAAATTCGCCTGCCAAATGTGAAAAGTACTGCTATTCATGCCACAGTCACTTCAATTTTACTGCTCCTTCCCTTCCAGAAAGGAACTTGTGGATCCTTCGGGGTTGTCAGAAGAACAACTGAAGGAGATTCCATACACTAAAATTGAGTAAGTATGCCTTACTTATGAAAATCTTTTCTTAAGTTTAATTAGTGCTTATGAGAAAGGCAGACTTTTTAATGATATTCCATGAAGTATTGTGTATTTTAACTAAAACTTAAAACACAAGAGAATGAGGTAGAAAAGAATGCAGTCAAGCAAATTCTAAAGCTTGGATTGCAGTCTTAGCACACTGTATTTTGGTGCCTGAGGCTCCAAAGGTCCCAGGGTCAATCCCTAGTATTGATCATTGTGTCTCTCCTCTCTGCTTTTCTCACAAAAAAAATTTATCTTTTTAAATTTTTTTTAGGTTACCATTAACAAAAAGTTAAAAATTAAAGCTAATTATTCTACATCTTCTCTTATTAACTTTCTATTTGTGATAGGTATAGGGGACTTTTGATGACTAACAAATTTAAAAGACTCTTCCCCCCCCTTTTTTTCTCTGAGATAGAAACTGATTTTTTTTTTTAAAGATTGTATTTATTTATTAATGAGAAACATCAGAGGAGAGAGCGAGCAAAACATCACTCTGGTACATGTGCTGCCAGGGATTGAACTCAGGACCTCATGCTTGAGAGTCCGATTCTTTTATCTACTGCGCCACCTCCCGGACCCAGAAACTGACTGTTAACAATATTCTTTCCCTGTCATACAATTAACACACTGACCTTGTTTATCAAGATTCCCTCATCACCAACCAGTGTAGGATACAGCATAAAACTAATTTAAAAAATGAATTAGGTAATATAAAAATAAATAATTTTTAAAAATGAGTTACCATGTTCTTGGTCCTACTATGGTTTGTTATGGGAAATGTGAGAGACTACTTCATTGTTTTGTTTGCCTACTAGAACCTATGCTTTCTTCTCACTCTGGTCAAATAGTAGGTTGGTATACTGCATCCTTTCTCTTCTCCACCCTTCATCTTCACCCTTTAGGCTGAAGATTGAATTATTCATTGTGTTGATAGTGTAGTTAGTAGGTAGGACACTGACCTGGTAAAAATGCTATTTTGCCTGATATGTATATATATTTCATACTGGATATAATATATAATATATATTATATATATATAATATATATAGGTAATATTTTATTAAAAGTTGAATAAAGTGTTGAATCCTCAAGGATGTTAAGGATGAGGTCCTGAGTTCAATCCTGCATAGCATGTGACAAAGTGATTCTCTGGCACTAGCTCTGATCTTTCTCTTTCATTAATAGATAAATTTGTTATGCACTGCAGAAAGTTAGAAACAGGTTGGGGGTGTGGATCGACCTGTCAATGCCCATGTCTAGCAGAGAAGCAATTACTTAAGCCAGCCTTCCACCTTCTGTACCCCATAAGGAATTTTGGACCACCTCCCAGAGGGGTAAATGTTGAGGGAAGATGGCCAGAGGGTTCTGAACTCATTCCACCAGGATCCAGAGAAAGAGAAGAAACAAAAAAAATAATTTGTAAAGCCACTCAGTAGTAGGTTTGACTTAGAAAGGAAGAGAAGGCAAGATCATAGAAAAAAAAAAGAAGAAATATAGAAATATAGATTGATAGTTATAGAAATATCAGTCAATCCATATCTGTGATCTTGGGAGAACTAATACGATTTCCAATGGGAACATAGAACTCTAGTTGTAGGAAAGGTGTGGAATTATATCCGTTATAATTTTGTAAATCTATATTAAAATACTAATAAAAATGAAAAAAATGTTAGAAATATACCTTCACAGCCATACATGCAAATACTAAATGTTTATTTTCATGTAAAGTCAAGGGAGCAGTTTTCTGTTGTTAACTAAAACTTAAACCAGTCAGTGATGCTTTCCATGTCCAAACTGGTCAAGTTTTGGTGTTTTTTTCTTTTTTTAATTCTCAAAAGCATTATTCCCTTATGGATTCAGTATTAAGTAATCACTCTAAATTATCCTGTTCTGATTTTGCTATCTGGTGCTTGTTCAGAACTCAAGGTGACCCAATCCGCATCAGGCACTCTCATTCACCTCGAAGTTACCGCCAGTATCGCAGGTCTCAGTGCTCAGATGGAGAACGGTCTGTCCTCTCAGAAGTGAAGTAAGTAGGCTGATTACATATTACTTCCCTGGCTCTAGAATCTGACTCTAAGACACCTGAGGTGCTAGGTTGTCCCTGGCACCGCCATAAACTAGAGCTGAACAGTGTACTGATTAAATAAATAAAAGTTCAATAAGTTTCTTTAGGTTTTAGAATAAATCAAAAACTACTTTTATTTCATGTTATTATAAGAAATCATACCAACATTTAAAATGTAACTGTTTATTATTGGATAGAGACCGAAATTGAGAGGGGAGGGAGAGAAAAAGACATACCTATAGCCCTGCTTCACCACTGATCAAGTTTTCCCCCTGCAGGTGGGGACCAGGGGCTTGAACTTCTGTCCTTGAGCACTATAATGTGTGCACTTAATCAAGTGCACCAATTCCTGGTCTCCTACCAATCTTTTACCCTTTGTTCTTCCATTTAAAATTTTTTTAATATTTATTTACTCCCTTTTGTTGCCTTTGTTTTGTTGTTATCGTAGTAGTTATTGTTGTTATTAATGTTGTTGTTGTTGGATAGGACAGAGAGAAATGGAGAGAGGAGGGGAAGACAGAAAGGGGGAGAGAAAGAAACCTGCAGACCTGCTTCACTGCTTGTGAAGCGACTCCCCTGAAGGTGGGGAGCCGGAGGTTTGAACCGGGATCCTTATGCCAGTCCTTGCTCTTTGCGCCACCTGTGCCTAACCCCGCTTATGCTCCTGTCCAACTCCCTTTTTTTTTTTTTCTTCTTTTCACCAGAGCACTGTTTAGCTCTGGTTTATGGTAGTGCGGGGGATTGAACCTGGGACTTTGGAGCCTCAGGCATAAGAGTCTCTTTGCATAACCATTGTGCTATCTACCCTCCGCCCTGTTCTTCCATTTATTAAATTTTAGGCAAAGCATACAGCCTATCCAGCTTAATTGAGAGCCATTCATCAAACATGTCTTTGCTTAAAGCATTAAGGTAGGCACTAAAAGTAACACTAAGATATCTAAAACATGCTTTCTTTGCTATAGCCCTTTTCCAGCTTAGGTTGTGTTCCTAGGTACTGTTCCAATCACTAATTCTAAAATTTCCTCTTTATAGTTCAAAAACAGATCTTGTACCTCCACTTCCTGTGACTCGTTCTTCAGATGCACAAGGTTCAGGTGGTTCTACAATTCATCAGGTTAGTATTAATGAGGTCTTAAAGAACTTGTACTGATTAGTCTGAGGAATTCATTTTGAAAGTTCCTTCAGGGAGGCAGTGTGGTGAATCTTCATCTCAAGGTTCTATATTCTTTTTTTTGTTTTGTTTTGTTTCTGTCCTGGTCAGAATTCTTTTTTTTTTCTTTTTTATTTAAGAAAGGATTAATTAACAAAACCATAGGGTAGGAGGGGTACAATTCCACACAATACCCACCACCCAATCTCCATATCCCACCCTCAAGGTTCTATATTCTAAAAGAACATGTATGAAACAGGGAAGGAACAGAAACAAAGGTTGCACAATCAAGTCAAGGTCTAGCCTGGGAAGAATTAGGTTAGGAATGAGATCCAGAGTTAATGCAGGGTCTAAAATGGTTTAAGACTAGTAAAACCATAGATAAAAGCAGATTTTAGGGAGTTGGGCGGTAACTCAATGGGTTAAGCACATGTGGCGCGAAGCGCAAGGACCAGCTTAAGGATCCCGGTTCAATCCCCTGCCTCCCCACCTGCAGGGGAGTCGCTTCACAGGCAGTGAAGCAGGTCTGCAGGTGTCTATCTTTTTCTCCCCCTCTCTGTCTTCCCCTCCTCTCTCCATTTCTCTCTATCCTATCTAACAATGATGACAATAGCAACTACAACAATAAAAAAGGGCAACAAAAAGGGAGAAAATAAATAAATAAATATAAATTTTTTTTTAAAAAACCAAAAAACAGATTTTAAGGGGCCAGGTGCTGGCACATCTGGTTAAGTGCACGCACTAGTGTGCAAGGACATGAGTCCCCACCTGCATAGGGAAAGTTTCACAAGCGGTAAAGTAGAGCTGCAGGTGTCTCTCTGCCTTCTTCTCTATCCCCTCTCCCTTCTCAATTTCTGTCTTTATTCAATAATAAATAAACTACAGTAACAGTTAAAAGAACATTTAAAAAAACAGATTTTTAAGACTGGAGTCAGAATAAAGAAACTATAGCTTCACTAGTTAAAACACACACTTTTATATATTTTTTGAGCCAATAAAACAAGAAGTGGTAGTCTTACAAGAGATCAGTCTTCTATTGTTCACTAGTGGCAGACAGGAGAATTACTCACATCCTATCTTCTGTCTTTTCTATCAAAAGAGATTTACTTTCCTTCTGAAAAACAAGGACAACAAAAGGGAAAATAAATATAAAAAATAGAAATAAAAAAAACATGGTTAAAACAGTGTTCAAGGGCACAGGAAGCACCTAGTTGCCGTAACAAAGTCAATCTTAACACTCAGCTGAATTAGGTAAGTACATCAGGGGAGTGCTGTAACAAAACGTATTTCATCAGTTTTCTGACATCTCTCATGACATATATTTAACAAGTTAGGAAAAACATAAACTGTATCAGATTTTTGGATATATTTATATTTGCTGAACAACAACTATAAAATTGAATCTTACAATGGAGAGTTTCAGCCAGTTTGCAATGCTTTCTTTTATCTTTTTTTTTTAATCTATTTTTTTTGTCACTTCTGGGGCTTCACTGGTCTAAGATGACTTTTTCAGATGGAGAGATAGACAAGGAGGCAGAGTGAGAGAGATCATAGCACTGAAGCTTCCTCCAGTATGGCGGGGGCCAGACTTGACTCTGGATCACATACATGGTAAAGCGGTACACAATCCAAGTGAGCCATTTTGCTGTCCTGCTCATCTTTTTAATATTTGTATGTAAACTTGCATACAGTATTCTGTATACTTTCAGGAACCAAACCCTAGTGGTATCTATCATGTACCCTTCACTTGTACTGATTCATGTTTGAAGATGACTTAGTGAGGAACAGAAGAAGCCTGTGCCAATTTAGGCTAGGTTACCTAGAAAAAGATTCTGGGATGGAGGTTTGTGTGGAAGTTTATTGGAAAGCTCTCTTAGGATCAACACTTGTTGGGGAACTAAAGAACATAGGCCTTAGGTAAATGTGAAAAACTGAACTTTGATATATCTTAGTTAAAGGCTTCTATTGACTCCATGGGGTGGCTTGTCAGATTCACCCTCCTTGGAGGTTAAGGCCAATAGGTGTTTATACATACTCACTGTATAGCATACCATGAGTGGAGTACAGGAAGGGGCATGACCTAGGTGAGATAGCTATCTCATCAAGAAACACATCTAACAACAAAAGAAACCACTACCCAAACCAAGAGACCCCTCACAGAATGGGAGAAGATCTTTACATGCCATACATCAGATAAGAGTTTAATAACCAACATATATAAAGAGCTTGCCAGACTCAACAACAAGACAACAAATAACCCCATCCAAAAATGGGGGGAGGACATGGACAGAATATTCACCACAGAAGAGATCCAAAAGGCCAAGAAGCACGTGAGAAAATGCTCCACGTCTCTGATTGTCAGAGAAATGCAAATAAAGACAACAACGAGATACCACTTCACTCCTGTGAGAATGTCATACATCAGAAAAGGTAACAGCAGCAAATGTTGGAGAGGGTGTGGGGTCAAAGGAATCCTACACTGCTAGTGGGAATGCAAATTGGTCCAACCTCTGTGGAGAACAGTCTGGAGAACTCTCCGAAGGCTAGAAATGGACCTACCCTGCAATTCCTCTCCTGGGGATATATCCTAAGGAACCCAACACATCCATCCAAAAAGATCTGTGTACACATATGTTCTTGGCAGCACAATTTGTAATAGCCAAAACCTGGAAGCCACCCAGGTGTCCAACAACAGATGAATGGCTGAGCAAGTTGTGGTCTATATACACAATGGAATACTACTCAGCTGTAAAAAATGGTGACTTCACCATTTTCAGCTGATCTTGGATGGACCTTAAAAAATTCATGTTATGTGAAATAAGTCAGAAACAGAAGGATGAATATGGGATGATCTCACTCTCAGGCAGAAGTTGAAAAACAAGATCAGAAAAGAAAACACAAGTAGAACCTGAAATGTAATTGGCATATCGCACCAAAGTAAAAGACTCTGGGATGGGTGGGTGGGGAGAATACAGGTCCATGAAGGATAATAGAGGACCTAGTGGGGGTTGTATTGTTATATGGGAAACTGGGGAATATTATGCATGTGCAAACTATTATATTTACTGTTGAATGTAAAACATTAATTCCCCAATAAAGAAAAAAAAAAAAAGCACATCTAGAGAGGGCTCTGTTTTGAGTCCTAAAACAGCTGGGGGGAATAAATGCCTCAGTCTGAAAAACCCTGGTGCTTAAAAACTTCATTTTCCACTACAGTCTACACATTATCCAGTTAGGCAAGTTTGGGAGTGCTACTTGGTTGTCCAAACAACATATTTCAGGTCACTGTAACTGTTTAGAAATTATATTCATGAATTTTAACCCTTGGCTTTCACATGCCTTGCCATTTGTGCTGCCTTGTCTCCATATATTACTTTTGTGACTTAAACAGTTACTTTCACCCTCAAACTTCTGTGCAGCATAAATAGTAGCCTGAGCTACAATGAAGATTAAAAAGTACTGTTGGTCCAGCATCACCATTAAGTCAGAGCTGAGCAGTGCTCTGGTAAAAAAAAAAAAAAAAAGACAAACACTACTGGGCAAAGTAGCTCACTTGGACAATGAACTGGTGTGTGAACCAGGTTTCAGCTCAGCCCCCACTCCACTGAAGGAAATGTCAGTGTTGTGGTCTCTTTCACTGTCTGTAGTTAAACATCAAGAAAGAGCCTGGTAAATGACACACCTGGTTGACATGTTAGCATATACAGGGACCCAAGTTCAAGCCCTTGGTCCGCACTTGCAAAAGAATAGAGCAGTGCTGCAGGTGTCTGTCTCTCCCCCTAACTCCCCATTCCTAGCTCAATTTGTCTGTCTTATCAAACAATATTTCAAAAATAAATTTTAAAAATGTTATTTTGGAGCTTTTATGTAGCTTCAGTTTATGTTGGTTTTGAAATAAGAACTTTACTATATATGTGCTTTACCAATTACTATCACTTAAGAATCTCAAAAATGTAAATGATACATACTAAATGTTTAAAGACTAGATCTTACTTTGCTGTATACAGAAATCATTTCTTGTGACCAAGAACACTTGATTATAAGCTTGTTTCTGGGTCACCTTTTATTTTCATTCAACATATATCTAATGGGCATATCTAAAGAAGATAGGCACTGAGCATGTCTGTGGACCAAATCTAAATCATCTAATTAGATAGCTACGTGTTTTCATATAGCCCAGGAACTAGTAGTGCTTTTTATAGTTTAGAGGGTTGTCTTTTTAAAAAAAGAAATGGTAGTCAGGAGGAAGCTCAGTCTGGCCCTTTGAAGAAAATATTCACTTGACCTGAACATAACACATATAAACAGACAGGTGAAATGGACAAAAAGTTATGTTGAGTCAACGCCCATGTTCAGCGAGGAAGCAATTACAGAAGCCAGACCTTCTACCTTCTGCAACACTCAATGACCATGCTCCCAGAGGGATAGAGAATGGGAAAGCTATCGGGGGAGGGGGTGGGATATGGAGATTGGGCGGTGGGAATTGTGTGGAGTTGTACCCCTCCTACCCTATGGTTTTGTTAATTAATCCTTTCTTTAATAAAAAAAAAATTAAAAAAAAAAAAGTTATGTTGGCAGGGGTAGATAGCATAATGGTTATGCAAAGAAACTCTCATGCCAGAAGCACCAAAGTCCCAAGTTCAATCCATCTGCACTGCAATGTTTTGGCAAACAAAAATAAATAAAAATAAGTTATGTTGGTCAGAGGCTGTTTAGAGTATGTTGTATGGGTGTGAAGGCCAATCTGTCATAGAAGAGTGGGAAATGCTGAGGCCACAGGGCCAGGATGTGTGGTGCAGAGGGGATAGCAAGGAGTGGGTGGGTAGGTGGAGTGTTAGATATTGCTAGGCCTTAGATGGCATATGAAAAGAGCTTTCTGTTTAAGTGTCAAAAGAAGCCACTGAGCAGGCTATCTAGAAATCCCAACATTTAGAATTGTTGCTTCTGTCAGTAAAACCATTGATAAGTCAGGGACAGGTGAGATGTTTCTCTAATAGATGATTTTTCTTTAACCCAAATGAATCTCAAATCTGGACATAGGGGCTCATTGTGTGTGAATGTACATTGAAAGTATGTATGCTATGCAGTTTGACCAAATTAGGCTATGAGTAGTGAAAAAAGAATGGAAGCAGTCATTCAGAGCACCTTTAGTCTCATCTCAACATCTCCCCAGCCTGTTTTGTTTCTACTAGTCCTGATGGGGTGGTTCCCAGACTCCCATTCAGTTCCAGGGCCCTCATAGCTTTCAACACCCCCACATCTTTATCTGATAAAGTCCCCCAAGACATTGTGTTGTGACAGCTTTATTCAGTGATCTCTGAAAATCAGATTAAATTATAAACTGCCCCTTACCAATCTGTTCATCTTTCCCCCTAAGAGTCCAATTTAGGATCAGCCACAAAGGAAATGACTTACTTGGAGTGGAACACATAACAATAACCTAATTTTTTTAATGATTAAAACTAATATTTAGATGAAATACTGATTATGAACTTGATATCTTATATGAAAACCTAAATTGTGACATTAATACAATTGCATCTCTCACTTTTTTTTTCAAATTACTTCTAGAGAAGAAATGGATCTAAAGACAGCCTGATTGAAGAAAAATCTCAGACATCTACAAGCAGTCTGGCTGGAAAACACACAGCAAAAACAATAAAGACTATCCAAGTTTCTCGGCCCAAGATAGAGACTTGAACCCAGGGAATTGTTTGGGTGGGAGGTGGAAGGGGTGTGGAAAGGGTGTGTGCCACCTTTACTTTGAAACTGTGAATCA
Organism: Erinaceus europaeus; assembly: GCF_950295315.1. Lineage (NCBI taxonomy): Eukaryota > Metazoa > Chordata > Mammalia > Eulipotyphla > Erinaceidae > Erinaceus > Erinaceus europaeus. The sequence continues at coordinate 36,753,057 of NC_080172.1, read as the reverse complement.
TGATTAAGTATCTTGGACCTGCAGCACAAGGAAATTGGCGTGTTTCTTCTGTTAAAGGTTTACCTTTATCATACTCTGAAGGACCTTCCTACTTAGTAAATGGGAGGATTATGTATTAAAAAAAACCTATTCACTTGATGCCATTTCCTATAAACTCACTGTCTACCACAATTAAGACCAGATGACACTTCTGATGGTCCCAGTCTCCTGGACTATAATTGGCTTGTTGTAGTTAGTACTCTGGGAAGAAAGTACTCTGTGGTTCTAATATTCAGGCTGGTCTTTTTTGTTCACTTTTTTTGGTAACACTCTTATTTTGTGGCATTAAGTTACACTGATTACTTACATGTGTTAAAAAAAAAAGCTTTTGGTTTGTAAATGTTGCTTTGTATTCTTGTCTATTTTCAGGAAAAAAAAATGTCACTGGATTTTGCAGATTCATGACCCTCAACATCAGTTCCCCTAACCTGGCCAACTCCCAAGACTGTTTAAGACCTTTCCTTCCTGGGAGTTGGGTGGTAGCGTAGCCAGTTAAGCACATGGGGCACAAAGCGCAAGGACCAGGGTTAAGGATCCCGGTTCGAGCCCCTGGCTCCACACCTGCAGGGGAGTCACTTCACAGGTGGTGAAGCAAGTCTGCAGGTGTCTTCCCCTCCTCTCTCCATTTCTTTCTGTCCTATCTAACAACAAAGACAACAATAACTACAATAATAAAAAACAAGGGTAAGAAAAGGGAAAATAAAAAAGACCCTTCCTTTGCAGATGCAACCTATGGGGCCAACAGAATAACTCAGGCAAGACCTTTCATTATGCCATCAGTTCTAATCCTATCTTCCCAACACTACACCTATGCTTTGAAGGCTGCCACATCCTCTACATTGCTTTCCTGTATAAAACCAGCCTTTTCACTTTTAAAAAACATTCATCTAGACTGAGATAGCATAGTGGCTGTGCCAAGTAACTTTCACAGGGGGCTCTAAACTCCCTGGTTTAATGCCCAGCACCACCCAAAGTTGAGTAATGATCTAAACCTACTCAGATATAGTGGGCCCACTTTTGATTTCAGAAGACCCCACAGCTACTACTAGTGGCACTGCTATATTCCCCTTTTCATGGTACAGCCATGTGTGCTAGGGCTTAGAGCACAGTAAGGCACAGCTCTACCAGGGAGTCTGCAGTAGTTATCTTTTCTTCCTTTTAGTCCGGGGTTACTTGGTTTTATTACTAAGTCCTGATTGTTGTCATTTATAGCTTAGTCATTAATTTCACAACACTGGTGCTAGCTAGGTGTCTCTTGCTTAGTGATCTGCATACTTCTCCCTCCCCTTCTAGTAAAGGTGAGCTTTCAGTCCCCACCCAGGCTCATTTTGGTTATTTCAGCTGCCACTTAACATGTCTATCAAGTTACTTTCTATGGCATGACATAGATTCAAATGAGGTCCCTACTACACTGAGGGAAGTGTCCATACTGTGGCCCTTCCTGTCAATTCAGGCTGGCATCACACAGCCAGGGTGTCTGATGCTCTATCATGTCAGCACCAGATACTTAAAAATTACCTTTCTATTGCCCTTGTTTTTGTAGTTGCTGTTGGATAGGACAGAAATGGAGGGGGAAGAGAGTCCTTGCACTTTGTGCCACACTGTGCTTAACCCACTGTGCTACTGCCCGACTCCCCCAAAGATGTATTTTTTAATATTTATCTTATTTATTCCCTTTGTTGCCCTTGTTGTTTTATTGTTGTTATTGATGTCGTCATGGAGAGGAAGGGAAGACAGGAGAGAAAGATAAGACACCTGCAGACCTGCTTCACCGCCTGTGAAGCGACTCCCCTGCAGGTGGGGAGCCGGGGCTCGAACCGGGATCCTTATGCCGGTCCTTGTGCTTTGCGCCACCTGCGCTTAACCCGCTGTGCTATAGCCCAACTCCCCCCAAAGATATTTTTTAAATTAATTTTTCCACACCTTTAAGCATGTTTGGTTGCTCTGGTTCTTACTCTTTTTTTTAAAAGTATTTATTGGGAGATTAATGGTTTACAATGGACAGTTTGAACATGTATAACATTTCCACATAGCAATACAAACCTCTCTAGGTCCTCTTCTAACATCATGTTCTCCCACAAGTCTTACTTGGGCATGGACCAAAGTTCCAACCCTACCCCACAGCCCTGGAGGAACTTCTTAGCAGCAGGTGACCCAGAATTACATAACTTTGGAATACACCTACCTACCCTGCCATGAATTTATCTGACTTATGGTCATATCCATAGTGAAAAGACTCTCACATGCCAATCCTCTGGAACTGAGTTTGAGCCCCAACCCCCACTTTCAGGGGAAGCTCCACATGCTGTTAAGTAGTTCTGCAGTTATCTTTGTCTTGTCTCTACCCTCAATGTCTTGTTTTACCAGAGCACTACTCAGCTCTCACTTGTGTGGAGGACTGAACCTGTGACTCACATGCCACAGGCATGTTAAGTCTCCTTCTTGCATGACTATTATACCACCTACTCACACCCCCTACTCTCAGTTTCTATCTGATCCAATAGAATGGCCACCCAGAGCAGTGGAATTATAGTACTTGACACTGAACCCCAGTGATAACCCTGGTGGCAGAAACAACAAGAAAAATCAACACTGCTTCCCAAAGTTTTCCAGATCTGGTAAAATCCTATCACCTATAGTTCGGTTCTTGAGCATGGGCTCAAGGCATTCAATACTTGTTTCTCAGGCCTAGCAGTAGCTCAGCAGGTTAAGCGCACATGGCAAGTGCAAGGACTGGCATAAGGATCCCAGGCTCCCCACCTGTGGGGGGGGGGGGAGTCACTTCACAAGTGAATTAGTCTGTAGGTATCTTTCTGTCCCCCTCCTCTCTTGATTTCTGTCCTATCCAACAGCAATAATGGCAACAAAAGGGGAAAAAAAAAGTCTCCTGGAGCAGTGGATTTGTAGTGCAGGTAAAATCCCAGCAATAACCCTGGAAGGAAAAAAAAAACTTGCTTCTCCTTGGGCATAGCATAAGCCTGCTTTCCAAGTGGTTATCAGTGATAGGTAACACTTAACTAATGTATACGTTTACATTTATTATTGTGCTCCTTAAAATTCCAAATGGCCCAAACTCCAGAAGATTAAATTCAGTTTCCTCACACCAAGGGCATTCTGTAAGGAAAAAAAAAAAAAAACTTTATTAGTTCACCATTTACATGAGTCACATCTAAAGAATTCAGGCTTCCTTAAGTGCAGTGGGGGGATGAGACGAACCTGGGCTGTGCACATGGCAAAACAGCACATTACACAAATTCCTGTACTTGGGTTTTATGTTATCAAAAAATATGCTTAACAGATGGATTATTTACATCAGTTAATTACAGGTGTAAGCAACACTAATATTAGTGAAATATCAAATTAATACTAAGGGAAGGCACTTCAGCCTAGAAATAAGCTAAAACCTTATTTTAGAAACTGGGGTAACAACATAATGCAAAGACGTTAGTGCCCAAGTCACCAAGGTCCTAGGTTCAATCCCTAGCACCACTATAACCCAAACCAGAGCAGTGCTCTAATAAAAAGATACACGTGTATACACACACTATATTGCAAATGCCTCACACTGTAACTTCAACATCACTTTACCTCCGGTCACTTTAGCGCTCCCACATGGTATTTTGCTAGCAGCAGCAGAGCGTGCCTCACATATCCATTTCACCTAAACAAAAATCAGTAAAATCCATTAAGTGAAACTATACAGCTAATGTTTGGACTCAAGAGCAGTGGCACGAAAGTATGCTGTTACTTATGCAGTTCCTATGCCTAAGACATCAAAATCAAAGGCAGGAAAAGCCTGATAAGTGTTCGATTTGAGCCTTTTTTGACACCACATCCACTAGTTTCCAAAGTGAATGGGCAACACAAAGGCTACGTAAAATGCTTACAGATGGTAAAACTACTGCTAGCACAGTAGCTGAGATGGCCATTCTGTGCACGATAACATTACCAACTCTCCATTTTCCAGATTCAAAACTCGACTAAGTGAAATCTTAAAAAGTGTCATTAAGTGGCTACAACTTAAGAGCCTACTCGGGTTTTTCTTTTCTTTTTTTTTTTCCCAGAGGAAAACTCACCTGCAAGAGAGTTTTCTCTTCGTCTCCGCCAACTTGATAGTTACCAGGGTCTAAAGTTTACAATGTCCCTGGCTGACAGTAACTGCAGACACTTAAACGCATTTGAACGAACCTCCCATTTCTAGGCAGAGATGGCAGATTGGAGAGGCCCTTTCTGGGCCCAAGATCCAGGCCGCTACCCTTTCCGCGCATTCAGGGCCCATGCAGGGCTTCCCGGAGAGCTCGCAACCACGTGGCCAGGAACGCGCCATGCTTAACACACCAGAGCACCGCCAGAAATTGAACAAAAGCGGCAGAAAAGGGCGCGTGGTTGGCCCACAATGCTTTTCTACGCCCGGAAGGACCCATTGTAGGAGGATCGCGGGGGAGAACGGACTGTACCACTGCCCACCGCGCTCTCGCGAAATGCCGTTGTGTGGTCGGGAAAGGAAAATGCGCCGTGATTGGCTGGGGGCGGCAGGGGTGGCAGGGGCGGGTTCCGGGGCGGGTCCCGGGGCGGGTCCCGGGGCAGGAGTTCCCAACTACGAACTCTCTCCGCGGCACTTTGGGCTCGCGTATCGAGTGCTATTGGGGTGGAGATGGCGAATGAAGAGTGTCTATGCATCCACCCACCTTTCGGGGCCAACAGTTTATAGTCAGTGCAGAGCTGGGGGCGTGGCTCAGAGCCCCGGAGAACTGTTCTGGGTAAGGACAGACTGCCTCAAACAGAGAGTAAGAAAGTTCATTAATAAGAATAAGAATACGGGGCAGAGGGTAGATAGCATAATTACGCAAATAGACTCTCATGCCTGAGGCTCCGAAGTCCCAGGTTCAATCCCCTGCACCACCATAAACCAGAGCTGAACAGTGCTCTGGCTAAAAAAAAAAAAGAATAAGAATACGTTTGCTGAGTACTTTTTATACTTCAGCCTCTGGCCCGCTGCCTACCGCTGAGGAATGAATGACAAAGGTAAAGTTCTTGAGACGAAGTAACAAAGCAATGTCCAATGCAAATAGAGTGCCAGCCATGTAAATTCAGTAAGTCAGGATGCCACGTTATAGAACATAAAAAGAAACACATTGATTTCAAGAAACACTACATGAGCTAAGTATTATTGCAGTACATAATACATACATAATTATTAATGAAGGCCTGAGAGGTTGCGCACCCTGTAGAGTGCACATATTGCCATGCGTTATGACCCAGGTTCAAACCTGGAACCTTTCCTGCAAGGAAGAACCTTTAAGAGGTGAAACAAAGCTTCAAGTGTGAGAAAGCGAGTTTACCCAGAGGCTTTTCTCAGAGCTCTCTCATTTTAAAAGTCCTCCATTTTTTCAGGCGGCCAGACAAGACAGAGGCTACCTGGCTCCTCAGATACTGGGAAACTCCCTCTTGTTGAGTACCCAAGGCCAACTGGCTCTTCACATGTTTAGAGACTCCCTCCTGCTGAACAAGGACTTTAGAAAGAGTGAGGTTACAGAACTCACAAAAAACGCCCCTTTGCCCCTCTGCCCCGGGGATAAGAGTGACCATCCTTCCCTAACAATTATAAAAAGACATGAATATGAGTCCAGCAGTAGCTCAGCGGCTTAAGCGCAAGTTGCACAAAGCATCCAGGACAGGCAGAAGATCCCGGTTCAAGCCCCCCCCCACCTGCAGGGGTGTCACTTCACAGGCAGTGAATCAGGTCTGTAGGTGTCTTTCTCTCCTCCTGACTTCCCCTCCTCTCTCCATTTCTCTGTCCTATCCAACAACGACATCAATAACAACAACAACAATAATTACAACAATAAAACAAGAGCAACTAAAAGGGAATAAATAAATATTAAAAAAAAAGACATGAGTTTGAAGATTTTCTTTCTCTTCCAGGCGACGGGGCCACTTTTGGCAATCTTGCTTGGGGGAGGGGGGAACTCCTCAGCTCTCCTGGGGTCTTTGTGTGTGTCAATTCCTGTGTCTTTACATGTGTATATTGTTATAATGGCTATTCTGTGTGCTTGTGTGAATAATTACTTCATCTTCCTCTATTTCTTGTGTCGGTCTCAGTTTGTCATGGGTACGGTCAGAAGCAAAACTTAACACTAGTCTTTTTCTCCCCCTCTCTCTCTGCTTCTATTAAAAAACAAAAATAATAGAGCCTACAGTGAGACCTAAGTATAGTAACATTGAGTTCTCCTTGCTTTTAAAAGTGCTAGCAGGGGCAGGGGTAGATAGCATAATGGTTATGCAAAGAGACTCTCATGCCTAAAGCTTCAAAGTCCCAGGTTCAATCCCCTGAACCACCATAAGCCAGAGCTAAGCAGTGCTCTGGCAATAAAAGAAAAAATAAAAGTGCTAGCAGTAAGACTGGAGAGACAACAAAACGGTTATGCGAAAGATTCTCATGTGGGGAGGTGGCTCACCTGGTTGAGAGCACCACAAGAACCCAGGTTGGAACCCCTGCTTCCCACCTGCAGGGGGAAAATGCTTCACAGGTGATGAAGCAAGGTTGAGATTTCTCTGCCTCTCTCTGTCTCTATCTCCCTTTTCCCTCTGTCTCTATTAAATAAATAAATAAGTAAAACGTTAAAAAAAAATTGTTAAAAATAAAAGGCTTTCATACCTGAGGCTCTTGAATTCCCAAGTTCAATTCCCAGCATCATCATAAGTCAGAGACCATCTGCCTGTGCCTTTCTTTGATGCTGACTGCTGAAATAGAAAAGAAAGAAGAAAAACAAAACAAACAAACAAAAAAAATCCAAGCTGATACAATAACTATATGATTTCGTTAATATGTAGACTATCACTAAAGCAAATGGATATGAAAAAAATAATGATAACCAAACTGTTCCTTATTTTTGTAAAAGTTGATAGTTATCAGAGGGAAGGGAGTGGCAGATAAGTCATACACAAACGTGTAGGTGTAAAACTATAACCCTGAAAAAGTGTTTTTAAAGTTTTAAGTTGCTTTTGTTATTGATTTTTAAAATATTTTATTTATTTATTAACACAAGATGTGGTGGGGGGGTCGAGAACATTACTCTAGATTGAATTTGGGACCTCATTCTTCCAAATTCAGTGCCCTACTCACTGTGCCAGTTCTTGAGCCCAGCCCTGAAATCTTAAAATTTTTAAGTCAAGATTAAAAAAAAAGATTAAAAAATAACAAATAAATAAAGAGGGTCAATTCTTTGATTGGGAGGTGCCTAGATGGTTACAGCACAGGACTTGCCCCTGTGAAGCCCTGGGTTTGATCCCACATCTGCCAGAGGGGTGTTCCTGTACCTTCCTCTATTTCTCTCACAGAAATAGGATAAATAAATGTATTTTTGTTTTGTTTTGTTTTGGTCTCCAGGGTTATCTCAGGCTTGGTGCCTGCACTATGAATCCACTGCTCCTGGAGGGTATTTTTCCCCTTTTGTTGCCCTTGTTGATGTTGTTATTACTATTGTTGTCATTGCTGTCGTTGTTGAATAAGGACAGAGACAACTCGAGAGAGGAGGGGAAGACAGAGGGGGAGAGACGGATAGACACCTGCAGACCTTCTTCACCACATGTGAAGCGACCCCCCCCCCCCCGAGGTGGGGAGCTGGGGCTCGAACCAGTCTGTGTGCTTTGCGCCATGTGCGCTTAACCCACTGTAGTACTGCCTGGCCCCCAATAAATGTATTTTTTTAAAAGGAAATTCATGAGATGGTACAGTGGGTTAAGGTGCTGGACTAGTGTGTGTGAAGTCCAGGGTTCCCTCTCCCGAATTTCATGTGCTAGAGTGATGCTCTAGTTTGCTCTCTATCTCTATTTCCCACTCTCTCATTATTATTACTATAGTTTTAAAAGTTGTATTTTATTTATTGAATATTAGAGAGAAAGAGGGATGCATTGGATCGACCTTCTCGTGGTGCATCCCGTGAGTACCCATTTATTGGGGAAACTGACGATCCTTCCTAGCCGACTGAATCCACATGGATCCCAGTCACTTTCAAAGCCAGCAACAAGCAGACATCAGGCTCAACCTGATGCTGTTGACTGGCTACGGAAGAAGGGCAAACGCTAGAAGAAGAAGAAGAAGAAGAAGAAGAAGAAGAAGAAGAAGAAGAAGAAGAAGAAGAAGAAGAAGAAGAAGGGGAAGAAGAAGAAGAGAAAGAATTTCACATGAGAGAAAGTGGAGGGGGAGGGGAAAAAGTAAAGCATCACTCTAGTACATGTGGTACTGGGAATTGATCTGGGAGACTAAGGCGTGCAAATCCAATGCTCTACCAATTGAACTATTTGTTTATCCTTTCTTATTAATGAACCAGGCTAGGGAGACAGCATAGTGGTTATACAACAGGTTTTCATGCCCAAGGGTCATCTGAAGTCCCAATTCAATCCCCAGCCCACCATAAGCCAGAGCTGAGTGGTGCTCTGATCTTTCTGTATCTCTTTTAAAATAAAATAAAATGAAATGTCACTCTTCTGTTACTCAGAAGTTACTTCTGTTACTCATAAGTAATAATAGATGTAGGTGGGACTCAGGAAGATAATAAGGTATCATGGGAAAAATGGGCAAATATATAAAAATATAGATAGTTATTGAAACATTAGTCAATCCATACCTGTGACCTTGGGAGAACCACTGCAGTTTCCAATGAAGAGAATGGGTACACAGAACTCTGGTGGTGAGAATAGTGTGAAAATTATACCCGTTATCTCATAATATTTTTTTTGCTTTGTAGATTATTTTTATTTTTTTGTTTCTTTATTGGAGAATTAATGTTTTACATTCAACAGTAAATACAATAGTTTGTACATGTATAACATTTCCCAATTTTCCATATAACAGTACTGTAGATTGTTTTTATTGTGGCAAAATAAATCTACCTTCTAATTTTTTTTAAGTTTACAAAAGAGAATCATTAACTATAGGCATACTGTTATACACTAATCTCTATAACTTTTTCATCTTGCATGATTGATACTTTATATCCACTGAACAGCCACTCTATCTTTCCCTAGCCTTAGTCCCTGCAAACCATCATTTACACTGTCCTTCTACAAGTTTGACTATTTTAGATATTGTATATAAGTGGAATCAAACATTTGTCTTTCTTTTTATTTTATTTTATTTATTTATTTACCCTTTTGTTGCCCTTGTTGTCTTTTTATTGTTGCTGTAGTTGTTGTTGTTCTTGATGTCGTCATTGTTGGATAGGACAGAGAGACATGAAGAGAGGAGGAGAAGACAGAAGGGGAGAGAAAGACAAACACCTGCAGACCTGCTTCACCGCCTGTGAAGCGACTCCCCTGCAGGTGGGGAGCCGGGGGCTCGAACTGGGATCCTTATGCAGGTCCTTGCGCTTTGCGCCACCTGCGCTTAACCTGCTGCGCTACCGCCTGACTCCCCAAACATTTGTCTTTCTATAACTATTTCACTTAGCAGAGAGTCTTCAAGGACCACCCATATTATTGTATGTGACAGGACCACCTTTTAAAGGCTGCTTACTACTCCATTGAATATATATATATATATATATATATATATATATATATATATATATTCCATTATGATAATTTAAATTGCTTCAATCTCTTAAAATTGTTTCAATATTTTTTATGGTTATTTTTAAAATTTTATTTATAAAAAGGAAACACTGACAAAACCATAGGACAAGTGGGGTACAACTCCACACAACTCCCACCACCAGAACTCTGTATCTCATCCCCTCCCCTGATAGCCTTCCTATTCTTTAACCTTCTGGGAGTATGGAACCAAGGTCATTGTGGGATGCAGAAGGTGGAAGGTCTGGCTTCTAGAATTGCTTCCCTGTTGAACATGGGCATTGACAGATTGATCCATACTCCCAGCCTGTCTCTCTCTTTCCCTAGTGGGGCAGCATTCTGGAGAATTGGAGTTCCAGGACATATTGGTGGGGTTGTCTGTCCAGGGAAGTCTGGTTGTCATCATGCTAGCATCTGTGGAACCTGGTAGCTGAAAAGAGAATTAATGTACAAAGCCAAACAAATCGTTAACCAATCATGAACCTAAAGGCTGGAATAGTGCAGATGAAGACTTGGGGGGGGGCCTTCGTGTTGTAGATAGCTAGTAGGCATATTTTAGTTATATTCCAAAGGGCCTGTGGTGGATGTGAGGGTGATCTGGCTGTGACATCTGTCACCCCAGTGATCACCAGGATTGATTTGGCTGATCTGGCTGGCTAGATGGGTGTCCCTTTCCACCATGTGCGTCCCTCCCAAAGCTGTGCACTCGGTCGAAGAGGATGCCCTTCCCAGAATAAAGACGGACTGGTTTTCGGTTGAGAGTATAAGAGTAGCTGTACTCCCCTGCTAGAACGTCCAAACAAGCTCTCAAAGGGCCTGTGACTATATTAGTTTTAGTTTGTTTGTTTGTTTATTTTCCCCTGAGCCTGAAGTCTGATATGCAGGTGGATCCAAGTTATTGTCTGGGGTGAGGATGATATGGCTGGAAAAAGGATCAGAAAGCTGAATTAGAAAAGAGAGTAGCTCCCAAATATGGGGAAGGTGTATAAATATTGTTGATTCTAAACCCCATCGATTTGATGTGATCTGGGGCCCATATTCAGTTTAGGAGCCTATGTGACCTCTGCATCCCTGTAGATCTGAGCTCACATTTTGTGGTCATAAGTAGGAACGTTCCAAGCTGCCCCAATTTCAGGACCCATCTTCCTCAGGTGTAGCATAGAGTATGTTGTCCAGCCTCCCTTTGGAGGATGGAACATTGTCTACCACTGTTGATCCACATTGAGGACAAGGTTCTATGGGGGCCCACAAAGGGGTCTATTGTTTTGTTCGTGATAGAGATGACTGGTAATATTGGGGAGATGGATTTATTCTAGGTCTAGGCCCATCATGTCTGTTTGGGAATCTCAGGACTCCCCGATTAGGGCCCCAGCTGATGGGTGGCCTAATAGTAACTAAAGAGTCATCATTAAAGGATGCCAGTCTCTTGCCCTTATTCAACTTTTGCAGTCCTTGCTTTGATAAGGTTAGCTGTGGAGTGACTGAGGGAAGTATAATAGGAACTAGGTGAGGAAGGTATCTAAGTCTAAGTAGAAGGTATCTAAGTCTAAGTAGACACTATTTCATCAGGAAATTTATACTGACTCACTGCAGACTATTGTGTACTTTTGCTTTCAGGTATATATTTTGCCCTAATTTATGGATACATGTGAGCATATGCTCTATCTCATGGGACCTGGTCTATATCTAGGTTTTGGCGGCTTTGTTAGGAAGTGAACCACCTGGATTGGAATTAGAGAATCCTACCAAATGAAAGGTCTCACCGGAGTAATGAGGCTGAAGGGTTGACATTCTACACCTGACATTTCTGGACACAGTCTGAAGTGAAGCATGCTGAGGTAGTACTCACTGCATTGATTAGGCAGGGATCAGAATTCTCATAAATAAGTACATTCTCATAAATAAGTACATTTTTTAAAAAAGGGTGTAGTGTGAAGATAGAGCAAGCCCAGTTTTACTCTTTCTTTTTTTTTTTTTTTAAAGATTTTATTTATTTATTAATGAGAAATAGGAGGAGAAAGAAAGAGCCAGACATCACTCTGGTACATGCGCTGCCAAGAATTGAACTCAGAATCTCATGCTTGAGAGTCCTATGCTTTATCCACTGCACCACTTCCCAGACCACTCTTTTTCTGTTTTTTTTCCCTTCCCTCGTTATTTCTCTCCCTCTTTCTCTTTTTCTTTTTCCTACAACCAGAGTTATTTCTGGAGCTTGGGTGTCTGCATGGTGAATCCACAATTCCCACAGTTATCTTAGGCTCTTTTTCTTTTATTTTTTCTCCTTTTCTTCTCTTTTCTTTCTTTTTGACAGAAAGAAATTGAAAGGGAAGGAGGGAAAAAGACAGAAAAAGAGAAACACTTGTAGTAACACTAGTTCACCACTCATGGAGTGGTTCTGCAGGTGGGGACTGAAGACTTGATTGAGCCCAGGTCCTTGAGCACTGTAATGTGTGTACTCTACCAGGTGTGCCATTGCCTGGATCCTGCTGTTTTTCTTTTAATGGCTTTATGTTCCCATCATACTCTATATCTTTCCCCTGAGCTCTGGATGTTTCTAGAGTAGATAAAGAGGAGGCATTTATTCATTAGTGAATTAGTGTTGGTGTCAGAAAGTCAGTTCTAAATGCTTCATCTTTCTGTTGACCTCTATCTCTTGGTAAGAAAAATTCATTAATTAAAAAAAAATCAAGCATAAAAACAACAATGAGGGGGCCGGGTGGTGGCGCAACTGGTTGAGCGCACATGTTACAGTGCTCAAGGACCCAGGTTTGAGCCCCTCTTCCCCACCTGCAGGGAGAAAGCTTTGCAAGTGGTGAAGCAGAGCTGCAGATCTCTCTCCTCTCTCTCTCTCTCTCTCTCGACCACTCCCTTTCCTCTCGATTTCTGGCTGTCTCTATCAAATAAATAAATAAAGATAACGCAAAAAAACTAAACAAAGAAAAACCATAACAAACAAACAAACAAACAAAAACAACCCAATAAGGTACCACTTCACTCCTGTGAGAATGTCATACATCAGAAATGATAGCAGCAACAAATATTGGAGAGGTTGTGTGGACAAAGGAACCCTCCTGCACTGCTGGTGGGAATGTCAGTTGGTCCAACCCCTGGGGGGAGCAGTCTGGAGAACTCTCAGAAGGCTAGAAGTGGACCTACCTTATGACCCTACAATTCCTCTCCTGAGGAGATACATCCTAAGGAACTAAACATAGCAGCATAATTTGTAATAGCCAGAAGCCCAGGTGTCCAACAACAGATGAGTGGTTGAGAAAGTTGTGTTCTCTGTACACAGTAGGATACTACTGAGGTATTAAAAATGGTGAATTCAGGTGGGAGTAGATAGCATAATGGTTATGCAAAGGGACTCTCATGCCTGAGGCTCCAAAGTCCCAGGTTCAGTTCCCACCCCCACCTCCAACACCATAAGCCAGAGCTGAGCAGTGATCTGGTAAAAAAAAAAAAAAAAATGGTGAATTCACCTTCTTTACCCCATCTTGGGAGTCTAGTGCTTTAGCCACTGTGCCACCTCCCAGACCACTCTTTACCCCATCTTGGATGGATCTTGAAGAAATCATGTTAAGCGATACAAGCCAGAAGGAGAAGGCTGAATATGGGCTATTGCTACTCACAGACAGAAGTTGAAAAATTAAAACAGAAGGGAAAACACAAAGCAGAGCTTGGACTAGATTTGGTGTATTGCACTGAAGTAATGGACTCTGGAGTGGGGGTGGGGACAGTGTTCAGGTCCTGGAATATGATGGTGGAGGAGGACCTAGGTGCGGTGTTAGAGCGATATGCAGAAAACTGAGAAATGTTACACAAGTACCAGTTACTGTATTTTACTGTCAACTGTAAACAATGAATCCTCCTAATTAAGAAAAAAAAAAAGCAAGCAGAAAGGATAGGAGAAAAAGAAAGGTAATATTTTATTTTTTCCTTTGCAGCCCTGGGACTATGCATGTGCTTGATTTCAGCACTCCTAGCTTGACTTTTTTTTTAAACCAGATCACTGAACAGCTCTGGCTCATGGTGGTGTGTGGTATTGAACCTGTGACTTCAGTCAGGTTGACTTTTCTGTTAAAGAGCGAAATCAAACCACCATCCACTGCAAGGAAGCAAAAGATGTTTATTCATGAATTGCAATCCAGGCCGAGATGATGACTGGTGTTAGTCTACCAAACTCAACCCTGAACAAAGTTCAAACCATACAATTTATAGGAATTCAGACTACACTCAGGGAGGGGAAACACATTACCTTATCAGCCTATATCCAATCATTTCAAACTTAGCAAAAGCCTGATCTATTCAGAGCAAAGCATGGGCTAGTTTTAAACATCACACCAGACCAATAGGTCCCGGCCAAAGTGGGGGTCACCACATTTTTTTTCTCTGTTGGGACCACCCGGCCATCTGTTTGCAATTTTATCAGGCCATCTGTTTTAACTATCTGGTAACAGTATTCCTATGCAGGGGTCATGAGGAGGCCTGTCTGCTGCAGGGTCATTCAAAATAATTGATGGCCTTCACTGTTTAGGTTCTGTTGAGGGGAAAAGGGCAAGGAATTTTCCACCTCACTGGGCAGGAGGGCAAAAAGCAACTGTATTTAAACTATTCTTAAAACTCAAACTCAAAAAGCAACTATACTTATAACTATTCTAGAGTTACTGCCTCTAACATTTTCTATTTAATAAATTTTGGAGAGAGACAGAAAAATTGAGAAGCAAGGAATAGATAGAGAGATAGAGATAGATAGATAGTTACCTGCAACACTGTTTCACTGCTCATGGAGCTTCCCCCCTGCAGGCAGACCAAGGGCTTGAACTTAGATCACTGAGCACTATAATGTGTGTATTCAACCAGATGCACCAACACCTGGCCCAGGTTGACTTTTCATTCTCTCTTTTTTTTTTTCTGCCAAGGCTTACCTGGGGCTTCATGTCTGAACAATTTTACTACTTCTTCTGGACAATTCTTTCCCTTTTCTTCCAGATAGAAGGTGAAAGACAGAGAAGACATGGAAGAGGAAGTCAGAGAAGCTGAGGGTGGAGGGCCAATAGCATAATGGTTATGCAAAGAAACTCTCATCCCTGGGGCTCCAAAGTTGCAGGTTAATTCCCTGCACTGCAATAAGCCAGAGCTGAACAGTGCTCTGGTAAAAACAAATAAAAAACAGAGACACTATAGCACTGCTTCATTGCTCATGAAGTTTCCCCTTTGTGTGGGTTCCCATGTCATAGTGGTTTGAGAAATAGCCCAGTTAGTTGTAGCCTTTTCACTAATGTCTATTAATCCAGTCTGACTACAGACCCCTAACTTTTACATGTCTGCGTGACTACAACCATGCCTTGTTTTTCTTCAAAATTAACTTAGATTTTCCATCCCCTTCCTAAATCTTTCTTTCCCAGTATAGCCACATTGTCCTGGCCAAAATCCCCTTCCTTGCACTTCCTTCCCCATTAGAGTAGACCTCCGGCTCCCTCCTAGTATCTGCTCCCATCCCCTTTTCCTGAATGTGGTTAGATTGTGAGCCAATTCCCTCTCACCAGAGGGGAAGAGGACAGGTTGTTCCTATGTCCAGTAATGTATAAAAAGGCTCTGAAGATTGCCTTTGGTGTGCTTGCTGGCATATACCCTTGCACCCATGTATATATGTAAAACTTTTGCTTTGCTCATGCCTCTCGGTGTTTCAGTCCTTGTTTTAATGCATTTTAAGGCATAGACAGAGGGCGTTTTGCACTGTTTCCCACAGTGGGGAAGGGGGTTTGAACCTGAGTCCTAGCACATAGTAAAATGTGTGTTCTGCTAGGTGAGCTATTTACTGACTCCATCATTCTTTTCAAATTATTAGAACTACAGAGAGGAAGAGACACCACAACACCTGATCTCCCTCCAGTCCTGTGGTGCTACTAATATGTGGTGCTGAGACTACTTGAACCTGGACTTTACAAGGCATGTGTCTTACCAGGTGAGCTATTTCCCAGTTCTGGGTACATTTTCTACTTGTCTTCCCACTGCCCTAGCTTGTTGGTGCTAACCTATTGCATGAGGATATACAAGCCACAATACTATCAGGGCAGCATCAAAAAAGTAAAGTGAGAGAAATGTTAAACATTTATTAACAGCATATAGAGCTTGCACACTCATGGAAATCTGAGTAACTCATGATCTTTAGATGCCTGTTTAATAAGTTTTCTAAGGGGAGACCCTGACACTGAGGTGTGGGGCACCTGCCATTCAGTGAAGAAAGAATCACCCTGTTGGGCTGAGCCAGCTGAAACCATTTATTTCTCCAAGCCAAGAGGGAGAAAACTCAAGCAGGAGAATTCAGACCATAAGGATGGCAGCTACAGATCCCCAGGATGTCAGCCCCATGGTAGGATTTTATATCCTTCTGGTTTAGGCTATGGCTCTTTCCTTGAAAAATAAGGTTAAGCTTATCAGGACCTACAGAGGAGTGAGGAAGTTGAATGGAGTCATTAGAGTTTGAAATTTTTAAAAAATTTATTATCTTTATTTATTGCACAGAGACCTCCAAAAATCAAGAGGGAAGGAGGAGACAGAGACAGAGTAATACCTACAGCACTGCTTCACCACTTACAAAGCTTTCCCCATGCAGGTGGGGGTCAAGGGCTTAAACCTGGGTTCTTGTGCACTATAACATATATGCTCAACCAGGTGCGCCACCACTTGACCCCTAGAGTTTTGAAATTTTGTTTTCCTGTATCTGGCTAATACAACCTAGCCCAGCCTTAAAAATAGTTCTTGTAGTTAAACTGTTCCATTGAGATAATAATGGGTCCAATGCAATTTTTACTATGCCCAGTGACTATCCTTTACAGATGACTGCTTAACTTGTTCTTCTGGTGTCACCATTCCCCCCCCCCCCAAATCATTGCTTAGCTTTGGGCTATGATAGTGCTGGGGATTGAATCTAGGAACTCAGAGGCTCAGGAATGAAAGTCTTGAATAAGGAATGTGCTGCTTTGCCATATGCACAACCCAGGTTCTACCTGATCCCCAGAGCACTAAGTGTTGTGGCTGTGGTCTCTTTCATTCTCTGTCCTTTATCTCTATTTTAAAAAGTCTTCTGCAGAATTATTGTGCTGTCTCCTTTTTTAAAGAAACACTTTAAACTTTATTTACTTAATTTGGTAGGACAGAGAGAAACTGAGAGGGAAGGGGGTGGAAAAAGAGAAACAGACAGAGAGATACCTGCAGTTCTCTCGAAGCCTTCCCCTTGCAGATGGGGAATGGGTGTTTGAACCTTGGTCTTTGTGCATGAAAATTGTGCTATCACCTGGTGCCTAAGTCTAAGCACTAAGTCTTACCCAGAGAACCCCAAATATACACTGACCATTGGTAAATGTTTTGGAGCACTAGAACACACTGGAATTGGTGTCCTGCCCAGGATTTTTCTTACACTAACAAAAGGAAGAGGTTAGTTAAATAGACACAATATTAGCCTTCTTTAAGAAAAGGAAGGAGAAGGTCAATAAAAATTTGGGCCATACTAGGTTGGATCATCTCTCTGACATTCGTGGAGTTCTATGTTAGGTGACTCTGTTAGGGCAGCTGTGTCCTGTCCTATTTACAAAACCAGGTCTTCCCTAGCAGGAGTGTTTATCTCAAAGGCACTCTTCATTCTGCCTCTAGGACACTTCCTCTAAAATTAACTCATCTGGGGCCAGTGAAATTACTCACTTGGGTAGTATACTGCTTCCCCATGTCATGACCCAGGTTCGAGCCCAGTCCCTACTGCATTGAAGACAGTTTCCATACTGTGGTTGCCTGAATTCTTTATGCCTCTCTGTCTCTATCTTAAGATACAATATTTTAAGTGTGTAAATACAGGAATCTGAACAAAAGGCAAGACACCTAGGATGCTGAAAAATGGAGTTTTATTCTGGCACCAAAATCAGCTCATGTTAAAAATTTCTGGGCCTTGATGTTTAGTAAGATTTCTCTTTTATACAGAAAGCACACACACACACACACACACACACACACACACACACACACACACACACACACACACACATTCACATTATGCATACAGGGACTAAGAGATGGGCAGAGGTCACAAAGGTCAAAGATTGTCAGGACTTTTACAAACACCAGAAGCTGGTTTTAGATCTGCCAGGGCTTTTACAAACACCAGGAGGAAGAGGGGGTTAGGTTTGGGATTTATGGGTGGCATAAAGGAGTCTGGTACAAGCACTTGCCATTAATTTCTGTACACTACTTTAAGTGAATAAAAACTAATCCTTTTATAAGGGACATAATGTAGGAGTGACAGATTTTTGCTTCCCTACAACAAAAAATAACCTTGCAGAAAGCCTTGTCAGTGCCTTAGGCACTGAAGTCCTAGGCTCAATTCTCAGCACTGCCATAAACTAGAACTGAGCACCACTAATTAAAAAGAAAAGGAAAGGGGGATGGGTGGTGACACACCTGGCTGAACACACATGTTACAATGTGAAAGGTCCTGGGTCAAGCCCCTGGTTCCCACCTGCAGGAAGAAAGCTTCATGGGTGGTGAAGCAGGGCTGTAGGTATCTCTCTATCTCCCCCTTCATATCCCCCTTCTTCTCAGTTTCTGTCTGTCTCTATAAAATAAGGCAATAATAAAAAAATTGTAAAAAGAAAAAGAACACACACACATACACATGTTTTGAATTTAAGGGTTGCCAGAGCCATGAAATAAGTCACTTGGATGGTATGTTGCTTTCTGTGTGTAACCCAAGTTCAAGAACAGCCCCACCACAGTGGAGGAAGCATCAGTTCTTCTTCTTCTTCTAGCGTTTGCCTTTCTTCCGTAGCCAGTCAACAGCGTCAGGTTGAGCCTGATGTAAAGTTTCGAGACCTCCTTTGAATCTGGAGAGGTGGCAGTCGTTGACTATGTGGGTCATAGTCCATCAGTGCTGTGGTGCCTCTCCCCTGCCTTCCCCTCCCCTTTCTCTCTATCTCTATTAAACAAACAAACAAATAAGTAACTTGGTGGAGTGGCCTGGAAGATAACAGGTGGTTAGAGCACTAGACTTAAAAAAAAAAAAAAGAACAAAAAAACCCATGAAGTCTTGGTGGCCGGACAGCGTATTAAGCGCAGGATCAGCTTAAGGATCCTGGTTGGAGCCCCGGGTCCTCACCTCCCCATACGGGGGTTACTTCACAGGTGGTGAAGCAGGTTTGCAGGTATCTTTCTCTCCCCGTGTCTTCCCCTCCTCTCTATCCTATCCAATGACAACGACAGCAACAACAACAATGATAAACAACACGGGCAACAAAATGGGAAAAAAATTGCTGCCAGGAGCAGGGATTTGTAATGCAGGCACCAAGTCCAGCGATAACCCTGGAGGAAAAAAAAAAGCATGAGGTCCTATCACTGAGTGGTGGTACTCCTGGTTGATCAGAAATATTATTATGCACAAGGACTTTCAACACCCCAATCTTCACCTGCAGGAGAGAAGCAAGTGGTGAAACAGTGCTGCTGCTCTCTCTCTTTCTCTCCCTCTACCCCTTAATTCCTCTCAGTCTTCAAAAAACAAACATAATAGTGTGTGTGTGTGTGGGGGGAGAAGCATGAAGTTCTGATTCAGTTCATGGTCACATGTACCAGACAAATTCTCTGGTTCTGTCTCTCTGTCTTTCCTCTAATGCTAATAAATATATGAGCCTGTGGTTCAGGGTGGTGCAGTGGCTAAGGAACTAGACTCTAGAGCATGAGGTCCTGAGTTCAGTCCTCGGCAGCACATGTACCAGAGTGATGTCTGACTCTTTCTCTCTCTCCTCCTACCTTTTTTTTTTTGAGACTACAATTGTAGTCTCAAAGGGAAGCATCTCAATTAGCACCTAGACCCTGACTGCTTAGAAGTTGGCCCTCAGGTAACACCTTTTAAAATGCCTCATGTTGCCTGAGGCAAATATGCTACTTCCCCAGGAAAGACTGCGAGGTTTGTAGTTGTTCTGTTTACTGCCTGTGCTGTGTCCTAGGGAGAATACCCAGTGAAGTTTCTGTCTGTTGCTTGGTAATAATGAACCCTGTTGCCTCCTAGAGGCTGCCGCATTCAAAATATCTCTAAAGAACCTTATGATCCAATAAGATATCTATCCATCATGAACCCTGTGCAACTGGCCATTTCTGACTGGAAGATCTTGTCTGATCATAGGCTGACACTAAATTCCTTTCCCTTAAGCCCCACAGTGTGCATAACAAATTCCTCTCAGGGAGTCAGCCCATGGATATATACAAGCATAAGCTCCAAATAAATCTCATCTATAATATTACTGTAATACCACCTAGCCACTTACTTTTCAATTTTTTTTTCCTGGTGTTTATATGTTGACCCCCTGGGGCTGGTGCCAGCACTGCAGACTCCACTGCTCCTGGAGGCTATTTTCCCCATTTTGTTGCCCTTGTGGTTGTTGGACTCAAGAGAGGAGGAGAGAAAGATAGACACCTGCAGACTGGCTTCACTGCTTGAGAAGCGACCCCCTCCCAGATGGGGAGCTGGGGGCTTGAACTGGGATACTTGAGCTGGTCCTTGTGCTTTGCACCAGGTGCGCTTAACCCGCTGTGCTACTGCCCAACCCCCCCATTATTATTATTTTTTAAAAAAATATTTATTTTATTTATTTATTCCCTTTTGTTGCCCTTGTTGTTTTATTGTTGTAGTTATTATTGTTGTCGAGAAATGGAGAGAGGAGGGAAAGACAGAGAGGAGGAGAGAAAGATAGACACCTGCAGACCTGCTTCACCACCTGTGAAGCAACTCCCCTGCAGGTGGGGAGCCGGGGTTCGAACCGGGATCCTTATGCTGGTCCTTGTGCTTTGCGCCACCTGCGCTTAACCTGCTGCGCTACAGCCCGACTCCCTCCACATTATTTTTTTAACTGACTTATTTATGGTGGTGTTGGTTTCCAGTTTATGCTGGTGCCTGTTTCTATCTTTCCCTAGTGGCCTAGGGCTCTGAAGAGGTGAGATTCCATGACCTGGAACATTTACTGCCTCAGGCATAAAGTCTTTTTGCATAAATACTATGCTAACTCCCCAAGTCTTGTAAATTGATTCTTAAATTAAGGCTAGGCAGGCCTGTGTTTAGAAGCCTAGCCTATACTTTGACATATGAGTGGGTTTCAACATTTTCTTATAGATTTTTTTTTTTTTTTTTTTAAGTCAGAACACTGCTCAGCTCTGGTTTATGGTAGTGTGGGAGATTGAACCTAAGACTTCAGAGCCTCAGGCTTAAGAGTTTCTTTGCATGGCCATTATGCTATCTAACCCGTCCTTCTTACATATTTTTTCATTATGAGTTTACTGATTTATTATTATGTTTAAAAATTTTTAAAAAGAATTTATTTGTTTATTCATGAGAATGATAGGAGGAGAGAGAGACAGATATCACTCTGGTACATGTGCTGCCGGGGATTGAATTTGGGACCTCATGATTGAGAATCCAGTGCTTTATCCACTGTGTCACCTCCGGACCACTACTTTTAATTTTTAATTTTTTTTTTACCAGAGTATTGTTCAGCTCTGGTTTATGGTGGTGCGGGGGATTAAACCTGGGTTTGGACCCTCAGGCATGAGAGTCTGTTTGCAGAACCATTATGCTATCTACCCTCCACCCTTGATTATTTTACTTAAAGTGCAAATATATACCTGCTATGTATTTAAAAGTGTTTATTATTTATTTAAATTTTATTATCTTATTTATTAGATAGAGATAGCCAGAGATAGAGAGGGAAAGGGGTGGTAGAGAAGGAGAGAGACATAGATGTTTGCAACACTGCTTCACTGCTTGCAGAGCTTTCCCCCTGCAAGTGGGTGGGGATGGGGCTCAAACCCCAAAGTGTTTATTTTTATTAATTAGAGAGAGAGAGAACATCACTCTGGCATTTGCAATGAACTCAGCATCCCCTGCTTGTGAGTCTGACATTTAATCCACTGTAGATGTGAGATACATTTGGCTTTTTTTTTTTTTTCTGCACCACTATTTGAGAGGTCTTACAAGAAATATTGACTCGCCAATGACAGAGATGCTGTAAAGAGACTGCAAAGTGAATTCACTGCAAAGTGAATTCAAGAAATTCCTTAGTGGGTCTGATGTTAGTGCAAAGTGAATTCCCTGCAAAGTGAACTCAAGAAATTCCTTAGTGGGTCTGATGTTAGTACATGCAGAAAACCACCAGATGGCAATATAAGCCAAGCCCCCAAATTACGTTATACACTATAGATGTACATTTACTGTTCTACTTTAACTGGATGGAAGTTAGCAAGTAAATGTCCATAGTTTTATAGAAACACCTTAATCGTGGTCTGGGAGGTGGTGCAGTGGATAAAGCATTGGACTATCAAGCATGGGGTCCTGAGTTCAATTCCAGGCACCACATGTGCCAGAGTCATGTCTGGCTCTTTCTCTCCTATTCTTCTCATAAATAAATAAATGAAATATACATATATATGGATATATATATGAATCACCTTAATCCACTAGATCTTTATTAAAATTTTGATTTCATGCTATTTTTTCAGAGTTGATGCTCTTATCATTTTTATTTATGTTAGTGATGATATTGATTTACAAAATTATAAGATAATAAGGGTATAATTCTTCACTGTGCCCACCACCAGAGTACGCCAGCTATGGTAGTTGTCTCCCAATGTTGCAGATATGGGTTGACTATTATTTCTTTCTTTTTTTTTTACATATATATGTATATATTTATTTTCCCTTTTTTTGCCCTTGTTGGTTTTCATTGTTGTTGTAGTTGTTATTGTTGTTATTGATGTTGTCATTGTTGGATATGACAGAGAGAAATGGAGAGAGGAGGGGGAGACAGAGACAGGGAGAGAAAGACAGACATCTGCAGACCTGCTTCACCACCTGTGAAGTGACTCCCTTGCAGGTAGAGAGCCAGGGGCTTGAATTAGGATTCTCAGCTGGGGGTTGACTATTATTTCTATAACTACAGGTCTATATTATATAACTATATATTTGCCCTTCCCCGCCTTCTTCCCCCTGTGGTCCTGTCCTCTCTCCCCTTCCAAATCACACCCACAATAATTACAACTTCTGAATGTCCTTCCTCTTTTCCTCTTCTCTCTCTGGGTCCTGATGGAGTTTGAGTTCAGAGTCCTCTGGTCATCTTCTCCTATATTTACCCCCCTTTGGAAGTATAGATTAAAATTCTTAATGGGGTGCAGAAGGTGGAAGGTCTGGTTTCTGTAATTGCTTTTCTGTTGGACATGGGCATTGGCAGGTTGATCCATACTCCCAGACTGTTTCTGTCTTACCCTAGTGGGGCAGGGCTCTGAAGAGGTGAGGTTCCAGGACACATTGGTGAGGTCGTCTGCCCAGGGAAGTCAAGATGGAATCATGATAAAATCTACAACTCAGTGGCTGAAAGCTGGTTAGATTTAACACAGGACAAAATGACTAATGAATAGGAACCAAAATGTAGAAATAGAACAGATAAGAATAGAGATCTTACAGTGAAAAGAAACTAGAACGTTTATTTTATACATGTTCCTAGGGGCCCATAACTTTTGTAGTTTTTTGCTTGAGTTTGATAGCTAACATGGAGGTGAACATAAATATTGTAGGGAAGATGGTATCAGAATTGAGAACAGAGCTAGAAAGTTAGATTAGGGAAGAGAGTAGCTCTCAAGCTTGAAGAAAATCTATGAAGAAAATTAACTGTTTACCCAAGCAATCTGATCCAAGGCATATGTTTGCATAGGAGCCTGTGAAACCTCTGAGTCCCTATTAGTCTGAGATGACAGTTCATAGTCACATCTGGGAACATTCTAGGCTGCACACATTTCAGGATCAGTGTTCCTCAAGTGTCAGCCTTCCTTTGGAGAGTGGAGCAGTCCCTACCATTGATACTTTATAGAGTAGAGAGGACAAGTTCCTGGAGTGGCCCATGAGAGGGCTTATGTTGACGTTCCTGTTGGAAGTGATGAGTGCTGGTGGAAAGAAGGATCTATTAGAAGTCTAGGCCCATCATATCTGTGTGAGAATCCAAGGATAATGAGGCAGCCTGGTGATGACCAAAAAGGTCATGATTAAGTGAGCCAGTCTTGCCCTTTCCCAGCTTTTGTTGCCACTTCTTTATCTGATGAGTTTAGATTTTTCTCCCAGTTATTAAAGCATTGAATGTCATTTGTTGTATCCAAACTGGTATTAGGCTTATGGGGTCTGCATTCTTTGTGCCTTTCTACTAGATTGTCAAGCTTATTAGGTCTAAATCTAATCAGTTAAAGAATTTATGATGCCTTCTTTATGTCCTTCTACTAGGATCCCAGGCTTATTAGATCTAGGTCTTATCATGGAGGTTTATTAAGCCCTATTACTTTGAGTTATGTAGTTGCCACTTGTTTATGGATACAGGTACACTTGTATCCAGTACCTTAAGCCCTAGACTGTATTTAGTATCTATAACTTTGTTAGATAATGTGCCATCTGAAATGGAACTAGGTAGTCCTATGTGTGAGGTAAGATCTCACCAGACTAGAGTTGTTGGGAGGTTGACATCTCAGGCTTGGTGTCTCTGGCAACAGTATGCAGTAATAATTCAGTAGCAGCACTGGTAGTGTTGATTTAGTTGAGGTAGACGGAGGTGGTATGATGGTAAGGGAGCAGAGAGGGGAAAAAAATCAAGATATATGGGCATAGTCCTACTTTATCTTTTTTTTTTTTTCCTCTACATCTGGCTTTTAATAGCATAGGAAAGGCCATCTGGTTAAGTTGCACAGGAAAACCCTATTTAAATATGTTACTTTGAGTAGTAATATCTTTGTATGTCCAAACGACAATTATATGTTTTTTGTAAGATTTCTTTTTTTTTTTTTTTTTAATTTTTTATTTAAGAAAGGATTAGTGAACAAAAGCATAAGGTAGGAGGGGTACATCTCCACACAATTCCAACACCCAATCCCCATAACCCACCCCCTCCCATGGTAGCTTTCCCATTCTCTATCCCTCTGGGAGCATGGACCCAGGGTCGTTGAGGGTTGCAGAAGGTAGAAGGTCTGACTTCTGTAATTGCTTCCCCGCTGAACATGGGCGTTGACTGGTCGGTCCATACCCCCAGTCTGCCTCTCTCTTTCCCTAGTAGGGTGTGACTCTGGGGAAGCTGAGCTCCAGGACATATTGGTGGGGTCTTCAATCCAGGGAAGCCTAGCCAGCATCCTGGTGGCATCTGGAACCTGGTGATTGAAAAGAGAGTTAACATATGAAGCCAAACAACTTGTTGAGCAATCATGGATCCCAAGCTTGGAATAGTGGAGAGGAAGTGTTAGGGAGGTACTCACTGCAAACTCTAGTGTAGTCCTGCTTTCAGGTATATATTTTGCAGTAGTTTATGGATATGTGTGCACATAAGCTCTCTCTCACAGAAACTGGTGTATATCTAGGTTATGGGACTTTGTTGGAAAGTGAACTACCTGAGATGAAATTAGAGTGTACTATTAAAGGAAAGGTCTCACCTGAGTAATGAAGCTGAAGGGTTGTCATTCCACACGTGAAGTCTCTGGATACATTCTGAGGTGAAGCATGTTGAGGTAGCAATTGTTGCTTTGGTTAGGTTGTGATCGGCAGATGCAATGTTATTTGGTTTGGATTGGGAGATGCATACGGGAAAGTGGGCCCTATCCAAGGGTTCCAGGACTGGGGGAAGTAGGGGCTCTATAGTGAAGATGTGAGGTTCCTGCTGTCTTAGGGTTCAAAAAGACAATCAATAGTTAATATTATCATCACATTATTTGTTAATTGGGTTAACTTTGAAAAGTCCCTTTGTTATGGTTTGCTGGACAGTACCCAGTATCTTGTATATAGCTGTGCTATTGGAAGCTTCTAATCTACTTGGTCTAGGCTTTTGAGAGAGTCCGCAAATCAAATACATAGCCTATATATTAAAAAGATTCAGTTTGTCTTTTGAGAAACTTTGAGACATACAATTGATTTCCCCCTCATATTAATTAGCTCCTGATTTATATGTCTACATTTTGCTAGGAGTGTACATAAACACCATTCCCACCACCAAAGGACTGTGACCCATCCCTCCCGCCCACTCCCACCCCCCACTGGCCCAGGAAGCTACATGCCTACCCCTCACCACTGGGTTTTTACTTTGGTGCCCTACTTGTAAGATTTCTTATACCATGGAGTTATAATATATGTCCTAAGCCAATTAGGAAGATGAAGCTGATGCTTTAGTCAGAAGTCAGTCTGCAATTGGGTTGTCTTATATTTTTAGAAAATATTTATTCATTTTAATGAAAGGGACAGGTAGACACAGAACACTATTCAGTTCTGGTTTATGAGGGCTTCAAGGATAGAACATGAAAAAATTTTTTATTTCTTTATTGGGGAATTAATGTTTTACATTCAACAGTAAATACAATAGTTTGTACATGCATAAAATTCCCCAGTTTCCCATATAACAATGCAGCCCCCACTAGGTCCTCTGTCATCCTTCTTGGACCTGTATTCTCCCCACCCAACCACCCCCACCCCAGAGTCTTTTACTTTGGTGCGATATGCCAATTACATTTCAGGTTCTACTTGTTTTTTTTTTTCTTCTGATCTTGTTTTTCAACTTCTGCCTGAGAGTGAGATCATCCCATATTCATCCTTCTGTTTCTGACTTATTTCACTTAACATGAATTTTTCTTTTTAAATTTTTTTAATTTTTTATATTTTATTTTTTTATTGGGGAATTAATGTTTAATATTCAACAGTAAATACAATAGTTTGCGCATGCATAACATTCCCCAGATTCCCATTTAACAATACGACCCCCACTATGTCATTCATCATCTTTCATGGACCTGTATTCTCCCCACCCACCCCAGAGTCTTTTACTTTGGTGCAACACTCCAATTCCATTTCAGGTTCTACTTGTGTTTTCTTTTCTAATCTTATTTTTCAACTTCGGCCTGAGAGTGAGATCATCCCATATTCATCCTTCTGTTTCTGACTTCTTCTTCTAGTGTTTGCCCTTCTTCCGTAGCCAGTCAACAGCGTCAGGTTGAGCCTGATGTAAAGTTTTGAGACCTTTGAATCTGGAGAGGTGGCAGTCGTTGACTATGTGGGTCATAGTCTGTCTGTAGCTGCAGGGGCAGTTCGGGTCGTCTCTGGCTCCCCAGCAGTGGAACATAGCGGCGCACCGGCCATGGCCTGTTCGATAGCAACTGAGGAGGGCCCAATCATAACGTGCTAGGTCAAAGCCGGGTTGACACTTGCAGGGGTCTGTGATGAGGTGTTTGTTCTTTACCTCAGCTGACTGCCAACTCTGTTTCCAAGAGACTGGAACAGAGAAGTTCAGTGTAGGCGTAGGAGACCAGATTGGATGACGAGACATCAAGCGTTGAACAGGGTGGGCGAAGATATCCATGTATATTGGCAGGTCCGGTCGAGCGTAGACGTGGGAAATGAACTTAGATGATGCCGCATCCTGACGAATATCTGGCGGGGCGATGTTGCTAAGAACTGGCAGCCATGGAACCGGGGTGGAACGGATGGTTCCAGAAATTATCCTCATGGAGGAATATAATTTGGAATCGACCAAGTGGACATGGGGGCTACGGAACCATACTGGGGCACAGTATTCTGCAGTGGAATAGCATAATGCCAGAGATGATGATCGTAGTGTGGAAGCGCTCGCGCCCCATGAGGAGCTGGCCAGTCTTGCAATGATGTTATTGACTTATTTCACTCAACATGACTTTTTCAAGGTCCATCCAAGATCGGCTGAAAATGGTGAAGTCACCATTTTTTACAGCTGAGTAGTATTCCATTGTGTATATAGACCACAACTTGCTCAGCCACTCATCTGTTGTTGGACACCTGGGTTGCTTCCAGGTTTTGGCTAGTACAAATTGTGCTGCCAAGAACATATGTGTACACAGATCTTTTTGGATGGATGTGTTGGGTTCCTTAGGATATATCCCTATGAGAGGATTTGCAGGATCATAGGGTAAGTCCATTTCTAGCCTTCTGAGAGTTCTCCAGACTGTTCTCCACAAAGGTTGGACCAATTGACATTCCCACCAGCAGTGCAGGAGGGTTCCTTTGACCCCACACCCTCTCTAGCATTTGCTGCTGTTACCTTTTCTGATGTATGACATTCTCACAGGAGTGAAGTGGTATCTCGTTGTTGTCTTTATTTGCATTTCTCTGACAATCAGAGACTTGGAGCATTTTTTCATGTGTTTCTCGGCCTTTTGGATCTCTTCTGTGGTGAATATTCTGTCCATGTCCTCCCCCCATTTTTGGATGGAGTTATTTGTTGTCTTGTTGAGTCTGGCAAGCTCTTTATATATGTTGGTTATTAAACTCTTATCTGATGTATGGCATGTAAAGATCTTCTCCCATTCTGTGAGGGGTCTCTTGGTCTGGGTAGTGGTTTCTTTTGCTGTGAAGAAGCTTTTTAATTTGATGTAGTCCCATAGGTTTATACTTGCCTTAGTGTTCTTTATAACAGGATTTGTTTCACTGAAAATGTCTTTAAAATTTATGTGGAAAAAAGTTCTGCCAATATTTTCCTCTAAGTATTTGATAGTTTGTGGTCTAACATCCAACTCCTTGATCCACTTGGAATTTACTTTTGTATTTGGTGAAATACAGTGGTTCAGTTTCATTCTTCTGCATGTTTCAACCCATTGTTTCCAACACCATTTGTTGAAGAGACTCTGCTTTCCCCATGTAATAGTCTGGGCCCCTTTGTCAAAGATTAGATGTCCATAGGTGTGGGGGAAATTTTTTTTTTTACATTTTTTATTTATAAAAAGGAAACATTGACAAAACCATAGGATAAGAGGGGTATAACTTCGCACAATTCCCAACACCAGAAATCTGTATCCTGTCCCCTCCCCTAATAGCTTTCCTATTCTTTAACCCTCTGGGAGTATGGACCCAAGATCACTGTGGGATGCAGAAGGTTGAAGGTCTGGCTTCTGTAATTGCTTCCCTGCTGAACATGGGCATTGACAGGATGATCATACTCCCAGCCTGTCTCTCTCTTTCCCTAGTGGGAAAGGGCTCTGGGGAAGTGGAGCTCCAAGGCACATTGGTGGGGTTGTCTGTCTAGGGCAGTCTGGTTACATCCTGCTAGCATCTGGAACCTGGTGGTTGAAAGAGAGTTAACATACAAAGCCAAACAAATTGTTGAACAATCATGGACCTAAAGGCTGGAATAGTGCAGATGAAGTGTTGGGGATCCTCCATTTTATAAATTTTATGCCCAGAAGTTTGAGTCCTGATCTTACGGCAAGAAGAGCAGAATCACATGCAATAGCAAGAACCTTTATTAGAAAGCGTAAGCTTGGGCCAACAACACCCTTCCAAGCAAGGGGAGAGTCTGCGACCCCAATCATTTCTCGTTCCACCTTTTTATAGTTATCACAGGGTGGGTACAGGTGGAAATATTTACGCTGAACAACGAACAGTTGGTTTCAGGTTAACAACTGTTCTCAATATTCAGGGCTTTTCTCTAACCTCACATCCCTCCCATGTCATTTTGTAACTTCTAGGGCCCAATCTTGGGCCAATTTGTTTCTGACTACTGTCCCAATATTAATGGGGCGTGAGGAGCAGTAGTAGCAAGAAGAAGATTAGAGTCACGTGCAAAGCAACCGGAGCTTGAGTGGGTATTTGGGGACAGACTGGAGTCACCATCTGGTCTTGAACTCTTCTGTCTCTGCTGCACGGACGTGGGAGTGGTGGATCCACGGGCCGATACCATCTACCTTCAGGGCCATGGGGGTGGCTAAGGTGACAGTATATGGTCATTTCCACAGGGGCTCAAGTGTCTCTTTTTGGTGGCGTCTCACCAAGACTGAGTCTCCGGGCTGGAAGGGATGAGGGTTTGGAGGGGGTGCAGCTTCATATATTGCTCTCAGTCTTGGCTACAACACACTTTTGGACTCGAGCTTTTGTCTGTAAAGAGGCAAGCAGGTTCTGATCATTAGTATCAGCGAGCAAGTCTGATCTCAGGGCAGAGATTATGGGAGGGGGACGACCGAACATGATCTCAAATGGGGTCAGCTTTGCAGTATAGGGGGTATTCCTTACTCTATGAAGGGCAAGGGGAAGGAGAGTTACCCAGTCTATACCAGTCTCCATAGTTAATTTTGTTACGGTCTCTTTTAGAGTTCTATTCATCCTTTCTACCTGTCCTGAGCTTTGGGGCCTGTAGGTGCAATGTAATTTCCATTTTGCCCCAAGGATACCTACCAAGTTCTGGGTTACCTGGGAAGCAAAGGCTGGACTATTAGCTGAGCTTAACTGAATGGGCATACCAAACCTGGGAAAAATATCTTAGAGTAGTTTCTTCACCACTGTCTGGGCCATCTCCCTCTTGGTCGGGAATGCCTCAGTCCATCCTGAAAAGATATTTACAAACACTATCATATATTTATACCCATATTTTCCCGGTTTTACCTCAGTGAAGTCTATCTCCCAGTAGGCACCTGGTCTGGCTCCTTTCTCATGCATCCCAGGAGTTCTAGGCTGGTTGCTAGCATTTGCAAGTCTGCAGGCTTTGCATTCTGCAACTATTTCCTTAATCAGTTGGCTCTTATTGTGGATTCTCAGGCTGGCTTCTTGCAAAAGTTTGGGCATTTTTCTTTGTCCCAGGTGGGTAGTTCTGTGTATATGCTGTAGCAGGTGGTCGGCCACAGCTTGGGGCAAGATAAGTCTACCATCAGCTGTTACCCACCAGTTACCGCACATGTCAGCGAGAAGCAACTTTTTTATCTGGAGCTCATCATCTGATGTATATTCTGGCCCATCAGGCAGGGTGGGCTTTCCAGGGTCTGCCAGACAAAAAGCCAAATTGTCAGTTCTTTCTAATGCGATTTGTATGGCTGTGGTATCTGCTAGGTGGTTGCCCCGTGCCATAGGACTTTCTCCCTTTTGGTGCCCTGGGCAGTGTATTATGGCCACTTTATCTGGCATCCAGATAGCCTCTAATAGGTCTAATATTTCTTGTTTTTTTATAGCTTTACCTTCAGTTGTTAGCAGCAGTCCCCTTTCTAGATATATAGCCCCGTGAATGTGGGCTGTGGCAAAGGCATAGCGGCTATCAGTGTAGATGTTAAGTCTTTTACCTTTTCCTAGGTTGAGGGCTTTTGTGAGGGTAATTAATTCAGCTTTTTGGGCTGAAGTCCCTGCGGGCAGGGCAGCTGCCCACACAGCCTCGTGTTAAGTAGTTACTGCAGCCCCAGCATACCTTACCCCGTCTCTGATGAAGCTGCTCACATCAGTATACCAGTTCACTTCTGTTCCTTTTAAAGGCTGGTCTTTCAGGTCTTCCTGGAGGCTGGATGTGTAGCTCAGAATCTCGGAGCAGTCGTGTAAGGGAGCGTCTAATTTGGGGTCAGGGAACAAGGTAGCTGGGTTCAAGGAAGCTTCATTAGCCAAATTTAAGGTAAGGATATGAACTGGCATGGAGTCAGTAGTCATAACTACTGGTCCTTGGGGTTGGAAAGTAATGGTTGCTCCCATCTTAGAAAGCAGGTCTCCCAAGAAGGGGGCAGGGGCATTCGGGAATAAGATAAAAGAATGAGATACCTGTCCCTTCCCCAAGTCCATAGTCCTTCGGGTGGTCCAGGAATAGTCTCTTATACCAGTCGCTCCTTGTACCCAGGTCTTTTGTTTAGTTTTCCCATGGATTGTGTTAACATTGAATGTTGAGCCCCCGTTATCTACTAGGAAGCTAACAGGTTTCCCCTCTATTGTTAAAGTTACCCTGGGTTCGGGGAGGGAACCCAAACCCTGTTGGCCCTAGTCACTGATCTTGCCCAGTTCTAGGAGTTTTGTCTTATTGGCCCCAGTGTCCTTTTGTCTCCCCTTTTTTCTCAGACACTCTCTGGCCCAGTGACCCATCTCCCTGCAATATGCACACTAATATTTAAGGAGCTCCTTTTATCCCTCCCTGTATGGACCTCTGCTCTTTTCAAACCCTCGAGGAAGATGAGCCTCTCGGCCTTTCCACCAAGGGCGTTCTGTGGTAGTTGCCAACAATGCCTTAGTGAGGTTGTGAGTCTGTCTCTCATTAGCTGCTGTCACTGTCTGTAATTGGCATTCTTCGGGGATCTCTTGGTTGTTAAAGACTTTCTCCACTACTGCCAGTAGTTCCTGTAAAGACTTATCTGCTAATCTATCTATTTTCTGGAGGTTTTTCCAGATATCAGGGGCAGCTTGGTTTACAAAGGCCATGATTACTGCTGACTTATTCTCTGGAGCTTCTGGATCTAGGGGAGTGAACATTCGATACGCCTCCATAATTCTTTCTAAGAAAGCAGCTGGGGTTTCTGTCTTTTCCTGTTGCACACTACTAATCTTAGAAATTGGTGGGTCAGCGTGCTGACCCACCAATTAGAGTCTGGTGATAGAGTCTATCAGGTCTATCACCATTAGAGTCTGGTGATAGACCTGGAGCTTCTCCTTACAGCCAGGTGAGTTAAAGTCCCAGGTGGGTCTTATCAGAGGGAAATTGGCATCTATCAGGGTTGGGTTTAAGGTGGGGCTCCTGTCCGCCCCAGGCCTAAGTTTTTGGACTTCCAAGAGGATCCTTTGTCTTTCTTCTGTGGTAAAAAGAATCTGTAAAGGCTGCTGGCAGTCATCCCAATTTGGCTGATGAGTAAAAATAACAGAATCTAACAGGTCAATGAGTGCTGCTGGTTTTTCTGAAAACTTAGGGTTCTGCATTTTCCAATTATAAAGGTTACTAGTGGAAAATGGCCAATATTGCATCAATTGTTCGCCATTCTTATTCAGGGGCCCTAGGGCTCGGAGGGGCAGGACCACCGAATCAGGAGTTCTCTGGGCTGTATGGGCTCTCATACAAGGAGGGCTCCATAAGTCCTGGCCTGCTGCCAGGGGTTCCTGTGGGACTGGGGGAGGCTGAGGTTGATAGGGAGGAGGGTACTCTAGGTGGTCTTCTTCAGGACCACCTTGGAGACTAGAGTAGGAAGGAAAAGTGAGAGGGGGGCACGGGACCACCTTGGAGAATAGGGTAGGAAGGGAAAGTGAGAGGGGGCATGGGAGGGGCAGTAGGTTGACAAGAATCCTTTAAAGCAAGAATGGTGGGTCGTGAACCCTGTGGAGGAAGAAAACGTTTTAGCCAAGAGGGGGGGTTCTCTACCAGATCCTGCCAAGTAAGGATATAAGAAATCTGGTCCGGATGTCCTGGATGTCTGAAGATGACATCTTTGGTGGCATAGATAGTAGGTAGGTCCCAGGTTTCTTCTGGGGGCCAATTGGTAGAGAAGGCTGGTCACTTATTTTGGCAATAATTGACCATCCGGTCCTGTTTTACCTCTACACCCAAATTATGAGCTCTATGTTTGAATTTTCTAAAATGATTCAGTACCATAGTCAGAGGAGTCGAAGTAGCCTGACTCCTGACTTTGGACTTAAAGACAAAACTGATAATGAGTACAGAGACAACACATACAAAGAAAACACAGAGACAACTCACACAAAGAAAATACAGAGACAACATACTCAAAGAAAACTCTAGCGGCCCAGCCGCCAACACTCTGAACCAACAGATGGGAGGACAGCCTCTCATGGGAGCAACCCACTCTCCCTTCAAAATTTGCAAGGGAAATCCAATCCCCTACAACAGGATCTGGGACGTCTCCCAGGACCCTGGACCCAGAGCCGCCCAGTGCGTCCGCCTTCGACTCCAAGGGTCTCTCGCTATAGATACCTGAAGTTTGACCTGTCCTGAAGGCTCAGTGAAGCTGGGATGCATTGGATCGACCTTCTCGTGGTGCATCCCGTGAGTACCCATTCATTGGGGAAACTGACGATCCTTCCTAGCCGACTGAATCCACATGGATCCCAGTCACTTTCAAAGCCAGCAACAAGCAGTTCCTGACAGCTTTCAACCTGACGCTGTTGACTGGCTATGGAAGAAGGGCAAACGCTAGAAGAAGAAGAAGTGAAGCTGGCATTCATTTAGTGAGATGGGGATCTTGGACAACCCCCATATGTTATGCCCAGAAGTTCAAGTCATGTCATGCAAAGAAGACCAGAATCATATGCAATAGCAACAGTCTTTATTAGGAAGCTTAAGCTTAGGCTGCTGACACCCTTCCAAGTAAAGGGAGAGTCTGTGACCCTGATCATTTCTTGTCCCACATTTTTATAGTTATCACAGGGTGGGTACAGGTGGAAATATTTACACAGAACGAGGAACATTTGGTTTCGGGTTAACGGCTGTTCTCAATATTCGGGGCTTTTCTCTAACTTCACAGTAGATAGCTAGTAGGCATATTTTAGTTATATTTCAAACAGACTGTAGCTATACTAGGCTTTTTTTGTTGTTGTTGTTGTTTTTGCCTGAGCCTGAAATCTGATATGCAGGTGGATCCAAGTTATTATCTGGGGATATGATGTCATGGCTGGGAAAGGGACCAGAAAGCTGCATCAGGGAAGAGAGTAGCTCCCCAATATGGGAAATGGGTATAAATATTGTTTACTGTAAACCCCATCAATTTGATGTGATCTGGGGCCCATAATTAGCTTAGGAGCCTGTGTGACCTCTACATCCCTCTAGATCTGAGTTCACATTCTGTGGTCATGAATAGGAACATTCCATGCTGCCCCAGTATCGACCCATCTTCCTCAGGAGTAGCATAGAGTATGTTGTCCATCCTGCCTTTGGAGGATGGAACATTCTCTAGCATTGTTGATCCAAGTTGAGGGCAAGGTCCTATGGGGGCCCACAAAGGGGTCTATTTTTTTGTTCCTGATAGAAATGACCAGTAACAATAAAGAAATAAAAAAAAATGACTGGTAACAATGGAGAGAAGGATTTATTCGAGTTCTAGGTCCATCAAGTCTGTTTGGGAATCTCAGGATTCCCTGATTAGGGCCCCAGCTGGTGGAATGACCTGATAGTGACTAAAGAGTCAACATGAAAGTATGCCAGTCTCTTGCCCTTATTCAGCTTTTTCAGTCCATGCTTTGATAAGGTTAGCTTTGGAGTGAGTGAGAGAACTGTATTAGGAAGTAGGTGAGGAACCCTCCTAAGGGTTCTAAGTCTAAGTGGACACTATTTCATTATGAACTTAATACTGACTCACTACAGACTATTGTGTACTTTTGCTTTCAGGTATATATTTTGCCCTAATTTATTGATACATGCAAACATATGCCCTATCAGCTTTTTCAGTCCATGCTTTGATAAGGTTAGCTTTGGAGTGAGTGAGAGAACTGTATTAGGAAGTAGGTGAGGAGGGTATCTAAGTCTAAGTGGACACTATTTCATTATGAACTTAATACTGACTCGCTACAGACTATTGTGTACTTTTGCTTTCAGGTATATATTTTACCCTAATTTATGGATACATGCAAACATATGCCCTATCTAACGGGACCTGGCCTATATCTATATCTAGGCCTTGAGACCCTGTTAGGAAGTGAACCTCCTGAAATGGAATTAGAGAATACCATGAAAGGAAAGGTCTCACCCGAGTGATGAAGGTGGAGGGTTAGCATTCCATGCCTGATGTCTCTGTACACAGTCTGAGGTGAAGCATGCATTGATTTGGTTGGAATCAGTGGATGCAATATCGTTTGGTATGACTTGAGAGAAGCATGCAGGAAAGTGAGCCCCACCCCAGAGGTTCCAGGATTGGGAGAAACATAGGCTCTATAGAGGAAGTGGGAGATTCCTGTTGTCTTAGGGTCTAAGAAGACAATAGATAGTTATTTCAATAATCAAATTTTTTGGAAATTGGGTTAACTTTGTAAAATCCTCTTGTTAGGATTTGCTACATCATAAACACCATCACCATACTTTATGTCCTTTGACATCATTTGCATATAGCTATGCCACTGGTTGCATCTGTTCTAACTGGTCTAAGCTTTTAAGAGAGTCAACATATCTAAGACTCAGCCTATGTATTAAAAAGACTCAGTCTGTGCTTTAAAAAGTTTGAGACATTCAATCAGTTTTTCCCCTCTCATATTACTTAGTGATTTATATGACTACGAATTAATAGGAGTATACATAAACATCATTCCCACCACCAAAAGACTGTGTCCTATCCCATCCCCCCCTCCCCTGCCCCATGAAGCTGAACATCCACCCTCACCATCCATCCAGGGTTTTTACTTTGGTGCCCTACTATGAACATGAAATTTTTGTGGTTTCAAGAGTGAGAATATGGAATCTGGTGCAGTTGTTGGCATTATCTCCCTATTTCCCTGCTCCTGTCATTTTTTTAATTAGATAAATAGATAGATAGATGATAGATTGATAGATGATAAATAGATAGATAGGTAGAGATGTACAGATAGAAGCACCATCTTAATGTATGGGATTTGAACCCTGGATTTCATGCATGCCAGTCCTATGCTATTCTGCTAAAACACTTCCCCTGCTGTTTTATTTCTTCTTCTTTATCTCTTCCTTCTCCTTCCTCCTTTGACAGGACAGAGGGAAAATGAGAGAGGATGGGATGACAGAGAGAAGGAGAGAAAGAGAGACACCTGCAGACCTGCTTTACCCCTTGAAATGGGATCCTTGCGAGGGCCCTTGCACTTCATACTATGTGTGCTCAACCCAGTGTGCTACTGCCCTGCCCCCTTTTTTATTTTTATATTTCAGGTATGACTTGAGTGCAGCTCTTAGCCACATATCTAGAAATAAATAGTTTCCAGATAAAAACATTAAAAATACATTCTTGTAAATAGGTATATATGAAATCTGTTTCATGTCTTTAGGTGTGTTTTTAAAAACATATTTCCATTTTAGTAACTGCTTTTTCATGTTTTTAGAGTATTTCTTTGGGAACACAGGCAGCACTGGAGGATGTTCTGTGAGATAGGAGCTCCTGTGGGGCACAGAGCAATTCAAACAACACCAACTCCCAACCTTGGGTTTCTAATGAGTATCGTTAGTTGCATTAATGTTAATATTTATTTTAGTCACTTGGAAGATAATTCCCAGCTATTCCACTAGAGTTCATCTTCTTCTTTTTTTTTTTTAAATTATCTTTATTTATTGGATAGAGACAGCCAGAAATCAAGAGGGTAGGGGAAACAGAGGGAAAGAGAGAGACACCTGCAGCCCTGCTTCACCACTTGCAAAGCTTTCCCTCTGCAGATAGGGATCAGGGGCTTGAACCCAGGTCCTTGAGAACTGTAACATGTGTGCTCAACCAGGTGCACCAGCACCCTCCACTAGAGTTCTGAAGTCTCTTAAATGAATAAATCAAATTCCTGTATACCAAGGCAACTTGGAATTGAATCACAGGACTGTTGTCAGGGACCTTAGAAATCATGGAAAACCCTCTAGGGCTGAAAGAATGGGAGAAGTTTGAGAATTTGATCCAGGAAACCATCAAAAAGGAAAGCAGTCAGTTCAATAAACCCTAACCCATAAGAATAAATGTACTTTCAATTCTGTAGTATCCTAATTGACAAGTGATTGATCAATAATTTGAAGCAGCATCACTTACTCCTGAGAAGCCAAAATGGTTTCAAAAACCATCACAGCACACTTCCATTTTAAAAAAACATTTATTTATTACATATGAGTTTTTATATGAGACAAAGGAAAAGAGGGAAGGAAGAAGGGAGGGAGATACACACATATATACACAGAAAGAGTGAGTGAGTGAGAGAGAGAGAGAGAGAGAACGATAATGAAGAACTTGGTACATGAGCCATGAGGACAGAACTGGGAACCTCAGATTCAAAAGTCCATTGCTCTACCAGTTAAACAATTTCCTTTCCTTCAGCAAACTTTCTTCTTTAATAAATTGTTCATAATATACGTTTTCTCATAATAAACCTCTGACCAAAGTAAGATTTGTCATTATGTATATTGCTGATTAATTGAATATCTAGCTACTTAGGGGATTCTGCTTGATAAATGTTAAGTAGAAGGATGATTCTAGGGGTGATTTTCAAGGACTTTAATCCTTTTTAATGGCAGTTTGGATGAGGATGATAAAGTTA
The DNA here is from genome assembly GCF_950295315.1 of Erinaceus europaeus. Classification (NCBI taxonomy): domain Eukaryota; kingdom Metazoa; phylum Chordata; class Mammalia; order Eulipotyphla; family Erinaceidae; genus Erinaceus; species Erinaceus europaeus. The sequence goes on along the minus strand of NC_080172.1, from coordinate 36,715,457 downwards.
AAGGCAATCAGTTACATGGTCAAGTAAGGATCCTAAAGTCTTATGCTAGCTGAATTTGTAAATTAGATGAATGGTTTAAAATGGAGTTATGTAAAAAATGTGATTTGTATGTAGAATTAACAACATTTGGGGAATCTGGCGGTAGTGCAGCAGGTTAAGCGCAGTGGCACAAAGTGCAAGGACCGGCATAAGGATCCTGGTTCAAGCCCCCGGCTCCCCACCTGCAGGGGAGTTGCTTCACAAGTGGTGAAGCAGGTCTGCAGGTATCTATCTTTCTCTCCCCTTCCTGTCTTGCCCTCCTCACTCCATTTCTCTCTGTCCTATTCAACAACAATGACAACAATAATAACTACAACAATAAAATGAGGGCAACAAAAGGGCATAAATAAATAAATATTTTAAAAAACAGATTAACAGCATATTTTTAGGGGAAAGCATATTGCAGCTGTAGTATATCTGGAAAAGACTTAATGGAATATAGTTCTCAGTGAGTATAGTGTCAGCAGAATAAGTGTAATCTTGGACTTTATTAATAAAAAAGTGTACCATGAAAGAGGAGGAGAGGAGATGCCCTCCCATTTGTTGACTGAACCACTGTCTTCTAAATTCTAGTTGCTATACCTTAAGTGGTGCTTATTCAGGCTTAAGAGTGTTCAAGAAAGAGAGAGATAACAAAACCCATGGAAGCTGCCTTTTAAAGGGAATTATGGGATGAGGTGGAAGGTAGCATAATGGTTATGCAAAACAAAACAAAACAAAAAACCTTTCATACTTGAGGCTCTAAGATTCCAGGTTTAATGTCTTACACTGCCATAAGCCAGAGCTGAATAGTGCTCTGGTAAATAATAATAATAACAATAATTACAATAATAATAATAATAAAAGTTATTGAGGGAACTGTAATATTAGATGATGTGGAGGGGACACTGGCTTCATGTATTTGGAAGCCTGCCATGTGGGTAAAAGACTAGAATAGTTCTGCATGATCCAGAGGAACCAAATTAACGTCATGTAGGTGAAAACCATAAAGAAGTGGGGGTGGGGTGGGTGGGGAGTGGTGCACTAGGTTAAGCACACATAGTACCAAGCACAAGGACCTGCATGAGGATCCCTGGCTCCCCACCTGCAGTGGGGTTGCTTCACAAGTGGTGAAGTTGGTCTGCAGGTGTCTATCTTTCTCTCCCTCTCTCTGTCTTCCTTTCCTTTCTCAACTTCTCTCTGTCCTATCCAAAAAAAAATCGAAAAAAAAAATGGCCTGAGCATCAGTGGATTCATTGTGAAGACACCGAGCTCCAGCAATAAACCTATGTGTGTGGAAAAAGTTAAAAAAAAAAAGTTATTTCTTTATCACTAGGGTATTCCCATCAGGAATGGGCAAAAACTTGGAAATGCTTGCACAACTGATAGTTGAAAGAATTTAAACCTTACTATTTAATCTTCAAGTATGAGGATTTTAAGCTAACATGGTTACTTAAGAAAAGATATCTTTAAAAAATAAGACAAAAAGAAAAACAGAAATACATCTGAAAATTCTTTTAAAATTTTATTTTATTTATTTCATGAGAGAGAGAGAGATGTCAGAGCAGCAGTCTATCATATGTAGTGTCAGGAATCAACTTGGCGCCTCATGCTTGAGTGTCCAGTGCTTTCTCTAGTTTGTTACCTCCTGGGCTGTGAGAAATTCTCAATATTAATTTATTCCAGTAATCTAATGTGGAATATTTTTTCTTTTCAGTGTCTCTGGTAAGCAGAATTGGTATCAAGATTTTAAATGTTGGAAGTCAGGCGGTAGCGCAGTGGGGTAAGCACAAAGTGGGCAAGGACCTGCCTAAGGATCCCGGTTTGAGTCCCCGACTCCACACCTGCAGGGGAGTCGCTTCACAAGCAGTGAAGCAGTTCTGCAGCTGTCTTTTTTTCCCCCTCTCTGTCTTTCCCTCCACTCTCCCTTTCTCTCTGTCCTAGCCAACAACAATGACATCAATAACAATAACAACAGTAAAACAACAAAGGCAACAAAAGGGAATAAATAAATAAATATTTTTAAAAAGATTTTAAATCTCTTTTTTTATTTTTATTTTTTAAATTTTTATTTATTTACTTTTTTTATTTAAGAAAGGATAAATTAACAAAACCATAGGGTATGAGGGGTACAACTCCACACAATTCCCACCACCCAATCTCCATATATCCCACCCCCTCCCCTGATAGCTTTCCCATTCTCTATCCCTCTGGGAGCATGAACCTGGGGTCATTGTGGGTTGCAGAAGGTGGAAGGTCTGGCTTCTGTAATTGCTTCCCCGCTGAACATGGGCGTTGACTGGTTGGTCCATACTCCCAGTCTGCCTCTCTCTTTCCCTAGTAGGGTGGGTCTCTGGGGACGTAGAGTTCCAGGACACATTGGTGGGGTCTTCAGTCCAGGGAAGCCTGGCCGGCATCCTGATGGCATCTGGAACCTGGTGACTGAAAAGAGAGTTAACATACGAAGCCGAACAAATTGTTGAGCAATCATGGACCCAAAGCTTGGAATAGTGGAGAGGAAGTGTTAGGGGGGTCCTCACTGCAAACTCTAGTGTACTTCTGCTTTCAGGTATATATTTTGCAGTAGTTTATGGATACGTGTGAACATATGCTCTCTCTCACCGAAACTAGTGTATATCTAGGTTTTGGGACTTTGTTAGAAAGTGAACCACCTGGTATGGAATTAGAGAATACTATGAAAGGAAAGGTCTCACCCGAGTAATGAAGCTGAAGGGTTGTCATTCCACACGTGAAGTCTCTGGATACAGTCTGAGGTGAAGCATGTTGAGGTGGCAATTGTTGCGTTGATTAGGTTGCGATCAGCAGATGCAATATTATTTGATATGGATTGGGAGAGGCATATGGGAAAGTGGGCCCTATCCAAAGGTTCCAGGACTGGGGGAAGTAGAGGCTCTATAGTGGAGATGTGAGGTTCCTGCTGTCTTAGGGTTCAAAAAGACCATGGATAGTTAATGTCGTCATCACATTATTTTGTAATTGGGTTAACTTTGAAAAGTCCTTTTGTTAGGGTTTGCTGTACAGTACCCAGTATATAGCTGTGCTATTGGTTGCTTCTGATCTGCTTGGTCTAGGCTTTTGAGAGAGTCCGCATATCAAATACACAGCCTATATATTAAAAAGACTCAGTTTGTGTTTTGAAAAACTTCGAGACATACAATTAATTTTCTCCCTCTCATATTAATTAACTAGTGATTTATATGACTACATTTTACTAGGAGTGTACATAAACACCATTCCCACCACCAAAAGACTGTGACCCATCCCTCTCACCCACTCCCATCCCCCACTGGCCCAGGAAGCTGTATGTCTACCTCTCACCACAGAGTTTTTACTTTGGTGCCCTACTTACAATTTGGTCAGGTCCTGCTTTTAGTTTCCCTTTCAGATCTTCTTCCTCAACTTCCTCAGTTTTGCCTCCAGGGTTATCCTTGAGGCTTGGTGGATTCAAATTCTCACTCTGCTTTTATTTGCTGTATGATTATGAGCAATAAGGGAGAAAGAAGCGCAGATGAACCTAATCCTATACTCCTGCATACATTTTAGGAAGACAACTCAGAGGAACCTTTTTAAATTAGGCACAAAACATAAAGGACTTTAAAAATATCAGATATCACAAATCCACTGCTCCTGGAGGCTATTTTTCCCCCTTTTGTTGCCTTTTTAAAAAATTGTTGTTGTTATTATTATTTTTGTTATTGTTATCATTGTTGTTGGATAGGACAGAGAGAAATGGAGAGAGGAGGGGAAGACAGAAAAGAGGAGAGAAAGCTAGACACCTGTAGATCTGCTACACCGCTTATGAATCTACCCCCCTTGCAGGTGGGGAACTGGGAGCTGGAACTGGGGTCCTTACTCTGGTCCTTGAACTTCACTCCATGTGTGCTTAACCTGCTGTGCTACCACCTGACCCCCAAATGTAATCTTTATTCCTGTTATTTCAGAGATGTGACCAAAACCTAATACCAACATAATGGGATATCAAGTGCCTCCATATCCTGAGAGGATGACCAAGTCAGGTTGTATAAAATGACTGAATTGCAAAGTTGGTGGTGAAGATGGTTGGAGAGTTACAGGTGTACTTCAAAGTACCCGTGACCCCATGGGAAAGAGATGAGTGGACTTGATGCATATTTCTGGAGCTTAGAAGAATCAAATAAGGATCCCCCACTGTTTCAGGTATTATAAACCCTCTTCCTGAAAAGCTAGATAGATTCATGTCTGCATTGCAGAGCAGATGTTCTGGACCTGAACTAAGTCAGTGGATCTAGTACAAAAAGTTTATTAAAAAGTAGAAAAATATCCATCCTCCCTTTGGAGGATGGACAACATATTCTATGCTACACCTGAGGAAAATGGGCCAATATTGGGGCAGCTTGGATTGTTCCTACTCATGACCACAGAATGTGAGCTCAGATCTACAGGGATGCAGAGGTCACATAGGCTTCTAAGCTGAAATGGGCCCCAGATCATATCAAATCAATGGGGTTTACAGTGAATAATATTTATACCCTTTTCCCATATTAGCGACCTACTCTCTTCCCTGATACAGCTTTCTGGTCCCTTTCCCAGCCATGACATCATCTCCCTAGACAACAACTTGAATCCACGTGCATATCAGATTTCAGGCTCAGGGGAAAAGAAAAAAACAAAACACTAGTATAGCTACAGGCCCTTTGGAATATAACTGAAATATGCCTACTAGCTATCTACAAAATGGAGGGTCCCCCAACTCTTCATGTGCACTATTCCATCCAGCCTTTAGGTCCATGATTGTTGGGAAATTGTGAGGATGTGGTTGAGCCTGGCAGGGCTTGGCCTGAGGAGTGTGTCTATCCTGTCAGTCTCTCTCTCTACTGAGAGGTTGAGCAAGGAAGGATAGAAATAACCCAAAAGGTTTTCCTCATCTTATCAGACTCCCTGCCTCACAAAGCACCCTGCATTCCTGATACTATGGCCATTAGATAAAAAGAAAGGGAGAGATGTTGGGAAATTGTGAGGATGTGGTTGAACTTGGCAGGGCTTGACTTGAGGGGACATCCATCTTCTCATCTTTTTTTTTTTTAATTTTTTAATTTTTTAATTTTTTTTTGTGTGTGTCCTCAACCCTTCACATTCCAGGCTCCCAAGGATCTGAGCTAGGACTTCCTGGGCTTCTGTCCAAGCAGTTCAGGTCTAAACACCCCACCCCTTGCCCCTCGGGAATAAACAATATAACCTTAAACAAAGACTGCTGCTTCAGCCCTGAGGAAAACACCAGCCCTGGTGAGTGCTGTGCTTACTGTTTGTTTCTCTATACCCACCCTCTGTTCCAAGATAGAACCTGAGGGGCCTGTGTTTATTATACTTGGCCTGTTCCCTCTCAGGGCCAGGAGGCTCTGTAAGTGCTGTAGGGGGCCCTGAGGGGAGTGGAGCAGGTGTGTTTCAAGTCTAAACCTAGAGGCTTGATCCAGCTTCACACCCTTTCCAAGTGGCAAGTCTTACAAACTCCTCTGAAACTCATCTACAAAAGAAGATAGCCACACAGTCGACACTCCACATTTGAGAAGAGAGCTTGCATGCAACGGGTGCTCTGCATGGGTGAGCTCTCCTGTCCATCACCCCTTTTACCAAGCCACCAGGCTCACCCCTGGAGGGCTGCCCAAGCCCCAGTGCTCACTGCACTACCAGAGTGGCTGGTTTAGCAGGTCTAAGGTGGGTCCTGACATGGGCATTTCTGTGCTCGAATTTATTTATTTATTTTCTTATTTATCTTTGTCATGACTGGGGCTTCACTGCTCCAGCCGGCTCTTTCAGATAGCGAAGGAGTGTCCCAGGAGGTGGCCAAGCAGCTTCGGTGCTGGACTTTGGCATATGAGGCCCTGGACTCCATCTCCACCTTCACATAGCCCAGAGTGATGCTCTGCGTCTCTTCTCTCGTTCTCATAAATAAATAACTAGCACGGGAGGACTTCCCAGGGCGGCCTATGGCAATCTAGTTTCAAGAAGCTGGCTCTCCCTCAGAAAACAAGTGTTACAACAAAATAACAAATGTATTCAGAGAACAGTTGAGATTCAAATGTCAAAGTGTAGCTAAGACTTCCTGAAAACTATGGTGGTCATCCTGGGAGAGGGAGCAGGCAGGGAAGCGCAGGGTTGGTGGTGGGTGCACTGTGAAACTATACCTCTTATAATCATATCATCTTCTCGTCTTATCAGACTGATTATCTATATAATCATTGTTTTGCCTGAAAGACCCCCACCCATTCCATTCCTTTGATCTTCTTTCTACCCTCAAGACCCTCCCTGCCTCCAGAGTATTATTAATCTTACCAGTTAAAACCCTTGCAACAGTTGCTAAGGAAGTTCCTACCTTTCCAGCCCTTTTGCCTTTCTCCGCCCCTTTCCTATCCATTTCCATTTCCAACTTGCCACTTCCGGGTCTGACCTTTAAAAACCTGGGCTCTCTGATCAAAGAATTGAATTGCCTCGCCACCAGGAGTCTGTCCCTGAGTCATCTCTCTCACGTCACTGAGTGAGTAGCAGCCCAGGCTGGCTCTGGTCGAGTTCTCTCTAACACAGAGAGTACACGCCTGAGAAGAGGCACCCCCATGCTAGCCCAGCACATGATTGGTCAACAATTTGTTTGGCTTTGTATGTTAACTCTCTTTTCAGCCACCAGGTTCCAGATACTAGCATGGACACACAACCTGGACAGACAACCCCACCAGTGTGTCCTGGAGGTCTGCTTCCCCAGAGCCCTTCCCTACTAGGGAAAAAGAGAGACAGGTTGGGAGTATGTATTGGCCTGTGAATGCCCATGTTCAGCAGGGAAGCAATTACAGAAGCCAGACTTTCCACCTTCTGCATCCCACAATGACCTTGGTTCCATACTCCCAAGGGTTAAAGAATAAGAAAGCTATCAGGGGAGGGGATGGGATACAGAGTTCTGGTGGTGGGAATTGTGTGGAATTGTACCCATCTTATCCTATGGTTTAGTCAATGTTAACTTTTTAAAAAATATTTATTTATTTATTTATTCCCTTTTGTTGCCCTTGTTGTAGTTGTTGTTGGATAAGACAGATAGAAGTGGAGAGAGAGGGGAGACAGAGAGGGAGAGAGAAACATAGACACCTGCAGACCTGCTTCCCTGCTTGTGAAGTGACTCCCCTGGAGGTGGGGAGCTGGGGGCTTGAATCAGGATCCATATGCTGGTCCTTGTACTTTGTGCCACATGTGCTTAACCCACTGCACTACAGCCCACCTTTTTTAAAAAAAGATTTTATTTATTTATGGGAAAGATAGGAGAGAGAAAGAACTCTGGCACATGTGCTGCTGAGGATCAAACTTGGGACCTCATGCTTGAGAGTCCAAAGCTTTACCACTGCACCACCTCCCAGACCATAGTTAATGTTTCCTTTTTCTAAATAAATTTTTTTTAAAAATAAAAGTAGAGAAATGGGGCTCAGAAGGTGGTGTTGTGAGTAAGGTGTTGAACTTGGAATCATGAGATCCTGAGTTCAATTCCTGGCATCCCATGTACCAGAGATACACTCTGGTATTTTCTCTCTCCACCTCTCATTAATAAATAAATTCTTCCCACAATGACCCTGGATCCATACTCCCAGAGAGATAGAGAATGGGAAGGCTATCAGGGGAGGGTATGGGATATGGAGATCAGGTTATGGGAATTGTGTGGAATTGTACCCCTCTTATTCTATGGTTTTGTTAATGTCTCATTTCTTAAATAAAAAAAATTAAAAAAATAATAAATTCTTTTAAAAAAAGGAAAAAAGAGGAACTGTGGAGGGAGTTGTTAGCATAATGGGTCTGCAAAGAGATGCTAATGCCTAAGGCTTCAAAGCCACAGGTTCAATCCCCCCACTACCACCATAAGCCAGAGCTGAGCAGTGATTTGTAAAAACAAAAAACAAACAAACAAACAAAAAAATAAACCCAAAATAACAAAACATAAAAACATAACAAACAAACAAAAATGACAAAAGATCCATGAGAAGAAATTAACAGACTGGACTAGTGCCAGAATACATGGATTCAAATTCTCACTCTGCTTTTATTTGCTGTGTGCTTATGAGCAGTGAGGGAGAAAATGGGCAGATGAACCTAATCCTATACTCCTGCCTGCATTTTAGGAAAAGAACTCAGAGGAACCTATTTAAATTAGGCACAAAACATAAAGGACTTTGAAAATATCAAAGTAAGACGATGTTTGCAATCTAGAAAGACCAAGTTTCCCTTTTCTGCTCAGTGGTGGAAAAGGAATCTTGAAAGCCAGTTTGAGGAGATAGTGGAGAAATGAATAAAGCTATTTTCAGCTTACATTCTACTTATTAAATTGTGCAAACCTGCTTAGTAAATAAACAAGTAAGAGCTAGTGGAAATGCCAGATCATGAATAAATTCTAGACATTTTTTAAACCTTTTAATTATTTAAATATTTCATTATTATTATTTAAAATATTTGTTTATTTTCCCTTTTATTGCCCTTGTTGTTTTATTGTTGTAGTTATTGATATCACTGTTGTTGGATAGGACAGAGAGAAATAGAGGAGGGGAAGACAGAGATGGGGAGAGAAAGACAGACACTTGCAGACCTGCTTCACCGCCTATGAGGCGACTACTCTGCAGGTGGGGAGCCCAGGCTGGAACCGGTATCCTTACACGGGTCCTTGCTCTTTGTGCCATGTGCGCTCAACCTGCTGTGCTACCACCCGACTCCCCATTTTATTATTTTTTAACTTGATAGGACAGAGAGTAATTGAGGGGGGGCCGGGTGGCAGTGCAATGGGTTAAGCACACATGGTGAGAAGTTCACTGACCAGTATAAGGATCCTGGTTTGAGCCCCTGGCTGCAAAGGGGTGTTGCTTCACAACAGGTGAAGCAGGTCTGCAGGTGTCTGTCTTTCTCTCCCCCTCTCTGTCTTCCCCTCCTCTCTCAGTTTCTCTCGGTCCTATCCAGTAACAACAGCAACAACAACAATAATAATAACAATGGAAAAAATATGGCCTCCAGGAACAGTGGATTCATAGTGCCAGCACCAAGTCCCAGCAATAACCCTGGAGGCAAAAATAAAATAAAATAAAAACTAAAATTATAATAATTTTTAAAAAGAAAAGAAAGAAACACCTATAGCAGTGCTTCACCACTTGTCAAGTTTCTCCCTGGTAGGTGGGGACTGGAGTGGAATCTTGAACCTGGGTCCTTGCAATTGGTAATGTGAGTGCTCAACCAAGCTTGCCACTGCTCAGCCCCTCAACATCAAATATTAGTATCATGGTCCAAGAGATAGCACTGTGGTAGATTTCTGGACTTGCAGGTATGAGGTCCTAAGTTTGATACCTGGCATCACATATGCCAGAATGATACTATAATTTCCTCCCTCCCTCTCTCCTGCCAACTGTCTCTTGTGAACTAACTAGAAGAAATCTTGAAAAAAAAATTGCCTATGCCAGGAGGTATGGCAACATAACTTCAGGATGTTGGTTCTCTCCCAGGAAACAAATGTTACAAAAAACCATCTCAACAAATTTCATCAGAGAATTTCTGATAAGGAGATAATTCCAAGCTGGAATTTCTGATAAGGAGAGAAATATCACTGTCTGAAGATTGGTGATTATACATGGATAGTGGGAACAGGAGGGGAAGGAGAGAAAGACTCAAGCAGAAACACAGCACTGCGTTACCAGTGGGTGCTATATTTGCAACTGCTTCAAATCCTAGAGTCCTACATAGAACCACTCAGAAACTGAGTGGATTAAGAAATTTGACACTGATATTTAGAGCTGTAGAGGCCACAGGTTCTTTAGTGAACCCCAGGAAATCATCTAGGAGAACCAGGGAGCTAAACACTGTACTCTTGTGGCAGCAGAAAAGCCAATCAATTCTAAGGTATCTCAGCTTTCACCTGAGACTTTCTTCAAGAAAGGATTTAATTTACTGCAGTTCTACATTTTCTTCCTTGTCATATATTGATTGATTGTATTTTGTGCCCAGCCATAGTGTTAAATTCATCTTCTGTGTTTTTCTGGTAGTTTTCCTCTTTGCCAAGCTATATATGGATAAATTTTAGTAAGATATGGTGTTTTGAGCACATAAATGTGTTGTTTTAACCAGGCTGGCTTCACAGGCGGGTAACAGAGACGACCAGAGACACATGGCTGAGCTGAGAACGCAGTTTAATCTTTATTCATGAGTGGGCAAACATGTGCTCTCCTGTCTTTCTGCTCCGCTGCTCTGGCAGCAGAGAGGGACTCCCCAAACTAATCACTACACAGATCTGTCCTGCATCCTTCTCCTCCAGCAGCTGCGGCCAGAACCCTCGAAATCTGTAGAGGTTCCGGGGGTGGGGAGAAGAGGGCCCGCGAAACTAGCAGGGGCCATACCACAATCTCCCAGAGGTGGGGGCATGAGACCAAAACCAATGTGAAGCATACAACAATTCCCCCTTTTCTTTTTAACTAAATGACCATAGTATTAGGGGTGTGGGGTGAACGGAAACCTATATCGTACAGGCATTTTAAAAAAAAAGAAACTGGCACAAACATGGAGGAACATGTATGCGAGCAACAAGAACCAGTGTGCTGCCAAGGGAAGGCCTGAGGGGGACCTTTTTTTCCTCTGGGGGGTGTTACTTTCCTTGACGGGCATTTTTTAGCATGGGGGGAGTGGTAAGGCCTAGAGTCTCAAGGCAGCTGGCTGCAGTCAGTCTTTGAGAAACCCAGCAGCATAAAGGGAAGCTGCTAGTTTTGTGCAAAGTGTCCAAGAGGTGTACCAGTGAGTCCGATAGAAATGCCAGTCCAAAGCAGATGTCCAAGGAAGAATGCCAGGGGATAGAACATTGTATGAGGAAGGTTAGCTGCTGGAATTCCGCTTTTCTGTAGAGAACTTGACAGCTGCAATTTACTTACTATGAAACAAAACTTGTAGCAGGTTAAAAGTTTATCACAATTGATAACTCTATTACAATTGGAAGTCTTTTTTTGTATGATTTTAAGGTTGTTTAAAGTTTAAACAATAGAATGTGGAAAGGTAAACATAAGAAGCATGGAAAGAAAAAAGCCTCATGCATGAGAATCATTAGCATAATCATAGTGCAATCTAACATTTTTAATTGAGAAGGAATGTGAGAGTTTTACATATCAATAAGTCTATTTAACCTTTTGTTACACCCATTCAAAATGGAGACACACCCTAGGTGTGCGCAGGTTTTTTTTTTTAGACTAACTTAGTTAAAATATATTGATTTTTAAATAATTTTAACTCAGACTTTAAATGTAAGTTAATTTTATCTTTATGAGAATTACATTGAAAACCTTTTTCATTTAACTCTGTCTGGTAAGTTAAAGTTACATTTTTAATCTTAAAGTTAATGTTTACCAAACTTTAACACACACATAAACATAGTCTTTAATACACAAGGAGAGAAACCTTTGTTACGAAGACATGTCATTTTAAACATGAATTTAGATCTATACTGTCTTAGTTGTTGGTGGGGTCACCATCCGGAGGTGGCCTCCCACGCAGCTCCACTTCTAGGAATTGTAGGTTGCGATCTCTGGATGAATTTCTGCATATTTTAGCTTGTCTGCCTTCAGACTCAAGCTGGGGATCTCGGCCAGGGGGCCTAGTTTTGGCAGGGAGCCCACGGTCTCTGGGTGGTCCGGGATCTGCCCAGACTTCATAGCAGGAGTGCGGGTGGGCCGGCTGTGCAGGAGGTGTGGGCCGAGGTGCCCCGGGGTGGTGGCCATGATGGGCTGCAGCCTTGTCCGCCATGCCTGCTGCCCTGCTCTCAGCAGCCGAGCAGCGTGGGAGGTGCCCGCACCCAATGCCCTGTGTCATGCGGCAGAAAGCCGGCTCATGCGGGCTGGCATTGGGCTCCTGCAGGCTGGCGTTGGGCGGAAACCACAGAGTGGTCCAGAGATAAATGTTCCAGAAACAGCAAAACAGTCTTGTGAAGAAAGGGCAGAGGCCTTTGGATATCTCTTCACAAGCAGAAGAGAAGGCCATAGTGCATAGGTAGCCAAATTGTCAGTTATTTGGGGGATGGGCAGGTCATGCCCCACATTGGGTGCCAGGTGTCGGGCTGCGCTGTGGAGAAGAGAGAGAGGAGATCTGGAGCAAATGGGGTACACAAATCTTTATTATTGGATCAGGAGGGGGTGGCTCAGGCCACGTGGAGTCAGCCGAAAATGGCCGTCCCCGCTACCTCACCACCTGGGGGAGAGAGAGAGAGAGCAAGAGAGCGAGAGGGCGGGTGCCGAGAGAGAGAGAGAGAGAGAAAGAGAATGAGGGCGGAAGTGGGAGGGCTCTATTGGGCAACAACCAGGGGTGATGTGTCGGGACAGGACTGGTTGAAAAGGGCACTGTGAGAATATCGCAGGAAGTGGTAAAACCTGGGGGCATAGACTGCATCTGAATAATTCCTCAACATCATACATGTATATTTTAAATTTTTATTGGTGTTTTAATAATGATTAACAAGATTGTAAGATAACAAGGGTATAATCCCATACAGTTCCCACTACCAGAGTCCCCTGTCCTATCCTCTCCACTGGAAAATTCCCTAATTTGTTTTTTTTAAATTTTTAAAAATTACTTGGGAGTAGGTGGTAGTGCAGCTGGTTAAGCACATGTGGCACAAAGCACAAGGACTGGTGTAAGGATCCCAGTTCGAGCCCCTGGCTCCCCACCTGCAGGGGAGTCACTTCACAGCCTGTGAAGCAGGTCTGCAGGTGTCTATCTTTCTCTCCCCTTCTCTGTCTTCCCCTCCTCTCTCCATTTCTCTCTGTCCTATACAACAACAATGACATCAATAACAACAACAATAACTACAACAATAGCAACAACAAAAAACAAGGGCAACAAAAAGGGAAAATAAATATATGAAAAAAAACTTAGAAAAAAATTTCTTTATTTATTTGATAGATCCAGAAATCAAGAGGAAAGGGGATGATAGAGAGGGAAAGAGACAGACACCTGCAACACTGCTTCACCACTGGCAAAGCTTTCCCCCTGCAGGTGGGGACTGGGGGCTTGAACCTGGATCCTTGTGCATTGTAACATGTGCAGTAAACCAGATGCATCACCACCTAGCCCCTAAACTTCCCTAATTCTTTATGCCTCTGGGAGTATGGACTAACATTCTTTATGGGATACAGAAGGTGAAAGGTCTAGCTTCTGTAATTGCTTTTCTGCTGAACATGGACGTTGGCAGGTCAATCCATATCCCCATCCTGTTTCTGTTTTTTCCTAGTGGGGTTGGGCTCTGGTGAGGTGAGACTTATGGACACATTGGTGAGGTTGTCTGCCCAGGGAAGTCAGGATGGCATCATAGGAGTATCTGGAACTTGGTGGCTGAAAGGTGGTAAGATAGAAAGCAGGACAAATTGTTCAACAAACAGGAATCCAGCAGATGAAATTAGTGGTCTTTGGGTGGGAATAAACTAGGAAGTCTATCTTAGGTATATTCCACTAGGCCCATGTCTTTTACCCATATTAGTTCTGCTGATTCAATCTGCATGTGGTTTCCACATTTTATGCATGAAAAACCACAGGCACAGGCAAAATAAATTCAAGGAGATAATAGGAACTGCCAATTATGTGCTATTAAATATTAAATTACTCAGAATTACTCTTGAAATTCAAGGCACAATTCTTTGTATTCTTACAACAAGAAAGAGACTTACAACAAACAAATAAACTTAGTTTGTCTTTATGTTTTTAGTCTTTTCTTAAAACAACTGCTGTCTAATGTAACAGTTATTTGTAAACTCTTGTCAGAATCTCTGACATGTCCTGGAATGGATTAAATATTTAAATTTTTTAATTTTTTATATTTATTTATTTATTCATTCCCTTTTGTTGTCCTTGTTATTTTATTGTTTTAGTTTTTATTGATGTTATCATTGTTGGATAGGACAGATAGAAATGGAGAGAGGAGGGGAAGACAGAGAGGGGTCAGAAAGACAGACACCTGCAGACCTGCTTCACTGCCTGTGAAGCGACTCCCTTGCAGGTGGGGAGCCGAGGGCTTGAACTGGGATCCTTATGCCTGTCCTTGCACTTTGTGCCACGTGCGCTTAGCCTGCTGTGCTACCACCCGACTCCCTAAAAAGTTTTATTATTTTGTGTATTTATTCATTCTAAGTTTTACAAACCAGTCAGTCTTTGTAACAATCCTAATTATAGGACTTTCAATCTCAAATATTATTTATGCATTACATAGTTATGTAACTTTATTATACATACATTATAGTGTTTCTGTTACACTGAATTAGCATAGAAATAGTGGGGCCAGGTGGTGGCACACTTGGTTAAGTACACACATTACAGTGCACAAGAACTGGGTTTAAGCCCCTGCAGGAGGAAAACTTCATGAGTGGTGAAGAAGAGCTGCAGGTGTGTCTGTCTCTTTCATGTTCTGTCACCTTCTCCTCCTCTCTCAATTTCTCTCTGACTCTATCCAATAATAAATAAATAAATAAATAACAAAGGGATTTAAAATATTTAAAAAAAAAAAAAGCAATAGCAACAGTTGTAGCACTCATGACTATAAGGTGTTTTTACTATTTTCACCTAATTTTCCAATTTAGATTTAAATGATCTCTAAATTTTCTTCTACTTAATTCCAGAAACCTGGGACTCAGTTCATAATAGACATCATCTTTTATTATTTTTAATTTAATTCGTTATTAGTGATTTAATAGTAATTTATAAGATTATAAAACAAATAAGGGCATGATTCCATATCATTTCCTCCACTAGAGTTCTGTGCCCTAAGACTCAGTCATAGATATGGGTTGAATATATATATATATATATATATATATATATATATATATATATATATATATATATATACTTGTGTCTAAGTAAGGTACTTAAAGAGTTCACAGTTGTGAAAATTGACAGTTGTTTAAATATTATTTCAATCCCTGAGTTGCAGCACAGTGGCTATTAAAGCCTCTTTTGTTCTTTTTCTTCCCTGCAGGCTATGGGAGCCTGAGGGCTTTTAAACTATAAGTAGGATTCTTAGCTTGATCGCTCACTCCTGATCAAGAGATATATAAGGGTGTGGCAGAGATAATCCAGTGGTTATGCAAAGAGACTCTCACACCCCAAGGATAATACAGTGCTTATGCAAAGAGACTCTCACATCCCAGGCTCCATTCAGCTTCTGTGCCAAGCCTGGCAGCACTGCTGGAACCTATGAATTTCTAAACAAATCCGGTTTATAGTCTGTGGGTTCTGAGGCAATTATTCACCATGTTCTCATCAGGAGAACAACGTGGAAAAGCTCCCACTATACAGCCCCACCGCTAGGCCACCATGGTGTAGATCTTCTCCTGAGTTTCCTGGTCAGTTTTCTGCCCTCCCCTCCCCCATGTTAACATGGGGCCTCCCCCCTGCTGCTCCAGTCTCTGAGGGCAGTATCAATGGAGACTCATAGTTGCATTTGGCGAGTCTTGGTGGGGGGGTTCCTCTCCTTCCTTCAGCAGTCTTTTTGATGGTAAAACAGACTGGAGGTGGTGCCTCAACCTGTAAACTGCTGTTACCAGCTGCTTGGGAGAAACCGGCTTTAGCCCCAGGAATCTCTCCTTAGAATCTCCTCTGTCCATGAGCCACATGTGTTTGCACTCACTGGTGATTTGGTGGGTTTCCAAAGTTGTTGTAGTCCTGTTTTGTTGTGGTCCCAGGTGATCTCCTCCCTTCCTCCTCTCTTTCTTTCTTTCTTTCTTTCATTCTTTCTTTCATTCATTCTTTCTTTCTTCCTTTCTCTCTCCCTTCCTCTCTCCCTTTCTCTCTCTCTCTTTCTTTCTTTTCTTTTTCTTCTTTCATATTTTTTGCCAGAGCACTTCTCAACCCGTTTATGGTGGTGCAGAACTCACATATCCTTTCAAATCAGTGTTTTCATGTTGTTTGGATGCATGTCTAAAACTAGTATTGTTGAATCAAGTGACTTCCCTCAATCTGAATTTAAAGAGTAGACTCTGGAGAAGAAAGAGTAATTCTAGCAGTTCCAACTCAGACCTTTAGAAATGACACAGACAAACCCCAGCACAGCAGTGCTTTGGGGATTCCTTGATTCAAACAGTTTGTAAGGTAGCTCTCAATGCAGAATAATTCCGGTGCCCTGCCCAATGGGTGTCCCTCCTTCCCTCTCTCCTTCCCATGGTTGGATCAGTGAGAAGTCAGAACCACCAGAAAACTTTCCAAATGAAGGGCTTAATAAGTCTTCTTAAGGTGTTTCCTGAAGAGTGAAAGTGAGTGTTTTGAAGACTGGTGAAACATTAGCATGACCCTATTTTTAATTTTTTAGTTATCTTTATTTATTTATTGGCTACAGACAGCTAGAAATCGAGAGGGAAGGGGGTGATGGAGAAGGAGAGACATAGAGACACCTGCAGCTCTGCTTCATTGCTTGTGATGGTTTCTCCCTGCAAGTAGGGACCCGGGGCTCGAATCCAGGTCCTTGCACACTGTAACATGCTCACTCAACCAGTTGTGCCATGACCCAGCCCTTCTATTTTTTTGTGTGTAGGACAAAAAGAACATTTTTTTTTCAGAGCACTGCTCATCCTGGTTTATGGTTGTACAGGTGCTTGAACTTGGAACCATGAAGCCTCAGGCATGAGTATCTTTTTGCATAGTCATTATGCTATTTCCTCTACCCTCAAAAGAACATTTTGACAGTTACTTTACCTTAAAGAAACCTCAGTCAATAACTTTGGAGTTAAGGCCTTCTCAGTCAAGGTAGGAGGAAAATATCTTAGAAAACTGAAAGGATCAGACAATAGGTGGTGCCTTCAAGAGTCTGGGTTCAGTAAACCATCATATCTCTTATCTTCTGAATGCTGAAACCTGGAGACCTTGTAACAGATTCTGAAAATAAAGTTAAGATGCAGATTCATGTTAGATAGGCCATCTGGTCGCATACTCCATTGCCTTGTTTACATCAACACATTCTCACTTCTTGGGTAAAATAAGTCTTTTAAGGCCTCCTTTCAATTCATTGCAAGTGGTACATGTATTTTGGGGGGGCAGGTGGTAAAAAGACTTTGATGCAAGATGGGAAGATTTAACAGATAACCTCAGGTAAGCAGCATTATAATCTGAAGAACTTACTTAAAGTCTGTTTTTCTTTTTTGTTAAGATAGAGGCAGAGAGGCAGCTTGAGAGAGCCAAAGAGACCACAGCAGTGAAACTTCCTTCAATGTGGTGGTGACCCAGCTTGAACCTGGTCATGCATACAGCAAAGCAGCACACTATTCAACTAAGCTATTTCACCTGGTCTAAAGTCTGTTCTAAACACTCATATTTAAAAGTTGGTGAATATATCATTCCTGCAGTCTGGGGCTGATTTGTACATAAGAGTTCTCATACATGTGATATTTGGGAAGGATTAAATTGAGTCTGTCATCTTTGACTGCTTGGTCTTACTGACCTGTTCCTTCTGGTATTTAGAAGGTCTAAGCCTGGGAGTTGGGCGGTAGTGCAGCAGGTTAAGTGCATGTGGCATGAAGTACAAGGACCAGAGTAAGGATCCTGGTTCAAGCCCCCAGCTCTCCACCTGCAGGGGAGTCACTTCCAGGTCCCGAGGTTCCTAGCCCCTGTTCACCACCCCGCTGGCTGGGGCATCTGGCACCCAACATGGGGCGAAGAAGCCTTCTGGACCTTGGAACACTGCTGATCGAGAGGATGGGCCTATCCGAATTCACTGAGCCACCATGGCCGAGGGGGTAATGCAAAGGCTCGCATAGATCGCCACGGAACTACCCGGCTGTGAGTCGCATCTGGAGGAGTGTCACAGCAGCGAGGTAAGCACTACCATGGGACATGAATTTGGTAAACAAGACTTGTTTATTAAAGGACTCAAGGAGTCCCTCAAGACACGAGGAGTAAGGGTTAAGAAAAAGGATTTCAAGAAGTTTTTTTTATTTTGTGAGTGATGTTTGTCCATGTTTTCCCTTAGAGGGGACTATTGATGAAAAAAGATTGGCTAGAGTAGGAAACTGTTTAAGAGATTTTTTATGAGACCTTTGGTCCAGCAAAGATTCCAGTCCAGGCTTTTTCTTATTGGAATTTAGTAAATGATATACTCAAAGTCTATAAACATTGTCCTGATGTACAGTGAGTCATGAGAAAGGGAGAAAAAGTCTTACAGGGATACTCCCGGCCACCTTCTTTTTGTGAGTCTGTCTCTATTCCCATGCCTGATTCAGGAGACCCTGCCCCTGAGGCCGCCTGCTAAGTGCCCTCCTGTTAAGATTTACCCCTCTTTGACAACCTTAAGACCCCCTGCCAAAGATGGGCCTGATGATAGTCTTTCTCCTGAAGAGGCCTTATCCCTTGATGAAGAGATGGCCAAATATCATAATCCTGACTGGCCACCCCTACGCTCTTCCTTGTCCAGACTGCCTCCCTACACCACCGCCCCTCCGTTTTGTGCTCCAGTCCTTGACTTGGCCAATAATACTGATTAGACTACCAAGGCTAAAACTCAACTAGCACAAAAAAACAGCTTCCCTTAGAAAATTAGTAGAAGAAAAATGAGAGCATTTACAATTAGTTAAAGAACTGTGGGATCTTGATTTGGCATTATCTTAAAACTAGCCAGCCAAAAAGATCCAGCTTTTTTCCCTCTACTCTCAGAAAGCGTTAAACCAATTCTGAGTGAGATCTTATCTGGCTAGCAAGTTATTCTTTAGAAAAAGAATGAAATCAATCAAACAAGACGTTCTCTTTAACTTAAAAGCTATTAATCAGAGAACCAGTACACACTTTTGATAGAAATTTAATGAATGGTTTCTTTAAAACTGTAAAATGTACTTTAGCCCAGAAAAAGAACTTTCAAAGATTTTTCTCCGCGCTTCTCCGTGCGTGGTGGTCAACTAAGCCTGCCTGTTCCATCCACACAGCTAATCATGGCACAGAGCTCCTGCTCCACAGATTGGCAAACACTTCAGTCAATCATTCTTAGCCACAAACGCCCCTCCTGGGAGGCTGTGAGTTAGAAATCCAAAAGCCGCTTTTCAAAGGGAAAAATTTTCTTTTCACCAAGAATGTCTGCTTTAAGTTTGTACCTTGTTTTCATTAATGTGTGTTAGCCCCTAAGCAACTAAAGTTTGTTTTAAGTTTTAAATAAGATTTAGTTAAGCTAAATGTGGTTTTAAAGATCCTGACTCATAGAGTTGGCACACCTTTACCAGAGTAAAATATAGGACAGTTTCATCCTTCTGATAGCTAATATCAGCATCAATTCATTAGTTAAAAGATTTTCTGAGATAGCTAGGCATGGTAAAATGCCTCTACAGTCTCTCTCACTCTTGTGAGAATTGTAAATCTTACCAGCACCCCAATACCAACTGCCACTGTTTGTAACAAATTCCATGTTTGACTGACTTTCTAATAACCCAGTCCGGGTAAAGCAGTGGCCTTGCCAAGAAAAAAGGGTTAAATGTGGTATTCCTGGCCTGATAAAAATTTTTATTCAGCAGATGTGATTCAACAAAATTATTTAGTGTAAAATGGTCATCTAAAAGAAATGTTAACAGTAAAAGTTTATTTTGAACATTTCAGCTATGAGGTTTATCTTAGCCTTTTAAGTTACCTATCCAAATCAAAGCAAAAGATAAATTAAGTTGTGTACCCACCCTTGTTCATAGCTGCCCTAAGGGTGTGATAGCTTTGTGATAAACAAAATCCTAACAAACAAAGTTTAACATTTTATTTAAAATTTTTTAAGACTGGCTTGGGTTAGTAAAAGATAACACAATGGTTATGTTAATTATTTACATGCCAGAGGCTTTTGCTCTGGTTTTACTCTTTATATCGTTCTGCTTTTAAAAATTATCTGGTTTGTTTTAAGACGCTGTCAGAGATTTATTCTTGGCAAATGGTGTTTTTGGTCTGATAGATTTGTTTTGGCAAATCCTGATTTAACAAAGTTATTATTTTAAACATTTAAGCTATGAGATTTTATTTTAGCCTTTTAAGTTGCCATATTAGAGTTCTAAGGAGCAAAATCTATTAAGAGTTTTATATCTATGCTTACCCATGATAGCCTTGTGATGAGTAAAGATCTTAGTAAACTAAAGTTATAATAGTGTGCTTAAACTGTCTAATCAGTTTAAAATAATGCTAAAAAATGGTAAACATTTTATCATATCAACACATTAGGTATTGAATTTCTATAACATATTGTTATATTTTAATAAAGAGCCTTCTAAAATCATAAAACTCAAGCCAATTCTAACCATTAGATCATCAATTAAGTTGGTACAAATTCTCTCCCTAAGTAAATAATTATAGGTACATCTGCACATTAAGAACTGACTGCTCATATGGTAAGATTTAAAGCTAAACATTTTTCTTTTTTATTTATGGGTGTGTGATGACTCCTAAAGTCACTCATATCCTAAAATTTTTCTCATTTTTCAAGCCTCTTAAAATTTTAACACTTGACCTGCAATAGTGAGAGCACTTTACTGGCTCCTGTATTGTTTAATTAAGATCCTGCTATTCAGACTTTTAAGATTAATCTCCATTGATAAAAGCCAATGCTCTCTGGCAGATTGATGTAATTCACCTGCCCATGTTTAGTAAACAAAAACATTTTTTTTCTCAGTTGGCATTTTTTCCAAATTTATGTGGGCTACAGCTCAAACAAGAAAAACTAAAACCCTTAAGCTCAATTAATAAAAAAAAGAAGGGGAATGCACCCCCCAGTATTCAGTTGGCTAAAGTGTCAATGAAGTAACTATACTAAGCCTTTTTTATATTTACAAAAATTCGAATTGTCCATTTATTGTATCTCATTGACAAAGCCACCCACTTTTCCAGTCACAGAGACATATTCCTTTTTTCTCTTTTTCAACACTGGATGTCCATGTTTGTTTTCCTTTTATTATGGTGGATGACATTATTGCTCTTGCAAAATCCACAGTCCCTGTTGGCAAGTCCTTACCACAAAGGACGCCATGGCAGTATATACTCCAGCTAACCTCACCAGCCTATCCAAGTCTTCTCTTTCTGCTGACCTACCACTGCTGACTTCATCTTTGCATTTTTATTGACTGCTCACTTTTCTCAAAATATTCCTCATGTTCAAGGAACCTCACCTAATGTGTATGTACCTCCTCTGTGTTTTGGTACAACACCATCCTATATTTTCATGTCAATTCTTCTCTACCTGGTCCTTGCCTCCTAGTTTTGCTTGTTCCACAGCTGACCCTCTATGAAGAAGAAAAATTTCATCAGTTGGTGCTGACAACCACCAGAGGACCAAACGTGCTGTGTTTCTTCCCCTGGACATCACATCCACTGACTGCTTCCCTTAGACTTGCTGGTGGCATGCTAGGACACTCTATATATTCCTCCCATGAATTTTCTGACAAATTACAACAGGTTATAGACTCCACCACAAATAGTCTTGAGTCACTACAGAGCCCCTTATGGGACCCTTGATTAGTCTTTTGTTATTGATTACCTTGGGACCCTTTATTTTTAATAAGATTACTGATTTTATAAAACGGCAGATTGACTCCTTGGCATCAAAACCCTTACAAATACATTATCATAGACTTGATTTGGCTGACAGAGGCCTGGCTGAACCTGAGGGTGACAGACCTCCTTTTCGGATGGCATAAAACTCAGAATTATGCATTGAGATATCCAACCTTGGCAGGGCAAGGACACCAGTAAGGACACCACTGCAGATGGAGAACCCTATAATCCACCTCTGAGTCCCCCGTCAAGCAAACCTGATTTGCATGGAGGTTGGTGTCAGCAACAAAAAACTTCTGCCTTGAAGTTGTCTGCACCTTGGAAACTGTGGCTCTGCCTCCCCTCCCCCAAAAGACACTAAGAGCCTTATAAGATGCGGGAAGATTGGTTTTACATTCACCCCACGGGAGGAATCGGGTCAATACTTCTTCTCTCTGGTTAATGCCCTCCAAAACTGCTGTTAAGGTCTCTACCCCTCACCCCCGATATCCTGCCTCAGTTAAATTATAATGAAAGGAGGAGATGCCAGGAGCCATTTCTCTGCTTGATAAGCTTTGAAACAATGGAAGCCCTTGAGACAAGTTTTCATTTCCCCCTGGGCAGACTATTTCCCCTCAGGTAGACCATTTATCAGAAATCAAGTGACACAACACATAGTTGTGGTAACAAACATGGTTTCAGCCATTGTATGTTGCAAGGAACATTCCACTTTGATGATTGCTCCCCCTCCTCCTCCTTCTCCAGCACTCCCCCCTTCCCTAAAGCCTTATAATGCCTGTGAACACAATAAAATTTTGCAGCTTGATCAGAATCCTATCTTGCTGTCATTCTTTCGCGTCTCTTGTCCCTGTCATTCCAGGTCCCGAGGTTCCTAGCCCCTGTTCACCACCCCGCTGGCTGGGCAATCTCCCCCTCTTTGTATCCCCCTCCTCTCTCCATTTCTCTCTGTCCCATCTAACAACGACGACATCAATAGCTACAACACTAAAAACAACAAGGGCAACAAAAGGGAAAATAAATAAATAAATAAAAGAAGGTCTAAGCCTATAGTTTTTGTATGTTTGGAAGGGGACATTTGGTTAAGGTGAGAAATAACATCTATGTTGTTGGTGAGGACCACTGTCCAGGCCGTTGTTTCCATGAGATGCAAGAGGGTTAACCCTCAACTCTCCCTTCAGGTCTAGACAAGGCCAAAGCCAAGGCCAAGTTCCCCCCATCTCTGGAATTTATGATGGCTGGACCTCTGGACACGGGTCTTCTACACATGCCACCTCCCTGCTTCCTTCTTTAATTTTAAAAGCTATGGATTACTATGTGAGGTTATTCTTAAAACTGCCAGAAAACATCCTGATTGCTCAGCTTTTCCTCTCTCCTGCTGCCTTAAAGTGCCTGCAATCTACCTCTGGAAAAATGTACATTGTAAAGCTTGTGACCAAACAAGCTTTAGTTAGTCAAAATGTGACTATACATTGTGTTGATCTGTGTTTGGGTTAATGGTTACCTCAACCTTCCCCCTGAGTTATGGATATATTTACCTGCTTTTTCTTTCAATAAACGGATTGTCCCACTGAGGCTCTCCCAGAGCTGATTGCCCTGTCTCTCTGTGTATTTTGCCCTTCGCAGGCAGAGGTACCTCAGGACCCCCGGGTGGCCACTCTGACCTCAGTCTCCCCAATGGCCAGAGGAGGCAGGCAGGACCCGAAGTGGCTGGTAACTTTGCATTAAGTAACTTTTCTTTGAAGAAATATAAATATGTAATTCAGAAAGAGAATATGGTGGAATAGTACCATTAAGATTTATCATTTCATTCCTCTTGGCACTACTCTCATCTCTCCACTGCAGCAGATGGCCAGCTCTGAGCTCATCACCTTTGGGAAGGGAAGTGACAGTATAGAAAGAGCCTCTTCAGAACTGTATTCCAAAAACTCAAGTCCTTAGGGAATTAAGACTGTTTGGATGTCTTAGAATATCCCCTTGCTTCTGATCTGACTCACTTGCCATTCAGCATAGGGAAATTGTTGTGGGGGAGTGGTGGTGGACTATATTTATTTGATTTTGTTTTGAATAAGACATCCCATGGAAAAAGTTGTGGAGTTAATAAACTGTAAAAATGTGAATGGAATGAGAGAAGTTGGTTTCCTAGAGGAAACTATGGCTAAGGATGAATTACATTCTTAACAAAGTTAAAATGTTGGAAATTTCTTGGCAGAAGGATGTTAATCCACTGGGCCTGTTGTAAAATGCTATAAAATTGGTAAAAGGAGGGTAATATGGGAGGGAGAAGTCAGCTTTAAAAATGCAGTTGTCTAGGGTAGGGGTAGGTAGCATAATAGTTATGCAAAGAGACTTTTTGACTGAGGCTCTGAAGTTGCAGGTTCAACCCCCAGCACCACCATATGCCAGAGCTAAGCAGTGCTCTAGTATAAAAGAAAAAAAAAAGGCTAAATAGGATGAGATTAAAATTAAGGGACAGAGGAAGGTTAGATTTTGGGTCATGTCTGGAAACAAAATAGAATAAAAATAATTATAGTTATAATAACAAGGTAAAGAATACACATGATAAAACCACATAGAATATGACATAAAAGAAAATATAGGCAGTTGGGTGGTAGCGCAGTGAGTTGTTTTTTTCTATTGTGAAAAATTCAACTTTCTGTGTCCTTTCAGAGCCACATCTGAGAATAATTAATTGCCAAATGCTGACAAATTTCCATATTTCTCTCCTACCTAGTCTCTTCTCCCTACAAAACCAAAAGCAATCTGTTTAAAGTTTAAATCAGGCCACACTATCTGCTTAAAAAATCCCTCAATAGCAAGTTGAGTGGTAGTGCAGTGGGTTAAGAGCATGTGGCGCAAAGCGTAAGGACTGGTGTAAGGATCCTGGTTTGAGTCCCAGCTCCCTACCTGCAGGGGTATTGCTTCACAGGCGGTGAAGCAGCTCTGTAAGTGTCTATATTTCTCTCCCCCTTTCTGTCTTCCCCTCTTCTCTTCATTTCTCTCAAGTAGATCCCCTACAGGTGGGAAGTGGGGGCTCAAACCTGGGTCCTTGAGCTTGGCAATATGTGCGTTTAACTGGCCCCACACAACCCTCTCAATAATTACTTTAAATGTAAATCATAAGCCCAGCCCCTCATGTCCCCTTATTATTATTATTTGCCAGAGCGATGCTCAGCTCTGGTTTTTGGTGGTGCTAGGGATTGAACATGGACCTCAGAGCTACAGGCATGAAAGACTTTTTGCATATCCATTATTCTACCCCCTCCCCCAGTTCTAGCACAATGTTTTAAAAAGCAACAGCAATAACTCCAAATGATCTAAGTGCCCCCAAGTTTATCATAGCATTATTTATACTAGTGAAGTTATGAAAACAACCTAAATGTCCATTGGGTGGCTAAATGGACAAAAGGATACAAAATCATCGTAGGCTAGAAAGGTATGCTAGTTGTGGTCTAGCCCTGCAAATCCAGGCACTCTGCAGAGAAAGGTCAGAGGTACTGAGAGGGGTTAGAGATTCAGTGCATTATGGTGGAAGCAGTTATCAGTTGATGGTGGGCATGATGTGTAGACATCTGTCATGGGGACATAAGAGATGGTGCACGTATGACTTTTGGTCCTAGTTTGTAAAGTTTGTTTTTAATTGATTTGTCCATCTTTTCTGGTATATTCACAGAGAGCTGGAGACTTTAAGCAAAGTGTACTAGAATAGTTGGCATCCTTATTTTTTTTTTAAATCTCCAATTAATAGTAGAGTGATATTGGACATACACACAATCTCCCTCCCCTTTTATGGTGGTGCTTGGGATAGAACCCGGGAACTTTGGTGCCTCAGGCATGAAAGATGGCTTTTTTATAATCATTATGCTGTCTTACGCACTCTGTCTTTTTCCTAATTAGGGCAACTGTTGGAAAACCACATGCAACGAGGGTAAATTTAAATCCTCCAAAGATCTGGAGGTTTTCTCCATGGTTTTTGTACCACAAAAATGAGATTAGTTGGAAGTGGATAGAATTGAACATGGGCTATACTTGCTATAAGCAAAGAGCAGCTTTGAGAACATTTGTATTCTTCGTTCTGAGAATAATAATAAACCTATTATATAGATTATATACATATGTATATTTGCTTGCAACTATTTAATTATCCAGATGAGTTCCCCCAGAACTCCCTTAAAAATTTGTAAAACATAGAAACAAGAACACTTAATATTTTCTGTTATTGGGTAAAAGTTAATTTCTTGACAAAGTCTGTGATATGACTACTTTAGGAATATATTATTATTATTACTGTGTTGGAATTGGCAGTAACTTGTACTAATTTTTTTTTTTTTTTTTTTAATAAAGCTCCTTTCCTCAAAGAAGTCTTTTTGTGAGTGTTGGTTACTCTTACATTTGTTTTGGAGATCTTATAGTTGCTGTAAGTTAGATCTATGAAAAGAATGATGTAATTTTGGCTGCCTGTTGCCCTGCCAACTGCTCCATATTACCTCCTGACTTTTAGTGCACATTGCTCCAATATGTCCATATATCACCCAGCAGTAGCTTCTTATACAATTATGTTAGTCCTTGGACCATAACCCTTTTCATCAGCAATCCAGGTTATATCTGCTTTCCTCTAGATTAAAACTAATGAAAAATAATAGTGAATCTTGGTAAAGAATATGCTTGCAGGATAATAAGCAAATTAATATTCTTGATCATGGATAGAAAGTCAAGTGGAGAGATTAGGTTTAAGATGAAAGCACAATTTATAATTAAATGAATTCTATCTTTCCACAGCATAAAAGACAGCTAGGTGGTTTTTCTTTCATGAAAAACTGAATGATACTTTTCCCCACCTTGGTGAGAAGATACAATGAGAATGATCATAGCAAAAATAAGGTTACATATATTATATACTTTTTTCCCCCTGATGGCTTCTATCCAGGAAGATAAAACGTTCAACTTTAAGTATTTCAGATATTTATGTAGATGTAATCCATATATTTCCCACTTTATAAATGAAGAAACAGCATCAAAGTTGATTTATGCCTAGTTTAAAGTTAATAATTTAAATAGAGAAAATTCATTAATTAAAAATTATACTGGGGAAATCTATGATTAATGAATCAGTAAATTTAATTGAAATCTTTTCTTAACAGTCTAAGTTGTACTATATTGCAATTATCATAGGACTATTGTTACTACCATTATCTAGTGAACTATCAAGAGTATATTTTCTTTTCACTACAATTTGCCAACCTGCACATTTGCAATATGTAGTTTGTCTTTGTATTATGTTTTATGTATTCAAATGTTAGGAATATTTCTTTTAACTTAATACCCTGATACACTTTCAGTATGATGCTTTTTTTTGCTACCCTAACTTTATATATTCCAAACGTTATTGTTGTTGTTATTCTTCTTTTATTCCTCTCTCTCTTTAAACCTAGGATTAGATAAATTATTTTGTTTAATTTACACCTCTGCCTGGTCCAGCAGGACTCAAATTAATCCTTCCTTTTCAGAAAGTACATGACAGTTGTAACCTTATGTAACCTGTTGGCTTCCACTTGCCATTTTAATGAACTTCCCAATTTCCTACTGTTTTACAATCTGTTCTTCTGGCATCTTAAAACTTTCTGTGCCCTTTTTCCTTTGTGGAATGTGTTAGTTTTCTGGGTCTTCCATAACAATTACCACAGTCTAAGTGGCTTAAGCAATATATGTTTATTTTTAAATAGTTCTGAAGATTATTATCCTGAAATCAAGAATAGATTTTCTACAGGGAGTTAAGATGAATAGGTCCTCTCTCCTTGGTTTGTGGATGGATCTTCTCCCTATGTCTTTTTTTTTTTGTTGTTGTTTAAATGAAAAATTAAGTTTAATATAATCAGAACATGGGATGTAGCACCAACAGTGTTAAAGGAAATTTATAGTTATACCTACTTTAAGAAACAAACCAACAAACAAATTCCACAACTTAAGGAACTAGAAATAGAAGCATGTAAAGCTAGTAAAAGGAAGGAAATAAACTGTAGAGTAGAAAAATCATAGAAAATAAAGGAAATTGAGAGTTAGTTCATTTTTTCCCTTTAGGAATATGACTGTATTCAAACTAAAATGTCATTTTTAACAAAATGGAAATAAGTGTTATAACCATTTATGACAGTTGATTCTCCCTATGTCTTTATCTTTCTGCAGCATGTATTTATGTCTAACTTTCCTTTTCTTCTAAAATTCTTGGGTCATGTTGGATTAGAGGCCACCAAAATAACTTCATTTTAACTTTATTGCTGTTGGTCTGCTTCTAAATTCTGCTTCTAAGACCCCTTCTGTTGCATTGCTGTGGTCTATTTATATAATCATTGTTTTGTTAGCACTGGTTTAATTCCCACTGGTTCCCGTGCTTTTTCCTTCTCCCCACCCCCTATCCTACTACATCCTCTTCTGACCTGATGCTTCCACCTAAGGAAATATATAGGACAAGACTGTGATTAGAGACAGCTAGATCACACTGCATTTCTGCTCAATAAAGATTGAACTGCGTCCCACTTAGCCATGAGTCCATGGTCATCTCTCTCACACCCCCCACCAAGCTAGCCTGGCATATTGCCTCTGTAAAGATCCTATATCTAAATATGGTCAATCTAACCGATCCCTCTCCATTGTCATTGGTCACCTCCATCAGGAACAACATAATGGACCCATGTGGGCCCCTATATAACCTTGCCCTCAATGTGGATCAACAAGGGTAGGGACTGTTTCATTCTCTGAAGGGAGGTTGGACAATACACTCCACCACTTGAGGAAGATGGGTCCTGAAATTAGTGCAGCCTAGAATGTTCCTAGCCATGACCACAGAATGATCCTGGGTCCATGCTCAGTTCTTCAGGGATGCAGAGGTTACACAGGCTCCAGCAATGAATATGGGTGCCAGATAATATCAATGGGGTTTACAGATGGAGTTAACAATATTTGTATACTTTTCCCATACTTGGGAGCTACCATTTTCCTTGATCCAGCTTTCTATTCTTTTTTCCAACTTTGACACCATCTCCCCAGACAATACCTTTGATTCACCTGCATGTTAGCTGTCAGGCTCAGGCAGAAACTAATAAAGTCATGAGCCCCTTGGAGTATATCTAAAATAGACCTACTAGCTTTTTCCAAAATGGAGACCTCAAATCTTCACCTGTAATATTCTTGCCTTTAGGTTCATGATTAGTCAACAATTTGTTCTGTTTTATATCTTAACTTTTTTTCAGCCACCAAGTTGCAGCTGCTACCGTGATGCCAACCTGACTTTCCTGGGCAGACGACCCCCACCAATGTGTCCTGGAGCCCCACCTCCCCAGAACCCTGCCCCATTAGGGAAAAAGAGAGACAGGCTGTAAGTATGGATCAACCTGCTAGTGCCCATGTTCCCTGGAGAAACACCCCATATTGACCCTGGGCCCATGCTCCTAGAAGGATAAAGAATAGGAAAGCTTTCAAGGGAGGGGATTAGATACAGAGTTCTGGTGGTGGGAATTGTGTGGAATTGTATCCTTCTTACCCTATGGTCTTGTCAATATTTCCATTTTATAAATAAAAATAAAAAATAGCAGTATAAAGAAATAAATATGGTCACATCCTAGTATGTTGACAGGCTTTTTCATAATTAAAATTTTTTGAATAAATTTATTCATAAAATAAAAATATCAACAAGACTATAAGAGGAGTTCAATTCTACACAATTTCCACTACCAGAGTTCTGTATCTCACCGCCTCCCTTAAAAGCTTTCCTATTCTTTATCCTTCTGTAAGCATGGACCCAGGATCATTTTGGGGTGCAGAAGGTGGAAGGTCTGGCTTCATTAATTGTTTTTCTTCTAAACATGGGTGTTGGCAGGTAAATCCATACTACCAGCCTCTCCCTATCTTCCCCTAGTGGGTCAGGGCTCTGGGGAGGTAGGGTTCCAGGATACATTAGTGAGCTGACAGACTTTTAATGTAGCAGCTGATGGGAAAAAAAGTCATACAAAGGAGAAAGAAGAATACAGAATTACTTAATCTTACATGGCAATCTAGAATATTGAGATCTCTGGATCTCATAAATGTTAGTCTTAATTATTAGGCAATTTATGGGTATGTTGTATAGTGATATTAGTCTGCTTAAAGTCAAAATTATAACATGGTAGATAATACCTCGCATATATGTCTAGGAAACAGCACGAGCTTATTGAGTAGAGATACTAAGAGAGAAATGGGGAGAGTGATCTTCCAGAGCCTTGCAGACAAATTGTAATAAAAATTAGGTATTCTTGCCCTCAACATGGATCAACAACAGTAGACAATGTTCTATCCTCCGAAGAGAGGCTGAACAACAAACTCTGTGTTCCACCTGAGGAAGATGGGTCCTGAAATTGGGGCAGCTTGGAATGTTCCTACTCATGACCACTGAATGTGAGCTCAGATCTTCAGGGATGCAGAGGTCACAGAGGCTCCTAAGCTAAATATGGGCCCCAGATCAGATCAAATCAGTGGGCTTTACTGTCAACAATATTTATACACCTTTCCCGCATTTGGGAGCTACTCTCTTCCCTGATTCAGCTTTCTGGTCCTTTTTCCAGCCATGACATCATCTCCCCAGACAATAACTTGGATCCACCTGCATATCAGATGTCAGGCTCAGGGGAAAAAAAAAGAAATGGCTCTTTGGAATATAACTAAACTAGGGCTACTAACTATCTACAAAATGAAGACCCTCCAACTCTTTATCTTAACTATTCCAGCCTTTAGGTTCATGATTAATCAACAATTTGTTCTGCTTTATATGTTAACCCTTTTTTTAGCCATCAGGTTCCAGATGCTAACATGATGCCAAATGGAGTTCCCTGGGCAGATGACCCCACCAATGTGTCTTGGAGCCCCTCTTCCCCAGAGCTCCACCCCACTGAAAGAGACAGGCTGGGAATATGGATCCATCTGTCAATGCCCATGTTCATCAGGGAAGCAATTACAGAAGCCAGACCTTCTACCTTCTGCACCCCATAATGACCCGGGGTCCATACTCTTAGAGGGTTAAAGAATAGGAAAGCTATCAGAGGAGGGGATGGGATACAGAGTTCTGGTGGTGGGAACTGTGTGGAATTGTACCCCTCTTATCCTATGGTTTTTGTCAGTGTTTCATTTTTATAAATAAAAATAAAAAAAAGGTATTCTAGACCAGGGAGACAGCACAATGGTTATGCAAAATACTTTTATGCCTGAAGTTTTGTGGTCCCAGGTTCAATCCTTGGTACCACCATAAACCAGAACTGAGTAGTAAATGATCTAGTATAATTAATTAATTAGTTAATTAATATTTTAATTACATAGGGGTGTTTTTAGCCAGGTATACATTGTAATGTATACCTATGACCCAATATGTATACCTATGACCCAATATGCATCCCTAAATCTCAGCATAGTATTGTATTGCATATGTAGTTATCTTGTTCACTTTGGAAGTAAGTAATAAGACTTTCCTTCAAGTTTCTTTTTTATTTTTTACAATTTTTATTGTATTTATTTATTATTTATTACATAGTGAAAAGGAAATTGAGAGGGAAAGGCAGGAGAGAAAAAGAGAGACTCCTGCAACACTGTTTTGCCATGTATGAAGCTCTCCCCTGTAGGTGGGGACCAGGTGCTTGAACCTGGGTCCTTGAGCATTGTAACATGTGTGGTTAACCAGGTATGCCACCACCTGGTCCCTGCCTTCAAGCTTTTAAATGTAGGAAGATATTCCTAAATAATTACAAAACATTATAGAGTAATTCAATAATGGTCAGATTAGGACAGACTTCTTTAGAGTCATTAAAAAATAAACTTATGTAAAGAATCATGTATGATGGCAGATGATATCAGATGCTCTGTGATTTTAAATCTTTTGATTTTAAATGCTATTATCAATCAGAATATGTGGTTACACAGTGATCTGAATGTTGTTTTTCATGGTGATTTAGTGAAGGTGACTTAGAGGAAGGCTTATAGGTGGTTGAATTGTAGACATGGAAGATGAAAGTCAGTCTAAGATTGATCCTGGGGATCTTCCTTTCCCTTCCCTTCCCTTCCCTTCCCTTCCTTTCCCTTCCCTTTCTCCTTCCCCTTCCCTTCCCCTTCCCTTCCCTTCCCTTCCCCTTCCCCTTCCCCTTCCCCTTCCCCCTTCCCTTCCCTTCCCTTCCCTTCCCTTCCCTTCCCTTCCCTTCCCTTCCCTTCCCTTCCCTTCCCTTCCCTTCCCTTCCCTTCCCTTCCCTTCCTTTCCCTTTCCTTCACGTCCCTTTCCCTACCCCTACCTTCACGTCCCTTCCCTTACCCCTCTCCTCTCCTTTTATTTTCTTTCCATTCTTTTCTCTTTTCTTTTCTTTCCTCTTCACTTCTTTTTCTTTTCTTTTCTTTTCTTTTCTTTTCTTTTCTTTTCTTTTCTTTTCTTTTCTTTTCTTTTCTTTTCTTTTCTTTTCTTTTCTTTTCTTCCTTTTCTGCCAGAGCACTATATCAGTTCTGATAATGCTGGCAATTGAACCTAGGACCTCTGAGACTCAGGCCTGAAATTCTTTTTTTTTTGGATCAGAAAATGTTTTTCTTTTCTTTTCTTTCTTTTTTTTTTATTTATTTAAGAAAGGAGACATTAACAGGAGGGGTACAACTCCACACAATTCCTACCACCCAGTCTCCATATCCCATCCCCTCCCCTGATAGCTTTCCCATTCTCTATCCCTCTGGGAGTATGGACCCAGGGTCATTGTGGGTTGCAGAAGATGGAAGGTCTGGCTTCTGTAATTGCTTCCCCGCTGAACATGGGCATTGACTGGTTGATCCATACTCCCAGTCTTCCTCTCTCTTTCCCTATTAGGGTGGGTCTCTGGGGAAGCGGAGCTCCAGGACACATTGGTGGGGTCATCAGTCCAAGGAAGTCTGGTCAGCATCATGCTGGCATCTGGAACCTGGTGGCTGAAAAGAGAGTTAACATACAAAGCCAAACAAATTGTTGAACAATCATGGACCTAAAGGCTGGAATAGTGCAGATGAAGTGTTGGGGGGGTACTCTCTGCAGACTTTTGTATACTTCTGCTTTCAGGTATGTATTTTTCCCTGGTTTATGGACACGTGTAAACATATGCTCTATCTCAGGGGACCTGGTCTATATCTAGGTTTGGGGACTTTATTGGGGAGTGGAACACCTGGAATGGAATTAGAAACTATGAAAGGAAAGGTCTCACCTGAGTGATGAAGCTGAAGGGTTGTCATTCCACACCTTCAGTCTCGGGACACAGTTTGAAGTGAAGCATGCTGGGGTGGTACTTGTTGTGTTGATTAGGTTGCAATCGGCGTATGCAATATTATTTGATAGGAATTGAGAGAAGCATGCAGGAAAGTGGGCCCCACCCTAAGGTTCCAGGACTGGGGGAAATATAGGCTCTATAGTGGAAATGTGAGGTTCCTGCTGTCTTAGGGTTCAAGAAGACAATGGATAGTTATTGTTATCATCACATTCTTTGGTAATTGGGTTAACTTTGAAAAGTCCCTTTTTTAGGGTTTGCTGTATAATACCCAGCATCTTGTATATAGCAGTGTCACCGGATGCTTCTGTTCTCCCTGGTCTAGGCTTTTGAGAGAGTCAACATATCAAAGACTCAGCCTATGTATTAAAAAGACTCAGTCTGTGTTTTAAAAAGCTCTAGACATATGATCAATTTTTCCCCTCTCATATTAATTGAATAGTGATTTATATGACTACACTTTACTAGGAGTGTACATAAACACCATTCCCACCACCAAAAGACTGTGTCCCATCCCACCCACCCACCCCCACCCCCATCCCCCAACCCCCCCCCTCCCCGCCATCTCCCAGGAAACCGAATGTCCACCCTCCCCCTCACCACAGGGTTTTTACTTTGGTGCCCTACTCTTGATTTAATCAGATCCTGCTTTTAGTTTCCCTTTCTGTTCTTCTTTCTCAACTTCTGTTGATGAGTGGGATCATCCCATACTCATCTTTGTCTTTCTGACTTAGTTCACTTAACATAATTCCTTCAAACTCTGTCCAACACGGGTCAGGTAAGGTGGGTTCATTGTTCTTAATAGCTGCATAGTATTCAATTGTGTATATATACCACAGCTTTCTCAGCCACTCATCTGTTTTTGGGCACCTGGGTTGCTTCCAGGTTTTAGCTATTATGAATTGTGCTGCTATGAACATAGGTGTACACATATCTTTTTGATTGGGCATTATGGAATCCTTGGGGTATATGCCCAGGAGAGGAATTACTGGGTCATATGGAAGGTCTATGTCTAGCCTTGTGAGAGTTCTCCAGAATGCTCTGTAGAGAGGCTGGACCAATTTACATTCCCACCAGCAATGCAAAAGGGTTCCTCTGTCCCCACAACCTCCAGCATTTGTTGCTGCTGTCCTTTTTGATGTATGCCATTCTCACAGGAGTAAGGTGGTATCTCAATGTTGTCTTTATTTGCATCTCTCTGACAATCAACGACCTGGAGCAGTTTTTCATGTTTGTTAGTCTTTTGGATCTCCTCTGAAGTGAATGTTTTGTTCATATCCTCTGTCCATTTTTGGATGGGGTCATTTGGTTTTTTGTTGCTAAGTTTGCTGAGCTCTTTGTATATTTTGGTGATTAGTCTCTTGTCTGATGTATGGCATGTGAAGATATTCTCCCATTCTGTGAGGGGTCTCTTTGTGTGATAGTTTCTTTGGATGTGCAGAAGCTTTTCAATTTGATTTAGTCCCATTGGTTTGTTTCTGCTTTAGTCTTCCTTGCAATTGGTTTTGTTTCATCAAAGATGCCCTTGAGGTTTAGGTGGCAAAGTGTTTTACCAGTGTTTTCCTCTAGGTATTTGATAGTTTTTGGTCTAAAATCCAGGTCCTTGATCCAGGGCCTGAAATTCTTTTGCATAACTATTATGCAATCCCCTGGGCTTGATCCTGGAAATTATTATTATTATTTACTAGATCAAATATATGTCTGTCTGTTCTAATTATTGGGATTCTAATTTAATTCTGGGGACAGCCCTGGGAGTCAGGCCCTCTGTGGGGGAAAGAAAAGATAGAAGAGAGTTGTTCCAGCTTCTTCCAAATTTACTTGGACCCTTGAATTTTCTCTTCAGATTATGATCTCTTATGAATCAAATCTACTTCTCTCAATGTGCTAACCTGCTTGCTGTTTTTTAGAAGTCATATTTTTGAAGTTATATTTCAAATAGGTTAAATTTACCTTAGAAACAATGAGGGTTTCTTATCAAACTGTTTGTTTCTAAGAAATCTCACAGGCTATTATAAAGGACCATGCTCATTAAAATGCTCAAATCTAGAATTTTGTGTTAACTAATAGGTAAGAACTGAACAGCTTATACCCTTTTCCCAGAAAGTATTAGTAATTTCCTGTTAGATGAAAGAAGTAATAGAAAACACTTCCTAACCATCTTCCCCACTTTTCTGTGTAATTTTTTTGTGACCTAAAGAGAGATGTATTCTGTTCTCCTTTCCCAAATGATTACTTCCTTTCTTAGTCTTAGTTTTTTCACACCCTCAGGATCAATTTTCTTTTAATTTTTTTTTTGTGCATTGTACTTATTTATATAATCTTTTCAAATGACTAGAAAAAGTGAATGTGCCTTTATTCTTAGATGTGCCATCTCACTTATTTTAAAGTTATAATATTGAAATCTTAACCCATTTTCCTAAGTCAGTTAAATAACATGTTTGTGTATAACCCAAACATCTACTATCTGCTGTTTTCAGTGATGGGGAATACTGTGTTTGTAAATGATAACTCTTTTCCTTGCAGAGGGTGGAGTGTTTAGCTCTAGTCTAGGGTGTTGTAGAGCATTAAGCCTGGTGCCTCATGCATGAAAATCTTTTGCATAATCATTATGCTACAGTCATACTTTTTACTATATAATTTGCTGGTGATATCATTTTTTCATGCTCTGTCAGCTCATGGTGGAGAATTTTTAAATCACCAGGTCTGTTTTCTCTTTTAAGTTACAGATATTTAGTGCCTATGTAATGCACAGTCTGACTTCGTTTCCACACCAGTTTCAAATGTTTGATTACAAGACGGACCACACGGTAGTGCCCCCTAAACCATGTAGTTCAAGACTCCAACTAAATACTTGAAATTGCTGATTTTATTAACTCTATGTATACCTTTTTTTTTACATTAACATATTGTGATAAAATTTAACTTGTAAATTAAGTACAATAAGAGATTAACACCAGGGTGGGGGAGATAGCATAATGGTTATGCAAACAGACTCCCATACCTGAGGTTTGAAGTCCTGCACCACCATAAGCCAGAGCTGAGCCAGTGCTCTGGTAAAAAAACAAAAAAAAAATTACACCAATAATAAAATAAAATAGAACAGTTTCAACACTATATAGTTAAAGTTATATGAAATTGGGTTATTTCTATTTCTCTCTCAAACTATCTTATTGCATATAATATTTTACTATTGTGGAAAACGAAAAGGTAAAAAGCAAAACAGTTGATAAAGGGACAACTGCATTAGTTATTTTCAATAACCAGGAAGTTGCATAATACCTTCAAAATACCTCTGGGGTGGGGGTTGTATTGCTGTGTGTAAAACTGAGAAATGTTATGGATGTACAAACTATTTACTGTCGAATGTAAAACATTAATCCACCAACAAAGAAAAAAAAAACACCAAATAAACAAAGACAAAAATGCCTTTGGGGGTTGCAGGAGTAAAGGAACTCTCCTGCAGTACTATTCTGCCTCAATTCATCCATATACATTTATTGTGGATGGAATTTCTACTTTAATTTGATTGGGATTCAGTTTTCCACTAGTATGTCATGTTTACAACCCTCTTTAGTTCATTCTTTGCTCTTCCATTTAAACCCTGCTATGTTTTCTTTCCTAGAGGAACATTGTTTACTTTAGTAAGAGTCTCTCTTCTTACTTGGACAGAAGCTAAGAAAATGTCTGACTGTGATGTAAATTTCAGTGGGAAATATCTGTAAATTTCAGTGGGAAATAAAGACTAGGGAGGATTTAGGACATTTAAAAAATCATATGATGTTGTGACACATAAACTTCATAGAATATTTAATACCCCTTCTGTTTAAACCTTCCTGCTTTCAATGTAATGACTACCCTCCAGAGGAGGAATAGTGAGGTATTTAGAGCTTGGCAATAAGAGTAAAAGAAAACAGTATGGAATGGGGAAAAGAAGAAGGAAGTTAAGCTAGCTTTTAGAATTTCCTTGTTCTAACTATCATGCAAATATAGTTTAATAAACCTGATGCGCTTTACTTTAAATTCAGCTTTGGAAATTTACATGGAATGACATTTTACAAGTAAAGTGCTATTTTTTTTTTTGCCTCTAGGGTTATCGCTGGGGCTGGGTGCCTGCACGGTAAATCCACTGCTCCTGGAGGTCATTTTTTTCCATTTTGTTGGCATTGTTATTGTAGTTGGATAGGACAGAGAGAAATCAAGAAAGGAGAAGAAGACAGAGGGGGAGAGAAAGATAAGACACCTGCAGACCTGCCTCACTGCTTGTGAAGGGAGCCCCCCTGCAGGTGGGGAGCCAGAGGTTCAAACCCAGATCCCTATGCTGGTCCTTGCCCTTTGTGCCATGTGCTGTGAGCTACCTACCACCTGGCCCCTAAAGTGCTATTCCAAACACACTAATTAAATTTTACTTTAACAAGTTCCATTAGGTTGGAAACAGTGCTTAAAAACTACATTTCATTTCGTAGAAGCTCTACATTTTAATATCTGGTTTGTCTGCATTTATTCCACATTTCATAATCACATGTCCAGGAAAACGATTTTTGCTTTGTTACTTGTTAATAGCTATATTGAAACTGCTTGCCTAAAGCTGGCCTAGAGGTAATTAAGAAGTCTGATCTTTCTCTTGCTTGCTTTTCTCACTGTTGAAAGTCATGATGAGCAATTTCCTCTAAGGTAGTACTTTGTAGCCAAATTAAGAACACTGAAACAAATCCTTAGCAAATTTTTACTTCTCTTTGTGCTATTAGCTATTTTTTCTTAAATAGTATCTAGATTCTTCTCAGAAAAAAATAAAATTATTTCAGGAACTTCTATACTGTTTTCCATATAGGTCAGACCAATTTATATTCTCACCAATAGTATGTGACAGTTCCTTTTTCTTTACACCCTTGCCAATACTTGTTTCTTGCCTATTTGAAGTAAACAAGATAAAGGAAATAATGCTATTTTTTTAAATTCATTTTTTATTTTTTGCCTCCAGGTTTATAGCTGGGGCTCAGTGCCCTACAAATCCACTGCTCCTGGAGGCCATTTTCCCATTTTGTTGCCCTTGTTGTGCTAATTGTAGTTGTTATTGTTATTTTTGTTATAGCTATTGTTGTTGTTGGATAGGGCAGAAAGACATCAAGAAAGGAGGGCAAGACAGAAAGAAGAGAAAGACACATGCAGACTTGCTTCACCAGTTATGAAGTGATCCCCCTGCAGGAGGGAGTCTGGGAGCTCGAACTGGGATCCTTATGCAGTTCTTGTGCTTTGTGCCATGTGTGCTTAACTGCTTAATCCTCTGAGCTACCACCCAGCTCCTGGAAATAATGCTATTCTTTTTTTTAAAAGTTTTTTTTTGATATTTATTTATTTTCTTTTTATTGCCCTTGTTGTTTTTATTTTTGTTGTAGTTATTATTGTTGTTGTTATTGATGTCATCATTGTTGGATAGGACAGAGAGAAATGGAGAGAGGAGAGGAAGACAGAGAAGGGGAGAGAAAGGTAGACATCTGCAGACCTGCTTCACCGCCCGTGATGTGACTCCTCAGGTGGGGAGCCAGGGGCTTGAACTGAGATCCTCATGCCAGTCTTTGTGCTTTGTGCCATTTATGCTAAACCCACTGTGCTACTGCCCGACTCTCAAATAATGCTAGTCTAATACTACTGAGGTAGTGTCTTGATGTGGTTTTATTTATTTGTTTTAAGTTTATTTATTTATTTTTAGTTTTTTATTTATTGAGGATTGTTTTATCATCTACAGTAAACACAATTGTTGTACATGTATAATATTTCTCAATTTTCCACACAACAATATAACCCCCACTAAGTCAGTCCTCTGCCATCCTGTTCCAGGACCTGAACTCTCCCTCCCACCCATCCCAGAGTCTTTTACTTTAGTGCAATTTATTGTGGTTTTAGTCTGCATCTCCCTAATAAGTGGTGATATACATTGAACAATAAAATAATCAATATAGGATTTTTCAGCATACTTAAATTAGAAGACTTTTCAGTATATTAAAAAAAAATCTAAACTTAAGTGTGGGCGATGAGAAAGTTCTGGACATGTATTTAAGTTACACTAGGCAATATTTACTTGGATAACTCACAAAAGAGGATATGGACGACAGAAATTTATATAATTCAGAAAGTCATATACTTTCTGTTTTTCCCTAACATTTTAACTTTGCTACTTATAGGAGAAAAGTCAAGCTAGAAATTATTAATAATCAGTGATATTGCTATTTCTTAGAGTTGGCAGAAAAGTTCATCAGAGATATCTAAAAACCCATAGTAATTCATTCTAACTGGAATTTTTACTTTATAGAATTTTAGATTATGTCCTTTTGCTTCTTTGGATGGATATTTGACAAAGAAATCCCCACCATTTTTCATCTAGTTCAAAAATTAGAGGGTGTTTGTTTTATATTTCTGTAGTATACCACTTTAGGAGATAACATTTTATCCCATTTTGAAAAGTGCTACTTATAAAGCAGGTGAAATTCAATTACCAACAACTTTTAGAAGCGTGAATTTCATCATGGCAACAATAAAGCTGGCAACAATAAAGCTGAGTGTACATAAGGTAGCCCTGGGTTTTTTTTGTTGTTGTTGTTGTTGTTGTTTTGCCTTGTAGAAAAGGTCACCAAAAATACATTTGCTATTCTCCTTAGAAACTGTATTGTGTGCCTAATACGTAATACATTGTACAAAAACAAGACTTCAAATATGTGACCAGGACATGAGGAAGATGTTAAAAGAATATTATATGTTGAATTCTACAGCAGCAGCATAGTTTAATTTATATATTTGATAATTTGTTTATTTTAGGGAAATAGAGAGAAAGAGAGAGAGAGTGAGAGAGACAGGGAGGGAGGGAGAGAAAGAGAGAGAGAGAAAATACCGTATTATTATTCATCATTCTGGCACATGTGATGCCAGGGATCAATTTTGGAACTTCAAACATGTTAAGTCCAACACTTTGGCTACTATACCACCTCTCAGATCACTATTCCTATGTTTAAAATTAAAATGAGAGGGCAGAGCCAAGATGGTAACTTGGAAACAACACCTGGCATGAGCTCCAAAAAGAAGCAACTTAAAACCTGAGATTCTCTGGACAGGGTAAGATACTGGGCTGTCAGTAGGAGGGTGAACAAAGGGTGGTCAAGGTGACACCAAATAGAGTCCTATAACCCACTCTGGCTGGCAAACAGAGGCCAAAGGACAAAGAAAGCAAAACCTTTTGCTTGAATATTTCTGAACTCACCCCTCCCCCTCACCCCAGAACCAGCCCCCAGGGGCTGGGTAGTCTCTCCTAGCAGGCTTCCTGCTGAGCAATTTACTTTATCAAGATTCCTGGCTTACCAGAGGTGTCATTTCAAGCCTTTTTCTTTTCTTTTTTCTTTTGGTGGCTGGAGCTCTATTTGAGTGACAAAATACCTGATCAATCAGAGCCCCAACCCTGTCTGGGAAAGTCTACATCTCCGTTTTTTTTTTTTTTTTTTGGCCACTTCTTATAATTGTCTGTCTTTGCTTGGGCTGGAGCGGACTGACTGTTAAGGTTTTTTACTCTATTTAATTTTGTTGTTATTATTATTATTATTATTATTATTATTATTATTATATACATGTGGCATCTTCCCTCCCACTTTCTTCAGGTTGACCAAAATTAACTGTTGTTTTTTTCATTGATAGGTGACTGGGTGTCCTATCCATTGTGAGAGGAACTTGTTTCTCTCTCACTCTTCCCTCCACCCTCCTTTTTCTCTCCTCCTAGCTAATTAAAGAACAAAAACAAAACAAAAAATCCTCTTTCCTTTCACTGCTTTTTTTTCTTTTTCTTTTCTTCCTTTTTTTGCTTTCTGAATTCATTGATACTCATTTGTGAATTATTTTGTGGAAGAAATCTGACTTGGAGTGGAGTCTCTCTGTGTGTGCATGTCTCTCTTTTCTATTTCCCTTTCTCCTTTTGCTATCCCTAGAATTTATAGTGGACAGTAGATTTGCATAATTGTCTATTCTTGCTTTCCCTTTTTCCTTTCTCTTTCTTTTTCTTTTGGTTTTGGTTGCTATTTTTTCTTGGGCTGGAGGTGTTGTTTGGCTAACTGGTATTGGTTGAACTGCATCAATCCTTGCTTCAGTTGCTATTGATGAAATTTCTGAGGTTTCTGACTGCATTTGTGGAAGGTCTTTAGTTTAGTATGGCTTGTACTCAAAACACAACAACTGAAGAACAACAGAACAGAAAAATAAAAACCACATCAATTAAAAAAGAAAAAAGGTTAAGTCAAGGGCAAATAAAACTGCTACCACAATGATTCAGGACAGGAGCCCAGAATAAACTCCAAATAAGTCAAAGTAACCATAGATAAGAAAAGTATACAAGCAATAATAAACCTAATAATCACAGAAATGAAAACAACTATGGAGGAAAGGGCTATCAGAATTAGGGAAAAAACAGATGGGATCTTCAAGGAAAATACTAGCTACCTTGAGGTAATTAGAGAACTGAAGGCTGAAATAGCTGAGCTAAAAGGCCAATTAGCAGGGAGTCAGGCAGTAGCACAGCTGGCTAAGTGCAGGTGGTCCAAAGGACAAGGACTGGTGTAAGGATCCTGGTTTGAGACCCCCAGCTCCCCACCTGCAAGGGAGTCATTTCACAGGTGGTGAAGCAGTTCTGCAGGTGTCTATCTTTCTCTTCCCCTCTCTCTCTTTGACTCCTCTCTCCACTTCTCTCTGTCTTATCTAACAACCATGAGAATAATAACTACAACAACAATAAAAAACAACAAGGGCAACAAAAAGGAAAATAAGTAAATATTAGAAAAAAAGGCCAGTTAGCAGAACAATCTAATACTATAGCTGAACTGAAGAAAGAATCTGAGGGACGGGGAAGCAGATTAACAGAAGCACAAAACAGAATTAGCCAGGCAGAGGATGAGCTAGAGAAAACTAAGAAAGAGGTAAAAGAGCTCATATGTTCTGAATTGAAAGAATGAATTAGTGGGGTCCAGGCAAAAATTAGTAAATGCATGGGCCTCTTGGAATATGCCTAAAATAGACTTCTTAGCTTCTTCCAACATGAAGACCCCAAATCTTATCTGCTATATTGTTACCTTTACGTTCCTGATTACTTTTTTTTGTATGGATCAAAAAAAGCATGAAGGAAAACATGTAAAATGTAATGCTATCTTAAGGAAATTAGAAAAAAAAGGCACACAAGGTCTCAAGCAACAGTATAGATAGGACACTATGTAAAACTGGTGGAAATTTATTCTTAACACATCACAGGCATAAGTTTTTTTTCATAACATACAGTAAAATTAATTACCCACTAATTCATTCTTTCAATTCAGAACATATGCATGAGAATTGGGTATCAAAATTCAGGAAAGATTTTATATACTTGATTTCAAGGACATCTACATTGTAGAAGAAAATGATGTGAAAATATTAATATGATGGGATGTTTATAAGGTTGGGCAATGGCATACCTGGTTGATAGCACACACTATAGTATACAAGGATGCCAGTTCAAGCCCCTAGTACCCATCTGCTGGGGGAAGCTGCTGGGATTCTCACATAGACATAATGGGCCTAGACCTCTAACAAATCCCTCTCTGAACCATCACTAGTCATCTCCATCAAGAACAACATAGTTGACTCTCTTGTGGGCCTTTACACAACATTGCCCTCAATGTGGGTCAACATTAGGAGGGACTACCCCATTCTCCAAAGAGAGGTTGGATCAACATATTCTGCCCCACTCGAGGAAGACGGTCCTGCAATGAGTGCAGCCTTGAATGTATGACTACAGAATGTGAGCTCAGACCTACAGGGATGCAGAAGTTACACAGGTTCCTGTGCTGAATAAGGGCCCCAGTTCATATGGATGGGGTTTATAGTTATAGTTTTAATTTTTTGATACTACATTTGCTGATCTCAACCAAATCATGGCAACCAGGGCCAACTCAATATGTTTTACTCT
Source organism: Erinaceus europaeus (assembly GCF_950295315.1). NCBI lineage: Eukaryota > Metazoa > Chordata > Mammalia > Eulipotyphla > Erinaceidae > Erinaceus > Erinaceus europaeus. The sequence continues at coordinate 36,672,665 of NC_080172.1, read as the reverse complement.
GAACTGTGTCCAGGGATGAAAGGCCTAGGAAGTCAACCCTCCAGCTCCAGTACTCGGGTGAGACTTTTCCTACCTCATAGGACACCTAACCTCTATTTTGGGTAGCCCACCTCCTGGCAGAGTTTTATTTTTTTTTTTAAAAATTCTTCATTGGGGAATTAATGTTTTACATTCAATAGTAAGTACAATAGTTTGTACACATATAACATTTCCCAGTTTTCCATATAACAAGCCCCACTAAGTTCTCTGTCATCATTTTTGGACCTGTATCCCGCCCCCCCCCATCCCAGAGTCTTTTACTTTGGTGCAATATGCCAATTCCAGTTCAGGTTCTACTTGTGTTTTCTCTTCTGATTTTGTTTTTCAACTTCTGACTGGCAGAGTTTTAGAACCTAGATATAGACGAGGGCACATGACATAAGGCACATGTGCATATTTATGCATAAGTTAGGGGAAAATATATACCTTAAAGTAAGAGTGCACAACAGTCTACAGTGACTCAATAAGTGTAGCAAGCAAGTAGAGGGGCCTAGGAAAAGACACTATAAAGCATCTAATCAAATATTTTCTACTTAGACCTAGGTACTCTGCTCACCTACTTCCTATTTCAACCAACCAGAGTTCCCTGGACAGACAACTCCACTAATGAGTCCTGGAGCCCTGCTTCCCCAGAGCTCTGCCCCACTAGGGAAAGAGAGGGACAGGTTGGGAGTATGGATCAACCTGTCTATGCCCATGTTCAGCGGTGAAGCAATTACAGAAGCCAGACCTTCTGCATCCCATAATGATCCCGGGTTCATACTCCCAGAGGTATTAATAATTGGAAGGCTATCAGGGGAGGGGATGAGATGCAAATTTCTTATGGCAGAATTGTGTGGAGTTGTACCCCTCTTATGCTACGGTTTTGTCAATATTTCCTTTTTTAAAATTTTTATTTATAAAATGGAAACACTGATAAGACCATAGGATAAGAGGGGTACAATTCCATACAGTTCCCACCACCAGAACTCTGCATCCCATTCCTTCCCATTATAGCTTTCCTATTATTTTAATTTATTTATTTTATTCATTTATAAAAAGGAAACATTGACAAAACCATAGGATGAGAGGGATACAACTCCACACAATTCCCATCACCAGATCTCCGTATCCCATCCATTCCCCTGATAGCTTTCCTTATTTTATTTTATTTTATTTTATTTTATTTTATTTTATTTTATTTATTTATTTAAAAAAGGAGACATTAACAAAATCATAGGATGGGGGAGGTACAACTCCACACAGTTCCTGCCACCCAATCTCCATATCCCATCCCCTCCCTAATAGCTTTCCCATTCTCTATCCCTCTGGGATCATGGACCCAGGGTCGTTGTGGGTTGCAGAAGGTGGGAGATCTGGCTTCTGTAATTACTTCCCCACTGAACATGGACATTGACTGGTCGATCCATACTTTCAGTCTGCCTCTCTCTTTCCCTAGTAGGGTGAGTATCTGTGGAAGCAGAGCTCCAGGACACATTGATGGGGTCTTCAGTCCAGGGATCCTGGCCGGCATCCCGATGGCATGTGGAACCTGGTGGCTGAAAAGAGAGTTAACATACAAAGCCAAACAAATTGTTGAGCAATCATGGACCCAAAAGTTGGAATAGTGGAGAGGAAGTGTTGGGGGGGTACTCCTGCAAGCTCTAGTGTACTTCTGCTTTCAGGCATATATTTTGCACTAGTTTATGGATCTGTGTGAACATATGCTCTCTCTCACAGAACCTGGTCTATATCTAGGTATTGGGACTTTGTTAGAAAGTGATCCACCTGGGATGGAATTAGAAATGCTATGAAAGGAAAGGTCTCACCCGAGTGATGAAGCTGAAGGGTTGTCGTTCCACACCTGAAGTCTATGGACACAGTCTGAAGTGAAGCATGCTGGGGTGGCACTTGTTGCGTTGATTAGGTTGCAATCAGTGGATGCAATATTATTTGATAAGAATTGGGAGAAGAATATGGGAAAGTGGGCCCTACCCTATGGTCCCAGGACTGGGGGAAGTTTAGGTTCTATAGTGGAAATGTGAACTTCCTGCTGTCTTAGGGTTCAAGAAGACAATGGATAGTTACTGTTATCATCACATTATTTTGTAATTGGGTTAACTTTGAAAAGTCCCTTTGTTAGACATACAATAAAATTTCCCCCTCATATTAATTAAATGGTGATTTATATGACTACAATTTAATACCATTCCCATCACCAAAAGACTGTGTCCCATCCCACCCACCCACCCCCACCTCCACCCCCCTGCCAGCCAAGGAAGCCGCATGTCCACCCTCCCACTCACCACAGTGTTTTTACTTTGGTACTCTACTTTCAATTTAGTCAGATCCTGCCTTTAGTTTCCCTTTCTGATCTTCTTTCTCAACTTCTGTTGATGAGTGGGATCATCCCATACTCATCTTTATCTTTCTGACTTAGCATAATTCCTTCTAACTCTGACCAAGATGGGTCAGAGAAGTTGAGTTCATTGTTCTTAATAGCTGCATAGTATTCAATTATGTATATACAACACAGCTTTCTCAGCCACTCATCTGTTGTTGGGCACCTGGGTAGCAACCCAGGTTTTAGCTATTATGAATTGTGCTGCTCTGAACATAGGAGTACACACATCTTTTTGGTTGGGTATTATGGAGTCCTTGGGGTATATCCCCAGGAGAGGAATTACTGGGTTATATGGAAGGTCCATGTCAGATAAGGTGGGTTCATTGTTCTTGATAGCTGCATAATATTCAATTGTGTATATATACCACAGCTTTCTCAGCCACTCATCTGTTATTGGGCACTTGGGTTTCTTCCAGGTTTTAGCTATTATGAATTGTGCTGCTATGAACATAGGAGTATACACCTCTTTTTGGTTGGGTGTTATGGAGTCCTTGTGTATAATTCCAGGAGAGGAATTACTGGGTTATATGGAAGGTCCATGTCTAGCCTTGTAAGAGTTATACAGACTGCTCTCCACAGAGGCTGGACAAATTTACATTCCCATCAGCTGTGCAGAAGGGTTCCTCTGTCCCCAAAGCCTCTCCAACATTTGTTGCTGCTGTCCTTTTTGATGTATGCCATTCTTACAGGAGTGAGGTGGTATTGCAATGTTGTCTTTATTTGCATTTCTCTGACAATCAGTGACCTAGAGCAATTTTTCATATGTTTGTTAGCTGTTTGGATCTCCTCTGTAATGAATGTTTTGTTCATATCCTCTGCCCATTTTTGAATGGGGTCACTTGCTATTTTGGTGCTAAGTTTGCTGAGCTCTTTATATATTTTGGTGATTAGTCTCTTGTCTGATATATGGCATGTGAAGTTCTTCTCCCATTCTGTGAGGGGTCTCTTTGTTTGTTTAATAGTTTCTTTGGATGTGCAGAAGCTTTTCAATTTGATGTAGTCCTATTGGTTTGTTTCTGCTTTAGTCTTCCTTGCAATTGGGTTTGTTTCATCAAAGATGTCCTTGTGTGTAGGTGGGAAAGTGTTTTACCGATGTTTTCCTCTAAGTATTTGATTGTTTCTGGTCTAACATCCTGGTCTTTGATCCATTTGGAGTTGATTTTTGTTTCTGGTGATATAAGGTGGTTCAATTTCATTCTTCTGCATGTTATAACCCAGTTTTCCCAGCACCATTTTTTGAAGAGAGCCTCCTTCTTTCATTTAATGCTTTGGGCCCCCCTATCAATGATTAGATATCCATATGTGTGGGGGTTTAGTTCTGGGCTTTCAATTCTGTTCCACTGGTCTGTGTCTCTATTTTTGTTCCAGTACCATGTTGTTTTGATGATGATGGCTTTATAATATAGTTTGTGATCTGGGAGTGTGATGCCTCCATTTCTGTTTCTTTTCCTCAAGATGGTTTTGGCAATTCTAGGTGTTCTCAGGTTCCAGATAAATGACTGTACTGCTTGTTCTATTCTCTTAAAGAAACTTGGTGGAACTTTGATGGGCATTGCATTAAATTTGTTTATGGCTCTTGGGAGAATATTCATTTTGATGATATTTATTCTTCCAATCCATCAGCATGGGGTATCTTTCCATTTTTTGGTATCAGTTTCTATTTCCTTGAGTAGTGACTCATAGTTTTCAGTATACAAGTCTTTCACTTCTTTGGTCAACGTTATTCCTAGGTATTTGATTGACTTTGCTGCAACAGTGAATGGGAGTGATTTCTGGATGTGTTCTTCTTCAGATTTAGTGTTTGCATAAAGAAATGCCACTGATTTTTGTACATTGATTTTGTAGCCTGAGACTTGCTATATTGCCTAATAACTTCCAGTGGTTTTCTGCTGGATTCTTTAGGTTTTTCTATGTATACTGTCATATCATCTGCAAATAGTGAGAGCTTGACTTCTTCCCTTCCAATCTGTATTCCTTTGATTTCTTTTCTTGCCTGATTGCTATGGGAAGAACTTCCAATACGATGTTGAAGAGTAACGGTGACCATGGACCGCCCTGTCTAGTCCCCGATCTGAGGGGGAATGCTTTCAGCTTCTGTCCACTAAGTATGATGTTGGCTGTAGGTTTGCTATATATGGATTCCACTATCTTGAGGAATTTCCCCTTCTATTTCTATTTTTTGTAGAGATTTGAGTATGAATGGGTGTTGGATTTTGTCAATGGCTTTCTCTGCATCTTTTGAGATAATCATGTGGTTCTTGTCTTTTCTTTTATTGATGTGGTGAATGACATTGATTGACTTATGGATGTTGAACCAGCCTTGCATTCCTGGGATGAATCCCACTTGGTCGTGATGAACAATCTTTTTGATATGTTGCTGTATCCAATTGGACAAGATCTTGTTTAATATTTTGGCATCTATGTTCTTCAGAGATATTGGTCTGTAGTTTTCCTTTTTTGTTGTGTCCCTATCTGCTTTTGGTATTAGGGTGATGCTGGCTTCATTGAAGGTGGAATGGAGTATTTGTGTTTCTTCAGTCTTATGGAAAAGCTTAAGAAGCATGTGTACTAACTGTTTCCTTAAAGTTTTGTAGAATTCGTTTTGAAGCCATCTGGTCCAGGACTTTTGTTGTTGGGGAAATTCTTAATAATTGTTTCAATTTATTTGTCTGTAATTTGTGCATTTAGGCTTTGTAGTTCTTTTTGGTTCTGTTTTGGAAGGACATATGTTTCTTGGAATTGTTCCATTTCTTCCAGATTCTCTAGCTTGGTGGCATATAGTTCTTCTTAGAATTTTTGCATGATTCTCTGGATTTTGTGGTGTCAGTTGTGATATCTCCTCCATTGTTTACAATTCTATTAATGTGAGTCTTCTCTCTTTTTTGTTTGGTGAGTCTGGCTAGGGGCTTGTCATATTTGTTTTTCAAAGAACCAACATTTGGCTTCATTGATCTTCTGTATGGTTCTCTTATTTTTGATGTTTATTTCTGCTCTAATTTTTGTGATTTCTGTCCTTCTAGTTTCCTTAGGGTTCCTTTGTTCCTCTTCCACTAAGTCCTTGAGGTGTGCAGTAAGGTTGTTTATTTGAGCTTTTTCTTGTTGTTTAATATGTGATTGTATGGCTATAAGTTTCCCTCTCAGTACTGCTTTAGCTGTGTTCCAAATATTTTGATAGCTTGTGTCTTCTTTTTCATTTGTTTCCAGGAACATTTGAATTTCCTGCTTAAGTGACTCTCTGACCCAGTGGTTATTAATTAGCATGTTGTTTAGTTTCTAAATTCTGTGTCTTTTAATAATTTTCTGTTTGTTGTTAAATGTTAGTTTTACTCTACTGTGGTATGAGAAGATACTTGGGATGATTTCAATGCTCTTGAATTTATTGATGCTGTCTTTATTTATTTATTGATGTGGTCTATCCTTGAGTATGTGTTATGTGGATTTGAAAAGAAGGTGTATTCCATTTTTTTGGGATGAAGGACTCTGAAAATGTTCAAGAGGTCTAGTCTTTCAGTCTCTTCATTTAATTCTCTTTTATCTTTGTTGATTGTCTGCTTTGTTGATCGGTCTAAGTGTGAGAGTGGGTATTAAATTCTCCCACAATTATTGTATTACTATAGATGTATTTTTGAAACTCTTTCAGTAGGTGCTTGATGTATTTAGATGGTCCCTCATTGGGTGCATAGATGTTAATAATTGTTAAGTCTTCTTGGCTGATTGATCCTCTAATCATTATGTAATGTCCTTGCCTATCTTTTATTACTTTATTTATTTTAAAATCTATTGTGTCTGAGATGAGAATGGCTGTTCCTGCTTTCTTTGTGGTCCATTAGCCTGTATGATAGTTTTCCCCTTTCACTTTAAGTCTGTGTTTATCTTGTGTCAGATGGGATTCTTGTAAGCAGCATATGGGTGGATTATGTTTTCTGATCCATCCCCCCACTCTGTGCCTTTTGAGTTTAAGCCATTGAAATTTATTGATATTATAGATTTAATGTATTATAGTGCCATTGTTCAACAAATTTTTGTTTGCTCTGATATATTGCAAGTATTATAGTTATGTTCTTGTTTTTAAGAGGCCTTTTAGAACCTCTTTAAGTCCGGTTTGGTGATGGTTGCCTCCTTTAACTTTTGTTTGTCTCAGAAGGTTTTGATCCCTCCTTCTAGTTTGAATGAAAGTCTAGCAGGATATACTATCCTTGGTTGAAAGCCTTTTTCATTCAGGGCTCGATAGATATCTTGCCATTCTCTTCTGGCTTTTAGAGTTTGAGTGGAGAAGTCTGCTGATAATCTTATGGGTTTTCCCCTGTATGTGACATTTGTTTCTCTCTTGCAGCCTTTAGGATCCTTTCTTTATCCTTATTTCTTCTCATTGTGACTATTATGTGTCTTGGTGTCTTCAGGTCTGGGTTGATTCTGTTTGGATTCTCTGGGCCTCTTGAATCTTGATGTCCTTTCTGTTATTCAGGTCTGGGAAGTTGTCTTCTATAATTTTCTCTAGAATGCTTGCTTCCCCTTCCTCTCTTTCTTCCTCTGGCAGGCCTATTATGTGAATGTTACTTCTTTTGAGATCATGCCATATGTCACTGTTGTTGTTTTCAGAGTCTCTCAATCTCTATTTGAGCTCTTTCACCTCTTTGTTAGTTTTCTCTAACTCATCCTCTGTCTAATTCTGTTTTCTGCTTCTGTTAGTCTGCTTTCCCTTCCCTCAGCCTCTTTCCTCAGTTCAGCTATTTCAGCTTTCAGTTCTCTAATTGCCTCGAGATAATCAGTATTTTCCTTGGGGGTCTCAACTGTTGTTTCCCTCATACTGCCATTCCTTTCCTCCAATGTTGTTTTCATTTCTGTGATTAATAAGTTTATAACTGCTTGCATACTTTTCTTATCTATGGTTACTTCTGGATGATTTGTAGTTTCTTCTGTGCTCTTGTCGTCAATTATTGTAGTAGCAGTTTTATTTGTTTTTGATCTACCCATTTTTTGATTTATGTGTTTCTTATTTTTATGTTCTGTTGTTCCTCAGTTGTTGTGTTTTGAGTACAAGCAACACTGTACTAAATACCTTTATGACAAATGCAATCACCAACCTCAGAAATTACAATAGCAACTGAAGCAAGGATTGAAGCAGTTTAACCACTACCAGTTAGCCATACAATGTCTCCAGTCTGTGAAAAAATAGCAACCAAGTCCAAGTGGAAGAAGAAAGAGAAAGGAAAGAAGGGATAGCAAGAATAGACAATTATGCAAATCTACTATACACTGTATATTCTATGGCTAGCAAGAGGAGAAAGGGAAGTAGAGCACAGATACACACATAGAGAGTCCACTCTGAGTCAGTTTTATTCCCCAATATAATTCACAAATGAGTATCAATGAATTCAGAAAGCTGAAGGAGGATGAAGGAAGAAAGAAAGACAAGAAAAAAAGGAAGAAAAACAAGAGAGAGAAAAGAAAAAAGATAAGAAAAAGAACTGTAATAAAGGAGCAGTGAAAGGAAAGTTTTTGAAATTAATTAATTAATTTAATTTAATTTAATTTTTAATTATCTAGGAGGAGGTAGAAGTAGTGAAACAAGTTCCTCTCACAATGGATAATATGCCCAGTCCTCTAACAATGGAAAATACACTAAGAGTTTATTCTGGTCAACCTAAAGGGGGGGGGGGGAAGAGATACACCTTTATATAATATTATAATAAAGTAGAGCAGGGTAAAAAACCTGTCCTAGATTGCCTCAAGCCACCTGATCAGAGTCAGCTGATTGTTAAGAAAGTAAAACAAACAAACAAACAAAAAACCACAAAACCCAAAACCAAAAACAAACAAACAAACAAACAAACAAACAAAAAACAGCTCAGGGCAGTCTTTCCCTTTTGTAGATCCTATTGGCCATTTAGAATGAAAGAGGGCCAAGAGTTTCAGAAAGGAACAGACTTGGAATGGAACCTCTGTTTAGCCAGGAATCTTGGTAAAGAAAGAGGCTCAGCAGAGAAGTCTGCTAGGAGCAGCTCTCTGGCAAGCAGTGTCTGGTTATGTGGGTGGGCAGGTGTGCGCTTCGGGAATAATAAAAAATTTTTTTCCTTTCTTTTTTCCTCTATATTCTAACCCAAACTGGGCTATATTCACCCCCTTGGTGTCACAGCTAGGACCCTGAATTCACTGTCCTGCTGAAGGCAAAAAAATCCTACCGTTTCCAGCAGTTGTTGTCGGAACTCAGACCAGAAGCTAATTCTCTGTCTGGCATCTTGGCTCCACCCCCGATAGCTTTCCTTCTTTATCCCTCTAGGAGTATGGACCCCAGGTCATTGTGGGATGCAGAAGGTGGAAGGTCTGGCTTCTGTAATTGCTTCCCCACTGAACATGGGTCTTGACTGGTCAATCCATACTCCCATCCTGTATCTCTCTTTCCCTAGTAGGGTGGAGCTCTGGGGAAGAGGGGCTCCAGGACACATTGGTGGGGTCATCTGTCTAGGGAAGTCTTGTTTGCATCATGTTAACATACAAAGCCAAACAAATTGTTGACCAATCATGGACCTAAAGACTGCAATAATTCAGATGAAGACTTGGGGGGGGTGTGTCCTCCATTTTGTAGATAACTATTAGGCATATTTTGGTTATATTCCAAAGGGCCTGTGGCTATACTAGTTTTTTTTTTTTTCCCTGAGCCTGAAATCTGATATGCAGGTGGATCCAAGTTATTGTCTGGGGAGATGATGTCATCGCTGGGAAAAGGACCAGAAAGCTGGATCAGGTAAGAGTATAGCTCTCAAATATGGGAAAGTTGTATAAATATTGTTAACTGTAAACGCCATTGATTTGATCTGATCTGAGGCCCATATTCAGCTTAGGAGGCTATGTGACCTCTGCATACCTGTAGATCTGAGCTCACATTTTGTGGTCATGAGTAGGAACATTCCAAGCTGCCCCAATTTCAGTACCCATCTTCCTTGGGTGGAACATATAGTATGTTTGTTATTCAGCCTCCCTTTGGAGGATGTCACATTCTCTGCCGTTGTTGATTCATGTTGAAGGCAAGGTCCTATGGAGCCCACAAACGGGTCTATTTTGTTATTCCTGATAGAGATGACCAGTAACAATGGAGAGGGATTTATTTGAGGTCTAGGCTCATCATGTCTGTTTGGCAATATCAGGACTCCCCGACTAGGGCAATGGGAACATTCTAAGCTACACTCATGTCAGTTTAAGCCCCCAACTTTCCATTTGCTTCACAGTTGGTGAAGCAGGTCTTCAGGTGTCTATATTTCTGAGCTATCCATCAGAGTTTCTCCCTTCTCAGGTTTAATCAATTTTCTAGGGCAGCTCTGAGCATTCATGAAACCCATTTATTTACTAGGACACTGATTTATTATAAAAGATAGCATTCAAGAATGTCTAGATGTAAAACATACTTAGGGTAAGGCCTTGGTAAAAGACATAGAACTTTCAAGTCCTTCCTAAGCACACTAGTCTTCAAATTCTTTTAGTTATCACCAAATATGGAAACAATTTGAACCACCCCTTTTTAAGGAGGCTTCATTACTCAGACATGATTGGTCAGTCTGTTGGCTATTGGTGATAGAACTCAATCATGGGATGGGGAGACAGCATAATGGTTATACAAAAGTCTAAATTTGTCAGGTCCTATGTTCAGTCCCCAGCACCATAATAAGCCAGAGCTGATCAGATGAGTGCTCTGCTCTGTCTCTTCGTTATCTTTCTCTGTATCTCTCACTCATTAAAACTGAATAAATTAAAAAATACATATATCTTTTCAATCTCTAATGATTCTTACCTTCTCTAAGGTGCTCTTCTAGGGTAACTAGCCTGGAGAGGTTTAAAACCTAAGTGAGGTTCAAATACATCGCTTATTAGCATGACAAGGACAGCTTTATTAAGTTTAGCATTTAGGACATTCCAATGACTTTGGGAGCTCTGAGTCAGGAACTGTGACTAAAGACCAAATATGTATGAGAAATGTGTTTTGGTCATCTGCATGTATAACCAAATCCAAATTTCTTATAAATCACATCATACTTGAACAAATATCCTTATAAAATGAAGTAGAGAGGTGTTTTATAGTCAGAACAGAAGGAAATGTGACCAAAGAGGCAGAGATTAGAGTTACACAGCTATAAGCCAAGGAATGTCAGCAGACATCAAACTAGAGGAAGCAAAGAACAATTTGCTCTTGATGCTGTGCCAGCATCTTGACTTCTGACAGTGCTGATAATTTCTGTCTAGCCTCTAAATTTTTGAGGGAAATAATTTCTGTTATTTTAAATCAACAAGTCTTTTGTATTTTGATACAGCAGCTTTAGGAAATTAGTACAGTGTAAACATTTTGTTTTAACCCTATGCCACTGAAGTGTGATTTGAGGGGTAGGTTAGGTAAATGTATTTGGCCTATATGTTAGATGCAATGAGAAGTTTTCCAATAAACAGTTTTTTCTTAACTGATATAAAAATGAATAAAGAGGAGAGAATGAAAATTTTGCTAGATTGAAATTTTTCTGATACATTGGAGTGCCTTAGGTAGTCAGGGAAGGAAGTAAATTCAATAGATTTTAGTCAATTCCTTTACAGGTTCTTACAAAGGTGTTATATATAAATGGCTGTTATTTGTCTGGGGTTTTCAGAATTAGCAAAAGACAAGCATATATTTTTTAAAAAGTTTTTTAGTGACTTAATAGTGATTTACAGAAATTATAACAGGTATAAATCCACTCCATTCCCAAAACCAGAGTTCTGTATCCCCACTGTCTCCTTTGGAAGCTACAGTAGTTCTCCCAAGGTTGCAGATATGGTTTGACCATTATTTCTATTATATTTGTATTTATTTGCCCATTTGTTTCCCTATAGCCCTGCCTTCCATTCCTTCCTCTCCTCTTACTCTCTCTGTTCCCCCCTCTCTTTCTTTCTTTCTTTCTTTCTTTCTTTCTTTCTTTCTTTCCTTACTTCCTTTTTTTCTCTCTCTTTTTTTTTTTTGCTTCTAGGGTTATAGCTGGAGCTAGGTGCCTGCACTATGAAACCACTGCTCCTGGCAGTCATATTCTTCTTTTTTCTTTTGTTGTTTTTGGATAAGACAGAGAAATTAGAGAGGAGGGGAAGATAGAGAGGGGGAGAAAAAGGTAGATATCTGAAGACCTGCTTCACCACTTGACATCACCAAAAATGACATCAATAAGAACAACATTTGTTGGTATGCTTCTGAAACCCCCTTCTGTTTCATTAGTTTAATCCCCCGTGCTTAACACTATTCTATTTACATAACCACTTCATTCTATTTACATAACCTCTGTTAACAAGCACCACCTTCCCTCCAGGGCATTGGTGGTTCAGTAGTAGAATTCTCACTTGCTCCGCCCCCTCTCCTTGTCATACCCTGATTTTCACCAGTCACTTTTCTCTCCACCCTCTCTGCGTCGCATCCTGTTCCCACCCTACTGGACTAGTATATTTATAAGGACAAGATTGTAGTTTTTAGTTTAGTTTAGCTTAGCTTGGTATAGATTGCGCTGCGTCCTGCATGAATAAAGAGATACTGCGTACAGCTCAACCATGAGTCCCTGGTCATCTGTTACCCGCCCGTGAAGCCAGCACGGTGAAAACAACAAACATTAACTACAACAATAAAACAGCAAGGGCGACAAAAGGGAATAAATAAAAAATAAAAATAAAAGAGCACTTTAAAATTATTTATTTCCTTTTGTTGCCCTTGTTTTATTGTAGTTATTATTGTTGTTATTGATGTCATTGTTGTTAGATAGGACAGAGAGAAATGGAGGAGGGGAAGACAGAGGGGGGAGAGAAAGACACCTACAGACCTACTTCACAGCCTGTGAAGTGACTCCCCTGCAAGTGGGGAGCCACGGGCTTGAACCAGGATTTTTACGCCGGTCCTTGTGCTTGGTGCCACATATGCTTAACCCGCTGTGCTACTGCCTGACTCCCAAAAGGTTAACTTTCCATTTTGTTCTTGCTCTTATACAAATAATCACAATATACAGGAAATTATAATGCATTGGTTGTAAATGCACTTGAATTCTTTACTTTCTGGAAATAACAAGAATTAGAGGAAAAAGTATAACACTAGAATTTACAATATTAAAACCAAGAAAAAGAGTAACTTATTCAAATTGTCTTGATACATTATTGAAGAACTAGTACTCAGAATTTATGAGAAAGTCGGACTCAGATTATTTTCTACAAATTGAATTTTTTTTTTCCTCTACATGATTTTAGTCATGCAGACGCAGACACAGTTGTTGGGAAATTTTTAGTGATAGATTTAGTTGTATAAAATAAGGATGACTAAGAGATGAGAAATAAAACTTAAATTGATGGGGGAAACCAAATAAACAGAATTACTGTAGACAGAAGCAAGAAAATGACCATTTTAGGCACCATGCCCATTGTAGTCTAGTTAGGTCTAATGTAGCTATTTCTTGTACTTCAGATGCTGCTGGTGGTCAGTGAAAAGTTTAAAACACAATCAGAAGCATATTCGGTACTGACAGATTTTACTCTTGCTGCATAGAGACTGGAATAAACAAATTACTGTCTACTAATTCAAAGACCCATTTCCTCTTAATGATTCCTGTAACCAACATCTCCCAGTTTCTTTATTATTATTATTATTTTAATAAGGGAATTAATGTTTTACATTCAATAGTAAGTACAATAGTTTGTACATGCATAACATTCCCCAGTTTCCCATATAACAATACAACCCCCACTAGGTCCTCTGAATCCTTCTTGGACCTATATTTTCCCCACCCACCCACCCCAGAGTCTTTTACTTTGGTGCGATATGCCAATTACATTTCAGGTTCTACTTGTGTTTTCTTTTCTGATCTTGTTTTTCAACTTCTGCCTGAGAGTGAGATCATCCCATATTCATCCTTCTGTTTCTGACTTATTTCACTCAACATGATTTTTTCAAGGTCCATCAAAGATCGGCTGAAAACGGTGAAGTCACCATTTTTTACAGCTGAGTAGTATTCCATTGTGCATATATACCACAACTTGCTCAGCCACTCATCTGTTGTTGGACACCTGGGTTGCTTCAAGGTTTTGGATATTATAAATTGTGCTGCCAAGAACATATGTGTACACAGATCTTTTTGGATGGATATGTTGTGTTCCTTAGGATATATCCCTAGGAGAGGAATTGCAGGATCATAGGGTAGGTCCATTTCTAGCCTTCTGAGAGTTCTCCAGACTGTTCTCCACAGAGGTTGGACCAATTGACATTCCCACCAGTAGTGTAGGAGGGTTCCTTTGACCCCACACCCTCTCCAGCATTTGCTGCTGTTACCTTTTCTGATGTATGACATTCTCACAGGAGTCAAGTGGTATCTTGTTGTTGTCTTTATTTGCATTTCTCTGACAATCAGAGACTTGGAGCATTTTTTCATGTGTTTCTCAGCCTTTTGGATCTCTTCTGTGGTGAATATTCTGTCCAAGTCCTCCCCCCAATTTTGGATGGGGTTGTTTTCTTGTTGTTGAGTCTGGCAAGCTCTTTATATATGTTGGTTATTAAACTCTTATCTGATGTATGGCATGTAAAGATCTTCTCCCATTCTGTGAGGGGTCTCTTGGTTTGGGTAGTAGTTTTTTTTGCTGTAAAGAAGCTTTTTAATTTGATGTAATCCCATAGGTTTATACTTGCCTTAGTCTTCTTTATAACTGGATTCATTTCATTGAAGCTGTCTTTAAAATTTATGCAGAAAAGAGTTCTGCCAATATTTTCTGCTAAGTATCTGATAGTTTGTGGTCTAACATCCAAGTCCTTGATCCACTTGGAATTTACTTTTGTATTTGGTGAAATACAGTGGTTCAGTTTCATTCTTCTGCAGGTTTTAACCCATTGTTTCCAACACCATTTATTGAAGAGACTCTGGTTTCCCCATTTAATAGTCTGGGCCCTTTTGTCAAAGATTAGATGTCCATAGGTGTGGGGGCTCACTTCTGGGCTCTCGATTCTATTCCACTGGTCAGTGTGTCTATTCATGTTCCAGGACCAAGCAGTTTTGTTGACAACGGACCTATAATACAATTTGAAATCTGGGAGTGTGATGCCTCTGGTTCTGTTCTTTTGTCTCAAGATTGTTTTGGAAATTCTAGGTCTTTTGTGGTTCCAGATAAACATTTGTAGCATTTGTTCTATTCTCCTAAAAAATGTGCTTGGGATCTTGATGGGGATAGCATTAAATTTGTAGATGGCTCTGGGTAGTATATTCATTTTGATGATGTTAATTCTACCAACCCATGAACATGGAATATCTTTCCACTTCTTTGTGTCTTTTTCAATTTCCTTGAGTAGTGAGTCATAACTTTCAGTATACAAGTCTTTCACTTCTTTGGTTAGGTTTACTGCTAGATATTTTATTGTTTTTGTTGCTATAGTGAAAGGAATTGATTTCTGGATTTCAATTTCTTCTAGCTTAGTGTTTGCATAGAGGAATGCAACTGACTTTTGAATATTGATTTTGCAGCCTGACACCTTACTGTATTGCCTGATGATTTCCAAAAGCTTCTTGCTGGATTCCTTAGGTTTTTCTGTGTATACTATCATGTCATCTGCAAATAAGGAGAGTTTGACTTCCTCTCTTCCAATCTGTATGCCTTTAATTGCTTGCTCCTGCCTGATTGCTATGGCAAGAATTTCCAACACTATGTTGAATAATAATGGTGATAGTGGGCATCCCTGTCTAGTACCTGATCTGAGGGGAAATGCTTCCAGTTTTTCACCATTGAGTATGATGTTGGCTGTAGGTATGTTATATATAAACTCCACTGTCTTCAGGAATTTTCCATCTATTCCCATTTTTTGTAGTGTTTTGATCATAAAGGGATGTTGTATTTTGTCAAAGGCTTTCTCTGCATCTATTGATATGACCATGTGGTTTTTGGTCTTGCTTTTGTTGATGTGGTGGATCACATTAATTGATTTATGTATATTAAACCAACCTTGCATGCCTGGGATAAACCCCACTTAGCCATTATGAACAATCTTTTTAATATACTGCTGTATCTGGTTGACTAGAATTTTGTTCACTATTTTAGCATGTGTGTTCATCAGAGATATTGGTCTGTAGTTTTCTTTTTTGGTTGTGTCCCTGTCTGCTTTTGGTATCAGGGTGATGTTGGCTTCATAGAAGCTGGCAGGGAGTATTCCAGTGTCTTCAATCTTCTGGAAGACTTTTAAAAGTCGAGGTATTAGTTCTTCTTTGAAGGTTTTGTAGAATTCATTTGTAAAACCATCTGGTCCAGGACTTTTATTTTTGGGAAGATTTTTGATAACTGTTTAAATTTCATTGGCTCTGATGGGCCTGTTTATGTTATCCACTTCCTCTTTACTTAATTTTGGAAGTTAGTAGGTATCTAGGAAATAGTCCATTTCTTTCAGGTTCTCTAGCTTGGTGGCATAGAAGCCTTGCATGATATGATGAATTTCTGCAGTGTCTGTTGTGATATCTCCTCTTTCATTTACTATCTGATTTATTTGGGTCTTCTCCCTTTTTTGTTTTGTGAGTCTGGCTAAAGGTTTATCAATTTTGTTTACTCTTTCGAAGAACCAACATTTACTTTCGTTGATCTTTTGTATGGTTTACTTATTCTCAATGTTATTTATTTCTGCCCTAATTTCATGATTACTGTCCTTCTGGTTGCTTTAGGGTTCCTTTATTGTTCTTCTTCTAGATCTTTAAGATGTGCAAGCAGGCTGTTTATTTGTGCTTTTTCTTGTTTCCTAATGTGTGCTTGTATAGCTATGAACTTCCCTCTCATTACTGCCTTAGCTGTGTCCCAAATATTTTGATAGCTTGTGTCTTCATTTTCATTGAAGTCTCAAAACATTTTGATTTCTTCCTTGATTTCCTCTTTGACCCAGAGGTTATTAAGAAGTGTACCGTTGAGCTTCCACATTTTGGGACTATTACTAATCTTTTGTTGATTGTTAAGTGTTAGTTTAATTCCACTGTGGTCTGAGAAGATGTTTGGGATGATTTCAATGCTCTTGAATTTGCTGATGCTGTCTTTGTGGCCTAACATATCCTTGAGAATGACCCATGTGGATTTGAGTAAAATATGTATTCCAGTTTCTTGGAAGAATGACTCTGATCTGTTAAGTTGAGAGAGTGGGTTATTGAAGTCCCCTACTATGACTGTGTTGTTGTTAATATATTGCTGTAGCTCTTTCAGTAGACGTTTGATGTATTTAGATGCATTCTCACTGGGTGCATAGATGTTAATAATTGTTAAGTCTTCTTGATTGAATGATCCTCTGAGCATTAAGTAGTGTCCATTCCTATCTTTTTAATCTTATCTATTTTAAAGTATATCATGTCAGATATGAGAATAGCTGTTCCTGCCCTTTTTTTGTGGGCCATTGGCTTGTATGATAGTTTTCCATCCTTTCACTTTAAGTCTGTATTTGTCTTGTTGAGTTAGGTGGGTTTCCTGTAGACAGCATATTGTTGGGTTGTGTTTTCTGATCCATCTTCCTACTCTGTGTCTTTTAATAAGTGAATTCAGATCATTGATATTTATTTATATCAAATATTGAAGATGTTTTAACACCATTCTTGTAGAGTTTTAGAGTGTTCTGCTATGTGGCCTATTTATGTTGGTCTGACTCTTTATAGGAGACCTTTCAGAACTTCTTTCAGGATAGGCTTGGTGATAGTTGATTTCTTCAACTGTTGCTTGTCTGAGAAGGTTTTGATGCCTCCATCTAGTCTGAATGACAGTCTAGCAGGATATAGTATTCTTGGTTGAAAGCCTTTCTCATTGAGCACTTGATAGATATCTTGCTGTTCTCTTCTGGACTGTAGTGTTTGTGTGGAGAAGTCTGCTGCTGCTAATCTTATGGGTTTTCCTCTGTAGGCGACTCTTTGTTATTCTCTTGCAGCCTTCAGGATCCTTTCTTTATCCTTATTCCTTTCCATTCTAAATATGATGTGTCTTGGTGTCTTTAGGTCTGGGTTAATTCTGTTTGGGACCCTCTGGGCTTCTTGAATCTTTATGTCTTTGATGCTGTCTAAACTAGAGAAGTTTTCAGCTATTATGGCCTGAAGAATGCGTTCTTCCTCTCCCTCTCTTTCTTCCTTTGGTAAGCCAATAATGCGTATATTGTTTCTTTTGAAGTCATCCCATAGGTCTCTGTTGTTGTTTTTAGTATCTCTTAATCTCTTTTTGAGATCTCTTACTTCTTTTTTAGTTTTCTCTAATTCATCCTCAATCTTGCTCATTCTGTCTTCATCCTCATTGATTCTATTCTCTCTGCCCTCTACTGTTTTCTGGAGGTCATTTATTTTGTTTCCCTGTTCTGATACTGTTTTAGCTTGTTCAGCTAGTTGTGTTCTTAGCTCAGCTATTTCAGCTTTCAACTCTCTAATAACCTTGAGATACTTAGTGTTTTCTTCCAGAGTCTCATTTGTTGTTCCTGTATTTCTGATTATAATTTTTTCAAACTATTTACTAACTCCTGTGATTATTTCCTTAGCTAATGTGTGGATGTTGAACTCTTTATTTTGTGCTTCATCATTTGGGGGGATTTTTGCTGGACTGTTGTCCTGGTTAGTTTCTCCAATATTTCTTCTTGTTGGTTTGCCTATTTTATATATTATGAGTTTTATATATTATGAATATATATTATATATATAATGAATATAATATGAGTTATATATATAATATATAAGTTTATATATTATGAATATATATATTATATATATTATGAGTTCCCTCTCTTAGTACTTTTCAAATTACTGATCACTATTTCCTGCATTGACTTGTGTCAATCCAGTAATGTAATAAAGGTTTCACAGTGGTGGAAGTTAACAGTTGTTTCAATAGTATTTTAATCCTTAGTTGGAGCTCAGTGATTTAAAAGCCTCTTTTTTTTTTTCTTCTCTGTAGGCTATGGGAGCCTGAGGGCTTCTAACTTAATCACTGACTCCTAAGAGATAAGGCAGGGTGTGACAGAGATACCCCAGTGGTTATGCAAAGACACTTTCACAGCCCCACAGCTATGCCACTGAGGTATAGGTCTTCTCCTGAATTTCCTGGTTAGATCTCTGTCCTCCGGTGTCCCTCCCTGCTGCTGCTCTAGATTTTGAGGGCAATAGCAGTGGAGACTCAGAGTTGCACTTGGTGAGTCTCCGGGGAGTCCTCTCCTCCCTTCAGCTGTCCCCTTCTTGGTGGGACAGACTGGAGGTGGTGTCTCAAATGATAGAGCATCAGACTGTTACCAGCCACTTCATCTCTCCCCAGGCTCCTCTCTGTCACCAGCCATGTGTTTGCACTCACAGGTGATTTGGTGGGTTCCTGTAGTCATTCTAGTCCTATCTTGTTTCAGTCCCAGGTGGTCTCCTTTGGTATTCCTGATTGATCTGGGAGAGGAGAGAAACAGATCTACTGCTGCTTGTAGCCTCAGTTTCTTGATTTCTCTGAAAGAACTATAATATTAAAAGCTGCACTTGTTGAAAGTTTCTGAATATTGGGTAAGCTGACTGATGCTCATTATAAAATGTAGTTAAAAAGATCATAAAATACATGGTGTGGGAGATGAATGATGCATTAAATTATGAGGGTATAATTTAGCAAATGACTAGAGTCCTAAAAATTGGACTTAATATCTTTTTAAAAAAATTTTTCTTTTCACTTGTTTTTCTCCCACTTTCCCTTTTGTTCCAGAAATGTCTTAAATTTATACATATGTTTGTGTATATCTATGGGAGAGATAAAAGGAGAACAAAAGAAAGCAAATGAATATTTCAATAATTCTAAAGGAAAGGGGAAGAAAGCAGCATAAATTATAGACATTAGAATGGAGCAAGAAACAACATTAATTAAAAAATATGAATCACAAAGGCCTAGAATGGACCTCAAATTTCAGTCTTACATTCTAAAAGCCATTTAGAAAAGTGATTATCTTATGAAATGCACACATTTATAGTTTTGAAGATGCAGAAGCATGTTGAGTCTGAGATCAGACAGATGATTTCTGAAGTTTTAGTAGAAATGGCATTGTGTGATGTAATGAATGATATCGTCTGCAAGTATTCTTCTGTGGGACAGTAATGCCTTTCTGAGAGTTGTTTATCCTTTAGACTTCTATGGAGGCCTGTAGTTTCAGACCCAACAAAATTTTAGCAAAATCTTTATTTCTAGGGACTATTTCTGTAAGAAACATAGATAATTTTGGATAGAAAAATCAGAATTTGCTTCTGAGTCAAAGTATTCTGGATACTCATGAGTAGAGAAATAGATAGATTTGTCCTCGTCCTTTGTGCCCTGCCCTGCCCTTCCTCCTCCTCTTCCTCCTTCAAATCAAGAAATTACTTCCAAAATTTCTTACTATCTTGGAGAAGGAAGTAACTTTCTGCTTAAAAGCAAGAAAAATGGAAGGACTGAAGCTCCAATTATTTAAGTGACTTATGACTGTCTCTTCATTAATCATGTGAGCCAAATGTGAGCCTAGACTATAGGTTCTTTTTCTTCTTGAGAAATGGTAAATGGGCTGCTAGAATATGAAGAAAATACAAATGTGATCTGATGATCTTTCCTCTCTTTTCAAGACATATTGGGGCTGATCTAGAATCATTCATATTACACAACTGGAGAGGGCAATGAATCTCAAGGGTGCCTGGAATTGTGCTACGTAGAAGTTCTAGGGGATTCAGGCAGTAGTGTGCTGGGAAATTATGCAGATGAGGTCACATCCACCATGTTGTCCCCTCAGGGCTTTGTCAATAACCCTCAAGAGTTGATACTATAATTCTGGAGTGGCTTATTTACTCCTCCCCCTTCCAATTCCCTTGAGAGCTTAATCCTATCCTAGAGTGCCTTGTTTACTCCTCCCCCTTCCCATTCCCATGAGAGCTGTGATCCTATCCCCAAGTGCCTTGTTTCCTAGCCAATCACGTCCCGACTTTCTCCCATAAAAGCCCTTCTTCTTCCACCCCTCACTCTCTTAGCCCCTTCACCTGCGGACGTGGAGGAGGGTTGCTGCACGTAGCGGGAGGTGGCCATTTTGCTAGCTCGATGTGGCCTGAACCACTGCATTCTCACCCAACTCTGAGGTGACTGTGTGAATAAAGATTTGTGTTCCCTCTCAGCTCCATATCTCCTCTCTCTCCTTGCTGCACAGCCTGACAGTAGTGCAGTGGATTAAGTGCAGGTGGCACAAAGCACAAGGACTGGCATAAGGATCTGAGTTTGAGCCCCTGGCTCCCCAGCTGCAGGAAGTTGCTTCACAGGTGGTGAAGCAGGTCTGCAGGTGTCTATCTTTCTCTCCCCCTCTCTGTCTTCTCCTCCTCTCTCCATTTCTCTCTGTCCTATTCAACAACAATGACATCAATAACAACAACAATAATAATTACAACAATAAAACAAAGGCAACAAAAGTAAATAAATAAAATTTAAAAAGTTCTAGGAGGGCCTTTTGCCAAAGAGTTGATGTAAGGGCTAAAATTGCCTCCTATGTCAAACAGGTAGTGTGCGTATTTCTTTGGGGAGGGATATTTCCCCTGGTAAGCCTAATTCTTTTTCATCAAGTGATGACACTTCTCATCTCCTCTTTGAAACTTTTTTTTTTATTTGATAAGACAGAGAAATTAAGAAGGAAGGGGATAGAATGGAAGAGAGACAGACACATGCAGTACTATTTCATCACATGTGAAGCTTTCCCCCTGTAGGTGAAGACCAGGGACTTGAACCCATGCATTTAACTAGGTGTGCCACTGCCTGGCTTCTTAATACTTCTGTGAGAATATACTGAATAATTGAGATGTAGTAGTAGCACCAGGAACAGACCCAGAGATTCTGTGAGTGATGGTTGTGGGACCTGTCACAATTATATTTTAAAAGTTAAATGTGTAACTTATACAAATACAAACACCTGTCAACAGTTTCACTTAACTCATGAATTATGAGAAACCAGTAAGATGGGAGGCTGGTTCTAAAATCATTTGAGAAACTAGACATTTATAGAAAATTCAATAATGGGATGCTTTTAGGAGACTGATGAATTAGATTTGAGAATGGCTAATGGCCTAAAAGGCAATGAACTGGAACATATGGGTTATTTTCTCCTACCAGATAGAAATTACTTGGATATATATACATATTTATATTAATATTTCCTTTTACAGAATCAATAGGGTACAGTCATTGACTCAAAAGGAGATGCCAGGCATCCTAATCAGAGCAGAGCTCACTAGTGTTGCACTGCCATTGATTTTTTAATAATAACTTTGATTAACTTTTCCTGAATGCACACACAACATATCAAATGGGAATTCTTCACATGTATCAGCTGCCACTCACCAACTCACCTCTGGCATGCTGTGATAAGCGTCAAGGCAAATGTCCTGCTTTTGTGATTGGACTTAACATGGGCAAAAGACAAGGACAGAGAGGCCTGGTGGTGGTGCTTGCAGTTGAGCACTCATGCTACTATGAACAAGAACCCAAGTTCAAGTCTTGATCCCCACCTGCAGGGTGGAAATTTAACAGGTGGTGAATCAGTGCTACATGTCTCTCTCTCCCTCCCTCTCTCTCTTTCTTGCTCTCTCTCTCTCTCTCCATTCCCTCCCCTCTCAATTTGTCTCTGTCTCTATCAAAGAAAACACACACACACACACACACACACACACACACACACACACACACACCTTTTTCTGTGCTTTTAATATATAAGGAGGCAACTGTCTTCCTTTTGCCAGAGAGTCTCTTTAGAAACATAATTGGTCTGAATCCTTACTCTTATGTTTTATTTTATAAACAAAATGCCTCTAGTGTCAGTCAAAGTTCAGGGCGCTAGTATGCTGGGCTAGCTTCATGGGCGGGAGACAGAGGACCAGGGACTCATGGCTGAGTGCAGAGCAGTATTTCTTTATTGATGTGGAGCACAGAGCAATCTAAGATATCTCTAATCCCAATCTTCTCCTTCTCTATCTTTCTTCTCTCTCCTCCTGCGGAAGAGTCAGGAACCAAGGAAGTATGTAGGATAGGGAGCGGGGAGAAGGAAGAAGCACGAACTAGCAAGGACTAAACCAAAATCTCCCAGAGGCAGGGGGTGTGAGACCAAACCAATGTAACAGAATGACCATGTAAATAGACCACAACATCAAGCAATGTAACAGAAGGGATCCCAGAAGCAGAACTAGAAGCATACCAACACTCTAGGAGGCATATGTCTTGTCTTGGTTTTATTGTTTTTTACCATCCAGGGCTTCCTCAAAATGGAAAATAACCAGAGATATACTGCTCTAATCTCTAACTATTTGAGGTCTTTTGGGATAAGAACAATTAATGACATCATTAGGCAAACAAACTATTACAGATAAATCTAACCCTTATAGTATGTGAAAAATATTTTAGGAGTAATAAAAGTACATCTTTTCCCTCTAAGTATTTTTTTTCCCTTTTCCTTTCTTTCTTTCTTTTTCTTTTTCTTTTCTTTTTTTTTTTTGTTATTTTTTACATTTATTTTATTTATTTCCTTTTGTTGCCCTTGTTGTTTTATTGTTGTAGTTATTATTGTTGTTGTCATTGTTGTTGGATAGGACAGAGAGAAATGGAGAGAGGAGGGGAAGACAGAGAGGAGGAGAGAAAGATAGACACCTGCAGACCTCCTTCACCGCCTGTGAAGCGACTCCCCTGCAGGTGGGGAGCCGGGGTTCGAACCGGGATCCTTATGCCGGTCCTTGTGCTTTGCGCCACGTGTCTTTTTCTTTTTTTTTTTAGTGTTTATATTGTATACTTTACTGTGACCAAAAAGCTACGGCTTTTTTAAAAATAATTTTTAAATATTTATTTATTTATTCCCTTTTTTGTTGCCCTTGTTATATTGTTGTAGTTATTATTGATGTCATTGTTGTTGGGTAGGACAGAGAGAAATCAAAAGAGGAGGGGAAGACTGAGAAGGGGAGAGAAAGATAGACACCTACAGACCTGATCACCACTTGTGAGGTCAGGGGCTCGAACCGGGATCCTTATGCTGGAACCTGGTGGCTGAAAAAGAGTTAAGATATAAAGCAGAACAAATTGTTGACTAATCATGATCCTAAAGGCTGGAATATTGCGGATGTTTTGGAGTCTCTGTTTTGCAAAAAGCTAGTAGGTCTATTTTAGGTATATTCCAAAGAGCCCATGACTTTACTATTTTTTGCCTGCACCTGACATCTAATATGCAGGTGACCTAAGCTATTGTCTGGGGAGATGGTGTCATATTTGGAAAAAGGACCAGAAAGCTGACTCAGGGAAGAGAGTAGCTCTCAAATATGGGAAAAGTATCTATTTTTTTTAATTATCATTTTTCTTTTTTATGTTTTACCAGAACACTGTTCAGTTCTGGCTTATGGTAGTGTGGGGGATTAAACCTGGGATGTTGGATACTCAGGCATGAGAGTCTGTTTGCATAACCATTATGCTATCTACCCTCCACCCCTAAATATTGTGAACTGTAAACCCCAATTGATCAAACCTCAATTTGATCTGGGGCCTATAGTCAGTACAAGAGCCTATATAGCCTCTGCATCCCTGTACATCTGAGCTTGCATTCTATGGTCCTTGCTAGGAACATTCCAGGCTGTGCCAATCCAGGACTCATCATCCTAGGGTGATAGGCAAAATCTGTTTTAGAAAGAACTTTTTTTTTTTCTTTATGACTCAGTGCTTATCTCTTCTATCCATTTTCTAATTTTTATACCACCTTTGATTAAGATATTGTTTGACACACCATGTTATAGAAAATTACTTTATATCTTTAAGGGATTTTTAAAAAAATATATAATTTGATAGGCCTGTACCAGAGCAAAGTAAACACTGGAACATTCTCTGAGTAGAAGGCTTTCTGAGGAAAAGCTTTGGTGCTATGGTCTCCTACCCCACCCCCACTCTCTTTCTCTCATCTTTCTCTCTTACTGTCTGTAATTGTATCTGAAAAACAAAAGTCAGACTGGAGCAGTGGATTCCAGTTATAAAAAGAAAAAAGAAAGAAAAAGACAATCTAGAAAATAAATTCAACTCCATTATTAAAACAAAGAAAACCATAAATTTGTTTTGTAGCTAAAGTTCAATAGTTCAGGTGATAACTGGACAAGTCTTTGCAGACTTCAATACTATTATAACTTAAGATTTACAAATACCATTTCTATACTGCAAGGAAACCAGAATGGTCACCTTCTTGATACATCACTATCCTTCTGACTTGTGTACCTGAGCACTTTAACTATCTTTCCTTTCTCTCCAATTGTTACAGTTCCAATGATGCCTACAAACATATTTCTCTGTGACTGCTTGGTACTGTGTGATATATCCCAATTTTAATATTATATTCCTCCTTAGGAAGGAAACTAATAATATTCACTATAAAGTTAACTGCAGCACAGTAAAACATCCATATTTTCTGGCTCTTAGTTTTCATTCTTGGCAGTAGAAGTATGCTTGGTGGTTAATTTTACATCAAGCTGCAACCCAAGAGTTTATGTCTGATAGCTTTAAATAGAGGAAAATGAGTATTTTTTAAAAACATCCCAGTAACTATTGATATGAATCAAGTACTTTTGAGATACAAATGGATATGGAGTAAAAGGTGCTTCTGTATTTTTTTCCCCTAACTACTGGCTCTTGGCATGCAAAGGAAAGGAGGCATTCAATCTTGAACACATTTTGTTAAGCTCTGAGAGTACCTGGAAACTCTCTAAAAGACACACTAAAGTAGGTGACAGGAGAGGTTTTGCATTAAACTTTCACTTGACTTAAAGTCCTAGGCTGACTTCAATGTTTAAGTAGGGAGAGGTAGGAAAGGACTGAATTTGACCAGTCCAGGGCATGTTGTTGGGGTTAAATAAGAAATACACTTAAACTAGCAGAGCTGAACCATTCTGTTCAGTTAATGTTCTAAGCATTGTTTATGTAAATTTTCTGAGGGAATTTCAGTTTCAGTTTCTTCACCTACATTATTCAGAAAATATTTGTCCTTACCTTATCATTGTGAATTTGTAAGGAGAAAGGACACATACTGAGTGTGAATACAAAATCAGTTCTCATTTCACTCTATCTTCAAGTGTCCCCAGTGTAGCCCATTTGTGCTGGATTCAGAAATGTGAACATGTGACCATTTCATTTTTTTAAATTTATGTATTTCCTTTTGTTGCCCTTGTTTTATTGTTGTAGTTATTGT
Organism: Erinaceus europaeus; assembly: GCF_950295315.1. NCBI lineage: Eukaryota > Metazoa > Chordata > Mammalia > Eulipotyphla > Erinaceidae > Erinaceus > Erinaceus europaeus. The sequence continues at coordinate 36,647,055 of NC_080172.1, read as the reverse complement.
TGTTGATGTCGTCGTTGTTGGATAGGATAGAGAGAAATGGAGAGAGGAGGGGAAGACAGAGAGGGGGAGAGAAAGACAGACACCTGCAGACATGCTTCACTGTTTGTGAAGTGACTCCCCTGCAGGTGGGGAGCTGGGGGCTCAAACTGGGATCCTTATGCTGGTCCTTGCACTTTGCACCATGTGCGCTTTACCCACTGTGCTACTGCCCAACTCCCTATGACCATTTCATTCTTAGAATGTTTTCAGGAAGCAACTTTCTTCCCCTCCTCCTCCTCCTCTTCTTCTTTTTTCTTTGGTTATTCTTTAAACTATTCCCTCCTCTTCTTCTGTAGAACAGGTGTCTCTCACATGTGTGATTTCACTACTATGGGCTTTTCTTTCAGATAAAAAGGTAGAGCCAGAGAGTGAAAGAGAGGGGGAGGGAGTGACACCACTGTACCTTCCCAGCATTGTTGGGGCTACAGCTTGGGTCAAACACATGACAAGGTTCATGCCCTACCCAGTGAGATATTTCTCTAATCCTTATTTTATATTTTTAAAACTGTATTTTTAAAATAGTTTCTGTCCAGTTTCCCTTTTATGTCTATTATCCCTTTTCTACCCTTAATTCTTTTTTTAAATTAGTGATTTAATAAAGATTAACAAGATTGTAGCATAAGAGGGGTACAGTTCCATATAATTCCCACCACAAGAGTTCCCCTCCCCTCCTCTCCATTGGAAGTTTCCCTATTTTTTATCACACTGAGATTATGGGCCAAAGATCTTTATGAGGTGCAGAAGGTGGGAGGTCTGGCTTCTGTAATTGCTTCTCCATTAGACATGGGCATTGGAAGGTCAATCTATACCCCTAGCATTTTTCTATCTTTCCCTAGTGGGGCAGGGTTCTGGGGAAGTGAGGTTCCAGGACACATTGGGGAGGTCATCTCCCCAAGGAAGTCAGGTTGGCATCTTGGTAGCATCTGCAACTTGGCTGAAAAGCATTACGATATAAAGCTGAAGAAATTGTTTAATAATCAGGAACCAAAAGGTAAGAATATAGCAGATGAGATTTAGGGTCTTTATGTTGGAAGAAGCTAGGAAGTCTATTTTAGATATATTCCAAGGGGCCCATGAGCTTAGTAATTTTTACCTGAACCCAACAGCTAATATGCGGATGGGCTAAAAGTATTGTCTGGGAAGATGGTATCAGAGTTGAGAATAGTACTAGAAAGCTGGATAAGGGTAGAGAGTAGCTTCCAAATATGGAAAAGTATATAAATACCATTAACTATAAGCCCCACTGATCTGACCTAGGGCCCATGTCTACCCATATTTAGCATAGGAGCTTCTGTAAACTCTGCATTCCTGTCACTCTGAACTTTTGCATTCATTCTATGGTCACAGTTAGGAACATCCTGGGCTGCACTCATTTCAGGACCAGTCTTCCTCGAATGGCAGGGTATGTCTTGAAGTAAATAGTAGAAACTTTTACAATTTTAGAATGTGAGGTATTGGGGTTTTGCTCATTATGTACAGCACACACTTTGCCATGCATGTGTACTAGAGTTCAAGACCCCAGAGCACCTTATGAGGGAGAAGCTTCAGGAGCAGTGGAATGATACTATGCTGTTTCTTATTCTATCTCTGCCTCTTTTTTCCTTTCTATCTTTCACTCTTTATCTAGTAAGGTGTGTGCAGCCCCATACAACCCTATCATAGTTAAAAAATAAAAGACTTCAGGTGCTGGTTTGGCTGGGCTTAAGACAAATGGGAAGTTTATTACATTGCAGTACAGTGGTACAGAATGGTATAAGTTAGGTAAAGCAAAATAGATGAAGGGGCAAATATTGTCTAGTCATTATGCTGAAGAATCATGAGTTTTTAAAGCTAGTTTTATCAGGGCTAAACTCCATATGTACAGGTCCTGGGAGAAGCAGCCATGGTGGTCCTTGGGGATGAGAGCAGGCAACCAGAGCGCAAGGAGAAGAGAGCTACAGCTGTTTGCAGGAACAGTATGTGACTTCCAGCAGGCTCATACTTAAGTAAGTTATGATGCACCCATAATACCTTATGGGTTTGCATAAATTCACACTATGCTCCTAGGCTGACATCAGCCATATGCTAGTTACATTTGTGACCCAGCCTAGACGTGAAACATGAACAAGATGCCTAGAGTCTGTGTTTGTGTCCTAACACCCCCCATTCTATTAATGTATTTTTTTTTATTGCCACCAAAGTTGTCAGGAACTATGCAATGAAGCCAGGGCTCGCAGAAGACATTTTTTCCCCATTTTATCTGGAAAGAAGAGGAAGAATGGCAGAGGCGGAGTCAGGCCTGCTGTATGGCACAGTTCTTAGTAGGCTAGGACTGACTGTAAAGTAGAAAGTCCTAGACTAAACTGAAGCTATTCATCATCTTGTTTCCAATTACATTGATAATTTGAAGGCTTATTTGCTATATTGAAAATACACAAATATTACTTGAGGACAATGATGGAGGCAAAGTCAAGTATGTTGTATGGCGCAGTCCCCAGCAGGCCAGGACTAACTGCAAAGCGGGAAGTCCTTAGATTATACTGAAGCTATTAATCCTTACATTGATAATTTGAGGACTTATTGGCTATATTGCAAATACACAAATATTACCTGGGAACAATAAAAAGAGATCTCCAGGGGAAGTACACAGTAACAACAATGAGTGTAACAAGATAAAAAATGGCAGTGAGTGTAACAAGGCCAAAAATGGCCTAAGAGCTGCTGTACCAATTGAAAGGCTTTCAGAAAGAGAGCTACTTGTCACAATTACAGCTTCTCAATTAGCTGGACCCAGACCAAAAGCCAGAATTACGGGTGGCTTATAATATGATAGACTGTGGCCTCCACCTAATTATGAAGAGGTCCTATTGCTTTTCCTCACCCACGAACATCCTGCTTCACTTACAGGTATCTATGATAAATATAGAGTATATGTAATTAGTAGTTGATGTAAAGGTTTATGGGTAGAAGTTAGTAAACTTTCATATAGGTAAAAGTTAGTGAATGCTCATATATACAAGGTTAGTCAGTAGAGAGTCCTCATGGTGTGTGCTTACTTTATGGCTAAAGATTTTAGGTAGACAGTTTGCTAGATATTAAGAAAGTGTTACTTAGTTAGACCCACCCAAGAATGGGTTAAGAAGAAAAGCTATTAGGCTGAGCTCCAGAAAAGATATGCTAACCCAACACAGACAGCCGAAACAAAGGGAATAATGTTTGAAGTTGTTTTGGCCACACCAAGGCCACAAAGATATTCAAAGCCTAGGGGAGGACAGGCAGGCTCTCTCAAGACCAAAGAAACTTTCAAAGAGAACATGCCTATAATGATAATAAGGTTGAGTTATTTTTAATGTTAATAAAAATAGTCTTATAAGATGTCAACTGTATCCTTGATGTTAATGAAAATAACTATACATGATATCATCTGTATCCAGGCAAAAGTATTTAAATAAAGCTCTGCAGACAGAGGCCAGAGATGCTTCTCTTGCACCTAAAGCAGCGGACACATCACTCATTTCATTTCTTCATGCCGATTCCCTTTCCCTTCAGAGGACCCTAATAATCTGCTGGGACTCGCTCGTGGTAGAAGGAGAAGAGGGGAAGGAGAAGGGGAAGGGGAAGGTGCAGGAGCAGGAGCAGGAGAAATAGTCTTCCAGAAATGGTATAGTAGAAGAAATTGAGAAGGCATGTTAGAAAAAAAAAAAGTTGGAATATACAGTTTTTTTTTTTACTTCCAAAAAGATTATACCAATCTATATTCCCATTATTTGGTATAACAGTATTTATTTGCTCACATTTCAGTCAACACTAAATATTGTTAATCTTTTAAATTTTAGAGTTAAAAAATCAAGTTTATTTTGTTTTAATTCATTTAGTTTGGATTCTCCTGATACAGCCACAAGATTAAATGTTTTTCTATATATTTATGAACTATTTATATGTTTTAGAATTTCTTCATTTACCATTTCCTTTTTTCTATAGAGTTGTTTACATTTTTCTTTATTTTTCTGAAGTTCTTTTTAAATTTTGTTTGTTTCCAGTGGCTGAGGCTTGGTGCTGGCACTTCAAACCCACCACTTATGGTGGCTTTAAAAAAATTTTTTAATTTTACTTTACCAGAGTACTGCTCAGCTCTCTGGTTTATGGTGGTGCAGGGGATTGAACCTGGGAATTTGGAGCTTCAGGTGTGAGAGTCTGTTTGCATAACCACTATGCTATTTACCCCCACCCTTCAGAAGTTACTACTCAACTGATAATGTTTATAGATGATGTATTTTGTAAATATCACCTTCAACATTTTCACTAAGTTTTGACTTCAAACATATTTGCTACTCAAAAGTGATGAGGTGGTACAAAATGGTCCAAATGAACTTACTGTTTGGCATGACAAGATATTCAGGATTCATCATATTTCCTGCCCTGGGCCAGGAATTAACCATCTTTCAAGTGTAGTAAAAATGATGGTTGCTTTACAGCTCATTGTTGATATATATATATATATTTAAATCATTACACACAGAGAGTTAAGAAATTATAACAAGATAAATACGTCTGTAAGCACCACATAAAGTCAAGGAATATAACAGGCATCTCTTATGTGCCTAGACTGTACCATAATCACCTTCTTCTTACACAAAATAGCTATTATAATGACATTGATGCCTTTAAAATTTTTTAGAGATTTATTTATTCTTTATTTATTATAAGAGAGCAAGAGCAAGCTAGAGTATTGCTCAGCTTTGGTGTAATAGGGTGCCAGGTGTTAAACATGTAGCTGAAATACTTTTTAGAAAGAAAATTTGCTCATTTGTTCTTTGGCTATCCAGTGAAGCACTTTATATAGTAACAGAACCTTGTCAATAGCTAATTCTTTTTACTTAACACTTTTCAACACAAAAATTATTCCAGTGGTATCTAATTAATTTTTAAATATTGCTATAAATTATTGAGTTTGATGAAATTTTTATTTTACTCTACTCAGTTTCTCCCCAGTGTGGAGTTCTCTTTTTTCTTCATTACTGTGAGATATGGCTCACATGACTGCAGGCCCCCAGCTCTTATCATGCTACTTGACCACAGTCACATCCTATTTTTCTTTAAAGGCCATCTCCCTCCTTACTTCCCACAAACCCACTCTTCCCCCTTCCTCAAATAACTGGTATACTATGAGTCCACTCTTTTTTATTTTTATTTATAAAAAGGAAACACTGACAAAAACCATAGGATAAGAGGGGTACAACTTCACACAGTTCCCACCACCAGAACTCTGATAACCCATCCCCTCCCCTGATAGCTTTCCTATTCTTTTTTTTAAAATTTATTTCTTTATTGGGGAATTAATGTTTTACATTCAACAGTAAATACAATAGCTTGTACATGCATAACATTCCCCAGTTTCCCATTTAACAATACAAACCCCACTATGTCATTTATCATCCTTCATGGACCTGTATTCTCCCCACCCACCCACCCCAGAGTCTTTTACTTTGGTGCGATATGCCAATTACATTTCAGGTTCTACTTGTGTTTTCTTTTCTGATCTTGTTTTTCAACTTCTGCCTGAGAGTGAGATCATCCCATATTCATCCTTCTGTTTCTGACTTATTTCACATAACATGAGTTTTTCAAGGTCCATCAAAGATCGGCTGAAAACGGTGAAGTCACCATTTTTTACAGCCGAGTAGCATTCCATTGTGTATACATACCACAGCTTGCTCAGCCACTCATCTGTTGTTGGACACCTGGGTTGTTTCCAGGTTTTGGCTATTACAAATTGTGCTGCCAAGAACATATGTGTACACAGATCTTTTTGGATGGCTGTGTTGGGTTCCTTAGGATATATCCCTAGGAGAGGAATTTCAGTGTCATAGGGTAGGTCCATTTCTAGCCTTCTGAGAGTTCTCCAGACTGTTCTCCACAGAGGTTAGGCCAATTGACATTCCCACCAGTAGTGTAGGAGGGTTCCTTTGACCCCACACCCTCTCCAGCATTTGCTGCTGTTACCTTTTCTGATGTATGACATTCTCATTCAGAGAATTCAGAGTGAAGTGATATCTCATTGTTGTCTTTATTTGCATTTCTCTGACAATCAGAGAGCTTTCCTATTCTTTATTTCTCTGGGAGCATGGACTCAGGGTCATTATGGGGTGCAGAAGGTGGAAGGTCTGGCTTCTGTAGTTGCTTCCCCGCTGAACATGGGTGTTGACAGGTTGACCCATACTCCCAGCCTGACTCTTTCCCCAGTGGGGCAGAGCTCTGGGGAAGCGGGGCTCCAGGACACATTGGTGAGGTCATCTGCCCAGGGAAGTCCAGTTGGCATCATGTGAGCATCTGGAACTTGGTGGCTGAAAATAGAGTTAACATATAAAGCCAAGCAAATTGTTGACTAATCATGAACCTACAGGCTGGAATAGTTCAGATGAAAAGTTGGGATGTCTCTGTTTTGTTGATAGTAGGCCTATTTTAGGTATATTCCAAAGGGCCCATGACTATACTAGATTATTTTTTTTTTCTACTGAGCCTGACATTTGATATACAGGTGGATCCAAGTTATTGTCTGGGGAGATGATGTCATGGCTGGAAAAAGGAACAGAAAGCTGGATCAGGGAAGAGAGTAGCTCCCAAATATGGGAAAGGCGCATAAATATTGTTGACTCTAAACTCCATTGATTTGATCTGATCTGGGGCCCATATTCAGCTTAGGAGGCTATGTGACCTCTGCATCCCTATAGAACTGAGCTCACATTCTGGGGTCATGAGTATGAGGGCTCCAAGCTGCCTTAATTTCAGAACCCATCCTCCTCAGGTGAAAGATAGAGTATGTTGTCCATCCTCCCTTTGGAGCATGGAACATTCTCTACTATTGTTGATCCACGTTGAGGGCAACGTCCTATGGGGGCCCACAAAGGGGTCTATTGTGTTGTTCCTGATAGAGATGAGCGGTAACAATGGAGAGAGGGATTAATTTGAGGTTAGGCCCATAGAGTCTGTTTGGGAATCTCAGGACTCCCCGACTAGGGTCCCAGCTGATGGGGTGGCCTGATAGTGATTAAAGAGTCACTGTTAAAGTGTGCCAGTCTCTTGCCCCTATTCAGCTTTTGTAGTCATTACTTTCATAAGGTTAGCTGTGGAGTGACTGAGGGAAGTGTAATAGAAAGTAGGTGAGGAGGGTATCTAAGTCTAAGTAGACACTTGTTTTTTTTTATTCTTTTAAAAAATATTTATTTGTTTATTCCCTTTTGTTGCCCCTGTTGTCTTTTTTTATTGTTGTAGTTATTGTTGTTGTTATTGATGTCATCATTATTCAATAGGACAGAGAGAAATGGAGAGAGGTGGGGAAGACAGAGAGGGGGAGAGTAAGACACCTGCAGACCTGTTTCGCCACCTGTGAAGCGACTCTTTCTATAATCATATTATTTGGCAGTTGGGTTAACTTTGAAAATCCCTTTGTTAGAGAAGTAGAACCTGATCTGGAATTGGTGTATTGCACCAAAGTAAAAGACTCTGGGGTGGGTGGGTGGGGAGAATACAGATCTAAGAGGGATGATGGAGGACCTAGTGGGGGTTGTATTGCTATATGGAAAACTGGGAAATGTTATGCATGTACAAACTATTGTATTTACTGTTGAATGTAAAACATTAATTCCCCAATAAAGAAATAAAAAAAAGAAAATCCCTTTGTTAGGATTTGCTGTATCATACACATCATTACCTTAATTTATGTCCTTTGACATTAATTTTATATAGCTGTGTCTTATAGAGTCACACCACTGGTTGCTTCTATTCTCCCTCATCTAAGCTCTTAAGAGAGTCAACATTTCAAAGACTCAGCCTATGGTCTGTGCATTAAAAAGTGTGAGACATTCAACCAATTTTCCCTTCTCATATAATTAAATAGTGATTTATATGACTACAAGTTAATAGGAGTGTACGTAACACTATTCCAATCACCAAAAAGACTGTGTCCCATCCCATCCTCCCCCTACCCCCCACCCCCAGGGAAGCTGAACATCAACCCTTATCCTCCACCCAGAGATTTTTAATTTGGTGCTTTACGTGAGCCCACTCTTATCCATCAATGGGAACAAGATAAGTCATCCCTATCTCCTAGTGATGTATGAAAAACAGCCAAAGATTGACCTCAGGATGCTTGCTAGTTTAGGCCCCTTCTTCTTCTAGCGTTTGCCCTTCTTCCGTAGCCAGTCTACAGCGTCAGGTTGAGCCTGATGCAAAGTTTTGAGACCTCCTCCGAATCTGGAGAGGTGGCAGTCGTTGACCATGTGAGTTATAGTCTGTCTGCAGCTGCAGGGGCAGTTCGGGTCATCCCTGGCTCCCCAGCGATAGAACATAGCAGTGCACCGGCCATGGCCTGTTTGATAGCGATTGAGGAGGGCCCAATCATAACGTGCTAGGTCAAAGCCGGGTTGACACTTGCAGGGGCCTGTGATGAGGTGCCCGTTCTTCACCTCAGCTGACTGCCAACTCTGTTTCCAAGAGACTGGAACAGAGAAGTTCAGTGTAGGCATAGGGGACCAGATTGGGTGATGAGACATAAAGCGTTGGACAGGGTGGGCGAAGATATATTGGCGGGTCCAGTCGAGCGTAGACGTGGGAAATGAACTTAGATGATGCCTCATCCCGAAGAATATCTGGCGGGGCGATGTTGCTAAGAACTGGCAGCCATGGAACCGGGGTGGAACGGATGGTTCCAGAAATTATCCTCATGGAGGAATATAATTTGGAATCGACCAAGTGGACATGGGGGCTACGGAACCATACTGGGGCACAGTATTCTGCAGTGGAATAGCATAATGCCAGAGATGATGATCGTAGTGTGGAAGTGCTCACGCCCCATGAGGAGCTGGCCAGTCTTGCAATGATGTTATTCCTTGCGCCCACCTTTGCTGCAGTTTTTATGAGATGTTTGTGAAATGACAGAGTGCGATCAAGGGTAACGCCAAGATAGACTGGCTGGGCTTCATGCCGGATTCTCGTATCGCCAAGCTGCACATTAAGCTCACGCGAGGCCGAGGCATGGTGTAGATGGAAAATAGATGATACCATTTTTGCAGTGCTAGGGATTAGTCGCCATTTTTTGCAGTAATCAGATATCAGAGACATGTCTTTCATGAGTGTTTCCTCGAGGATGTCGAACTTTGATGCCTGAGTTGCACAACAGTTGTCATCGGCGTAGATGAACTTCCTTGAAGAAGTTTCTGGGAGGTCATTGATGTAAATATTAAATAGCGTAGGAGCCAGAACAGAGCCCTGGGGGAGGCCACTTGAGACAAGTCTCCATCTGCTAGACTTGTCATCCAGATGCACCCGGAATCTTCTGTTTTGGAGAAGAAACGATACAGTGTTGGCCACCCATGGAGGCAGGCATCTTGAGATCTTGACTAGGAGACCACGGTTCTAGACCGTGTCATAGGCTGCTGTGAGATCAACAAAGACAGCACCCGTCTTTAAATTCTTCTGGAATCCATTTTCAATGTAAGTTGAGAGAGCCAGGGCTTGTTTGCAGGTAGATCTTCCTGGGCGGAAACCAGCTTGGGCGGGTGATAGGAATTTCTCTGTAAGATGAGAAATATGTGACAGAAGCAGCCTCTCAAGGAGTTTGTAACACACGGAGAGGAGAGAAATTGATCTATAGCTGGCGGCCAGTGTTGGGTCTTTCTTTGGTTTCAAAACCACTATAATCTTCGCACGACACCAAACTTTGGGCATAGACTCAGATTCCAAGATGTGGGACAGGAATGAAGCGAGCCACTTCTTTGCCGCGGGACCCAGGTTAAGAATGAGTTCTGGGGTGATGTTATCATAGCCAGCAGCTGTTCCCGGTTTAACCCTCTTCAAAGCATCTTCCAGTTCAGACAGTGTAAAGGGAGAGAGTTTTGGATGGACAAGATAACCGGAAGTGGGATGACCACTCATGGGAAATTTCTCTTTTCCAGACTGGGTCGATCTTAGCACGTCCAACTTGAGTTAGGTGACTGGCAATACGGGAGGATGGGAGACGGGAGGGGGTTGGCCCCTGAACCCATATATATATATATATATATATATATATATATATATATATATATATATATAACCCTTATATATATATAAGTATTAAGTAAAGGTTTTTTTTTGCTTTTCTTTTTGCCTTGCTCATGACTGCAGGTGTCAGTCTAAGGCTTAGATTGGATGTGTTTTCACATATTTCTTACATTATTAAAATATAATTTTATTGAAGCAATAGTGCATTGTGACATTATATAAGACTCAATTTTGTACCATTAAGGTCAACATATGTATATGTATATATATATATATATATATATATATATTACATTAATTTGACAATTAAAAAGCCAAGGTTTATTTATGTATTTATTTAGTTATGTCATTGCCAGGAATTCACTGCTCTGGGAGGAATTTTTAGATTCATAGAGACAGAAAGAGGGAGAGAGGGAAAGATAGGACCAAAGAAAGATTTTTCCAGTACAATGGAGACCAGGCTGAAACCTGAGTTGTATGCATAGGAGGAAGTGTTGTCGAAGTTTTCTGATCCCAGATTTTCAGATACTTATTAGAAATTCTACTGATACTTACCTTTGTATCTGTGTTTGCAAAATGTATTATTTGTCTACTAGGTACATTATTTTGACTAATATACACCTTGAACCCTGTATTTCAGCCTCTGTCCCATTATCACAAAATCCTGCTCTAAGGCAAAGTCTGGATATTTCAGAAGTTCCTGCCCACAGGCAGTAGAGGGTTGGACTGCCACAGTGATCATTCATAAATTTGAATGTCTGGTTGCTGCCTTAAGTGTCTGGAGATGGTGCATAGGCTAACTGGAGTAAACTCGAAATCTTATGGCATCAAAAGAATGTATTTGACATAATGACAGTTTTCTCTCTGAGAAATGTATTCTGATCCTTTTCTATGTAATGTAAACCACCTGTTATTTTTGTCTTATTATCTACTTCTGCATAAGTATTTATAAAAAAAATACTCCTTGAAGCTTAGGAAGGATGAGGCACACACTTGGTACTGTCCTAGCTAAGGATGTCTGTCTTATGTGTTTGTTCCCACATGACCTCTTCTGATCAATTGTATGGTGACTGAATGTGGTTACTTTCTCCCCACCCCCTGGCAACTGGCTAAGGTTCTCTTCATCTGTGCATTTCCCCAAAGGGAGCACTGTCCAAGCGAACTGGTTCAAAGGTTTAGTTCTGAAAGTTAATTCTGATTCTGCTTTTTCACAATTCACATGGCCCTGACTGCTTCACTCTTTTCAGATCATACATATTGGAGGCTATAGATTTGCACTTGGCAGGATAAAAATGAAGGAGATATACCAACTTAGAAGAATTGGTTTTTCTGAACTTGCATGTATTTTTGTTTTATTATGAAGTATGTGGGTATTTGAAGAACAGATGCATGATTTTCTTTAGCTATGGTTATCTTCAGAAGTGCAGATATGCACAGATTAAAATGTTGGATTAAGTAAGGATTAGAAATTTTCCAAGTATTTATAATGATGGCAGTGGAAGACAAGGGAGCTAAAGGTGGTCAAGAAAGTTATAATGGGGCTGGGCAGTGGCACACCTCATTGAGCGCACATGTTATAGTGCACAAATACTTGGGTTCAAGCCCCCAGTACCCACCTGTAGGGGTAAAGCTTTGTAAGTGGTGAAGCAGGGCTTCAGGTGTCTCTCTGTCTCTCTCCCTCTCTATTTTCCCCTTCCCTCTTGATCTCTGACTGTCTGTATCCAATAAATAAAGATAATTAAAAAAAAAGAAAATTATAATGACTGATGAAGAGGGTTAAACTAGTTAGGGAAAGGAGGAAAAATATCAAAGGCAAGAGACAGTAGAATGTTGGCAAAATGAATGAGCTAGAGTTTTAGTGGGACTTTTTGACTGAGAATTGTTGGAGTTTTGTGTTAAATGGAACACGAAGAAAACATATGACTAATATGTGAAATGACTGCTATGAGTAGGTCGATTTTATAATGACAAAGACTATGGTACAACTGGACAAATAGGTAAAATAATGTGGAAATCAAAAAAGATCACTGGTGGAGTAGAGTGTGAATTTGGAAGCCTGGGAATTTGAAGAATTATCTACATTTATGTTCAGCTTTTTAAACATTCACAAAGAGTAGTCATGGAGAGAAAGACAATGAGTCCAAAGTGAAAGCTTTAAAAAAAAACTAGAGAGAATAACTTAAAGTTCAGCTGTATTGATATCTATAATAATATTGAGGGATAAATTAATCTGAGATATAATTATACTATAATTGAAATGATATAATATGATAAATATAAATATATATGACATCATATACATCATGTAACACATTTATACATATATGCTGTGAATTACACAAAGTTGGAAGTTTTTAGGTAGAAGTGAGTAAGAAAGTAGTGAGGGGCCGGGTGGTGGAGCACATGGTTAAGTGCATGTATTTCCATGCAAAAGGACACAGGTTCAAGCCCCCAGTCTCCTCCTGCAGAGGGGACACTTCATTTGTGGTGAAGCAGGACAGCAGGTGTCTCTCTGTCTCTACCTGTCTATCTCTCCCTCCCTCTCAATTTCTCTCTGTTCTATTAAATAAAGTTAAGAAAAAGAAAAAAAAACTTAAAAAAGAGGAAAAGAAAGCAATGAATGGGGTTAGGTGGTGGTACATTTGGTAGAGCAGGCATGTTATAAAGTCCCTGGTTCCCACCTGCATGACAGAAGTTTCATGGCAGTGAAGCACTGTCTCTTTTTCTCTCTCCATTTTTACCTCCCTCTTCCATCTCAATTTTCTCAATTTTCCTCTGTCTCTATCCAAATAAATAACTGGATGAATAAGTAGAAAGCAATGAACAAGCAAGAAAATAGCTACCTCATTCTGATATTCAGTGATATGAAAACATGAGAGAACGACAGTCTGGTTGAGTGGTTTGTGCAGAAGGTATGTCTTCAAGAAAGTGCTATTTATCTTTAGAGTTAGAAAAGCATCAGAGAAAATGCTGAAAGCTAGGGAGGTAGTACAACAGTAGCAAACAAGATTTATATTGAAGAAGTCCCAGGTTTAATCTCAGGCACCACTGATTGCTAGAGTTGAGAGGTGCTCTGGTCTAAATAAATAAATAAATAGCTGAAAATGTTTGGGATCAGAGTTCCAAAAGTCAAGTAGAATGGATTTCAGGACAGAGGGGAGAATAAACAGAAGAAGTGATATCAGATTCTTCATGAGCATGACAAGGTAGAAGATGTTGATGTAGAGATTAACATTAACAAGGCTAAAACAGACACTATAAAAATCTTGATATATGTAGGAGTCTACTATATTATTGAATTTACAAAACAAAATGTTTCATCTATTCTTTTAACTGTTGTAAAATTTATTACTCTAATAGCTTCTTTTCCTTCTCTTCTCCCTTCTCCTCCTCCTCCTTCTCTCCTCTTCTTCCTCCTTCCCGTCCTTTTCCCCTCCCTCTCCATCACCTCCTCCTCCTTGTTCTTCTTTTTGTTTCCTTTAAATCTTCCTGAGCACAAGGTCTACTGTTTCACAATGCTTCAATATGTAAAGAAAGTTTTCAATGGTCTCTTTCTTTCTCTTATTTTATTTTAAATGACTCTTTTTTATACTTATTTATTTTCCCTTTTGTTGCCCTTGTTTATTATTGTTGTTGTTTTTGATGTCGTCATTGTTAGATAGGACAGAGAGAAATGGAGAGAGGAAGGGAAGACAGAGAGGAGAGAAAGATACCTGCAGACCTGCTTCACTGTCTGTGAAATGACTCTCCTGCAGGTAGGGAGCCAGGGGTTGGAACCTGGATCCTTATGCTTCCTCCTCCTTGCACTTCGCGCCACTTGCGCTTAACCCGCTGCGCTAATTATTTACAGTACACTTGTTGAAATGTGTACAGTTTCTCATCTTCCTGTGATAGGTGTCTGCAAAACACTCTCACAACCTGGGTCCTTTTTAAATTTTTTATTAGTGATTTAATATTGATTTACAATTACAAGATAATGGGGGTACGACTCTGCACCATTCCCACCACCAGAGTTCTAGATCCTTATTCCCTCCATTGTAAGCTACAGCAGTTCTCTTAAGATTGCAGATATAGGTTGGGTATTATTTCTACGATTATTTGTCTATGTGTGTATATATTCCCCTCCCCCATTTTTTCCCCTGTGGTCCTATGTCCTTTTCTTTTCCAAGTCACACATACACCTATTACTACATCCAAATCCAACTTGGGTCCTTTGCCACCATCATGAACCAAGACCCAGAAGGCCCCTACACTAGACCCCTTACTGTTTTTCTGGTCAGAGTTCTTTGCTTTGGTATAACACAGCAAAATCAGTCCAACTGGCTTTTCTTTAATTTTTTCAAAGGGACACACACAGTGATTTTACTATGGAAACCTTTCTCTGTTTTTTTTTTTTTTTTGACTACTCTGTCACCCAGGGTTGACTTGATGCTACCCTAGTCAATGCATATGTTTCTCACTGTTCCTGCAACTTATAATATATTCCTCCTTGATTATCTAAATTTTTAGTCAAGTGCTTAGTATATAGTTGATGTTTGATCTAGGGAATAAATAACAGTTTTTTTGTTTTACTTGGGAATATGCTTTGCTTTTTTCACTGTCATTCTCTCAGTTATTTAAGGCAAATAGAAGACTATGTCTATTTGTCTATCTATTATTTACTTATTCTCAAGTATTTTTTTCTAATTATTATAAAGACTAAATTTCTTCTTTTGTTTGTGTGTGGTTTTTGAATTCTTTCAATTTTTTTCTTTTTTTTTCAGTTTTTTCTTATTTTTCATGTTCTTCCTACCCAAAGGAATTTTTGTGAATGGTAAAGATAATCCAATGAGAGTAAAATTGCTTTTTTTTTTTTTTTTTTTTGCCTCCAGGGTTATCACTGGGGCTTGGTGCCTACACCACAAGTCCACTGCTTCTGGAGGCTATTTTTTTTCCTTTTGTTGCCCTTGTTGTTTACTGTTGTTGTTGTTATTGCTGTCATTGTTGTTGGATATGACAGAGAGAAATCAAGAGAAGAGGGGAAGACTGAGAGGAGGAGGGAAAGGGGAAAGACAAGACACCTGCAGACCTGCCTCACTGCTTGTGAAGCAACCCCCCCCCCCCAACAGATGGGGAGCCAGGGTCTTGAACTGGGATCCTTTCACAGGTCCTTGCGCTTTGTGCTATATGCACTTAACTCACTGCGCCACAGTCCAGCTCCCAAATTGCTTCTTTAGATGTCCCATTATAGTTTGCAAATGTGTTTATCTGAATGGAAGTTTATAGCTTAATGGTTATGTAAAATGGCTTAAATGCCCGAGGCGCTGAGGTTGCTGGTTTAGTTCCTTTTGCCACTGTAATTCAGAGCTGAGAAGTGCTCTGATATTAAAAAAAAGTGTTGTCTCATTGGTTTTTATTTGCACTATATAACAAATGCTAGTAATGATGTTTGAGGAAAAATCTCTCTTAGAAATCTATCCAAAGTACACAAACATACCAATCCAAAGAGATCTGTGTACACATATGTTCATAACACCACAGTTTGTAATAACCCAGACTTGGAAGCAACCCAGATGTCCAATGATAAATGAGTGGCTCAGAAAGCTGTAGTATATTTCACTCAGTGAAATACTGCTCAGCTGTAAGGAATGATAAAATTTTTTCCTTCGCCTCCTATTGGATAGAAATTTGAAGGAATCATGTTAAATGAGTTAATCCCAAGGGATTAAGGATGAATACTGGGTGATCTCACTTATAGGTGCTGCTTAAGCAAGGCAGGACAATGGAAACACATGATGATAATTGGAGTAGGTATATGGTAGCAAAGCAAAAATTCTGAACTAAGGGGAGATGAGTGGGAGTTGGGGAGGGAGTTTTTGGTACCCAGGGCACAATGGTGAAGGAAGACTTGCACTGGTGGTAGGGATGGTGTACAGGCACCTATCTCGGGGAGGTAAGAAATTGTACTCATGCAGATGGGTGCTCACACACCTGGTTGAGCACACGTTACAATGCACAAAGACCCAGGTTCAAGTCTCTCCCCACCCACATCCAGTCCCCACCTGCTGAAGAAAAACTTC
Source organism: Erinaceus europaeus (assembly GCF_950295315.1). NCBI lineage: Eukaryota > Metazoa > Chordata > Mammalia > Eulipotyphla > Erinaceidae > Erinaceus > Erinaceus europaeus. Next base: position 36,630,937 of record NC_080172.1, on the reverse strand, counting down.
ATAAGTGGTGAAGCAGGACTGTAGATGTCTCTCTGTTTATCTTCTCACACTCACAAGTTCATTGCTCTAGCCACTGTGCTACCAGTTTATCTTCTTCTCTATCTCTCTCTTCCCTCTCGATAGCTGGCTGTCTCTATCAAATAAATAAAGATAATAATAAAAAAGAAATTGTACTCCTGTATCAACAACTGTCCTATAAAACATGATTTATTTCCTGGGAGTCCAGCAGTAGCACAGAGGGCTAAACGCACATGGCACGAAGCTCAAGGACAGGCTTAAGAATCCTGGTTCGAGCCTCGGCTATCCACCTGCAGGGGACTTGCTTCACAGGCATTGAAGCAGGCCTGCAGATGTCTATCTTTCTCTCCCCTTCTCTGTCTTCCTCTCCTCTCTCCATTTCTCTTTGTCCTATCTAACAATGATGACATCAATAACAACAACAATAATAATTACAACAATAAAAAAACAAGGGCAACAAAAAGGAAAATAAATAAATATTAAAAAATAAAAAACATTATTTATTTCCTTTAACACTACGAATCCACTGCTCCTTGCAGACATTTTTTCCATTTTATTGGATAGAACAGAGAGAAATTGAAAGGGGAGAGGAGATAGAGGAGAGAGAAAGACATCTAGAGACCTGCTTCATCACTTGTGAAAAGTCTTTCTGGCAGGTGGGGAGCCAGGAGCTCAACCTGGGTCCTTGCACAAACCTTGTGCATAGTACTATGTGTGCTTAACTGAGTGTGACACTCCCCAGACCCTGAAAGTATTTTGGTAAATGGCTTAAATTTAGGTATCAATGCATTACAAAATTGTTGGTATGCTTCTAAATTCTGCTTATAAGACCTTCTGTTTTGATCATCACATTAGGTTCGCTTGTATTACTTACAATGTGGTCTATTTACATAATTACTGTTTTACCTGGGTCCCGCCCTGCCTGCAGGGTATTGGTTGAATCCCCACTGGTTAGATGAAAGCTTTCTATATTCTTTTTGCACTCTTTTTTTGCTCTACCCCCTCACCTAGTCATTTTCTTTCACTTGCCACTTCCAGTGAAGAGATGCATAAAAGTCGATGTATCTGATTAATAAATGAGATAGTGCTTCCCAGCTTAGCCATGAGTCCCTGGTTGTCTCTCTACCACCCATGAAGCTAGCCCAGCCCAGCAAATGGTGCCCTAACAGGCACCATATGCCAGTCCCTGTTCGGGTGCCATTTGCTGGTCTAGCTTCGTGGGCGGGAGACAGACGACCAGGGACTCATGGCTGAACTGGGAAGCAGTATCTCGTTTATTAATCAGATACATCAACTTTTGTGCATCTCTTCACTGGAAGTGGCAAGCGAAAGGAAATGACCAGGAGAGGGGGCAGAGCAAAAAAAGAGTGCAAAAAGAACATAGAAAGCTTCCATCTAATCAGTGGGGATTCAACCAATACCCTGCAGGCAGGGCGGGACCCAGGTAAAACAGTAATTATGTAAATAGACCACATTGTAAGTAATACAAGCGAACCTAATGTGATGATCAAAACAGAAGGTCTTATAAGCAGAATTTAGAAGCATACCAACACAAAATAAAATGGGTTTAAGTTGTGCCTCATTGCTAATCAACGTGCACATTCCATTTTCCATTTTGGTAAGTGAAAATTGCCTTATAGTACAGAATCTGATTATTGCTTATCTAGTACACCCAATTTTTCTAATTTTTCATTACCACAAATGAGTTCAGTTGTATGGGATTTATCTTTCTTCATTTGACTTCATTAATTGGCACAATAACCAATAAGTTCATCTGTGTTGTTGCAAATAGCAGGATTTCATTTCTCTCTATAAATGGCCAACGTTCCATATATTATATTTTGTTTATCTCTTTCTCATGGGATAGATACTTAGGTTGCTTCTGGTTCTGAGTTTCTATGAATTTGGCTACAATAAACAAGGTGGTGCACATCATCTTCAAAATAGTGGTTTTGCGTGTTTGAGAAAATATCCATGAGTCAGATTACTAGATGATATGGAATTTATATTTTTAATTTTTGAGTCATCTCTACATTACTTTTCATAATGAATGCACCAGTTTATGTTCCTACCAAGAGTATTCTCTTCTTTTCACAACCTCTCCTATATTTGTTTTTCTTCCTTTCTCTCTCTTTTTTACTGAGGGGGTTAATAGTTTACAGTGTATTCATTGAAACATAGGTGCAGTTTCATTGTGCACGAGGACCCCCCAAGTTCTTTTGCACTCCTCCCTCTCCCTCCTTTCACAAAGTCTTTTATTTGATGCAATTACCATGACCAATTCATGTTTCCCATTGTGTTCTCCTTCCTTATCCCTATATATTAAGTCCTGCTCATCAGTGAGATCATTTTCTATTTGTTCTTCTTCTTCTGACCTATCTCAATTATATCTTTAAGTTCTAGCCAAGACAATGCGAAGGAGATGAATTCATCATTTTTAACAGCTGATTAATATTCCATCATGTATTTATACCATAGTTTTTTCATCACTTATCTAATGTTGGGTATCTTGATTGTTTTCACATTCTTGCAATTATGAGTTGTGTTGCTATAAATGTAGGCATACACAGACCTCTTCTGATAGGTGTTTTTATTTACTTTAGGTAATTCTCTAGGAGAGGAATTGCTAGATCATAGGATAGGTCCATTTCTAATATTCTGAGAGATCTCTAGACTTCTTTACACAATGATTGTATCATTTTATACTACCCAGTCCAAGTCTTTGCCCCCTTTTGTAATGGGGCTGCTTGGTTTTTTAGTGCTAAGTTTACTGAGCTCTTTATATATTTTGTTATTAGCTTTTTGTCGAAGGTGTGTTGTGTAAGAACCTTCTCCCACACTAATGGGTGTCTTTCAGTTTGGGTGGTGGTACCCTGTGCTGTTCAGAAGCTTTTCAGTTTGATGTAGTTGCATTGATTTATTTTTGATTTTGTTTTCTTTGGCGTTGGATGTGAATCCTGGAAGGCTTTATTGAAGCATGGATTGTGAAGTGTCCTGCCAATGTTTTCTTCTACGTATTTGATAATTTCTGGCCTAATGTTCATGTCCTTGATTGACTTGGAGCTTACTTTTGTGCACAGTGATATGTGCTGTATCAATCTCTTCTGCTTGTCTGTTTCAATCCAATTTTCCCAACACAATTTGTTGATGGTTTGGGCCCCTTTGTAAAAATTAGTTGACTCTAGATTTGGGAACCTATTTCTAGATCTTCAATTTTATTCCACTGGTTTGTGTGTCTACTTTGGTTTCAGTACCAGGCAGTTTTGATTATAGTAGCTCTGCAGTATAGCTTGAGGTCTGGAAGAATAATGTCCTCAGTCTTTTTTTTTTTTTCATTTTTAAATTTTTATTTATAAAAAGGAAACACTGACAGAAACCATAGGATAAGAGGGGTACAACTCCACACAATTCCCACCACCAGAACTCTGTATCCCATCCCATCCCCTGATAGCTTTCTTATTCTTTAACCATCTGGGAGTATGGACCAAGGGACATTATGGGATGCAGAATGTGGAGGGTCTGGCTTCTGTAATTGCTTCCCCGCTGAACATGGGTGTTGACAGGTCGATCCATACTCCCAGCCTGTCTCTCTCTTTCTCTAGTGGGGCATGGCTCTGGGGAAGCGGGGCTCCAGGACACATTGGTGGGGTTGTCTGCCCAGGGAAGTCCGGTTGGCATCATGTTAGCATCTGGAACATGGTGGCTGAAAGAAAAGTTAACATATAAAGCAGAACAAATTATTGACTAATCATGAACCTAAAGGCTGGAATAGTGCAGATGAAGATTTGGGGGGGTCTCCGTTTTGTATATAGTTAGTAGGCCTATTTTAGTTATATTCCAAAGGACCCATGATTATACTAGTGGTTTTTTTTTTTTTCCCTTAAGTTTGCTTTGACAATCCTGGGGATTTTTTGGTTCCTTTTCTTTTTTCTATTTCTTTAAGGAAGTTTGTTGACACTTTGATGGGGATGGCATTAAATCTGTATATGGCTCTGCCTAGGGTGGTCATTTTTTTTTTTTTTTTTTTTATTTATTTTATTTATTTATTCCCTTTTGTTGCCCTTGTTGTTTTATTGTTGTAGTTATTATTGTTGTTGTTGTTGGATAGGACAGAGAGAAATGGAGAGAGGAGGGGAAGACAGAGAGGAGGAGAGAAAGCTAGACACCTGCAGACCTGCTTCACCGCTTGTGAAGCAACTCCCCTGCAGGTGGGGAGCCGGGGTTCAAACCGGGATCCTTATGCCGGTCCTTGTGCTTTGCGCCACCTGCACTTAACCCGCTGCACTACAGCCCGACTCCCAGGGTGGTCATTTTGATGATGTTAATTCTTCCTATCAAGAAGCATGGGGTGTCTTCATTTTTTTTTTTTTTTTTTTTTGTATCTCTATTTCCTTGAAGAGTGATTCATAATTTTCAGCCTACACTTGTTTCTAACCTTTTGGGTAAGAGTGATTCTCACAGGTATGTGCTGATAATAGCCATTCTCAAATGCAAGGTGAGATAGAATTGTTTTGATTTTAATTTCTCTAATGATAGATAATTAACATCTTTTCATGTGTCTGTTGGTCACTTAAATGTTAATATGGAGAATTGCCTGTTTAGATTTTTGTCCATTATAAATTGGGATTTAAAAAAATCTGCTAGCATCTTACTAGGAAAAGAACTGTATGACTCCCCCCCCCACTTGCAGGGGAAAAGCTTCACAAGTGGTGAAGCAGTGCTGTAGGTGTTTCTCTGTCTCTCTCTATCACCCCTTTCTCTCTCAATTTCTGACTGTCTCTATCCATCAGATAAAGATAAAAAAACTTATTTCTTTAAAAGATTCAGTGCTTTTATACATCTTACATTATTTTTAATTTTTGTTTTGCTTTCATTTTTTTTTACCAGCACACTCCTTTAAATTTTTTTTTTATTTATAAAGTGGAAATATTGACAAGACTATAGGATAAGAGGGGTACATTCCACATAATTCCCACCACCAGAAATTTGTATACAATTCCCTCCCTTGATAGCTTTCCTGTTCTTTATCCCTCTGACAGTATGCACCCAGGGTCATTATGGGACGCAGAAAGTGGGAAGTCTGGCTACTGTAATTGCTTCCCTGCTGAACATGAGCATTGGCAGGTCGATCTATACTTCCAGCCTGTTTCTCTCTTTCTCTAGTGGGGCAGGGATCTGGGAAGGCAGGGCTCCAGGACACATTGGTGGGGTCATTTGCCCAGGGAAGTCAGGTTGGCATCATGGTATCATCTGGAATCTGGTGACTGAAAAAGAGTTAAGATATAAAGCAGAGCAAATTGTTGACTAATCATGAATCTAAAGGCAAAAATATTGCATATGAAGATTTGGGGTCTTTGTTTTGGAAAAAGCCAGTAAGACTATTTTAGATATATTTTAAGGGGACTATGACTTTACTAGTTTTTGCCTGAGCCTGCATCTAATATGTAGGAGGAACCAAGTTATTGTCTGGGAAGGTGGTGTCTAAGTTGAAAGCCAGTGCACTTCTTAGCTCAGGCTTATAGTGGTGTGGAGATTTAACCTGGCACATCAAAACCTCAGGCGTTAGAGTCTGCTTGTATAACCATTATGCTATCTCCCTCACCCATTAAATTTTTTTTGCTAGTGATTTAACATTGATTTACAAAATTATAAGATAATAGGGGTATAATTCTACACCTTTCCCACTCCCAGAATTCCATGTCCCCATTCTTTTACAGTAGTTCTCCCAAGGTCACAGATAGGGGACATACTTACATACTTCTTGATTATTATTTTTATAACTATCATTTATATTTATATATATTTACTCATTTTTTTCCTATGGTCCTGCCTTCTTTTCCTTTCTAGGTCACATCTGCTACTTCTGAGTGCCCCTCCACCATTTTTCCCCCCTCCTCTCTCTCTGGGTCCTGATGGAATTGGAGTTCAGAGCCCTCTGGTAATTTTCCCCTAAAATTTCTTCTCCTCTGAGAGTATGGATCAAAATTCTTTTTTTAAAATTTATTTAGGAAAGGAGACATTAACAAAACCATAGAATAAGAGGGGTACAATTCCGCACAATTACCATAACCCGATCTCCACATCCCACCCCCTCCCCTGATAGCCTTCCCATTCTCTATCTCTCTGGGAGTATGGATCCAGGGTCGTTGTGGGTTGCAGAGGGTGGAAGGTCTGACTTCTGTAATTGCTTCCCTGCTGAGCATGGGCGTTGACTGGTCAATCCATACTCCCAGTCTGTCTCTCTCTTTCCCTAGTAGGGTGGGGCTCTGAGGAAGTGGAGCTCCAGTACATATTGATGGGGTCGTCTGTCCAGGGAAGTCTGGTCAGCATCCGGAACCTGGTGACTGAAAAGAGAGTTAACATGCAAAGCCAAACAAATTGTTGAATAATCATGGACCTAAAAACTGTAATAGTGCAGATGAAGTGTTGGGGGTATTCCCTGTATGCTCATGTGTACTTCTGCTTTCAGGTGTATATTTTCCCCGTAGTTTACCTATGCTCTATCTCAGGGGACCTGGACTATATCTAGGTTTGGGGACTTTATTGGGGAGTGGAACACCTGGAATGGAATTAGACAATACTATGAAAGGAAAGGTCTCACCCGAGTGATGAAGCTGAAGGGTTGTCATTGCACACCTGAAGTCTCTGGTCACAGTCTGAAGTGAAGCATGCTGGGGTGGCACTTGTGTTGATTAGGTTGCGATCCGCGAGTGCAATATTATTTGATTTGAATTGAGAGCAGCATGCAGAAAAGTGGGCCCCACCCTAAGGTTCCAGGACTGGGGGAAATATAGGCTCTATAGTGGAAATGTGAGGTTCCTGTTGTCTTAGGGTTCAAGAAGACAATGGTTAGTTATAGTTATCATCACATTATTTGGTGATAGGGTTAACTTTGGAAAGTCCCTTTGATAGGGTTTGGGGTATAGTACCCAGCATCTTGTATATAGCTGTGCTGTCAGTTGCTTCTGTTCTCCCTGGTCTAAGCTTTTGGGAGAGAACATATCAAAGACAGCCTATGTAGTAAAAAGACTCAGTCTGTGTTTTAAGAAGTTCTAGACATATCATCAGTTTTTCGCCTCTCATATTAATTAAATAGTAGTTTATATAATGTTTACACTTTAATAGGATTGTACATAAACACCACTCCCACCACCAAAAGACTGTATCCCATCCCCCCCCACCTCCACCGTGCCGGGAAGCCCAATGGCCACCCTCCCCTTCACCACAGTGTTTTTACATTGGTGCCCTGCTCTCGATTTAATCAGATCCTGCTTTTAGTTTCCCTTTCTGTTCTTCTTTCTCAACTTCTGTTGATGAGTGGGGACATCCCATACTCATCTTTATCTTTCTGACTTAGCTCACTTAACATAATTACTTCTAGCTCTGTCCAAGATGGGTCAGATAAGGTGGGTTCATTGTTCTTAATAGCTGCATAGTATTCAATTGTGTATATGTACCACAGCTTTCTCAGCCACTCATCTGCTGTTGGGCACCTGGGTTGCTTTCAGGTTTTAGCTATTATGAATTGTGCTGCTATGAACATAGACATACACACATCTTTTTGGTTGGGCATTATGGAATCCTTGGGGTATATGCCCAGGAGAGGAATTACTGGGTCATATGGAAGGTCTATGTCTAGCCTTGTGAGAGTTCTCCAGAATGCTCTGCAGAGAGGCTGGACCAATTTACATTCCCACCAGCATTGTAGAAGGGTTCCTCTGTCCCCACAGCCGCTCCAACATTTGTTGCTGCTATCCTTTTTGATGTATGCCATTCTCACAGGAGTGAGGTGGTATCGCAATGTTGTCTTTATTTGCATCTCTCTGACAATCAGCGACCTGGAACAGTTTTTCATATGTTTGTTAGCCTTTTGGAGCTCCTCTGAAGTGAATGTCTTGTTCATATCCTCTGCCCATTTTTGGATGGGGTCATTTGCTTTTTTGTTGCTAAGTTTGCTGAGTTCTCTGTATATTTTGGTGATTAGTCTCTTGTCTGTGTTTGGCATGTGAAGATATTCTCCCATTATGTGAGGGGTCTCTTTATTTGTTTAATAGTTTCTTTGGATGTTTAGAAGCTTTTCAATTTGATGTAGTCCCATTGGTTTGTTTCTGCTTTAGTCTTCCTTGCAATTGGGTTTGTTTCATCAAAGATGTCCTTGAGGTTTAGGTGGGAAAGTGTTTCACCGATGTTTTCCTCTAAGTATTTGATAGTTTCTGGTCTGACATCCAGGTCTTTGATACATTTGGAGTTGATTTTTTTTTCTGGTGAGATAAGGTGGTCCAATTTCATTCTTCTGCATGTTATAACCCAGTTTTCCCAGCACCATTTATTGAAGAGAGCCTCCTTCTTCCATTTAATACTTTGGGCCCCCTTATCAAAGATTAGATGTCCATTGGTGTGGGATCAAAATTCTTATGTGGTGCCAAAAGTAGGAGGTCCAGCTTCCATAACTGCTTCTCTTGCATAGGCATTGGTAAGGTTGATTCATATCTCCAGACTGTTTCTATCTTTCCCTAGTGGGGTAGGACTCTAGGGAGGTTCCAGGACACATTGGTAAGGTCATCTGCCCAAGGAGTTCAGGATGTAGTAGCATCAGATGTAGTAGCATCTGAAACTTGGTGGCTGAAATGCAGAAGGATATAAAGCAGGACAAAATGTTTAATGAACAGGAACCATAAGGCTGGAATAAAGCAAATAGGAGTAGGGATTTTGGGGTGGAGAGAAGGTAGGAATTCTATTTTAGGTATGTTCCTAGGGGTTCATGACTGTGGTAGTTTTTGCTAGAGCTTGATAGCTAACCTGCAGGTAGGCTAAAAATATTATCTGGGGAGATGGTGTTAGAGTTGAGAATAGGACTAGAAAGCTGTGCGGATTCGACTTCTGGAGGCGGAGCTATAAGCAGCAGATCACTTTTTCTCCTCTCCTCTCCTTTCCAGGACTAGAAAGCTGTATTAGGGCAAAAAGTAGCTCCCAAACTTGAGGAAAATATATAAATTCCACTGACTTGTCTATTTACCACATCAATCTGATCCTGGGGCCCATATCTTTTCATATTTAGCACAGGAGCCTGTATAACCTTCAAGTCCCTGTTTTTAAAATATATTTATTTTCCCTTCTGTTGCCCTTGTTGTTTTTACTACTGTTGTTGTTATTGATGTTGTTGGATAGGACAGAGAGAAATGGAGAGAGGAGAGGAAGACAGAGAAGGGGAGAGAAAGATAGACACCTGCAGACCCGCTTCACCATTTGTGAAGCAACTCCCCTACAGGTGGGGAGCTGAGGGCTCAAACTGGGATCCTTAGCCAGTCCTTGCACTTCACACCATGTATGCCTAACCCACTGCACTACCACCCAACTCCTTAGACATGTCTTCTATAAGCTGTTGCTTTCTGAATCTTTCACTGTTCTTGATCAGTGTCTGATCAGAACATCCCCTCCCCCATATATTAGAATGTTTTATTGCTTCAACATTAATAAATAAGGCGTAACCTAAACTGTTCATGATGATAAAATTTATGTACAATATGGGGAAATTATCAATATTGAGATAACTTATTTTCACTCTTTGTGTCTTCTCTCTTTTTTATTAGTGATTTAATAAATTATAAGATGATGTGAATAATTGCACACTATTCTCTCTTACCATTCCTTCTACTAGAAACTGCAGTAGTTCTTCCAAAGTCACAGATATGAGTTGACTCTATCATCTCTCTAATCTATTTATTTAATCTATCATCTACTTATCTATCTGTCTGTCTATCTATTTATCTATCATCTATCTTTCTATCTATTTATCTTCATTCATCTATCATCTATCTATATCTATTCTCTCTATCCATTTTTTTATGGCCCCGACTTCTCTTTCTTTCTAATTTACACGTACACCAATTACTGTTTCTGAGTATCCTTCATTTTTTCATCTTCTCTGAGTGTCCTGATGGAATTGGTCTTGAGAACCCTTTAGTCATCTTCCCCTAACATTTCTCCCCCTCTAGGAGTATGTACTAAAATTATTTAATTAATTAATTAATTTATTTATGAAAGGAGACATTAACAAAACCATAGGATAGGAGGGTTACAACTCCACACAATTCCCACTATCTGGTCTACATATCCCATCCACTCCCCTGATAGCTTTCCCATTCTCTATCCCTCTGGGAGTATGGACTCAGGGTCATTGTGGGTTGCTGAAGGTGGAACGTCTGGCTTCTGTAATTGCTTCCCTGCTGAACATGGGCGTTGACTGGTTGATCCATACTTCCAGTCTGCCTCTCTCTTTCTCTAGTAGGGTGGGGCTCTGGGGAAGCGGAGCTCCAGAACACATTGGTGGGGTCGTCAGTCCAGGGAAGTCTGGTTGGTATCTGGTTCTAAGCTGGCACTTAGAACCTGGTGGCTGAAAAGAGAGTTAACATACAAAGCCAAACAAATTGTTGAACAATCATGGACCTAAAGGCTGGAATAGTGCAGATGAAGTGTTGGGGGAGTACTCTCTGCAGACTCGTGTGTACTTCTGTTTTCAGGTATATATTTTTCCCCTGGTTTATGGACATGTGTGGATATATGTTCTATCTCAGGGGACCTGGTCTATATTTAGGTTTGGGACTTTATTGGGGAGTGGACCACCTGGAATGGAATTAGAGAATACTATGAAAGGAAAGGTCTCACCTGAGTGATAAAGCTGAAAGATTGTCATTCCACACCTGAAGTCTCTGGACACAGTCTGAAGTGAAGCATGTTGGGGTGGCACTCATTGCGTTGATTAGGTTGCAGGTTGCGATCGGTGGATGCAGTATTATTTGATATGAATTGAGAGAAGCATGCAGGAAAGTAGGCCCCACCCTAAGGTTCCAGGACTGGGGGAAATATAGGCTCTATAGTGGAAATGTCAGTTTCCTGTTGTCTTAGGGTTCAAGAAGACAATGGATAGTTATTGTTATCATCACATTATTTGGTAATTGGGTTAACTTTGAAAAGTCCCTTTGTTAGGATTTGGGGTATTAATACCAAGCATCTTGTATATAGCTGTGCTACTGGTTGCTTCTGTTTTTCCTGGTCTAGGCTTTTGAGAGAGTCAACATATCAAAGACTCAGCCTATGTATTAAAAAGACTCAGTCTGTGTTTTAAGAAGTTCTAGACATATGATCAATTTTTCCCCTTTCATATTAATTGAATAGTGGTTTATATGACTACACTTTAATAGAATAAATTATTTAAAAAATATTGGTTTATTTAAAAATTAACATTTGTTTTTATATCCTGGAGATTCTTTTTAAATTAATTAATTAATTAATTAATTAATTAATTGAGAGATATTGAGAGGGGTAAAGAGGAAGAGACGCCTGCAGCCCTGCTTCACCACTCCTGAAGCCCCCTCCCCGCAGGTGGGGACTAGGGGGTTTGAACACAGGTCCTTGTGCACTGTAGTGTGAGTGCCTAACCAGGTACACTACTACCTAGCCCCTAGACTAAAATTTTTTGGGGGTTCAGATGGTAGGAGTTCTAGCTTATGTAATTGCTTCTCTGCTGGACATGGACATTGGCATGTCAGCCCATATCCCCAGCCTGTTTCTATCTTTCTCTTGTGGAGTAGAACTCTAGAGAGGTGAGGTTCTGAGCTGTATCTTCTCTTTTTATACAGACTTGCACATATGTAAATATCATTTAAAAATATAGATATAGCTACCAGTATAGAAATTATCTACTGGAATATATTCTTCCCTTTATGTGGAACTGTACACCTGTGACAACCATGTAAATCAGTATTACTTCTACTAAATTACTAGAAAAAAGAGTCTTATTTTTCCCTTTATAGATATTAACAGTTTTTTTGGTCAGAATTGATTACATTCCTTTTTAAAAATCAGTTTATTAGGGAAATAAAGGTTTACAGTAGAGTTGGTGAGATAGGGGTATTATTTATCATATTCTCATAATAGGTATCTATAAAACACTGTCACCCTCAACTTAAGTCCTTTTCTACCATCATGCATTGGTAGCCTAAAGCTCCCAGATCCTCCCTATCCTGTGCTTCTAGTCCTTTGATTTAGTGCAATACAGTACACTCTGTCCAAATTTTATTTTGGGTTTTCCCTTTATATTCTTGTTTCTTAAGTCCAACCCATGAGTGTGATCATTCTGCATCCATCTGCTTTTTAGCATATCTCACTTAACATGATTCCTTCAAGTTCAATTCAAAATGAGCTGATGGAGATGATATCATCAATTTTTTTTTTTCGTTTAAGAAAGGATAAATTAACAAAACCATAGGGTAGGAGGGGTACAACTCCACACAATTCCCACCACCCAATCTCCATATCCCACCCCCTCCCATGATAGCTTTCCCACTCTCTGTCCCTCTGGGAGCATGGACTCAGGGTCATTGTGGGTTGTAGAAGGTGGAAGGTCTGGCTTCTGTAATTGCTTCCCTGCTGAACATGGGCGTTGACTGGTCGGTCCATACTCCCAGTCTGCCTCTCTCTTTCCCTAGTAGGGTGGGTATCTGGGGGAGCAGAGCTCCAGGACACATTGGTGGGGTCTTCAGTCCAGGAAAGCCTGGCCGGCATCCTGATGACATCTGGAACCTGGTGACTGAAAAGAGAGTTAACATACAAAGCCAAATTGTTGAGCAATCATGGACCCAAAGCTTGGAATAGTAGAGAGGAAGTGTTAGGGGGATACTCACTGCAAACTCTAGTATACTTCTGCTTTCAGGTATATATTTTGCAGTAGTTTATGGATATGTGTGAACATATGCTCTCTCTCACAGAACCTGGTCTATATCTAGGTTTTGGGACTTTGTTAGAAAGTGAACCACCTGAGATGGAATTAGAGCTAGAAGGAATTATGTTAAGTGAGCTAAGTCAGAAAGATAAAGATGAGTATGGGATGATCCCATTTATCAACAGAAGTTGAGTAAGAAGATCTGAAAGGGAAACTAAAAGCAGGACCTGACCAAATTGTAAGTAGGGCACCAAAGTAAAAACCCTGTGGTGAGGGGTAGACATGCATCTTCCTGGGTCAGTGGGGGCTGGGGGTGGGTGGGAGGGATGGGTCATAGTCTTTTGGTGGTGGGAATGGTGTTTATGTACACTCCTAGTAAAATGTAGTCATATAAATCACTAGTTAATTAATATGAGAGGGGGAAAATTAATTGTATGTCCCAAAGTTTTTTAAAACACAGACTGAATCTTTTTAATATATAGGCTGTGTATTTGATATGTGGACTCTCTCAAAAGCCTAGACCAAGTAGATCAGAAGCAACCAATAGCACAGCTATATACAAGATACTGGGTACTGTACAGCAAACCCTAACAAAAGAACTTTTCAAAGTTAACCCAATTACCAAATAATGTGATGATAACATTAACTATCCATTGTCTTTTTGAACCCTAAGACAGCAGGAACCTCACATCTCCACTATAGAGCCTCTACTTCCCCCAGTCCTGGAACCCTTGGATAGGGCCCACTTTCCTGTATGCCTCTCCCAATCCATATCAAATAATATTGCATCTGCCGATCACAACCTAATCAACGCAACGATTGCCACCTCAATATGCTTCACTTCAGACTGTGTCCAGAGACTTCACGTGTGGAATGACAACCCTTCAGGTTCATTATTCAGGTGAGACCTTTCCTTTCATAGATATCATCATTTTTTAAACAGCTAAGTATCATTTTATTGTTTACATATACCAGGTTACATTTTTATGTCAGACAGTAGAAGTGCAAGAGCCAAAATAAACAGTAAAAACACTTAAACCATCCTTTCAGGTTCCACCTATCACAGTCAACTATTTGGTCAAGCCCAGATGGAGTAGACAGGAAACTACTGCATGCCCATGGAGGGTTGTGGGAGACTAAAAAGAGTCATAGGTGCATGAACAACAGTCTATCATGCAATATTTTATTCTCTTATTTTTTCCTGTAAAGATAATGGTATCTTTACAGGAAATGTAAGATAATGTACTTTGCTAAATTATCTTTGTACCCAGCCCAGTACTTTGCTCTTAGAGGACACTCAGTACTCAAAAGGCCGCTTAACTTGCAAGAGTTTAGTCTTTCTTGTCTCAATTTCCTTTTTTTTCTTTTTTGTAAGTCTTGCTTGCCTCACTTAACATGTTTTCAGTGAAATAAAACATGCACCAGTGTTTCATTTCTTTCTACTGTTGAAAAATATTAAAAAAAATTATTGGGGGTGTTAATGATCTACGGTTGACAGTAAATACAGTAGTTGGTACATATATAAGATCTCTGTTTTCTGCATAACACTCTAACCCCCCACCTAGGTCCTCTGCCACCATCATGCTCCAGGATCTGAACCCTCCCCTCCCCAGAGTTCTTTACTTTGGTGCAATACACCAGTTGAATATTATTATTATTTGCCTCCAGTGTTATCTCTGGGGCTTGGTGCCTGCTCTACAAATCTACTGCTCCTGGAGGCCATTTCTTTCCTTCTTTCTTCTTCTTCTTTTTCTTCTTCTTCTTTTTTTTAATGGATAGGACAGAAGGAAATTAAGAGAGGAGTGGAAGATACAGAAGAGGAAAGACACAAGCAGACCTGCTTCACTTTTTTGTGAAGCAACCTTCTTGCAGGTGGGGAGCCAGAGGCTCGGACCAGGATTCTTGTGTGGGTCCTTTTGCTTCTTTGTACTATGTGCACTTAACCACATGCACTACTGCTCGTCCCCAATAATATTTTGTTATATAGAGACAGTATTTTTTTATTTATCCACTTATCTGTTGATGGACATTTAGACAAATAAGATTTCATGCACATGTTAATTGATTCTAGACCACATATGGGATTAAATCAACTAACAATCTCAGGGGGAAATCTTCCTTCTGTTTTTGTCATCTCTAGGGGAATCACTGCTCCAGGCAGACTTTTTTCAGATAAAGAGAGACTTAGATAGAGAAACAGAGGAAGAGTAAGAAAGATATCATAATACTGGTTTTTCCCAATATAGTGGGTGTTGGCACAGAGGGGTTTATTTCTTATAATTTGTAGGAAAGGGAAGAACAGAAAACTGTAAGAATATCCAGAAAAATAAAACCAACATAATGTATAGTGAATTCTTACTGCCTAATTAAACTGTGACAATGTGGTTTTCCTCAAACTTTAGTCAAGATTACTGTGATCAGATATTCTAGTCATTTGACAGCAGTTTGGTAGAAAACCTGGAATCAGCAGCTGGTTTATGAATTTGATTTTAATCTTTCATCTTTTACTTATTTGCCATGACACATGCCTTAGTTTCCTCTTCTATAAAATAATAACACCCAAATGGCACTTTATCATTTTCTGCCATGCTTTCTGCGCCAGTGTTACTTGTGCTTTTCAGCTTCTCCTGGTCTCCAAAAATGTTTTAAACTCCAGATCATGTGAGAGTCTAATTTAAGATTTTAAAATACTTTTATTCCTGAAAGTTTATTACCCAATTAGAATCTGAAAGAAGACTGCATGAGTATTTCATTATCCATAGAGTCTAAAAGTAGTATAAGGGAATTAATTTAAAAGCTTGGGAAAATAAGATGTATAAGTAAAATGAATAGAATTGACATTATATAACCTGGAGAAATGAAAGCTGTAATCTTTAATACATGAAGGACTATTACATAGAGGAGGATGAATGGTTTTTCCTCTGTCTTCCATGAGAAAAGAATAAGAAGAAATAGTTTTAAGCTATAGCATACAGGATTTAGATTTGAAATAAAAAGCTTTCTAACTCTAGGAAATGAAAGACATTTTTATCAGTGTCCTTGATAAATCCCCAAAGGGAAAGAAAAATAGGAGTGAAGATCTGCTTTTTAATTTTTTAATGTTTATTTATATACTTACTTACTTTGGAAAGAGACAGACAGAAGTTGAGAGGGAAGGAGGAAATATATATATATATATATATATATATATATATATATAGAGAGAGAGAGAGAGAGAGAGAGAGAGAGAGAGAGGGAGACAGAGACAGAGAGACACCTGCAGCCCTGCTTCACCACTCGTGAAGCTTTCCCCCTGCAGGTGGGGACCGGGTGCTTGAACCCTTGAGCACTGTAACATGTGTGCTCAACCAGATGTGCCACCGCCTGCCCCCCCCCCATAGATACTTTTTTGTATTTTAAATTTTTATTAATGATTTACATGATTATGGGATAATAGGAGTATAGGGGCTGGGTAGTGGCACACTCAGTTGAGTACACACATTATCATGCACAAGGACCCAGGTTCAGTCCCCCGGTTACCATCTGCAGTTTTTCCATTTTAAAAATAAATAAATTAAAGAAAAAAAATTATTTGATAAAGAGAAACCTAAAGGCAATAATAGGACTTGGGTATAATTTGAACCTCCTTAAAATGGATTACTCCATCACCATTCTCATTAAAGTACCAATATCCCTCCACCCAATTCACAGGACTACCTTTCCATCTAATGCCCCTCGCCCACAACTCTAGTTGACCTGAGTCCTGCTGTTGAGTTCAGGCTCTTCTCTGGTCTTTGTTTTGCAGACTTTGTCTTTCTCCTATGAGTGAGTTTTCTTTTTTTAAAGATTTTATTTATTTATTAATGAGAAACATAGGAGGAGAAAGAGCCAGACATCACTGTGATACATGTGCTGCTGGGGATTGGACTCAGGACCTCATGGTTGAAAGTCCAATGCTTTATCTACTGCACCACCTCCTGGACCACTGGGTGAGATATTTTTTATATTTTCACTTCATGTGAGTCCTTAGGCCTGGTTTAGAGGTGAATTCTTTAGCTGTTACTTATCTGAAATGCACTTCATTTCTTCTTCAAACCTGATTGATAACCCTGCATGGAGACCTTTGTCTTTCAGAACTTTGATATTTATTTATTTACCAGAGCTCTGCTCAGCTATGGCTATAGAGGTACTAGGGATTGAACCTGGGACCACTGGTACCTCAGGCATGAAAGTCTTTTTTTATCCTTTCTTAAATAAAAAATAAATAAAAAAAGAATTTTTTCTTTGTTCAATTTTCAGAAAGTTTCCAATTCCCCCCCCCTCAATTAAGTCTGGCTTTTGTCTCAAAACTCTAAAAAAACCTTTACTAGATGTCAGAATGAAGGCATTATCTTTGACTTCTAAGTACTTACCCAGACTGACCTGGATTATTCCCCTTCATGAATTGAGTGCAAACTTAAGTGTCACATAGTTTCCCCAGGCCAATGCTCTGTCTCTTCCTTTCATTTATTTTATCCCATCATTTTTCAGCCTTTGTCTTAGGTTGAACTTTTCCTTCTCAATTTCCTCAGTAAGAAAGCGATTCTCAAACACTGTTGTCTTTTAAAAAACATTTTCAAAAAAAAAGAAGTGTTGATTTCCAGCCTGTTTTTGATTCCTATAAACAGGCAAGTTACAAATTGATGATTCTGATTTCACTTTGTGGTAAAATACTGAAACAGAACAAAAAACAACTAGTTAGTTGACTGTAAAAAAAAAAGTCAGTGGGGGTGCAGGTCAGGATATGGTTTACCTGGTAGAGTGCACATTATTACCATTTATATGGGTCGAGGTTAAGACCTCAACTATCACATGAGAGTACTTGTAAGGGGATGATGGAGTGCTGGAACAGTGCTTCAGTGTTTCTCTTTCTCTCTCTGCCCCTCTCTACCTGTCTGTCTCTTACTACCTATCTAGAGGAAAGAAAAAAGAAAAAAGTCACTGGGCCAGTGGGATTATGCTACCATCAAGCAGCAGTAATATACTAGTATGCCTTATGGCAAAACAACAACAATAACAACAAAAACCAAAAACAGAAACAAAGCAGCAATTTATGAAGGTCTGTAAAATTTTCCAAGAAAATCAGAGAAATTTGATAGAGCATTCTGATTCCGGCAAATCATTTGAAGCGATTGCTCAAGATGGTCTCATCAGTAAAAGGGCTAAAATGGTGCTGGGTTAAATGGTCATGTTTGATCAAATAATTATTAGTTACTTAGTGAAATTATGTAATTTATGAAGTGATTCTTAGAAGTATGCTAGAAGCTACCAGTTTATTCCAGTTTCAGTCAGTATTTTGACTTGAAATATTAATATGCTATGCAGCTTCTTTTTCTACTTAATCTTCAAACTTTTGCTTCAGAATCATCTTCTAATGGAATATTCTGTGCCCTCCATTCTGATTTAGAAGTTTCTCCTGTTTCATGTTACCTACCACATTATGTTGTTAATCTTATTTACCTTCTGTTTCTTTTGCTAGGCTATGGAATTCTTGAGTTCAAAGACAAGCTTTATTTAGTTTTATATCCCACAGCATTTAGTACTAAATAAAATAAAATAACATAATTTAAAATAGGTAAATGGATGAATAATTTAATGTTATATTTATCATTGCTCTAATGAAACTCAGAACGAAATAATATGTGACAATATCCAGAAAGAATTAATTGCCTGAAAAGATGAGTAAAACGAGATGATAGATTTTACTGCTTCTATGAATCCTACATTTTATCATCTCTAATACCCTTGTTATTTTCTTTTGCCACCTTGAAATTCCATGGCTGATCATTATAATCACTCCCTTGTCTATTAGTGACTTTGCATTTTACAAACAACTCTGGATACACCTACTTTATAAAAGTATTCATGGATTAACATGGCTGATAAAATGGTCCATTACCTTACTGACTTGGCTCACTTTTAATTAATTTATGGTCGCCCACCTGAACTGCCAAATAATTTTGTTATTTATTTATTTTTGTCTTATCCTTTGACTGTTGTGTTTTTAAATGTTCTTTTTATTATTATCTTTATTTGTTGGATAGAGACAGCCAGAAATAGAAAGGGTAGGGGAGATATAGAGGGAGAGAGAAGAGAGACACCTGCAACCCTGCCTCACCACTTACAAAGCTTTCCCTCTGCAGTTGGGGACCAGGGGATAGAACCTGGGTCCTTGAGCACTGTAACATGTGTGCTCAGCTAGGTGCACCACCACCCAGTCCCCTGCCAAATCATTTCATATGCCCCTAATATATTATTTTTCCAAATCTCTCAAATGACTAGTTCAGAATTACTTTTCTTTCTCAACTCAGATGTTGTCCACTCATCCCTATTTTCACTCTCAGATGACCTTCTTTTCCATTCACTGAAAAAAAAATTCAGTCAGATGAAACCTTCTACATCATCTGTCACTTTATTTTTTTTAATCTGATATTTACTTATTTATGTTTATTGGACAGAGACAGGAAGAAATTGAGAGGACAGAGTAAGATAGAGGGGGAGAGAAAAAGAGAGACACTTGCAGCACTGCTTCACTACTTACAAAGCTTTCCTCCTATAGGTGGGCTTGAGCCCTGGTCCTTATGCTTTATAACATGTGTGCTCAACCAGATGTGCCACCACCTAGTCACACCCATCACATTCTCTGTGGACATTTCCTTTCTAGTCTTGTATGTTACTTGACAGATGAATTGCTTGTGACTTACTGTACACACTGAATCTAACCTTCTCATTCACTCAAGCTCCTGTAATGATTATTCTAGGAACTTCAGAATTTCTTACAGTGCCATCAAAAACATTTATAAGCATATAAACATATGATTATTTCTTCCACCTTAAAAATTTCTTTCTACTTTACTTCCATTGCAGTTCTTTACAACAAGACTCCCCACAAGAGTTTATTTGACATCATCTCTAGTTTTCTTTTCAATATTCTATTAAATCTACTCTAACTTTATTTTATTTTTATTAGTTGTTTACAAAATTACTAAATAACAGAGGTTCAATTCCACACCATTCCTATCACCAGACTTTGTGTACCCATTCCCTCTGCTGGAAACTGCAATGATTCTCCAAGGTCACAGGTCACAGATATGGGTTGACTGTTACTTCTGTATCTGTCTATCATCTATCTACCTATCTATCTAATCTATTTTTACCTAATTTTTTCTTTAGAGGTATTTAAAAATAATTTTTAAATTATCTTTATTTATTTATTGGATAGAGACAGACAGAAAGGGAAAGGGGAGATAGGGAAAGACACATGGAGACACCTGCAGCCCTGCTTCACCATTTGCAAAGCTTTTCCCCCTGCTTGTGGGGGCTGGGGGCTCGAACCTGGGTCCTTGTGCTTTGTAACATGTACTCTCAACCAGGTGCACTACCACCTGGCTCCTCCCCTATTTTTTCTATAGTCCTACCTCTTTTTCCATTTTGAGTCACAGTTGTACCTCTTACTACAGCCAAATGTCTTTCCTATTTTCCTCATCTCTCTGGGTCCTGATGGCTTTCAGAGCCCTCTAGTTATCATCCCCTAACATTTCTCCCCTTCTGGCAATATGGCAAAATTCTTTTTGAAATGCAGAAGGTAGGAGTTCTGGCTTCTGTAATTGCTTCTCTGCTGGACATGGGCGTTGGCAGATTGATCCATACTCCCAGCCTGTTTTTACTTTTCCCTAGTGGGATAGGACTCTGGAGAGGTGAGGTTATGGGGTACATGGTGAGTTAGTCCACCTATGGAGTTCAGTATGGAATCATAGTAGCATCTGCAACTTGATGTCTGAAAGGCAGTAAGTTATGAGGCAGGACAAAATGTTTAATAATTAGGAACCAAAAAGTGGAAGAGAGCAGGTGAGTATAAGGATTTTAGGGTGGAAAGGAGCTAGAAAGTTTTAGGAATGCTTTTTGGGGCCCATTTTTTAAATGATTTTTGCCTGACCTTGATAATTAACATGGAGGTGGGCTAAAAATATTATCTGGGAAGATGTAGTCAGAGTTGAGAATAGGATTAGAAATCTGGATTAGGACAGAGAGAGGCTCCCAAACTTGAAAAAAATATATAAATATAGTTAACTGTCTACCACATCAATCTGAATCAGGGTCCATTCACATTTAGGGCAGGAGTCATTATAACCTGTGAGTCTCTGGCAGTCTGAGCTCACCATCCATAGTCACAGCTGGAAACATTCTAGGCTATGCTCATTGGAGGACCAGTCTTTCTAGAGTGGCAGAGTAGGATTATGCAACTTCCATTTAGTAAGTGGGACAGTCCCTACCATTGCAACTTTATAGTGAGGGCAAGCCCACTAGAGGCCCCTGAAAGAGCTTATAATGACATTCCTAATGGAAGTGAGCAGTGATGGTGGTGAGAGGGGTCTCTTAGAGGTCTAGTCCTATCATATTTACAAGGGAATCCTATGATATTCTGACTTGGGCCCCAGGTGATGGGGTGACCTGGTAGTGACCAAAGAGACTGTCATTAAATGAGCCAACCTCTTGCCTTTTTCCAGATTTTGTAGTCTTTTTATCTGACGAGCTTGATATTCTTTCAGCTGTGTGCACTGAATATCATTTGTTGCATCCAAATTGGTTTGTGGGATCTGGCCTCAAACTGGAGAGGAAATATCCCTAGGATTTTAGTGGGGTCTAAGCTAACCTCAAGTTTTATTTCATTCCCTTGTTTGATTATTCTAATAAAGTTTGTCATAGAGACAATAATTGTCCTTTAGTTGATATATAGTCAGTGTATCTTTTGGCCAATTGTATACTTTTTTCTCCTAAAGATTGTCAAGGAGTGACAATTACTAATGCTGCTGCCGTCGAAGAGATTAGGAGATATGTCTCACTTTCTTTTGCATTGATATTTGAGTAGATAGAATGATTGAGGAATGTGATGTAGGGAGTAGAAGAATAGGGTGTCTAGGCCTAAGTAGTAATTATTTGATTACAATATTTACTGTGCTATAGGGGCCCACAAAGGGGCACATTATGTTGTTCCTGATGGAGATGACTAGTGACATTAGAGGTCTAGGCCCATCATGTCTGTGTGGGAACCCCAGGGCTCCCTGACTAGGGCCAAAGGTGATGGGGTGGCCTGGTGGTGACTAAAGACTCATCATTGAATTATGCCAGTCTCTTGCCCTTATTCAGCTTTTGTGGTCTTTACTTTGTCTGACAAGGTTAGCTTTGGAGTGATTGGGGATGTGTAATAGGAGGTAGGTGAGGAGGGTATCTAGGTCTAAGTAGAAACTATTTCATTAGGTACTTTAAGGAATCTTTTTAATTCTTTCTACTTGCTTGCTTCATTTATTGGCTTATTGCAAATTATTGTGCATTTTTGCTTTAAGGTATATATTTTCCCCTAACTTATGGATACATGTACATCTGCCTTATCTTATGGACCCTGGTCTATACCTAGATTTTGTGGCTTTGTTATGAGTGCATAACTCAAAATGGAGTTAAAGAGTCCTCTGAGCTAGGAAAGGTCTCACCAGAGTAATGGAGCTAAAGAGTTGACATTCCATACCTGATGTCTCTGGACACACTCCGAAGTGAAGCATGCCAAAGTGGTATTGGTTGCATTGCTTAGGCTGGGACCAACAGATGCAGTGTCAGTTGGTATGACTTGAGAGACACATGCAGGAAAGTGAGACCTACCCTAGAGGTCCCAGGACTGCAAGATGTAGGTTCCTGTGCTGAATATGGGTCCCAGATCAAACCGATAAGATTTATAGTTAACAATATTTATATACTTTCCCCATATTTGGGAGCTAATCTCTTTCCTGATCCAGCTTCCTAGTCCCTTTTCCCAGCCATGACACTATCTCCTCAGACAATAACCTGGATCCACCTGCATATTAGGTGTCAGGCTTAGGAAAAAACTATTAAAGTCATGGACCCCTTGGAATATACCTAAAATAGACTTACTAGCTTTTTCCAAAACAGAGACCCCAAATCTTCATCTGCAATATTCTTGCCTTTAGGTGAATGATTAGTCAACAATTTGTTCTGCTATATCTTAACTCTTTTATAGCCATCAGTTTCCAGGTACCATGATGCCAACCTGACTTCCCTTGGCAGACAACTCCACCATGTGTCCTTGCCTCTCCAGATTCCTGTCCCACTAGGGAAAGAGAGTATGGTTCAACCTATCAATGCCCATATTCAGTGGAGAAGCAATTACAGAAGCCAGACCATTCATCTTCTGTACCCCACGATGATCCTGTGTCCATACTCCCAGAGGGGTAAAGAATAGGGAAGCTATCAACGGAAGGAATTGGTTATGGAGCTCTGGAGGTGGGCATTGTGTGGAAATGTACTGCTCTTAGTGTGTAGTTTTGTCCATATTTCCATTTTATAAGTAAAAATAAAAAAGAATAGTTACTGTGCCTTCTTTAAGCCATTCTACTAGGTTGCCGAGCTTATTATTTCTAAGTCTAATCATAGAGGGCTGTTGAACACTTTTACACTGAGGTATATAGTTACCCCTAATTTATGGGTATGTGTATACATGTACCCAGTCCCCTTCTTCTTCTTCTAGCGTTTGCCCTTCTTCCGTAGCCAGTCAACAGCGTCAGGTTGAGCCTGATGTAAAGTTTCGAGACCTCCTTTGAATCTGGAGAGGTGGCAGTCATTGACTATGTGGGTCATAGTCTGTCTGTAGCCACAGGGGCAGTTCAGGTCATCTCTTGCTCCCCAGCAATGGAACATAGCGGTGCACCGGCCATGGCCTGTTTGATAGCGATTGAGGAGGGCCCAATCATAACGTGCTAGGTCAAAGCTGGGTTGAGACTTGCAGGGGTCTGTGATGAGGTGTTTGTTCTTTACCTCAGCTGAATGCCAACTCTGTTTCCAAGAGACTGGAACAGAGAAGTTCAGTGTAGGCATAGGGGACCAGATTGGGTGACGAGACGTCAAGCATTGGACAGGGTGGGCGAAGATATCCGCGTATATTGGCAGGTCCGGTCGAGCGTAGATGTGGGAAATGAACTTAGATGATGCTGCATCCCGACGAATATCTAGCAGGGCGATATTGCTAAGAACTGGCAGCCATGGTGGAACGGATGGTTCCAGAAATTATCCTCATGGAGGAATATAATTTGGAATCGACCAAGTGGACATGGGGGCTACGGAACCATACTGGGGCAAAGTATTCTGCAGTGGAATAGCATAATGCCAGAGATGATGATCGTAGTGTGGAAACGCTCGCGCCCCATGAGGAGCTGGCCAGTCTTGCAATGATGTTATTCCTCGCGCCCACCTTTGCTGCAGTTTTTATGAGATGTTCGTGAAATGACAGAGTGTGATCGAGGGTAACACCAAGATAGACTGGCTGGGCTTCATGCCTGATTCTCGTATTGCCAAGCTGCACATTAAGCTCACGCGAGGCCGAGGCATGGTGTAGATGGAAAATAGATGATACTGTTTTTGCAGTGCTAGGGATTAGTCGCCATTTTTTGCAGTAATCAGATATCAGAGACATGTCTTTCATGAGTGTTTCCTCGAGGATGTCAAACTTTGATGCCTGAGTTGCACAACAGATGTCATCGGCGTAGATGAACTTCCTTGAAGAAGTTTCTGGGAGGTCATTGATGTAAATATTAAATAGCGTAGGAGCCAGAACAGAGCCCTGGGGGAGGCCACTTGAGACAAGTCTCCATCTGCTAGACTTGTCACCCAGATGCACCCGGAATCTTCTGTTTTGGAGAAGAAACGATATAGTGTTGGCCACCCATGGAGGCAGGCATCTTGAGATCTTGACTAGGAGACCACGGTGCCAGACCGTGTCATAGGCTGCTGTGAGATCAACAAAGACAGCACCCGTCTTTAAATTCTTCTGGAATCCATTTTCAATGTAAGTTGAGAGGGCCAGGGCTTGTTAGCAGGTAGGTCTTCCTGGGCAGAAACCAGCTTGGGCGGGTGATAGGAATTTCTCTGTAAGATGAGAAATATGTGACAGAAGCAGCCTCTCAAGGAGTTTGTAACACACGGAGAGGAGAGAAATTGGTCTATAGCTGGCGGCCAGTGTTGGGTCTTTCTTTGGTTTCAAAACCACTATCATCTTCGCATGACACCAAACTTTGGGCATAGACTCAGATTCCAAGATGTGGGACAGGAATGAAGCGAGCCACTTCTTTGCCGCCGGACCCAGGTTAAGAATGAGTTCTGGGGTGATGTTATCATAGCCAGCAGCTGTTCCCGGTTTAACCCTCTTCAAAGCATCTTCCAGTTCAGACAGTGTAAAGGGAGAGAGTTTTGGATGGACAAGATAACCGGAAGTGGGATGACCACTCATGGGAAATTTCTCTTTTCCAGAACTGGGTTGATCTTAGCACGTCCAACTTGAGTTAGGTGACTGGCAACTGAGTTTGGAGATACGGGAGGATGGGAGATGGGAGGGGGTTGGCTACTGGCACCCAGTCTGTGAAGAAGCTTCCAGGGCTTCCTACTTGAGTGGGTGAAGTTCAGACTTTCCGTGCGTTGTTGCCAGCGGGCTTGGCATGCTGCATCCAGGGAGGCAATGAGATGGTCAGCCACATCTGTGTCGCCTGACTCATCATACTGCTTTAGTAGTTGCTCGCATTCAGCATCAAGACAAGGCATGTAGTTAGCACGTCTCCCATGAGGAATGGCTTGGGAAGCTGCTTTGAAGATGGCTTGGTGGAAGCGTCTGTAGGAATCTTCAGAGGGGATAGAGTTAATTGGAATTGCAGGAATAGATTTGTTGGTAAGATCACTGAACAGATGCCAGTTTGCTTTCCGAAAGTTCCATCTTAGTTTCTCCGAGCACAGAATCAGTGGGAGCTGGAGACCAATGTGGATGATAGCTAGGCGGTGATGACTGTGCGGGAAGATCTTGAGAACTTGTCTTTTAGCGGGAAAGGCTTGGCCATTGACTGTGCTAATCAGCACAGGTCGGGTGACGAGTCTTTATTCCATCTAGCACTGTGAAAAGAGCCTGGCTGTTTGGGATCGTATAATAGGGAGAGGTCATTCGCTGAAGCCCAGTCGGCTAAGATAGAGCTGTCAGCACAAGTGGAGGAATATCCCCAGTCTTGGTGATGACTATTAAAGTCTCCAACGTAAACGGCTGGGTGATTCGGGCTAGGCAGGACCTCATTATCCCATGAGGCACTGGGAGGCTTATATACATTGACGAGCTGAATAGTTCCAATAGTAATGGAGTCGTAGAAGTTCGAAGAGGCTGTATGGTAAACGTCCGCAAGACACGATTTGGCATAGATGGCTCGGCTGTGTTTAGGATGGAGATTATAGCATATTAAATAAAATCCACTGATGGTGAATCAAGCAGCTTCATCGACTGCTATATGTGTTTCTTGTAGGCAGATAACATCTGCCTGATGCTGTATCTGACCAATAAGAACACGTTTGGCAAAGGACAGCCCCTCAACATTAAGTTGGAGGACTCGAAGAGCAGGACCAACAGCTTGAAAGCTGTCAGGAGCTGCTTGTTGCTGGCTTTGAAAGTGACTGGGATCCATGTGGATTCAGTCGGCTAGGAAGGATCGTCAGTTTCCCCAATGAATGGGTACTCATGAGATGCACCACAGGAAGGTCGATCCAATGTCCCCTAGTCCCAGTGCCCTGAAATAGCATATATCTAGGATCTGTAACTTTGTTTGAGAATGCGCCATTTGAAATGGAACTGGGTAGTCCCATGTGTTCGGAAATGTCTCACTGATTTTTGGAGTTAGAAGGTTGACATCTCAGACTTGCCATCTCTGGATATAATCTGAAGCAAAAAAGGCAGTGGCAAGATAACATGGCATGGTGACACTGGTTGTGTTTATTTAGTTGAGATCAGTAGAAACAGTATAACAGGGTAAGGGATCAAGAGGAGAAGCATCTTCTTGGGCCAGTGGGGGGTGGGAGTGGGCGGGAGGGATGGGTCACAGTCTTTTGGTGGTGGGAATGGTGTTTATGTACACTCCTAGCAAAATGTAGACATATAAGTCAGTAGTTAATTAATATGAGAGGGGAAAAATCAGTTGTATGTCTCAAAGTTTCTCAAAACACAAACTGAATCTTTTTAATATATAGGCTGTGTATTTGATATGCGGACTCTCTCAAAAGCCTAGACCAAGTAGATTAGAAGCATCCAATAGCACAGCTATATACAAGATACTGGATACTCTACAGCAAGCCATAACAAAAGGACTTTTCAAAGTTAACCCAATTACCAAATAATGTGATGATAACATTAACTATCAATTGTCTTTTTGAACCCTAAGACAGCAGGAACCTCACATCTCCACTGTAGAGCCCCTACCTACTTCCCCCAGTCCTGGAACCCTTGGATAGGGCCCACTTTCCCGTATGCATCTCCCAATCCAAACCAAATAATATTGCATCCGCCGATCACAACCTAACCAACGCAATGATTGCCACCTCAACATGCTTCACCTCAGACTGTGTCCAGAGACTTCACGTGTGGAATGACAACCCTTCAGCTTCATTACTCGGGTGAGACCTTTCCTCTTATAGTACACTCTAATTTCATCTCAGGTAGTTCACTTTCTAACAAAGTCCCATAACTTAGATATACACCAGTTTCTGTGAGAGAGAGCTTATGTGCACACGTATCCATAAACTACTGCAAAATATATACCTGAAAGCAGAAGTACACTAGAGTTTGCAGTGAGTACCTCCCTAACACTTCCTCTCCACTATTCCAAGCTTGGGATCCATGATTGCTCAACAAATTGTTTGGCTTCGTATGTTAACTCTCTTTTCAATCACCAGGTTCCAGATGCCACCAGGATGCTGGCCAGGCTTCCCTGGATTGAAGACCCCACCAATGTGTCCTGGAGCTCAGCTTCCCCAGAGACACACCTTACTAGGGAAAGAGAGAGGCAGACTGGGAGTATGGACTGACCAGTCAATGCCCATGTTCAGCAGGGAAGCAAGTACAGAAGCCAGACCTTCTACCTTCTGCAACCCTCAACGACCCTGGGTCCATGCTCCCAGAGGGCTAGAGAATGGGAAAGCTATCATGGGAGGGGGTGGGTTATGGAGATTGGGTGGTAGGAATTGTGTGGAGTTGTACCCCTCCTACCTTATGTTTTTGTTCATTAATCCTTTCTTAAATAAAAAATAAAATAAAAGAGGAGAAGCATCAAGAAATATAAAAGTACCTGAGGATCAGAGATTGGGATAAATGCAGATTTTCAAAAGAATGAGGAGTTTTCCTTATGGTATTAAGAGTTTAAAAGTGCAATAAATAATTAATATTATAACCAAGTTAGTTGAGAATTTGTTTTTCTTTGAAAAATCCCATGGTTAGGATTTACTGTATAATACTTGACCTCACCATGCTTTATGTCATTTAATGATGTCAACTAACAGCAGTATTTTAGGTATTGACAGGAGCAAATGATTCTGGCCTATCTGGTCTAAGGTTGTAGGTGTCATAGTCCTTTTTTTTTTTTTTTTTAGGAAAATCTTTTTTTAAAATTTCTTTATTGGAGAATTAATGTTTTACATTTGACAGTAAATACAATAGTTTGTACATGCATAACATTTCTCAGTTTTCCACATAACAATACAACCCCCACTAGGTCCTCTGTCATCCTTTTTGGACCTGTATTCTTTTCCCCCCCTTCCACCCCAGAGTCTTTTACTTTGGTGCAACATGCCAATTCCAGTTCAGGTTCTACTTGTGTTTTCTCTTCTGATCTTGTTTTTCAACTTCTGCCTGAGAGTGAGATCATCCTATATTCATCCTTTGGTGACTTAGTTCTTAAAAAAGTTATTATTTTTTAAATGGAAATATTGACAAGACCATAGAATAAGAGGGGTCCATATCCACACAATTGTCACCTCCAAACTCCATATCCCTTTCCCTCCCTTGATGGCTTCCCTATTCTTTATCCCTCTGGGTGCATGGACCCAGGATCAGTGTGAGGCGCAGAAGGTGGAAGGTTTGGCTTCTGTAATTCCTTCTCCTCTGAACATGGGCATTGACAGGTCGATCCACACTCCCAGCCTATCTCTCTTTTTTCCTAGTGGAGCAGGGATCTGGGTAGGTGGGGCTCCAGGACATATAGTGGGGTCATCTGCCAAGGGATATCAGGCTGGCATCATGTTAGCCTTTGAAAACTGGTGGCTGAAAAAGAGTTAAGATATAAAGCAGAACAAATTGTTGAAGAATCATTAACCTAAAGGCAAGAATATTGTAGATGAAGATTTGGGGTCTTTGCTTTGGAAAAAGCTAGTAGGTCTATTTTAGGTATATTTTAAAGGGTCCATGACTTTAATAGTTTTTACCTGAGCCTGACACCTAGCTTTTCCCAATGATCTGTTTTAGGTATATTCCAAGGGGTCCATGACTTTACTAGTTTTTACCTGAGCCTGACAGCTAATATGCTGGTGGAAAAGAGTTATCTTAGGAGGCTGGGGAGTGGCACATCCAGTTAAGCACAAAAGGACCTACAATAAGACCTGGGTTAGAGCCTCTGTTCCCCACTTGCAGTGGGAAGGTTTCACAAATGATGAGGCAGGTATACAGGTGTCTTTTTCTCTTGCTCCTTATTTCCCATTCCTCTCTTGATTTCTCTTTATCCTATTCAATAAAATGGGGAAAAGGGCCACCAGGAGCAATGGATTTGTAGTGCTGGTATTGAGCCTCAGCAATAACACTGGAGGCAAAAAAAAAAGTTATTCTCGAAGAAATGCTTTAACAATTTAAGCCTACTGCCAGAGTTCAATCAGTTTACAAATTAAAAACATTAAATGCTTAGACTAAATGAATATATATTCAGAACTAAAATATAGGATGCTAGAAAACTTGAAATATTCAATCTATTTTTCCCTGACATGCAGAATTAATAGTGGATTATAAAATTATAAGATTAATAAGAATGTAGTTTCACATTGCTTCCACCACCAAAGGTCTCTTCTGCCCCACATACCCTACAATGAACCTGAAAACTTCTCCTCCCCCCCAGCTTCTTATACTTTTGTGCAATAAACCAAACCAGCCCAGGTTCTGCTTTGTTTCACTTTCTGTTCCTGTTTTTCAACCTCTGTAAGATAATTCATATGCATCCTTCTCTTTCTGGCTTACCTCACTTAACATTATTCTCTGATTAAATTGAAGAGAAGAATGTAAATTCACTATTTTTAAATTTTTTAATTAGTGTTTTAATAATGACTGACAATATTGTGGGATAAGAGGGGTACAAGTCCACACAATTCCCATCACCAGAGTTCCATATCCCATCCCCTTCATAGAAAGCTTTCCTATTCTTTATCTCTCTGGGAATATGGACCAAAGATTTTAATGGAGTACAGAAGGTGAGAGTTCTGGCTTCTGTAATTGCTTCTTTGCTGGACATGGCATTGACAGGTCAACCCATACCCTTTTTTCATTTTTTTCATTTTTTATTTATAAAAAAGGAAACATTGACTAAACCATAGGATAAGAGGGGTAAAACCCCACACAATGCCCACCACCAGAACTCTGTATCCCATCCCATCCCCTGATAGCTTTCCTATTCTTTAACCCTTTGGGAGTATGGATCCAAGGTCACTGTGGGATACAGAAGGTGGAAGGTCTGGCTTCTGTAATTGCATCCCCGCTGAACATGGGTGTTGACAGGTTGATCCATACTCACAGATTGCCTCTCTCTTTCCCTAGTGGGTCAGGGTTCTGGGGAAGTAGAGTTCCAGGACACATTGGTGGGGTTGTCTGTCCAGGGAAGTATGGTCAGCATCATGCTAGCATCTGGAACCTGGTGGCTGAAAAGAGAGTTAACATACAAAGCCAAACAAATTGTTGACCAGTCATGAACCTAAAGGCTGGAATAGTGCAGATGAAAAGTTGGGGGGGGTGTCTGTTTTGTAGATAGCTAGTAGCCATGTTTTAGTTATATTCCAAAGGGCATGTGGCTATACTAGTGTTTTTTTCTTTTTCGTTTTTCCCCCTGAGCCTGGAATCTGATATGTAGGTGTACCCAAGTTATTGTCTGGGGAGATGATGTCATGGCTGGTAGAAGGACCAGAAAGCTGGATCAGGGAAGAGAGTAGTTCCCAAATATGGGAAAGGTGTGTAAATATTGTTGACTGTAAACCCCACTGATTTGATTTGATCTAGGGCCCATATTCAGCTTAGGAGCCTATGTGACCTCTGCATCCCTGTAGATCTGAGTTCACATTCTGTGGTCATAAGTAGGAACATTCGAAGCTGCCTCAATATCAGGACCCATCTTCCTCAGGTGTAGCATAGAGTGTATTGTCCAGTCTCCTTTCAGAGGATAGGACATTCTATGATTCCAGTTGAGGGCAAGGTCATATGGGGGCCCACAAAGGGGTCTATTGTGTTGTTCCTGATAGAGATGACTGGTAACAATGGAGAGAGTGATTCCTTTGAAGTCTAAGCCCATAATGTCTGTTTGGGAATCTCAGGGCTCCTCAAATAGGGTCCCAG
The DNA here is from genome assembly GCF_950295315.1 of Erinaceus europaeus. Classification (NCBI taxonomy): domain Eukaryota; kingdom Metazoa; phylum Chordata; class Mammalia; order Eulipotyphla; family Erinaceidae; genus Erinaceus; species Erinaceus europaeus. The sequence continues at coordinate 36,599,735 of NC_080172.1, read as the reverse complement.
ATCCCCAGCCTTTTTCTATCTTTTCCCTAGTAGAACTCTGGGGAGGTTGGTTTCCAGAACTCATTGGTGAGATCATCTGTCCAGACAAGTCAGGTTGGTGTCATGACAACATCTGCAACTTTATTGTTGAAAAGTGTTAAGATATAAGGCAGAACAAATTGTTTAATAATCAGGAACCTAAAAGTAAGAATATAGTAGATGAGATTTGGGGTCTTCTTCAAGTTGAAAGAAGCTAGGAAGTCTATTTTAGGTATATTCCAAAGGACCCATGACTTCACTAATCTTTCTCTGAGCCTGATAGCTAACATGCAGGTGGGCTGAAAGTATTTTCTAAGAAAACGCTGTCAGTATTGGGAATAGGACTAGAAAGCTGGATCAGGGTATAGAGTAGCTCCCAAATATGGAAAAGTATATGAATATTTGTAAACCCCATCCATCATATCTAGGACACATATCTATTCGTATTTAGTATATGAGCCTGTGCAACCTCTGCATCCCTGTCAGTCTGAGTTCACATTCCATGGTCATAGCTAGGAACATTCTTATTTCAGGACCCATCTACTTTGAGTGGCAAGAGTATATTGACCCAGCCTCCCTTCGGAGAGTGGAGCAGTTTCTGTCATTGTTCCACATTGAGGATAAGGTCCTATAGAGGCCTACAAAAGGGTTTATGATGTTTTTCCTGATGGACATGACCTGTAATGGAAGAGAGAGGGATCTGTTAGAGGTCAAGGCCCATCATATCTATATGGAATCCCAGTATTCCCCAACTAGAGTCCTGGATAATAAGGTGGCCTGGTAGTGACCAAAAGCCCATTAAAGTGTGCTGGTTTCTTACTCATCCAGTTTTTGTAGTCCTTATTGCTGGGCTATCTTCGCTTGAGAGAGGAACTCCTGGCAGCATGGTAATATTTATTTTATTTATTTATTCCCTTTTGTTGCCCTTGTTGTTTTATTGTTGTAGTTATTATTGTTGTTGTCGTTGTTGGATAGGACAGAGAGAAATGGAGAGAGGAGGGGAAGACAAAGAGGAGGAGAGAAAGATAGACACCTGCAGACCTGCTTCACCGCCTATGAAGCGACTCCCCTGCAGGTGGGGAGCCGGGGTTCGAACCGGGATCCTTATGCCGGTCCTTGTGCTTTGCGCCACCTGCGCTTAACCCGCTGGCTACAGCCCAACTCCCAATACAATTCTTTATTGATGTGGATGCTCCAGAGTTGGGAGTGAGCCTAAACCTGGAGTTTAGGCCACCTGGAGCTAGTAAAATGGCCGCCTCCTGCTATGCATGCCAACCGTTCTCCAGGTCTTCTTCAGGTTGGGATGCGGAAGAAAAAGAGAGTGAAACCAGGAACAGCAGTGGGCTTATAGGGTAAAAACGGAAGTGGCAAGTTGGGAACTGGATTGGCTAGGAAAGGGGGTGGAGAAAACAAGGCACTCTGGGAAGGTAGAAAGCTTCCACAGCAGCTGTTGCGAAGGTTCTAACCAGTGGGATCAACCAATACCCTGCAGGCAGGGTGGGTCTCAGCAAAACAATGATTATGTAAATAGACCACAGCATCAAGCAATGCAGAGGAGCTGGCCTAATGCCCAACACCTTACTTTATCTGACAGGGTTAGACTTAGAATGATTGAGAGAAGTGAAATAGGAAGTAGGTGAGAAGGGTATCTTGGTTTAAGTAGAGAATATTTCATTAAGTATTTTTTTTATTTTTTTCCTTTATTGGGGGATTAATGTTTTACATTCAATAATACTATATATACTTTCTAATTTTTTTAGGTCTTTCTACTTGCTTGCTGCACTTATTGTGTCACTGTAGACTATTGCACATGTTAAGTTATGTATTTTCTCCTAACTTATGGATACATGTGCACATGTGCCCTATCCATGTGTCCTGGTCTAATCTAGGTTCTATACCTTTTGTTTGTTTGTTTGTTTATTTTTACCAGAGCAGTTGTTAGCTCTGGCTTATGGTGATTCAGGGAATTGAATTTAGGACTTTGGGTACTCAGGCATGAAGGTCTCTTTGCATAATCATTATGCTATCTACCCCTGCCAGGTTCTATACCTTTGTTAGAAAGTGCACCACCCAAAATGGAACTAAGGCATCCTATGAGCTAGGAATTGTCTCAGCAGAGTATTGGAGTTGGAGGGTTGACATCCCATGCTTGACGTATCTGGACACAGTCCATAGTGAAACATATTAAGATGGCACTGGTTGCACTGATTTAGTTGAGATCAGCAGATGCAGTATCAAGTGGTATAGATCAAGGGAAGCATGAACAAAAATGAGTAAAGCCCCAGAAGTTCCAAGACTGGGAGAAATATGGGTTTATAGAGAATAAAGAAGGTCCCCTGTTATCTTAGAGTTTAAGAACGCAGTGAATAATTATTATTTTCGAGTTATTTGGGAACTTGGTTTACTTTGAAAATCCCATGGTTGGGATTTACTGTAACATACAAGACCTTATCATGATTTATGTCATTTAATACTATTTACAAATAATTATATCTTATATACACTGGCAGGACTGGTTGCTTCTGGTCTCCATGGTCTAAGATTATAGGTGATTCAATATTTCAAAAAAAGTTATTGTTAAAAGTGCATTAACTATTTAAGCACAGTGTTAGAATTCAATCAGTTCACTAATTAGAAAACTTAAGTGTTTATTTATATTGAAGGAATATATACTCAGAACTGAAATCTATGCTTTTAAAGCTCGAGACAGGGGCCAGTGCACTGGGTTAATTGCACATAGTGTGAAGCACAAGGACCCAATAAAGGATCCTGGTCTGAACTTTTGACTTCCCATCTGCGGGGAGTTGCTTCTCAAGTTGGGAAGCAGGTTTGCAGTTTTGCAGAATCCCCCTGCCACGGCTTCCCCCCCCCCTTTCTCAAATTTTCTGTCTTATCCAGTAACAACAACAGCAGTAACAGCAACAACAATGGAAAAATGATGGAGTAGTGAATTCATAGTGCACCCACCAAGTCCCAGTGATAACCCTGGAAGTAAAAAACAAAACAAAACACAACACCTAAACAAACAAACAAACAAACAAAAGACTTGGGAGTTGGGCGGTAGCGCAGCGGGTTAAGCGCACATGGCGCAAAGTGAAAGGATCCTGGTTCCAGCCCCTGGCTCTCCACCTGCAGGGGAGTCCCTTCACAAGCAGTGAATCAAGTCTGCAGGTGCCTATCTTTCTCTCTCCCTCTCTGTCTTCCCCTCCTCTCTCCATTTCTCTCTGTCCTATCCAACAACAACGTCATCAATAACAACAACAATAATAACTATAACAATAAAAACAAGGGCAACAAAAGGGAATAAATAAATATTAAAAAAACTCAAGACATTCAACCTATATTTACCCTCTCGTTTGAATAAATAGTGGTTTATAAGACTATTGGTTAATAGGAGTATATATTAACACCATTCCTGCCATTAGAGTTCTGTGTCCCTACCCCAACTCACCTACAATGGAGTTGAAAATCTACTCTCCCTTCTCCTGCCCAGAAATTTTTACTTTGGTGCAATACTCCAAATTTAGTGAGATTCTGATTTACATTTCCCTTTCTGTTCTTCTTTCTCAATTTCTTTTTATGAGTAGGATCACCCAATACTCATCTTTCTTTTTTTGGCTTATCTCAACATAATTATATCTAGCTCCATCCAAGATGGGTTGGAGAAGGTGGATTCATTAATTTTTCCCCTTTATTGAGGGATTAATGTTTTACATTTGGCAGTGATTACAATAGTTTGTACATGCATAACATTTCTCAGTTTTCTACATAACAATACAACCCACACTAGGTCCTTTATCAACCTTTTCCAGGACTTGTACTCTCCCTCCCCCCACCCTGAGACTTTTACTTTGGTGCAATACACCAACTCAAGTTCAGGTTCTACTTGTATTTTCTCTTCTGATCTTGTTTTTCAACTTCTGCCTGTGAATGAGATCATCCCATATTCATCCTTCTGTTTCTGACTTATTTCACTTAACATGATTTCTTCAAATTCCATCCATGATGAGCAGAAAACAGTGAAATCACTATTTTTAATAGCTGAGTAGTATTGGGCACTGGGTTGTTCCCAGGTTTTGGCTGTTACAAATTGTGCTGCTATGAACATAGGTATACATAAATCTTTTTGGATAGGTGTGTTGGGTTGGATTCATTATTTTTAACAGATGAATAGTATTCCTTTGTGTATATATACCACAACTTTCTCAGCCACTCATCTGTTGTTGGAACCAGGTTATTCGCAGGTTTTGGCTGTTACAAATTGTGCTGCTATGAACCTAGGAGTACACATATCTTTTCGGATTGGTGTGTTTGATTCTTTAAGACATATGTCCAGGAAAGGAATTACTGGCTCTTAGGGAAGGTCCATTTCTAGCCTAGTGAGGGTTCTCCAGACTGCTCTCCACAGAAGTTGGACCAATTTACATTCCCACTGGTAATGCATGAGGGTTCCTTTCCCCCCACAACCTCTCCAGAATTTGTTATTGCTATTGTTTCTGATGTATGGCATTTCCACAGAGGTGAGGTGGTATCTCATTATTGCCTTTATTTGCATTTCTCTGATAGTCAGTGAACTGAAGAGATTTTTCATGTGTCTGTTGGCCTTTTGTATCTCTTCTGTAGTGAATATTCTGTTTATATTATCTGCCCACCTTTTAATTTGATCATTTGTTTTTTTATTGCTAAGTTTGCTGAGCTCTTTGTATATTTTGGTTATTAAACTCTTGTCTGATCTATGGCATATAAAGATCTTCCATTCTGTGAGGAGTGTCTTTCTTTGGGTGATGATTTCCTTGGCTGTGCAGAAGCTTTTCAATTTGATAAATTTCATTGATTTATTTTTGTTTTAGTCTTCCTTGCAATTGGGTTTGTGTCATCAAAGATGTCCTTGAGGTTTAGATAGGAAAGTGTTCCACCAATGTTTTCCTCTAAGTATTTGATAGTTTCTGGTCTAGCATCCAGATATTTGGTCCATTTGGAGTTGACTTTTGTTTCTGGTGAGATAAAGTTGTTCAGTTTCATTCTTCATGTTTCAACCCAGTTTTCCCAGCACCATTAATTAAAGAGAGCCTCCTTTCTCCATTTAATATCTTGGGCTCCCTTATGAAAGATTAGATGTCCATAAGTGTGGGAATTTATTTCTGGGATGTCAATTCTGTTCCACTGATCTATATATTTTTGTTCAGTACCAGGCATTTTTGATTACAATGGCTTTATAATATAGTTTGAGATCTACAAGTGTGATGCCTCCATTTCTGTTTCTTTTTCTCAAGTTTGTTTTGGTGATTCAAGGTATTTTCTAGTTTCAGATAAATTATTGTAATTTTTGTTTTATTCTCTTAAAGAAACTTGGTGGGACTTTGATGGGTATCATTAAATTTGTATATGGATTTGTGTAGTATATTCATTTTGATGATGTTAATTTTTCCAGTCCATGAACATGGATATCTTTCCACTTCTTTTTCTATTTCCTTGATTAGTGAATCATAGTTTTCAGTATACAAGTCTTTCACATCTTTTGTTAGGTTTATTCCTAGATATTTTATTGATTTTGCTGAGACAGTGAATGGGAGTGTTTTCTGGATATCCTCCTCTTCTGACTTCATGTTTACATAAAAGACCCACTGATTTTTTATATATTAATTTTGTAGCCTGACATCTTACAATATTGTTTAATGATTTCTGGAAGTTTTCTTCTGGATTATTTATATTTTTCTAAGTATACTGTTATATCATCTGCACATAGTTAAAGCTTGACTTTTTGTATTCCAATCTGTATTTCTTTGATTCCTTTCTTTTACCTGATTGGTATGGCAAGAACTTCCAATATTATGTTGAAGATAGTAATGGTGATAGTGGGTAGCCCTATTTAGTACCTTATATGAGTGGGAAGCTTTCAGCTTCTCCCCACTGAGCATGATGTTGGCTGTAGGTTTGCTGTATTTGGACTCTAATAGGTTAAGGTATTTTTCATCTATTCCCATTTTTTTAGTGTTTTTATCAAGAAGAGATGTTAGATTTTATCAAAGTCTTTCTCTGCATCTATTGAGATGATCAAGTAGTTTTTGGTCTTGCTTTTATTGATGTGGTGAATCACAGTTATATATTTATGTATACTAAACCAGCCTTTCATTCCTGGGGTAAATCCCTCTTGGTCATTGAGCATTGTAAATTCCTTCTGTAGGTACTGGCACAGAGCCCCAGTGATAACCCTGGTATTGAGTAGTTTTACTTCCTCTTTAAGTATTCTTGATGTTGGGGGATCAAAGATTTAAAAAATTATATTTTGCTATTAATGTACTGCAAGATTATTTAAGATGTAGGACATTTGTGGAGATTTAACACACTTCATCTAAGAAAGGATACTATATTAGACCATAAAGTTTTATTTTGAATAGAATCACATATATATAGTCAGGCTTTTTCCCCCCATGTGATAGCATTCCAAAATGCTTTATGCAAAAAGTGGAACTCTAAAAATGTCCAGGGTATTTTTTTTATCCAGCACTGCTACATACAATATATTACTATATTCAGAGTCAAATCACATTTTTTTCTTGTTCTATTTTTGGTTTTGCATTCTTCTACAAGTTGGTATCTCTCTCAGGTGGGCTTTCTTTCTATGGGCTTACAAACAAGTTGCTTTCGTGATACCTGATGCTTCCATTTCTTTGAGACTTCCCAGGATTCTGAGGATTAGAGTGGCTTACTCCTCATTTGTAGTATTCTACCCTAAAATTAATCTTCCTACTACCTGCTAGATCATTTACTAATTCTTCATCCTCTCTTTGCTATTGAAATAGTCCAGAAATGACTATCTGCATGTTGCAGCAAAGAGATCAAAACTCTAAACTTTAGATATTTTTATGAAGAGATAAGTTTTGTTGTGTAACATTTAGCAATATAAGCAAACATGATTTTAAACAAAGCTAACTAAATTCACTTAAACCAGAAACTATCAAATACTTAGAGGAAATATTGGCAGAACTTTTTTCTATCTAAATTTTAAAGGCATCTTCAATGAAACAAATCCAATTTCAATTACAAAAAAAGCTAAACAATAAACACAAAGCAGAACTTGGACACTTTCTGGTGTACTGCATGAAAGAAAAGGTTTCTGGGGTAGGGGAGGAGGGTTCAGGTCTTGGAACATGATGGCAGAGGAGGACTGTTATGTGGAAAACTGAGAAATGTGAACAGAGGTAGATGGCATAATGGTTATGCAAAGACATTCTTATTCCTGAGGCTCTAAAATCTAAGGTTCATGATGAATTCACCATCTTTGCCTCATCTTGGATGGAGCTCAAAAATATCATGTTAAGTGAGATAAGTCAGAAACAGAAAGATGGATATGGGATGATCTGACTCATAGACAGAAGTTGAAAAACAAGATCAGAAGGGAAAACTCTAAGCAGAACTTGTACTGGAGTTGGTGTATTGGACCAAAGTAAAAGAGTCTGGGGTGGGGGTAGGGGAGGCTCAGGTCCTGAAACATGATGGCAGAGGAGGACCTACTGTATTGTTGTATTGTTATGTGGAAATGTTATGCATTTAGAAACTATTGGGCATGGATTGCAGTTACTGTGTCTTTTACTTTCTGGAGTTCTGACTGAAGTTCTTCTTTCAAGATTTGAAGATTCTTAGTGAACTCTGTTATAAGTTCCTCTCTCATGTGTTTTAATTACATAGTAACATGCTCTTTTAATTCTTGCTTAATTTCTGGGAGAGTCCTCATAATGAGCTCGGTGTAGTCTGTCTCTGAGTGTCTTTCTAAATCTGTAATTCCTTAGGTTTCTTCTGTTTTATTTCTGCCTGGTTGATCTGGCATATTTGACTGTTCAGTTCTGTTTCTCTGCTTGTACATTTAAAAATATTTATTTATTTACTTTTGTTGCCCTTGTTGTTTTATTGTTGTAGTAATTATTAATGTCATTATTGTTGGATAGGACAGAGAAAAATGGAGAGAGGAAGGGAAGACAGAGAAGGGGAGAGATAGACACCTGCAGACCTGCTTCACCGCATGTGAAGTGACTCCCCTGTAGGTGGGGAGCCGGGGCTCGAACCGGTATCCTTCCACTGATCCTTGTGCTTTGTGCCATGTGCGCTTAACCTGCTGTGCTACCGCCGGACTCCCTGCTTGTGCATTTTTTGTGCTGGCTATTGATGGCCAGCAGGTGGTGGAGTTGTGATCTCTAGGTTTCTCTTGTTTGTAAGATCTGGGGTGGGGGTGTTGGGGGTTTGCTTTGGGCTGTCTGTGGTAACAAATGCCCTGTTTTATATTGTGTCCTTGTCTTGAATTCAGAAGACTAAGGCCCCCCCCCCCCCCAAGTCAAAGATTGAGAGGTTTTAAGCCTGTCTCTTTTCTTCTAGCACTAGGAACAATGTTACTTGCTTGTTGCACTTAAAGTGAAATAACCAAAATGGTGCAGTTCAGCACCCAGGCAGCCCAGAACTCTGATTTGACTTAGCTGTTCTTCAACCCGCCTTCTTGCGCTTTTTGCTCCAACCACACTGAGCACTCACCTGAAGTTGCAGAACTTTTAGCTGTAGATTATGAATTCAGTTTGGTCTCTTGTATTTATTTGTTGTCAGGATTAAAGGTGATATGGTCCCAGTTATTCCATAGCCATGCCTCGAAATCTCTCTTTTTAAATTCCTCTGGGAGTATGGGCCAAAATTCTTTATGGGGTACAAAAGGTGGGAGGTCTGGCTTCTGTAATTGCTTTCCCACTGAACGTGGATGTTGGCAGGTTGATCCATACCCCAGCCTTTTTCTTTTCTTTTTCTTAATTTTTAAAAAAATTTATTTATTTTCTCTTTTGTTGCCCTTGTTTTTTTTTTTTTAATTTATATATATGTATATATTTTTAATTTAAGAATGGATAAATTAACAAAACCATAGGGTAGGAGGGGTACAACTCCACACAATTCCCACCACCCAATCTCTATATCCCACCCCCTCCCCTGATAGCTTTCCCATTCTCTATCCCTCTGGGAGCATGGACCCCTTGCTATTTTTTTATTGTTGTTGTAGTTATTGTTACTGATGTCATCGTTGTTAGATAGGACAGAGAGAAATGGAGAGAGGAGGGGGAAGACAGAGAGGGGAAGAGAAAGATAGATACCTGCAGACCCACTTCAATGCTTGTGAAGTGACCCCTCTTCAGGTGGGGAGTGGGGGGCTTGAATCCTTACACAGGTCCTTACACTTTGTGCCACTTGTGCTTAACCCGCTGCACTACTGCCTGACTCCCACCCTAGCTTTTTTCTATCTTTCCCTAGTGGGGTAGGGCTCTGGGGAGGTGAGTTTCCAGAACACATTGGTGTGGTCCTCTGCTCAGGGAAGTCAGGATGGCTTCATGGTAGCACCTGCAACTTGGTGTCTTAAAAGAGTTAAGATATAAAGGAGAGAAAAATTGTTTAATAATCAGGAACTTAAAGGTAAAAATAGAGCAGATGAAACTAAGGGTCTTTGTGTAGGAAGAAGTGAGGCAATATATTTTAGGCATATTCCAATAAGCCCATGATTTTAGTAGTTTTTTAAAAAAATTTCTTTATTGGGGAATTAACATTTTATATTCAACAGTAAATACAATAGTTTGTACATGCATAACATTCCCCAGTTTCCTATATAACAATACGACCCACACTAGGTCCTTCTTGGACCTGTATTCTCTCCACCCCCCCACCCCCACCCCAGAGTCTTTTACTTTAGTACAACATGCCAATTCCAGTTCAGGTTCTACTTATGTTTTCTTTTCTGATCTTGTTTTTCAACTTCTGCCTGAGAGTGAGATCATCCTATATTCATCCTTCTGTTTCTGACTTATTTCATTTAACATGAATTTTTCAAGGTCCATCGAAGATCGGCTGAAAACGGTGAAGTCACCATTTTTTACAGCTGAGTAGCATTCCATTGTGTATATATACCACAACTTGCTCAGCCACTCATCTGTTGTTGGACACCTGGGTTACTTCCAGGTTTTGGCTATTATAAATTGTGCTGCCAAGAACATATGTGTACACAGATCTTTTTGGATGGATGTGTTGGGTTCCTTAGGATATATCCCTATGAGAGGATTTGCAGGATCATAGGGTAAGTCCATTTCTAGCCTTCTGAGAGTTCTCCAGACTGTTCTCCACAAAGGTTGGACCAATTGACATTCCCACCAGCAGTGCAGGAGGGTTCCTTTGACCCCACACCCTCTCCAGCATTTGCTGCTGTTACCTTTTCTGATGTATGACATTCTCACAGGAGTGAAGTGGTATCTCGTTGTTGTCTTTATTTGCATTTCTCTGACAATCAGAGACTTGGAGCATTTTTTCATGTGTTTCTCAGCCTTTTGGATCTCTTCTGTGGTGAATATTCTGTCCAAGTCCTCCCCCCATTTTTGGATGGGGTTATTTGTGGTCTATTTGTTGAGTTTGGCAAGCTCTTTATATATGTTGGTTATTAGCCTCTTGTCTGATGTATGGCATGTAAATTTCTTCTCCCATTCTGTGAGGGGTCTCTTGGTTTGGGTAGTGGTTTCTTTTGCTGTGAAGAAGCTTTTTAATTTGATGTAGTCCCATAGGTTTATGCTTGCCTTAGTCTTCTTTGTAATTGGATTTGTTTCATTGAAGATGTCTTCAAAATTTATGTGGAAAAGAGTTCTGTCAATATTTTCCTTTAAGTATCTCATAGTTGGTGGTCTAGCATCCAAATCCTTGACCCACTTGGAATTTACTTTTGTATTCAGTGAAAGACAGTGGTTCAGTTTCATTCTTCTGCATGTTTCAACCCATTCTTTCCAACACCATTTGTTGGAGAGACTCTGCTTTCCCCATTTAATAGTCTGGGCCCCTTTGTCAAAGATTAGATGTCCATAGGTGTGGGGGCTCACTTCTGGGCTCTCAATTCTATTCCACTGGTCAGTGTGTCTATTAATGTTCCTTTACCAAGCAGTTTTGATGACAATGGCCCTAAAATACAATTTGAGATCTGGGAGTGTGATGCCTCTGGTTCTGTTCTTTTTTCTCAAGATTGTTTTTGGCAATTCTAGGTCTTATCTGGTTCCAGAAAACATTTGTAGCATTTGTTCTATTCTCCTAAATATGTGGTTGGGATCTTGATGGGGATAGCATTAAATTTGTATATGGCTCTGGGTAGTATATTCATTTTGATGATGTTAATTCTTCCAACCCATGAACATGGAATATCTTTCCACTTCTTTGTGTCTTTTTCAATTTCCTTGAGTAGTGACTCATAATTTTCAGTATACAAGTCTTTGACTTCTATGGTTAGGTTTACTGCTAGACATTTTATTGTTCTAGTTGCTATAGTGAAAGGAATTGATTTCTGTATTTCATGTTCTTCTAACTTAGTGTTTGCGTAGAGGAATGCCACTGACTTTTGAATGTTAATTTTGTAGCCTGACACCTTACTGTATTGCCTGATGATTTCCAAAAGCTTCTTGCTGGATTGCTTCTGTTTTTCTGTGTATGCTATCATGTCATCTGCAGAGGGAGAGTTTGACTTCTTCTCTTCCAATCTGCATGCCTTAAATTCCTTGCTTCTGCCTGATTGCTATGGCAAAAACTTCCAACACTATGTTGAATAGTAATGGTGACAGTGGGAAGTCCTGTGTAGTACCTGATCAGAGTGGAAATGCTTCCAGTTTTTCACCATTGAGTATGATGTTGGCTGTAGGTTTGCTATATATAGACGCCACTATCTTCAGGAATTTTCCATCTATTCCCATTTTTGTAGTGTTTTGATCATAAAGGGATGTTGTATTTTGTTAAAAGCTTTCTCTGCATCTATTGATATGACCATGTGGTTTTTGGTCTTGCTTTTGTTGATGCAGTGGATCACATTGATTGATTTACATATATTAAACCAATGTTGCATGCCTGGGATAAACCCCACTTGGTCATGATGAACAATCTTTTTGATATACTGCTGTATCCGGTTGGCTAGAATTTTGTTCAATATTTTAGCATTTATGTTCATCCTAGATATTTGTTTGTATTTTTCTTTTTTGGTTGTGTCCCTGTCTGCTTTTGATATCTGAGTGATGTTGGCTTCATAGAAGTTGGCAGGGAGTATTCTAGTGATTTTAATCTTCTGGAAGACTTTTAAAAGTCGAGGTATTAATTCTTCTTTGAAGGTTTTGTAGAATTCATTTGTAAAACCATCTGGTCCATGACTCTTATTTTTGGGGAGATTTTTGATAACTGTTTCAATTTAATTAGCTGTGATGGGCCTGTTCATGTTATCCACTTCCTCTTTACTTAGTTTTGGAAGTTTGTATGTATCTAGGAAATCATCTATTTGTTCTAGGTTCTCTAGCTTGGTGGCATATAGTTGTTTATAGAAGCCTCTCATGATATGTTGAATTTCTACAGTGTCTGTTGTGATATCTCCTCTTTAATTTACTATCTGATTTATTTGGGTCTTCAATTTTTTTCTGTGAGTCTGGCTAAAGGTTTGTCGATTTTGTTCACTCTTTCAAAGAACCAACATTTACTTTTGTTGATCTTTTGTATGGTTGTCTTATTCTCAATGTTATTTATTTCTGCCCTAACTTTAGTGATTTCTGTCCTTCTGGTTGCTTTAGGGTTCCTTTGTTCTTTTTCTTCTAGGTCTTTAAGATGTGCAATCAGGCTGTTTATTTGTGCTTTTTTTTGTTTTCTAATGTGTGCTTGTATAGCTTTGAACTTCCCTCTTATGACTGCCTGAGCTGTGTCCCAAATAGTTTGATAGCTTGTGTCTTCATTTTCATTGAAGTCTTGAAACATTTTGATTTCTTCTTTGATTTCCTCTTTGACCCAGAGGTTGTTAAGAAGTATACCGTTGAGCTTCCACATTTTGGGACTATTACTAATCTTTTGTTGATTGTTAAGTGTTAGTTTCATTCCACTGTGGTCTGAGAAGATGCTTGGGATGATTTCAGTGCTCTTGAATTTGCTGATGCTATCTTTGTGGCCTAACATATGGTCTATCCTTGAGAATGACCCATGTGGATTTGAGTAAAATGTGTATTCCAGTTTCTTGGGATGAATGACTCTGATAATGTCCAATAGTTCTAGTTTTTCTATCTCTTCATTTAGCTCCCTTATGTCTTTATTGATTTTCTGCCTGGACGATCTGTCAAGTTGAAAGAGTGGGGTGTTGATGTCCCCTACTATGACTGTGTTGCTGTTAATATACTGCTGTAGTTCTTTCAGTAGATGTTTGATGTATTTAGATGGCTTCTCATTGGGTGCATAGATATTAATAATTGTTAAGTCCTCTTGATTGAATGATCCTCTGAGCATTAAGTAGTGTCCATTCCTATCTTTTTAATCTTATCTATTTTAAAGTCTTTCATGTCAGATATGAGAATAGCTGTTCCTGCCCTTTTTTGTGGGCCATTGGCTTGTATGATAGTTTTCCATGCTTTCACTTTAAGTCTGTGTTTCTTGTTGAGTTAGGTGGGTTTCCTGTAGACAGCATATTGTTGGGTTGTATTTTTTGATCCATCTTCCTACTCTGTGTCTTTAATAGGTGAATTCAGGCCATTGACATTTATTGATATCAAAGACTGAAGATATTTTAATGCCATTCTTATAGAGATTTAGAGTATTCTGATATATGACCTATTTATGGTGGTCTGACTGTTTATAGAATAACTTTCTGAACTTCTTTCAGGGCAGGCTTGGTGAAAGTTGATTCCTTCAACTGTTGCTTGTCTGAGAAGGTTTTGATGCATCTAGTCTGAATGACAGTCTAGCAGGATATAGTATTATTGGTTGATAGCTTTTCTCATTGAGCACTCAATAGATATACTGCCATTCTCTTCTGGCATGTAGCGTTTGTGTGGAGAAGTCTGCTGCTAATCTTATGGGTTTTCCTCTGTAGGTGACTCTTTGTTTTTCTCTTGCAGGCTTCAGCATCCTTTCTTTATCCTTTTTTTTTTTTTTCCTTTCTAAGTATGATGTGTCTTTAATTCTGGGTTAATTCTGTTTGGGACCCTCTGGGCTTCTTGAATCTTTATGTCTTTGATGTTGTCTAGACTAGAGAAATTTTCTGCTATTATGGTCTGAAGAATGTGTTCTTCCTCTCCCTCTCTTTCTTCCTCTGGTAAGCCAATAATGTGTATATTGTTTCTTTTGAAGTCATCCCTTAGGTCTCTGTTGTTGTTTTCAGTATCTCTTAATCTCTTTTTGAGATCTCTTACTTCTTTTTTAGTTGTCTCTAATTCATCCTCGATCTTGCTCATTCTGTCTTCAGCCTCATTGATTCTATTCTCTCTGCCCTCTACTGTTTTCTGGAGTTCATCTATTTTGTTTCCCTGTTCTGATACTGTTTTAGGTTGTTCAGCTAGTTGTGTTCTTAGCTCAGCTATTTCAGCTTTCATTTCTCTAATAATCTTGAGATACTTAGTGTTTTCTTCCAGAGTCTCCTTTGTTGTTTCTGTATTTCTGGTCACAATTCTTTCAAACTCTTTACTCACTCCTGTGATTATTTCCTTAAATAGTGTTTGGATGTTGAACTCATTATTTTGTGCTTCACCCTTTGGGAGGACTTTAGCTGGACTCTTGTCCTGGTTTGTTTCTCCAATATTTCTTCCTGTTGGTTTACCCATTTTATATATTATGTTATGAGGTCCCTCTCTCAGCACTTTTCAAATTACTGATCACTATTGCCTGGATTGACTTGTGTCTAAGTAAGGTAATTATAGGCTTCACAGTGGTGGAAGTTAACAGTTGTTTCAATAGTATTTTAATCCCTGAGCTCGAGCTCGGTGGTTTAAAAGCCTCTTTTTTTTTTCTCTCTCTTTTTCCCCCTGTAGGCTATGTGAGCCTGATGGTTTTATACTACAAGTAGGCTTCTTACCTTAATCACTGACTCCTGACCAAGAGACAAGGCATGGTGTGGCAGAGATACACTAGTGGTTATGCAAAGACTTTCACAGCCCCACTGCTATGCCACTGAGGTATAGGTCTTCTCCTGGGTTTCCTGGTTAGATCTGTGTCCCCTGGTCTCCCTCCCTGCTGATGCTCCAGATTCTGAGGGCAGTAGCAATGAAACTTAGAGTTGCACTTGGTGAGTCTCTGAGGACTCCTCTCCTCCCTTGAGCTGTCCCCTTGTTGGTGGGACAGCCTGGAGGTGGTGTCTCAACTGATAATCTGCCGGACTGTTACCAGCCACTTAATCTCTCTCTAGGCTCCTCTCTGTCACCAGCCATATGTGTTTGCACTCACTGGTGATTTGGTTGGTTCCTTTAGTGATTCTAGTCCTGTCTTGTTTTGGTCCCAGGTGGTCTCCTTTGGTATTCCTAGTTGATCCAGGAGAGGAGAGAAAGAGATCTGCTGCTGCTTATAGCCCTGCTCTGGAAGTCAACTTTATTTGCATTTTTTCCAGTTTTTTTTAAAAAAAATTAAATTTACTCATAAAAAATATGGACAAGACCATAGGATAAGAGGGGTACAGTTCCACACAGTTCCCACTACCAGAGTTCCATATCCCATCACCTTCCTTGAAAGCTTTCCTATTCTGTATCCCTCTGGAAGCATGAATGCAGGATCATTATGGGGTGCAGAAGGTGGAAGGTCTGGCTTCTCTAATTACTTCTCTGCTGAGAAGTAATTAGAGTATCCAGATTGGCAGATAAATCCATACTCCCAGCCTATCTGCATGTTAGCTGTCAGGCTCAGGCAAAAATTAGTAAAATTATCCCCCCCCCCCAATATACCTAAAATAGATCCACTAGCTTTTTCCAAAATGGAGATCTCAAATCTCATCTGCTATATTTCTGCCTTTAGGTTCCTGAATATCAAACAATTTCTTCTGCTTTATATCTTAATTCTTTTTCAGTCACCAATCTGCGGATGCTACTATGATGCCAACCTCACTTCACTGGGTAAATGACCTCACAAATGTATCCTGGAACACCATCTCCTCAGAGTCCTGCCCTGTTAGGGAAAGACTTTAGTAGCTTTTGCCTGAGCCTAATAGCTAACATTCAGGTGGGTTAAAAGTTTTGGGAAGATGGTGTGAGAGTTGGGCATAGGACTAGAGAGATGGATCAGGGCAGAGAGTAAAAAAATGTATTTATAACAACTTTAACAAACATCCACCTCTAGAAATCTTCTAAAGATATAAATTTTATCATTATTATTGCTTTTTATGTTAATATAATGGGTGTATATTATTTTAAATTTATAATTTATTGCTTTAGGATATATCTTTTTCTTTTAAGGAGGCCTGCAAAATTAAAGCACCCTATATATTTATTGACTTCAGGTGAGAGAGTTCAAGTTCAGATGTACTATGTGTGCTTGACCTGCTGCACCACTGCCTGATCCCCCCCAAGTCCAGATGTATGTACAATGTACAGCATTTTAAGTGTCCCACATAAAAGCATTTAGCTATTTAAAGCATATTTTTGACATGACATGCCTTTCAAGTAGGCCAAAACTTAAAAAAATGGGAAAGAAATATGATTTCTTGATATTTTCATGAATCTTTAAGAATGACTTTCAAAAATTCAATAAATCTAAAATTAATCTTAGGTGATAAGACTACTTATTTTTTAAAATAGTTCAAAACTGCAGCTCTTTTATTGGAAATTTAACCCATCTTTCTTTTTCTTAGGGGAGTAAATTTTTAATGATTTGTGTGCTAACTCATGAATTAGAATGCTTATAGTTTAAAAAACAAATTTCAGGGGGGCAGGTGGTGGTGCACCTGGTTAAGTGCATACCTTACATTGCACAAAGACCCCTCTGCAAGTTCCTAGTCCCCACTTGCAGGAGGAAGGCTTCTGGAGTGGCGAAGGAGGGATTCAGGTATCTCTCTTTCCCTCTATCTTTCCCTCCCCTCTCCATTTCTCTGTCTCTATGCAATAAGTAAATAAATAAAAAATTAAAATCTTTTTTCAAAATTCCTATATTCTCAAAAAAATCCTAAAATCTTCCACTGTAAAATCTTGGTACATAATAGATCTATCTTTGGAATTCACTCTTACCAAGCTAATTAATTACAAGATAGTATAATATAAAAATACCAACCCATACTTGGAATTTAAGTGTAATACATTATTACTCTGACATATATGCTCAGAGGATATTTGTTATTTATGAACTCATATTCTCTGTTTCTCCCTTTAATTCTAGAATACCTTTACTTATATTTTGTTACAATGGAAAGTTTTCTGCATGTCTGGGCAAAGACAGAAAGCAAATACTAAATAGCTTAGTCATTTCTTTGAGGATTAATGATGGGGCTCATACCCAACATGCCCTAGGTTTTCTGTGTTCAAATTTTGCCAAGATAGGTCACTGAGAAGTCCAGTATTTTTGTTTGAAATAGAACTTGAGAAGAGTTTAATAATATTTGGGGTTGATTTTTTGACAGATCAGCAGAAAGTTGCTTTATTTATTCTACCTTAAAATATCTAAGTAAGATTTAAGAAATAGAGTATTGACGTTGGCAGCAGGGTTAGGGAATGGACAAAGAGTTCTTAAATGAGCCACCAACAAACACATATGTCTCAGGGAAAAACATTCATGATCCAATAAAGAAATCTGCTTTATAGTTATGTGGGTGTGAAATATCATTTGTTTTTAGACACAGTTGGACTGAGAAGGAAAAGTTGGCTCACTTTCAATGTATGACCATGATATCCAACAGCAATAACAACAGCACCAACAAAATCCTAGGTTCCCAGAAAACCTTTCTAGGACCTCTAATGGGTGTGTGGCTATAATAAGATAATTAGAATCAAATTATTAGAATAATAATATAATTAGAATCAAATTGCCATGTAGTAGGAAGAAAGTAATAAAAAATTAAAGTTTCAGGTACAAAATAATATTACAAAAAGCTAGAGAGAGAGGGATATATATATATATATATATATATATAGAGAGAGAGAGAGAGAGAGAGAGAGAGAGGGAGGCAGAGAAAGAGAAATAGAGAGAGAGAGAGAGAGAGAGAGGAGATGAAGTAAATTTAAAATGTTCCAAATGAACATGTACTTCTATAGGCAATGTAAGAGAGTGGCCACTTAAATTTGTCATCTTTTAAAGTTTCAGTGGCTTGGATTTCCCAGGAGTGACCAAATCCTGAGAATATGACTCATGCCTATCCAAATACTTACATAATTGGGAGGGGGGGCACCGGGATGATGATTTGTTTATTAACAAAGGAAAATTTGTGGCCTGGGAGTACATATGAAAATATAGTTAACCAATCCTTTCCTGTAGACAAACCTTCATGAGACCTTTCATATATACAAACCATGGAAAAAGTATAAAGTTTTTGGGTATAAAATTAGTATCAGTATATTTCCCTCCAAAGTTAAACAACTTGGGAATCAGAAGTTGCTTGCTTTCCCTGGATTCAGAACAAGGTTGCTTTAAATAAACTCAGTGTGCAATGGCTCAAGGTCAGGGGTATGTGAGGCCTCTAATGAGAAGGATGATGTTGCCAGATAGTAGTAGTATTTCCAGTAGTGTTTCCAGTAGTCACAGTCTACTGGAAATAGCTTCTAAAACACAGTTCAGCAATAGAACACTTTTGCAATTTTTCCAGGATAGGTACAATAGTGTCTTTTTTTTTTTTCAATTCAAGAGAATTTTTAGAATTGCTCTAACCACATTTTTTTAAAAAAAATTTATTTATAAAAAGGAAACATTAACTAAACCATAGGATAAGAGGGGTACAACTCCACACAGTTCCCACCACCAGAACTCTGTATCTCATCCCTTCCCCTGACAGCTTTCCTATTCTTTAACCCTCTGGGAGTATGGACCCAAGGTCATTGTGGGATGCAGAAGATGGAAGGTCTGGCTTCTGCAATTGCTTCCCTGCTGAACATGAGCATTGACAGGTCAATCCATACTCCCAGCTTGTCTCTCTCTTTCCCTAGTGGGGAAGGACTCTTGGGAAACAGAGCTCCAGGACATATTGGTGGGGTTGTCTGTCCAGGGAAGTCTGGTCAGCATCATACTAGCATCTGGAACCTGGTGGCTGAAAAGAGAGTTAGCATACAAAGCCAAACAAATTGTTCAGCATTCATGGACCTAAAGGCTGGAATAGTGCAGATGAAAATTTGGGGGGGGGGGTCTCTGTTTTGTAGATAGCTAGTAGACATATTTTTGTTATATTCCAAAGGGCCTGTGGCTATACTAGTGATTTTTGTTTGTTTGTTTGTTTTGCCTGATCCTGAAATCTGATATGCAGATGGATCCCAATTATTGTCTGGGGAGATTATGTCATGGCTGGCAGAAGGACCAGAAAGCTGGATCAGGGAAGAGAGTAGCTCCCTAATATGGGAAAGGTGTATAAATATTGTTGATTTTAAACCCCATTGATTTGATGTGATCTGGGCCCATATTCAGCTTAGGAGTCTATGTGACCTCTGCATCCCTGTAGATCTGAGTTCACATTCTGTGGTCATAAGTAGGAATGTTCCAAGCTGCCCCAATATCTGGACCCATTTTCCTCAGGTGTAGCATAGAGTGTATTGTCTAGTCTCCTTTCGGAGGATGGAACATTCTCTACCATTGTTGATTCCAGTTGAGGGCAAGATCCTATGAGGCCCACAAAGGGGTCTATTGTGTTGTTCCTAATATAAATGACCAATAACAATGGAGAGAGGGATTTATTCAAGGTCTAGGCCTACCATGTCTGTTTGGGAATCTCAGGACTCCCTGACTAGGGCCCCAGCTGATGGGGTGGCTTGGTAGTGACTAAAGAGTCATCATTAAAGGATGCCAGTCTCTTACCCTTATTCAACTTTTGCAGTCCTTGCTTTGATGAGGTTAGCTTTGGAGTGAGTGAGAGAACTGTATTAGGAAGTAGATGAGGAGGGTATCTAAGTCTAAGTAGACACTATTTCATTATGAACTTTATACTGACTCACTATAGATTATTGCGTATTTTTGCTTTTAGGTATATATTTTGCCCTAATTTATGGATACATGTGAACATATGCTCTATCTTACAGACCTGTTCTATACCTGGTTTTGGGACTTTGTTAGGAAGTGAACCTCCTAGAATGGAATTAGAGAATACTATGAAAGGAAAGGTCTCACCCGAGTAATGAGGGTGAAGGGTTGACATTCCATGCCTGATGTCTCTGGACATAATCTGAAGTGATGCATGCTGATGTGGTACTCATTGCATTGATTAGGTTGGGATTGGCGAATGCAATATCATTTGGTATAAATTGAGAGAAGCATGTAGGAAAGTGAGCCTCACCCTAGAGGTTCCAGGACTGGGGGAAATATAAGCTCTATAGAGGAAGCATGAGGTTCCTGCTGTTTTAGGATTAAAGAAGATAGTTATTTAAGAAGATAGTTATTGCTATAATCACATTATTTGGCAATTGGGTTAACTTTGAAATGTCTCTTTATTAGGATTTGCTGTATCATACACAACATCACCATAATTTATGTCCTTTGACATTATTTTATATAGCTGTGCCACCTTAACCACATTTTTAATTCCATTTCTAATAGAGTGTTTCTGGGAACTGCTTTAGTTTAAGATTATGTTCACTTACTATCACTCTCCAGCATTGATCCATTTCTTTCTCTGACTAGTCAAGCTGGAGAATGAGATGGTGGTAGAATAAAAGTTACTCCCTATATATTTTAAAATTTCACTGATGTTACCATGTTGGTCAGCCACCTGATAGTAGTATGGCTTTTGAGTGAATGTTGTGGTAGGGAAAGTATTGCAGGATACTTAATTGCCATTTACTCCTACTTAATTGCCATTTACTCCTGTATTCTTTGTTCTACAAAACAGGAAGCTGTTATGTCAGACACTGTGACTGATTAAGGTACCACCAACTTTCTTTAAAGGAATAGAAAAAAAAGCTGCAAAAAATAATTTGAAACCAGAACTCCCTAGGATTGCCAAAGTAATTTTTAGAAAAAGAAAACAATTGGAGGCATCACACTTCCTGATGTTAAACTATATACTACAGAGCTTCTGTAATCAAAACTACCTGGTAATGGAGCAAAAATAGACACAGAGACCAGTGGAATAGAGTTGAAATCCAAGAAATAAGCTTATCCCCACACCCATGGAAAATTAATTTTTAACAAGGGGGCTCAAAACATTAAATGGAGGAAGGAAAATATTTTTAACAAGTGGTGTTGGGAAAACTGGATTGAAACATGCAAACTAATGAAATTGGACCACCACATATCACCATGCACAAAAGTTAACTCCAAGTGGATCACAAGCATAGACATTAGACCAGAAACTATTGAATACACAGAATAAAACATTGACAGAACACCTCATGGTCTATTCTTTGGAAATATTATTACATACAACAAAGAAAAAATAAAAATAAATCATTGAGACTACATCAGACTGAAAAGCTTCTGCACAGAAAAGAGTACCGTTGCTCAAACAGAAAGACGTACTATAGGCTGGGAGAAGATGTATATACAACATAATTCAGATAAAGGACTTATAATAATGAAAATACATAAAGAACTCTGTAGACTTAGCACCTATAGAGCAAATAACCCCAGTAGAAAATGAGATAAGGACATGGAAATAAACACAGAGACGTGAGAAAGTGCTCAAAGTCACTGATTATCAGGGAAATGCAAATAATGACACCAAAGTGATTACCACTTTACACCCATGAGAATGTCATGCATTAGAAAGGACAGTGAGAACAAATGTTAGAGGGGGTATGAGGGTAAAGGGACACTTGTGCACTGTTGGTGGGAATGTTATTTGATACAACCCTTGAGGACAACAGTCTGGAGATTTCTCAGAACACTAGAAATGTACCTACTGTATGACCCAGCAATTTCTTTCCTGGGGATTTACCTAAAGGATATGAAAACACCTATCAGAAAAGATCTATGGTGGTCTGGGAGGTGGCCCAGTGGATGGAGTGTGGGACTCTCAAGCATGAGGTCCTGGGTTCGGTCCCTGGAAGCACATGTGCCAGAGTGATGTCTAGCTCTTTTTCTCTCTTCTCCTGTCTTTATCATGAATGAACAAATAAAATTAAAAAAGAAAGAGATCTATGTACACCCATGTTCATAGCCACACAATTTGTAAGAGCCAAAACTTACATGCAATGCAGATGTTAAATGATAGATGAGAGGCCAAAAAAAGAAATTGTGATTTATATACATGATGGGATACTACTAAGCTGTTAAAAATGATGGAGTCATCTCCTTTGCATCACCTTGCATGGAACCTGAAGACATCATGTTAAGTGAGATAAGCTCAAAAGGAAAATGCTGAATAATGTCATTTATAGGTAGGCCTTATGGTGCTGGGGATTGAATCTGTGATTTCAGAGCCTCAGGCATGAAACTCTTTTGCATAACCATTATGCTGTCTCCCCAGTCCTCAAATACTTATTTTTAAATATTCTTGATACTGGTACCTGCCTCACCAAATATCAAGAGCTTTTGCATATAGATTATTTTTCTAGATCACCCAGGATTACATCAACTAACTAGATGGGAAAATTGTACATATTAGATTTAAGTGTCATATCTTGTGAGAGGAAGAGACCCTTTACATAAAAAAAAAGTGTGCAGGCTGGATAGCCAGAAAGAAAACAAAGCAAACGCAGATATCTGATAAACTTATGCCACATGCATACAAGTCTATTTCATTCTTTTAGAAGTTGCATAGTGTTCTGTAATATTGATGGGAGATGCCATAGTTTATTCATTTTTCCTCCATCAAGAGACACTATAATTTCCTTACTTATTGTTACTTCAGATAATCCTTGAATAAATATTTTTATGTGTCTCTAAGTATGTCTAGGATTTGTACAAGAATGGAGAGTTTCATTATTAGGTTGGTCATACTTTTTTTCCTATATATGAGAGATGTCAAATCCCCACACTTTCAGAGATAATTCAAAGTAATTTAGTAATAAATTAAAAAAAAATAAATGTTAAGCAATACAGAGTAATACTGAAAAAAAAAGAGTGGTAAATGAAACTCTTTCAAGCAAGCAAACACCACCACCAATGTAAGTGAGTACTTTCACAAATTATTCAAGTAATAAAAACTAACCTCTATGTAAATACTAGAACATTGAAAAAAGTCATGTCAGAAAAATTATAATACCAGAATTAGAGTTAGAACATTTAAAAGGTCAGAAAAGATTCAACTTGTAGAAGAGATTTAAAAATATTTAGCTTTCTATGTCATATATATATATAGTGTTTTTATATTTCCAATGCCCTTATCTCTGTTTTCCCCTCTGAGCTAAAAGGGAAAAAACTGTGTTTATTTCTGACATTCAGTTTTAGCTTTACTGTGGATTGATAGCAGGAAATAGAAGGATGAATAAAAGAGATATGTTTGGTGAGCCACTAGCACAAGTGGTAAATTAGGCCACATCCCAAGGTAAATCAAGCAGGTTCCAGCATCACCCCAGGTTTTGAAGCTATGATTGAAAGTCAGAAGGGAGGGATATATATTTGCCAAGAAACATCAATGCATTTGACTTCTCTCAACTTAGACTGCTTGTTGGCATTTCCAGACAGTGATGTGATCTAGAGGGGACTATAAAGCTAAAGTAAAAAACTCTACTGAAGTATATTTCCTGTAGCTTTTTATTATAAGCTCTGAGATATTTAATGGTGAAAAATTCAAAAGGAAAGATATTAGCTAGAACTGATGTTAGCTTTCTCTCATATCTTGATAGGTCTGCCTAATCAGCCAATAAGTGTAAAAAAATCTAGGAAATTTCACATTACACATATCTACATATCTTATTGTGGTCATAGACATATCATGTTAATGCTATTTATCTTGAATATCTGAGAACAAAAAAGTTAAAAACCTCATCCAACAGTCTTTTCCTTAATAAAAATTAGAGTGGCTATAGTTGCTGGAAAACTGAAGAGACCAATGTCATAAATTTGTTATTTACTAGAATGATAACACCAGAAACATTTTTATTATGTTTTACAGTAGAGGAGCTTCGTATGTTGTTAACTTTTATCTTATTTTAAGTGACTTCATATTATCTGTTCACTTTGAAGTTAAATATTTAATATTTCCAATCTGTTGATGAATCATTACCTTTGGGCATTACTTTTTTTTTTTTTTTTTTTCCTTTCCTCCTCCAGGGTTATTGCTGGGCTCGGTGCCTGCACCATGAATCCACCGCTCCTGGAGGCCATTTTTTCCCCCTTTTGTTGCCCTTGTTGTAGCTTCGTTGTTATTATTATTATTGCCCTTGTTGATGCAATTCGTTGTTGGATAGGACAGAGAGAAATGGAGAGAGGAGGGGAAGAAAGAGAAGGGGAGAGAAAGATAGACACCTGCAGACCTGCTTCACCGGCGTAAGGATCCCGGTTCGAGCCCCCGGCTCCCCACCTGCAGGGGAGTCGCTTCACGGGTATTACTTTTTGACAGTGTGAACTAGTGAGCACCAAATACAAACATCAGTGTTCCTCTTTATTTTATTTATTTATTTATTTTTAAAATAGGGGAATTAATGTTTTACATTCGACAGTAAATACAATACTTTGTACATGCATAACATTTCTCAGTTTTCCATATAACAATACAACCCCCACTAGATCTTCTCTCATCCTTCTTGGATCTGTATTTTCCCTACCCACCCACCCCAAAATCTTTTACTTTGGTGCAATACGCCAATTTCAGTTCAGGTTCTGTTTGTGTTTTCTTTTCTGATCTTGTTTTTCAACTTCTGCCTGAGAGTGAGATCATCTCATATTCATCCTTCTGTTTCTGACTTGTTTCACTTAACATGAATATTTCAAGGTCCATCCAAGATCGGCTGAAAAGAGTAAAGTCACCAATTTTTATAGCTGAGTAATATTCATATATATACATACCACAACTTGCTCAGTCACTCATCTGTTGTACACCTGGGTTGCTTCCAGGTTTTGGCTATTACAAATTGTGCTGCTAAGAACATATGTGTACACAGATCTTTTTGGATGGGTGTGTTGGGTTCCTCAGGATATATCCTCAACAGAGGAATTGCAGGATCATAGGGTAGATCTATTTCTAGCCTTCTGAGTGTTCTCCAGACTGTTCTCCATAGAGGTTGGACCAATTTACATTCCCACCAGCAGTGCAGGAGGGTTCCTTTGACCCCACACCCTCTCCAGCATTTGCTGCTGTTACCTTTTCTGATGTATGACATTCTCACAGGAGTGAAGTGGTATCTCATTGTTGTCTTTATTTGCATTTCTCTGACAATCAGAGACTTGGGGCATTTTTCATATATTTCTCAGCCTTTTGGAACTCTTCTGTGGTGAATATTCTGTCCATGTCCTCCCCTCATTTTTGGATGGGGTTATTTGTTTCCTTGTTATTGAGATTTGCAAGTTCTTTATATATTCTGGATATTAGCCTTTTGTCTGATGTATGGCATGTAAAGATCTTCTTCCATTCTGTGAGGGGTCTCTTGGTTTGGATAGTAGTTTCTTTAGCTGTGCAGAAGCTTTTTAATTTGATGTAGTCCCATAGGTTTATACTTGCCTTGGTTTTCTTTGTAATTGGATTCGTTTCATTGAAGATGTCTTTAAAATTAATATGGAAAAGAGTTCTGTCGATATTTTCCTCTAAGTATCTGATAGTTTGTGGTCTAGCATCCAAGTCCTTGACCCACTTGGAATTTATTTTTGTATTTGGTGAAATACAGTGGTTCAGTTTCATTTTTCTGCATGTTTCAACCCATTCTTTGCAATACCATTTGTTGAAGAGACTCTGCTTTCCCCATTTAATAGTCTGGGCACCTTTGTCAATAGTTAGATGTCCATAGGTGTGGGGGCTCACTTCTGGGTTCTCAGTTCTATTCCAGTGATCAGTGTGTCTATTCATGTTCCAGTACCAAGCCATTTTGATGACAATGGCCCTATAGTACAATTTGAGATCTGGGAGTGTGATGTCTCCAGTTCTTTCTTCTCAAGGTAGTTTTGGGAATTCTAGGTCTTTTCCGGTTCCAGATAAGCATTTGTAGCATTTGTTCTATTCTCCTAAAAATGTGTTTGGGATCTTGATGGGAATAGCATTAAATTTGTAGATGGCTCTGGGTAGTATATTCATTTTGATGATGTTATTACTTCCAACCTATGAACATAGAATATCTTTCCACTTCTTTGAGTCTTTTTTCAATTTCCTTGAGTAGTGACTCATAATTTTCAGTATACAAGTCTTTCACTTCTTTGGTTAGGTTTATTCCTAGATATTTTTTTTGTTGTTGTTGTTGCTATAGTAAAAAGAATTTATTTCTGGATTTCAACTTCTTCTAACTTAGTTTGCATAGAGGAATGCCCCTGACTTTTGAATGTTAATTTTGTAGCCTGACATCTTACTGTATTGTCTGAGGATATCCAAAAGATAATTGCTGTATTCCTTAGGCTTTTCTATGTATATTATCATGTCATCTGCAAATAGGGTGAGTTTGTCTTCTTCTCTTCCAATCTGTATTCCTTTAATTCCTTCTTTCTGCCTGATTGCTATGGCAAGAACTTCCAACACTGTGTTGAATAGTAATGATGATAGTGGGCAGCCCTGTCTAGTGTCTGATCTGAGGGGAAATGCTTATAGTTTTTCACCATTGAGTATGATGTTGGCTGTAGGTTTGCTACATATAGACTCCACTATCTTCAGGAATTTTCCATCTATTCCCATTTTTTGTAGTGTTTTGATCATAAAGGGGTGTTGTATTTTGTCAAAGGCTTTCTCTGCACCTATTGATATGACCATGTGGTTTGTGGTTTTGCTTTTGTTGATGTGGTGGATCACATTGATTGATTTACCTATATTAAACCAATCTTGCATCCCTGGGATAAACCCCACTTGGTCATGATGAACAATCTTTTAAATATACTGCTGTATCTGGTTGGCTAGAATTTTGTTCAGTATTTTAGCATCTATGTTCATCCTAGATATTGGTCTGTAGTTTTCTTTTTGGTTGTGTCCCTGTCTGCTTTTGGTATCAGAGTGATGTTGGCTTCATAGGAGCTGGCAGGGAGTATTCCAGTGTCTTCAATCTTCTGGAAGACTTTTAAAATTAGAGGTATTAGTTCTTCTTTGAAGGTTTTGAAGAACTTTATTGTAAAACCATCTGGTCCATGACTTTTATTTTTGGGGATATTTTTGATAACTGTTTCAATTTCATTAGCTGCGATGGGCCTGTTCATGTTATCTACTTTCTCTTTACTTAGTTTAGGAAGTTTGTATGTATCTAGGAAATCATCTATTTGTTCTAGGTTCTCTAGCTTGGTGGCATATAGTTGTTTATAGAAGCCTCTCATGATATGTTGAATTTCTGCAGTGTCTATTTATTCTGATATCTCCTCTTTAATTTACCATCTGATTTATTTGGATCTTCCATTTTTGTTTTGTGAGTCTGGCCAAAGGTTTTCAATTTTGTTCACTCTTTCAAAGAACCAACATTTACTTTTGTTGATCTTTTTTATGGTTTTCTTATTTTCAATGTTATTGATTTCTGCCCTAACTTTTGTGATTTCTGTCCTTCTGGTTGCTTTAGGGTTCCTTTGTTGTTTTTCTTCTATGTCTTTAAGATGTGCAATCAGGCTGTTTATTTGTGCTTTTTCTTGTTTCCTAATGTGTGCTATGAACTTCCCTCTCAGTACTGCCTTAGCTGTGTCCCATATAGTTTGATAGCTTGTGTCTTCATTTTCATTGAAGTCTTGAAACATTTTGATCAACAAAAGTAAATGTTGGTTCTTCGAAAGAGTGAACAAAATTGAAAACCTTTTTCATTTAACTGTGTCTGGTAAGAATATAGCCTTAAAGTTACATTTTTAACCTTAAAGTTAGTGTTTACCAAACTTTAAACACACACGTAAACATGGTCTTAAATACACAAGGAGAGAAACCTTTGTTACGAAGACATGTCATTTTAAACACGAATTTAGATTTGTACTGTCTTAGCCGTTCGGGGAGTATGTTGTCTAGTGTTGGCCTCTTGCGCAACTTCAGCTCTAGGAATTGTAGGTTGTGATTTCTGGACGAATCTCTGCGTATTCTAGCTTGTCTGCCTTCAGACCCAAGCTGGGGATCTTGGCCAGGGGGCCCAGTTTTGGCAGGGAACCCGTGGTCTCTGGATGGTCCAGGATCTGTCTGGACTTCATAGCAGGAAGGCGGGTGGGCCGGCCATGTAGAAGGCGTGGCCAGAGGTGCCCCGGGGTGGTGGCCATGATGGGCTGCAGCCTTGCCCGCCATGTCTGCTGCCCTACTCTCAGTAGCCGAGAAGCATGGGGGGAGCCCACGCCCAATGCCCCGCACCACGCGGTGGAAAGCCGCCTCATGCGGGCTGGCATTGGGCTCATGCGGGCTGGCATTGGGCGGAAACCACAGAGTGGTCTAGAGATAAATGTTCCAGAAACAGCGAAACAGTCTTGTGAAGAAAGGGCAGATGCCTTTGGAGATCTCTTCACAAGCAGAAGAGAAGGCCATAGTGCATAGGTAGCCAAATTGTCACTTATCTGGGGGATGGGCAGGTCATGTCCCATGTTGTAGGTGCCATATGTTGTTTTAACTGGGCTGGCTTCACAGGCGGGTAACAGAGACGATCAGAGACACACGGCTGAGCTGAGAACGCAGTTTAATCTTTATTCATGAGCAGTCAAACATGTGCTCTCCTGTCTTTCTGTTCCACTGTTCCGGTGGCAGAGAGGGACTCCCCAAACTAATCACCACACAGATCTGTCCTGCATCCTTCTCCTCCAGTGGCTGCGGCCAGAACTCTCGAAGTCTGTAGGGGTTCCGGGGGCAGGGAGAAGAGGGCCTGCGAAACTAGCAGGGGCCATACCACAATCTCCCAGAGGTGTGTGTGTGTGGGGGGTGAGACCAAAACCAATGTGAAGCATACAACATTTTTGGTTTACCCATTTTATATTATATTATGAGCTCCTCTCTTAGTACTTTTCAAATTACTGATCACTATTGCCTGGATTGACTTGTGTCTAAGTAAGGTAATTAAAGGGTTTACAGTGGTGGAAGTTAACAGTTGTTTCAATAGTATTTTAATCCCTGAGTTGGAGCTCAGTGATTTAAATGCCTCTTTTTTTTTTTTTTCTTCTCTGTAGGCTATGGGATCCTGAGGGCTTCTAAACTATAAGTAGGCTTCTTAGCTTAATCACTGACTCCTGACCAAGAGACAAGGCAGGGTGTGGCAGAGACAGTCCAGTGGTTATGCAAAGAGACTTTCACAGCCCCACCACTATGCCACTTGAGGTATAGATTTTCTCCTGAGTTTTCTGGTTAGATCTCTGTACCCCGGTGTCCCTCCCTGCTGATGCTCCAGATTCTGAGGGCAGTAGCAATGGAGACTCAGAGTTGCACTTGGTGAGTCTCTGAGGAGTCCTCTCCTCCCTTCAGCTGTCCCCTTGTTGGTGGAACAGACTGGATGTGTTGTCTCAACTGATAAACCGCTGGACTGTTACCAGCCACTTAGTCTCTCCCTAGGCTCCTCTCTGTCACCAGCACTCACTGGTGATTTGGTGGGTTCCTGTAGTCATTCTAGTCCTTTATTGTTTTTATCCCAGGTGATCTCCTTTGATATTCCTAGTTGATCTTGGAGAGGAGAGGAGAGAAAGAGATCTTCTGCTGCTCGTAGCCCCACCTCCAGCAGTCTCCTTGTATAGCTTTTCTCAAGTTGTGTTTTCTGATCCATCTTCCTACTCTGTGTCTTTTAATAGGTGAACTCAGGCCATTGACATTTATTGATATCAAAGTTTGAAGATAGTTTAACGCCATTCCTGTAGAGTTTTAGTGTTCTGATATATGGCCTATTTATGGTGGTCTGACTGTTTATAGGAGACCTTTCAGAATTTCTTTAAGGGCAGGCTTGGTGATAGTTGATTCCTTCAACTGTTGCTTGTCTGAGAAGGTTTTGATGCCTCCATCTAGTCTGAATGACAGTTTAGCAGGATACAGTATTCTTGGTTGAAAGCCTTTCTCATTGAGCACTCGATAGATATCTTGCCATTCTCTTATGGCCTGTATTGTTTGTGTGGAGAAGTCTGCTGCTGCTAATCTTATGGGTTTTCCTCTGTAGGTGACTCTTTGTTTTTCTCTTGCAGCCTTCAGGATCCTTTCTTTATCCTTATAACTTTCCATTCTAAGTATGACATGTCTTGGTGTCTTTAGGTCTGGCTTAATTCTGCTTGGGACCCTCTGGGCTTCTTGAATCTTTATGTCTTTGATGTTGTCCAGACTAGAGACTTTTTCAGCTATTATGGCCTGAAGAATGCTTTCTTCCTCTCCCTCTCTTTCTTCCTCTGGTAAGCCAATAATGTGAATATTGTTTCTTTTGAAGTCATCCCATAGGTCTCTGTTGTTGTTTTCAGTATCTCTTAATCTCTTTTTGAGATTTCTTACTTCTTTTTTAGTTGTCTCTAATTCATCCTCGATCTTGCTCATTCTGTCTTCAGCCTCATTGATTCTATTCTCTCTGCCCTCTACTGTTTTCTGGAGTTCATCTATTTTATTACCCTGTTCTGATACTGTTTTAGCTTGTTCAACTAGTTGTGTTCTTAGCTCAGCTATTTCAGCTTTCAGCTCTCTAATAATCTTGAGATACTTAGTGTTTTCTTCCAGAGTCTCCTTTGTTGTTTCTGTATTTCTGGTCACAATTCTTTCAAAGTCTTTACTCACTCCTGTGATTATTTCCTTAACTAGTATTTGGATGTTGACCTCATTATTTTGTGCTTCACCCTTTGGGTGGCTTTTAGCTGGACTGTTTTCCTGGTTCGTTTCTTCAACATTTCTTCTTGTTGGTTTACCCATTTTATATATTATGCTATGAGGTCCCTCTCTCAGTACTTTTCAAATTACTGATCACTCTTGCCTGGATTGACTTTTGTCTAAGTAAGGTAATTAAAGGGCTCACAGTTGTGGAAGTTAACATTTGCTTCAATAATATTTAAATCTCTGATTTGGAGCTAAGTTGCTTAAAAGCCTCTTTTGTACTTTTTCTTCCCTGTAGGCTATGGGAGCCTGAGGGCTTTTAAACTATAAGTAGGCTTCTTAGCTTAATCATTGAGTCTTGACCAAGAGATAATGCATGGTGTGGCAGAGATAATCCAGTGGTTGTACAAAGAGTTTTTCACATCCCCACCACTATGCCACCAAGGTATTGTTCGTCTCCTGAGTTTCCTGGTTAGTTCTCTGTCCCCTGGTGTCAGCACAGGGCCTCCCTGCTGCTGCTCAGACTCTGAGGGAAGTACCAGTGGAGACTCAGAGTTGCACTTGGTGAGTCCCAGGGGAGTTCTCTCCTCCCCTCAGCCGTCTCCTTGTTGGTGAAACAGACTGGATGTCGTGCCTCAACTGATAAACTCCTGGACTGCTACCAGCCACCTAATTTCTTCCTAGGGTCCTCTCTGTCCATGATCCACATATGTTTTCACTCACTGATGATCTGGTGGGTTCCTGAAGTTGTTCTAGTCCTGCCTTGTTTTAGTCCTAGGTGGTCTCCTTTGGTATTCCTAGTGGATCCTGGAGAGAGAGGAGAGAAACACATATGCTGCTGCTCATAGCCTCATCTCCAGAAATGATCTATCCAGTGTTTCTTTCTATTGATATTGTTCTGTAGTCATTGTTGTCCAAAATTCCTTCATTAATAATATGTGGACTCTGGTGAATACTATTTCTTTCTCTGTCTCTTTTATATGTATTCTCTCTCCTACTGTGTACATTTCTGCATTGTGCCAATTGGTTAACTAGCCCATTATCATGTTTTTGTCATTTTACTAGGGGCCCAATAGGTTACAATATGGTTTTTGATATGGGTACAGATTCTCATCTTCCCATCATAGATGACTGCATGTTGCTTTTGTAAAACAAACATAAAAGCAAAAGGTAGGGAAAAGAAGTTAGGTTGGGGGAGAGAGTGTCTTATAGACACAGGAAAATGAGATGCTGTACCTATGTGCCAACAACTATTCTGTAAACCATTAAACTCCCAATGGAGAAAAAAAACACACAGGAGCTGGGGAGGTAAGATATAGGACTTATATGCACAAGGTTTCAAGTCTGGTCCCCACCATTGTACATACAGAATGATGCTCTGGCTTATTATCTACCTCTGAAGAAAATAAATTAATACTTTTTCAAGAATAAAAATAGGGAATTATTTACTGTAGGCATAGTTGTGTGTGGTTTTTCCCCAGTCCAGTTTATATGTTGAAGTCCTAATAGCCAGTACAGCAGAATGTGACTATATTTGGATATAGAATCTTTATGCTACATAGGTACTGTAGGCTCTAAGAAGTTATTAGGATCAAATAAAACCATTAGTGTGGGTCCTAGTTTAATATTATTAGCATTGCTATACGAAGAGAAAATTTGAACATGAACAAGCACAGAGGAAAGGAAGCCCTGGGAAACTTCATGGATACTTTATCCCCTTGACATTTTTGCCTGAACCTCATTGCATATTTTCATATTTATTTGCCCAATGCATTTTCATATACACATAAAATGCCATAATATAGTTATTTCTCTTTCCAAACTCTACTCACTGTTTTTTTCACTAGAAATTAATTTAAATTTAGACCATCAAATAAAATTTATTATCTTTGTTGATGATTTATATACCATTTAATACTATTATATTCTTAACTCTCTGTGACCCAAGGTTGGTTTTATATCCAGTGAATGTATAATGTAGGATTTTTCTACTGGCATGAACATTTTTTTCAGAGTTTGTTTTTTCCACTTTAGTAATGTTGTCTATGTAGTAGTGTCTATCCATTATGCAGGTGGGTGGACTGCTGTAACATGGTTCATTTGGAAATATCTATAAATTTTCAAGGAAAAGAATAAAATTGTGGGCACTATTAGTATAGTCCAGTCTTATTTCCACCTTTTGATATTTTACAGTTCTCTTTTAAACATTTCTTTATTGGGGGATTAACGGTTTACATTTGACAGTGAATGCAATAGTTTGTACGTGCATAACATTTCTCAGTTTTCCACATAACAATACAACCCCCACTAGGTCCTCTGTCATCCTTCTCCAGGGCCTGTACTCTCCACCCCCCTACCCCAGAGTATTTTACTTTGGTGCAATACACCAACTCCAGTTCAGATTCGACTTGTGTTTTCCCTTCTGATCTTGTTCACAGTGCTCTTAATTTTCTTTCTTTCTTTTTTCTTTCTTTCCTCCTTCCTTCCTTCCTTCCTTTCTTTTTTTTTTTTTTTTTTTTGTCCTTTGGCTAACCTTACAGTTTAGACAACTGGAACTATTTACCATTTAATACATATGCTTTTTTTAAAATACTTTCCTCCTTCATACTTTTGTTCATGTAGAATGTTACTACCCACAATGTTAAGACAAACTTGAATGTGTAATAGACAAATTCTTGTCACAGTCACATTTTGCGTCCCATTTATGCTCTAGATGTGAATTGTAAATAGGGCAGGGAGGTTCTAAGGCTATTAGTTTAGAGTTTACATTACAACTGGATAATATGCCTACTTATAATTAGTGTTGTACACAACATAGGAATTGGTATGTAACTTATGTCTGACTCCTGATTCTTTACTCTGCAGATGATATTAAGTGTCAGAGTGATATTTATAAGTAGTAAATAGTGTGATTTCAAATGTAGTCACTGATGAAAATTTATATGCAGGTTAAGAGGAGGTTTTAGTCCCTTTCCAGTGATTCTGTGATTAGTATACATCCTCCTTCATTGGCAAGGGGCAGAGAGGATGGATACTTATTCCTCCTGCCAGTAATTCCCTAGGAACATTGAGAGATATTACTCAGGTGACTCATCTGAGGTATAAAAGTGCAGGCCTTTAAAATTTGAGACCTTGTAGAACACCAGGACTATCTAAATATGGAATATGTAAACTATCAATGGGCAATCTATCTACAGGAAATTTATGAAAACAGTAGAAAGACCAAGGTGAACTAGCACGTCCAGTGATACAAGGCTATAAAATAAAGAATTCAAGTAGATGAAAACTTAATAAAAACACAATTTTTTTAGAGTTCCAAATGGCTAGTATCTACTGAAACAAAAGCTACAAAGGAAGAGAGGATAAAACCTGTTATAAAGATAACTAATTAGAAAACACAAAAATGGTCCTAGAAATTAAAGATTACATTGATAAAATAGAAAAAAAATTTAAAGCAAGGGGTGAAAAACAAAATGAACATTGTGAAAGGCTTAAATTAGTAGTCTTGACAGTGAAATATGACAAATACCTGGAGAAAAAGGAGAAAGTGACTGGAAGAATGAATAAAAAGTTAAAAAATAATTTTATCCAGGATATTAAACACTCACTTAATCATAGTTCCAGAAATAAAGAACAGAACTAATGGGAGAGATAAAAAGGAAGTAACAGAATAATTTCCTTTAAGTTAAAGGTTTTGGATCTTTAGATTAATAGAGTGACCTAATATAACTACATTCTAATGATATTTCTAGTCTCCAAAATTTAAATTTCCAAAGGAAAATCAGTCAAGCTAACAGATTGTCAGGAAGGGAAAAATAATCTAATTGTAAACAGACCTCTAGTTAACAAAAGTAGAAGCTAAATAAATAGTTTAAGGATGCTTTTTCTGATAGTGAATGGAGAACTTCCTATTATGCCAACTTAAAATGATTTTAAGTTAGCCCTTTGTTTTCCCAAACTACTGATCATTCATTTACATAAAAAGCATTTGAAAAGTTCAGATCTATAGGCTTTATTCCTAGATATATGAGTGTTAAGAGACTCAGACCATGGCCTGGGAATCTATTATAAAAAACTTGGTTTGAGCACAGATGCCTTAGTCCCTAGAACTGATGACTCAATTCCATTAGTTTTTTGGTCAGTATGGGACTCTCGCCCATGCACATGCCAATTGAGGAATCATTTCTCCTCATTCCAGACCACAGTGCTGACTCAATGTGCTCTGTCTAAGGCCACATGAGACTCATGTGGTTAGAACCTAGGCTATAATAATAATATTCCTGGCTTCTCCTTTATTTTAGACTAAACATGGTGTAGATGACAAACTAACAAAAGATGTAAAATGTTTTTGTAAATTTAACTCTATTAGTAACATTATTCATTTCTGGCCCACCAAAATCATGGAAGGCTTGCATCTCACAAATAAAATGAAGGACGTGGCAAGAGTTTTACAGTTGAATTACAGCTGTTCTATTCACATGGATTTAATTGTGAAGATTTGTCAGCTGACAGTGTAGAGTTGTTTTATTTGTAGAAAAGTCATTTATTTGACTTGCCTTTTAAGTCTATCATATTTGTCTTTAAGGGAACATCTTACACTGATCAAACTATAACAAGCCACATTAAGAAATGGCCTTTAGAAATATGGCATATGACACAAGCACTGAGCAACAGAGTCAGATACACCAACAATCCATAATTGAGTTGGATCGACAGCCTTATTCATGCTGTGGATGATAGAATTCACTACTTGGTTTGCATATTTAAGGATGGAGAATGCAGATTCTGTGCAGAGAGCTAAGAGAAGGCTTGTCATTCTTACAGATGAATACTGCACTATTAGGTGGTATGCAACTAAGTACTTATTATTTTTAACCTCAGAGTTATTGTGAAAGAAATATTAGTAAAGAAAATGCACTATATGTGGTCTGGGAGGTGGCTTAGTGGATAAGGCACTGGACTCTCAAGAAAATGCACTATAAGACCCAAATATTAATCGGATGGAAAACATTCATATTAGCATTGTTCTTTTTTTAATTAAAAATATTTATTTATTCCTTTTTGTTGCCATTATATTGTAGTTATTATTGTTGTTGTTACTGATGTCATCATTGTTGGATAGGACAGAGAGAAATGGAGAGAGGAGGAGAAGACAGAGAGGGGGAGAGAAAGACACCTGCAGACCTGCTTCACCAGTTGTGAAGTTACTCTCCTGCAGGTGGGTAGCCTGGGGCTTAAATTGGGATCCTTATGCAGGTCCTTGCGCTTTGTGCGATGAGTGCTTAACCTGCTGTGCTACCGCCTGACTCCCTATTCTTATTGGAGCATTGACAAACCTTTGAAAGTTTTCTTCTTTCTTGTCTTTTTAAAATTTTTTTTAATTTAATTTTTTTTAAAGAGACATTAAAAAAACCCCTAGGATAAGAGGGGTACAACTCCACACAATTCCCACCACCAGATTTCCCTATCCCATCCCCTCCCCTGATAGCTTTCCTATTCTTTCTTCCTCTGGAAGTATGGACCCAAGGTCATTGTGGGATGCAGAAGGTGGAAGGTCTGACTTCTGTAATTGCTTCCCTGATGAACATGGGCATTGACAGGTCGATCCATACTTCTAGCCTGCCTCTCTCTTTCCGTAGTAGGGTGGGGCTCTGGGGAAGTGAACTCCAGGACATATTGGTGGGGTCATCTGTTTTATTTTAATTTATTTTAAGTCTTATTTTAATGAGTGAGAGAGAGACAGAGGGAGGGAGACACACACACACAGTGAGAAAGAGAGAGAGAGAGAGAGACCAGAGTAGTGCTACTCTGGTCGTATATAATGTTGAGTCAAACCTGTAGCCTCAGCTTTGTAAAGTATACATTCTACCCATGCAACCACCTCCCCAACCACTTTATTATTATTTCTACTGATTTAACAATGATCGACAAGACTGTAGGATGAGTAGTATAATTCCACATATTTCCCACCACCAGAGTTCCACATTCCATCCCCTCCATTGGAAGCTTTCCTTCTTTATCCTTCTGGGATCATGGACCTAGGATCATTGTGCGGTCCAGAAGGTGGAAGGTCTGACTTCTGTAATTGCTTCTCCACTGGACACAGGTGTTGGCAGGTCAATCTGTACTCCCAGCCTGTTTCTATCTTTCCCTAGTGGTGCAAGGCTCTAGAGAGGTGGGGTTCCAGGGTACATTGGTGAAGTCAACATCTGGTTGGTGTCATGGTGGCATCTGCAACTTTGTGGCTGAAAAAACATTAAGACATAAAGCAGAAAAAATTGTTTAATAATCAGGAATCTAAAGGTAAGACTATAGCAGATGAGATTTGGGGTCACCATTTTGGAAAAAGCTAGGAATTATATTTTAGGTATATTCCAAGGGACCCATGACCTTACTAGTTTTTGCCTGAGCTTGACATCTAATATGCAGGTGGATCCAGGTTATTGTCTGGGAAGATGGTGTCATAGTTGGGAAAAGGACTAGGAAGCTGGATCAGGGAAGAGAGTAGCTTTGAAATATAGGAAAAGTATATAAATATTGTTAACTGTAAACCCCATCAATTACCAACCACTTTTCGTTCCTTTTTTGAATGAATTTCCTCATTATACTCTAATATTATGATGTAGATGCATCAAAGACTTTTTTCTTCTGTAAAATACAAATGTTTTTTATTATCTGTTTCTAGTGAATCAATAATACATGAAAATGCCACAAAAGAACCCTATAGCATACAATGGTATATAGTGAAAACATTCTCAATGGCTTTCCAGAGGCAACCACTGTTACTAGGATTCTATGAATTCTCCCCCAAACAATTTATAGATAGGTGTACTTATTTATGCATTAATCCATTATCTCTTTCTTGTACAAATGATTAGTGATCTGTATCATACCCTCTTACCCATTTAATAGCATATTTTAGTTATGATGCCATATCAGCAAATATGGAACTTCATTTTTTTACAACAGTACAGTAATAGATATTTTGTATATTCTAAGAAAATGAATTTAATAACATTTTTATTTTTTATATTATAGAATTACATGTCAATAGGGGTTTGAATCCACACCATTCCCACCACCAGAGTTATGAAGCTTCCCTCTCCCCACTGCAATCCACATTTCCCCTAAAGTTGTAGACATGAACCAACCATCTTCTCTACAACTATCTGTCCACATTTATACATAGTTGCCCCTTATTTTTCTGATTCACTCCTCTCTTTCCCTCTAAGCCACTTATGACATCATAACGACCTCCATTTGTCCCTCTGCTTTTCCTTATCTCTCTCTGGGTGCTGATGAAATTGGAGTGCAGAGTCCTCTTATCTTCCTCCTATCACTTTTCCCCCTCTGGAAGTATGGATCGAGGTTGTTTATGGGGAGCAGAAGGTAGGAGTTCTGGCTTCTGTAGCTGCTTCTCTGCTGAGCATGGGCATTGACAGATAGATCCATACCCCCAACCTGTTTCTATCTTTCCCTAATGGACCAGAGCTCTGGAGATGGGTCTAGGACACAGAGAAGTTAGGATGGAGTCATGGTAGCATCTGCAGACTGATGTCTAGAAGGTACATGACTTAAATTGAGACAAGATGGTTAATGAACAAGAACCAGAAAGTGGGATCAGAGCAGATGAGATTAGGGATTTTAGGGTAAAAGAAAGCTAGAAGAACCATTTTAGGCATGTTCTTAGGGGGAATACAACTATAGTAGTATTGCTTGAGTTTGGTAGCTAGCCTGAGGTTGGATGAGAATATTGTCTGAAGAATGGTGTCAGAGTGGAGAAAAGGGCTAGAAAGTTGGGTTAAGGAAGGGATTAGCTCCCACTCTTATAAAAAAATCTGTGGCTAGAATTAACTGTTTACTTCCATCCACCTGCTCCAGGGCCCATATGTAAATGCATATTTATATTTAGTGTCAAAGCCTGTGTAAGTCTCATTGGTCTGAGTTTATAGCTCATAGTCACATGTGAGGAACATTGCAGGCTGCACTCATTTCATGACGAGCTTCTTTCTTTCTTTCTTTCTTTCTTTCTTTCTTTCTTTCTTTCTTTCTTTCTTTCTTTTTCTCTTTCTTTCTTTTTAAATTTCTTTATTGGGGGATTAATGTTTTACAGTTGACAGTAAATACAATAGTTTGTACATGCATAACATTTCTCAGTTTTCTACATAACAATACAACCCACACTGGGTCCTCTGTCATCCTTTTCCAGGATTTATATTCTCCCACCCACCCACCCCAGAGTCTTACTTTGGTACAATACTCAAGCTCCAGTTCAGGTTCCACTCATATTTTCTCTTCTGATCTTGTTTTTCAGCTTCTGCATGTGAATGGGATCATCCTATATTCATCCTTCTCTTTCTGGCTTATTTCACTTAACTTCAAGCTTCATACAAGATCCGCTGAAAACAGTGAAGTCACTATTTTAAATAGATTATTAGTATTTCATTGTGTATATATACCACAACTTGCTCAGACACTCATCTGTTGTTGGACACCTGAGTTGCTTCCAGGTTTTGGCTATTACAAATCGTGCTGCTAAGAACATATGTGTACAGATATTTTTGGATGGTGTGTTGCGTTCCTTAGGATATATTCCCTGGAGAGGAATGTGGGATCATAGGGTATGTCCATTTCTAGCCTCTGAGAGTTCTCCAGACTGTTCTCCACAGAGGCTGGACCAATTTACATTCTCACCAGCAGTCTCTGCTCACTTTTTTTATTGGGTTGTTCTTTTTCTTTTTGTTGAGCTGTATGAGTTCTTTTTTTTATTTAAGAAAGGAGACATTAACAAAATCATAGGATGGGGGGCTACAACTCCACATAATTCCCGCCACCCAATGTCCATATACCATCCCCTCCCCAATACCTTTCCAATTCTCTATGCCTCTGGGAGTATGGACCCAGGGTCATTGTGGGTTGCAGAATGTGGAAGGTCTGGCTTCTGTAATTGCTTCCCCGCTGAACATGGACGTTGACTGATTGATCCATACTCCCAGTCTGCCTCTCTCTTTCCCTAGTAGGGTGAATCTCTGGGGAAGCATAGCTCCAGGACACATTGATGGGGTCTTCAGTCCAGGGAAGCCTGGCCGGCATCCTGATGGCATCTGGAACCTGGTGGCTGAAAAGAGAGTTAACACACAGAACCAAATAAACTGTTGAAGAATCATGGACCCAAAGCTTGGAATAGTGGAGATGAAGTGTTGGGGGGTACTCACTGCAAACTCTAGTGTACTACTGCTGTCAAGTATACATTTGCCCTAGTTTATGGATAAGTGTGAACATATGCTCTGTCTCCTGGAACCTAGTATATATCTAGGTTTTGGGACTTTGTTAGGAAGTGAACCACCTGGGATGGAATTAGAGAATACTATGAAAAGAAACGTCTTACCCGAGTGATGAAGCTGAAGGGTTGTCATTCCACACCTGAAGTCTCGGGACACAGTCTGAAGTGAAGCATGTTGGGGTGGCACTTATTGCATTGATTAGGTGGCAATCCGCAGATGCAGCATTATTTGATATGAATTGAGAGAAGCATGCAGGAAAGTGAGCCCCACTCTAAGGTTCCAGGACTGGGGGAAATATAGGCTCATAGTGGAAATGTGAGGCTTCTGCTGTCTTAGAGTTCAAGAAGACAATGGTTAGTTATTGTTATCATCTCATTATTTGGTAATTGGGTTAACTTTGAAAAGTCCCTTTGTTAGGGTTTGCTGTATAATACCCAGCATCTTGTATATAGCTGTGCTACCGGTTGTTTCTGTTCTCCCTGGTCTAGGCTTTTGAGAGAGTCAACATATCAAAGACTCAGCCTATGTATTAAAAAGACTCATTCTGTGTTTTAAAAAGTTCTAGACATATGATCAATTTTTCCCCTCTCATATTAATTAAATAGTGGTTTATACGACTCCACTTTAAGAATAGGAGTGTACATAAACACCATTCCCACCACCAAAAGATTGTGTCCCATTCCACCCACCCACCCTCACCCCCACCCCCCCGCCATCCCAGGAAGCTAAATGTCTACCCTCCCCTTCACCACAGGGTTTTTACTTGTTTGTTTAATATGTTTAATTGTTTCTTTGGATGTGCAGAAACATTTCAATTTTATGTAGTCCCATTGGTTTGTTTCTGCTTTAGTCTTCCTTGCAATTTGGTTTGTTTTATCAAAGATGCCCTTGAGGTTTAGGTGGGAAAGTGTTCCACCAATGTTTTCCTCTAGATATTTGATAATTTCTGGTCTAACATCTAGGTCCTTGATCCATTTGGAGTTGATTTTTGTTTCTGGTGAGATAAGGTGGTTCAATTTCCTTCTGTATGTTACAACCCAGTTTTCCTAGCACCATTTATTGAAGAAGCCTCCTTCTTCCATTTAATACTTTGGGCATCCTTATCAAAAAGTAGATGTCCATAGGTGTGGGGGTTTAGTTCTGGGCTTTCAATTCTGTTCCATTGGTCTGTGTGCCTATTTTTGTTCCAGTACCAGGCTGTTTTGATGACTATGGCCTTATAATATAGTTTGAGATCTGGGAGTGTGATGCCTCCATTTCTGTTTCGTTTCCTCAAGATGGTTTTGGCAATTCTAGGTATTTTCTGCATCCAGATAAATG
This sequence comes from Erinaceus europaeus, assembly GCF_950295315.1. NCBI lineage: Eukaryota > Metazoa > Chordata > Mammalia > Eulipotyphla > Erinaceidae > Erinaceus > Erinaceus europaeus. The sequence continues at coordinate 36,558,431 of NC_080172.1, read as the reverse complement.
ATTGTAGTTTTTGTTCTATTCTCTTAAAGAAGCTTGGTGGACCTTTGATGGGTATCACATTAAATTTGTATATGGCTCTGGGGAGAATATTCATTTTGATGATATTTATTCTTCTGATCCATGAGCATGGGATGTCTTTCCATTTCTTGGTATAAGTTTCTATTTCCTTGAATAGTGACTCATAGTTTTCAGTATACAGGTCTTTTACTTCTTTTGTCAGCTTTATTCCTAGGTATTTTATTGATTTTGCTGCAACAGTGAATGGGAGTGATTTCTGGATATCCTCTTCTTGAGATTTAGTGTTTGCATAAAGAAACTCCACTGATTTTTGTACATTGATTTTATTAGCCTAACACTTTGCTATATTGTCTAATAACTTCTTTTCATTGTAACTATGATGTGTCTTGGTGTCTTCAGGATTGATTGATTGATTCTGTTTGGGACACTCTGAGCCTCTTGGATCTTAATGTCCTTTCTGTTGTTCATGTCTGGGAAGTTGTCTTCTATAATTTCCTCTAGAATGTTTCCTTCCCCTTCCTCTCTTTCTTCCTCTGGAAGGCCAATTATATGAATGTTACTCCTTTTGAGATCATCCCATATGTCTCTGATGTTGTTTTCAGTGTCTCTCAACCTCTTTTTGATCTCTTTTACCTTTTTCTTAGTTTTCTCTAGCTCATCCTCTGGCTAATTCTGTTTTCTGCTTCTGTTAGTCTGCTTTCCCTTCCCTCAGCTTCTTTCTTCAGTTCAGCTATTTCAGTTTTCAGTTCTCTAATTGCCTCAAGGTAGTTAGTATTTTCCTTGAGGGTCTCATCTGTTGTTTCCCTAATACTGCTAGCCCTTTTCTCCAAGGTTTTTTCATTTCTTTGATTAATAATTTTATTATTGCTTGCATACTTTTCTTATCTATGTTTACTTCTGGCTGATTTCTAGTTTCTTCTGGGATCTTGTCTTTAGTCATTGTAGTAGCAGTTTTATTTGCTCTTGATCTAACCATTTTTTATTAATGTGTTCTTTATTTTTATGTTCTGTTGTTCCTCAGTTGTGTTTTGAGTACAAGTCATGCTATACTAAATACCTTTTTGACAAATGAAATCACCACCCTCAGAATTTACAATAGTAACTGAAGCAAGGATTGAAGCATTTGACCAATACTAGGTAGCCTAACAGTGTCTCCAGTCCAAGAAAAAATAGCAACCAAAACAAATGAAAAAATAAGAGAAAGGAAATAAGGGATAGCAAGAATAGACAATTATGCAAATATACTGTCCACTGTAAATTCTATGGGTAGCAAGAGGAGAAAGGGAAGTAGAGCAGAGACACACACAAAGAGTGTCCACTCTGAGTCAGATTTCTTCCCTGAAATAATTCACAAACGAGTATCAGTGAATTCAGAAAGCAGAGGAAGGAAGAAAGGAAGATGGGGAAAAGAGAGAAAAGAAAAAAGAAAATAACAGTAAAAAAAAAAAAGAGCAGTGAAAGGAGAGTTTTTAAAATTTTACTTATTTATTTATTTATTTTGTTTTTAATTAGCTAGGAGGAGGGAGAAGGTGGAGCGTGCATAGAGGAAGTAGGAAGAGTGAAACAAGTTCTTCTCACAATGGATAAGACACCCGGTTGCCTAGCAATGAAAAATACACTATGAATTAATTTTGGTCAACCTGAGCAAGGGGACAAAGGGATAGGCGTATATATAATAGTAATAATAAAATAGAACATAGTAAATAGCCCTAACTGTGGGTCTGAAGCTTGAATGGCTCCTGATTAGCTCAGGCACCATGAGCTGAGACAACTAATTGTAAAAAAAAAAACTTCCAGGCAGTCTTTCCCAGCTGGAGTGAGGCTTTGCTTGGTCAGGTATTTGTCACTCCAATTGGACCTAAGTCACTTATGCAGAAAAAAAAAAAAGCCTAGGGATTCAAAAAGGAACAGGATTGGAATGACACCCCTGGTGAGCCAGAAATCTTGGCAAAGAAAAAAGGTCAGCAGGGAGCCTGCTAGCAGTGGATCCCCACCCCTGGGGTCTGGTTATGGGGTGGGGAGGAGAAATAATAAAAAAATGTCCTTTGTTTTTTCTCTATTTTCTAACCCAAATTGAGCTATAGTCACCTCCTTGGTGTCATGCTTAGAGGTCCTTTTTCCCTGTCTTGCTGCAGGCCAGGATCCTACCCTTTCCAGCTGTTGTTGTCAGAGCTCACACCAGCAGCTGCTTCCAAGTTGCCATTTTGGCTCCCTGTTCTTCCATTTCTTTGTGTCATCCTCTATTTCTGTTAACAGTGTCTTATGGTTTTCCTTGAAAATGTCCTTGACATCCTTTGTTAAATTTTTTCCTATATATTTGACCTTCTTGGGTTCAATTGTGAATGGTATTGTTTCCTCAAGTTTCATTACTTCTGTCCTATATTTTGCATAAAGGATTTTTGGGTATTGATTTTGTAGCCTGCTACTTTACTGAATTTATTGATGATTTCCAGTAATTTATTGGCAGAGTTTCTGGGGTCTTCTAGGTATACCAACTTATCGTCTGAGAATAATGAGAGTTTAACTTCATCCTTTCCAATTTGTGTTCCTTTGATTTCTCTTTCTTGTCTGTTTGCTATGGCAATGACTTCTAGGACTAAGTTGAATAAAAATGGTGAGAGTGGGCACTCTTGTCCAGTTCCTGATTTTAGAGGAAAAGCTTTCAATTTTTCCCCATTGACTGAAGTTAGCATGGGTTTATCATATACCACCTTTATTATGTTAAGGAATTTTTCCTTCCACTCCCAGTTTCTCGATGGCCTTTACCATAAATGGGTATTCACCTTGTTGAGTGCTTTTTCTCCATCGATTGATAGAATCATGTGGTTTTTATCTTTCCATTTGCGATAGAGTGGATTACATTTATTGACTTATGGATGTGGAACCATTCCTGTTTCCCAGGGATGAATCCCACTTGATCTTGGTGGGTTATTCTCTTAATATGTTGTTGTATTTGATTAGCCAAGATTTTGTTGAGGATCTCTACATCAATATTCATCAGGGATATAGGTCTATAGTTTTTCTTTTTTGGAGGGGTTCTTTCTTGCTTTGGGGATTAGGGTGATATTAGCCTCATAGAATGTATTTGGGAGTGTTCCCTCTGCTTCTATTTTCTGGAAAAGTTTGAGGAGGATGGGTGTTAGTTCTTCTTTGAATGTTTTGTAAAATTCATTAGTATAGCCATCATGACCTGGACTTTTGTTCTTTGGTAGCCCTTTGATTACTGTTTCAATTTCTTTACTAGTGAGTGGCCTGTTAAACTTATCTACTTCCTCTTGTGTCAAAGTTGGTAGTGGGTATAACTCTAAGAATGTGTCCATTTCTTCTAAGTTGTCAAATTTGGTTCCATACAGGTGTCCATAATATTCCTGCATAATCTTTTGAATCTCTACCTTATCTGTTGTAAGACCTCCCAGACCACTTCCTTCTCCTGTGGTGCCTTGAATATGTCATTGCACTCTCTCCTTGCCTCTAGGGTTTGTGAAGAAAAATATGATGAAAGTCTGATATTTCTCCCTTTGTATGTAACTTCTTTCCTTTCCCTAGCAGCATGCAAAATTTTCTCCTTGTCATTGAGTTTTGATAATTTCACAACAATGTGTCTTGGTGTTGGTCGTTTTGGATTTGTGAACCTGGGTGATTGATCTACCTCCCAAATAGGTATTTTCTGAGGATTGCCTAGGTGAGGGAAATTTTCATCTAAGATTTCTCTGAAAATTACCCAGTATACTTCTTTAGGTATCCCTATAACTCATATATTGACCTTTTTATGGAGTCTGCAATTTCACTGAGAGTATCTGCATTCTTTCTAAACCTTTCCTCTCCCTCATCTTTGAACTGAAAGAGTGGGATAATTGTGTCTTCTATATTGGAAATTCTTTCATCTGCATGTGTGAGTCTATTTCCTAAGCTTTCTACCTGAGATTGAACTGCACTAAAGGTATTTTTCAGTACTTGCAGTTCTGTTTGAAATCTTTCCTCCATGCTGCTTAACTGCTTAGTGAACTCTACTTTGAGTTCTTCTTTCACACTTTGTAGCTTCCTATCAAATTCCAAAGTAAAATGCTCTTTCAACTCTTGCTTATATTCTTGTATAGTTCTCATAAGCTTTCTATAGTCTGTCTCTGATAGACTCTCTGCATCTAGAGTTTCTTGGATTTCGTCTGATTTACTTCTCTCTGTGTGATGTGGCATGCTGCTTAATTGTCTACCTCTTTGCTTTCGCATGTATGGTGTTGGTTATTGTTGGCTAGCAGGTGTTGTTGTTGTGGCCTTTGCTTTCCACTTATTTGAATCTGCGTGGGGGGGAGGGTTGTTTTGGGCTATCTTGTTGGCTGAGTTTAGTATTTGTCTTAAACTCAGTCTGAGAAAAAACAAAAACAAACACTCACAAAAAATTAATAATAAAAATAAAAACCCTGAGTCAAAGATTGAGAGATTTTAAGCTTCAATTTCTTTCTTCTGGGGAGTCTGATAACTGCATTACTGTCCAAGATGCCTAGGGGTGGTGCCTAGTGCCATCGCCCAGAGCTCTTGTTTTAACCCACCATGTCTTCCAACACATTCCCATTTCCCGAAACCCATGTGCTGGCACCCACCTAAGGCTGTGGATTTTTTTCAGCTGTAGATTATGTGTACAATTCAAGCTCTTGCTGCGTATAATAGTTGTATCAGGGAGAGCAAAGGTCTGATTGCAGCTATTCCATGAATCATGCCTCCCAGAAGTCTAACATTTTTGATACTGTGAATCATTGTAATATTTGACAATTCAACCTATTTGCATATCCCTGTCTAGGCTTCCTCTACCTCTGGCACTTCACTCCTGTGCAAATGCCATACATCAGAAAAGGTAGGGGAGCCCTGGTAAGTGGCACATTGGGTTAAGGGAACATAGTACAAAATGCAAGGACCATGCAAGGTTCCCCACATGCAGCAGGGAGAGGGTCACTTCACAAGTGGTGAATCAGGTCTGCAGGTGTCTATATTTTTCTTTCCTGCTCTGTCTTACCCTCCCCTCTCAATTTATCTCTGTGCTATAAAAAAAAAAAAGGTAGCAGTAACAAATACTGGAGAAATTGTAGGGACAAAGGAACTCTTTTGCACTGCTGGTGGGAATATAAACTGGTGCAGTCCCTGTGGAGAGCAGGCTAGAAGTGGACCTATGCTATGACCCTGCAACTCCTCTCCTGGGGATATATCTGAAAGAACCAAACACACCCATCCAAAAAGATTTGTGTATACCTATATTCATAGCAGCACAATTTGTAATAGCCAAGACCTGTAAGCAATCTGATTGTCCAACAATAGATGAGTGGCTGAGGAAGTTATGGTATGTATACACAATGGAATACTATTCAGCTATAAAAAAATGGTGAATTCAATTTTGTCACCCCATGTTGGATGGAGATTGAATGAATCATGTTAAATGAGATCAGCCAGAAAGAGAAGGAATAATATGGGATGATCTTGCTCATAGACAGAAATAGAAAAATAAGAACAGAAAGGAAAACACAAAGCAGAACTTGTATTAGAGTTGGTGTATTGCACCAAACTAAAGGACTCTGGAACATGATGGCAGAGGAGGACTTTGTGGGGGTTGAGTTGTTATGTGGAAAACTGAGAATTGTTACACATTTACAAACTATTTTATTTTACTGTTGACTGTATACCATTAATCCTCCAATAAGGAAATTAAAAAAAAATTTACACATTGACACAGCAATTGTACTCCTAGGCCTTTACTCCAGAAAAATTAAAGTCATTTACAAGAATGTTCATTGCATCTTTATTTGGAAGAGTGAAAAATTTGTTCAGATGTTCATCATCAGAGGAATGGCTGGGCCATCAGTGTTATGTACACACCATGTATTATTACTTAGCAGTAAGAAGGAACAAGTTATTTGTTAATGAAATATCCAATGGTTATTTTATTGACATTAATTGATAATTTCATTGATATTGATTGACAGTAATCAATGACATAGTAATTCATTGATTAGTGAAATGGAAAGGATATTTTGTTGAGGAAAAAGAAACAAGTTCTCAAAGATTACATGCAATATGATTCCATTAGTGTAACATTTTTGAAGTGGCAGTAAAACTTTAGAAGTGGAGGGCAGATTACTGGCTACAAAGATGTTAGGAATAGGGGGGTGTAGGAGACAGGTGGGTGTGAATTAAAAAGGTAACAGAGTCAATGTAGTGAAAAGATTGTTGAGAATATTGACTCTAGTGTAGATAAAGGGATCAAATTAATGGTAAAATTGTGTAGAACTATGTATGTGTGAAACTGAGCAAATGAGACTTATATCAGTGGACTTCTTGACAAGATGTACTGAATATTATTCTATCATCAAATGCAAATATGGGACAAAGGGTACAGGACCTCTTTGTATTCTGTACATTTGCATGTAGATCTACAATTATCTCAGTGAAATAAAACCTAATTGCGAAGTACTGAAATTGGTTAGTGTGGCATGTACTTACAGACAAATAAAGGAGCCTGTTTTTGTATTGGTAGCCCCTGTTATAGTGACAAATGATAGATACCCAATAAATTATCACTAGATGTTAAGTTTTAGGAGACAAGGGAGAATGAGGAATCAAAGATGACTGACATTTCTGTTTTGAAATGTTGGGAACATGGTAACTTTAGTCAAAATATGAAATATGGGTACAAGGTCCCAGTTTCATAAAACGTCTTAATCAATGTACCTGTGAACATTTAAATGTGTTTGTTTCATTACATAAATTCTGATATTTAAATACATGGATGAGGTAAATTAATTTATGTGATTGATTATTCATTTGATGAAAAAGGAAATGCTTTGTTTAAAAATATCAAAGAAAAATTTTAATTTGGCATCTTATTTATTTATTTATTGCCAATGAATCTTAAGAAGATGAGATGGAGTTGGAAGAAGATGGGGGATCCAGTTACTATGGTAGAAGAGGCTATCGGTGGTGAGTTCTTATCTTCATGGGGAGATAAGAAACTACATGTGAAAACAAATATCTTGTAAATCATTATTTCCTTCAATAAAGTGACTTTTTAAAATAAAAAATTGAAAAATTAAAAAAACAATCTGTCATGGGGGCTGGGCGGTAGCAGCAGTGGGTTAAGCACAGCGCAAGGACTAGCTTAAGCATCCTGGTTTGAGCCTCCGGCTCCCCACCTGCAGGGGGATCGTTTCACAAGCAGTGAAGCAGGTCTGAGGTGTCTTTCTCTCCCCCTCTCTGTCTTCCCCTCTTCTCATTATTTTTCTCTGTCCTATTCAACAATGATATGAGTAACAACAATAATAATAACAATAATGACAAAATAAGGGCAAAAAGGGGGGAAATAGCCTCCAGGTGCAGTGGATTCATGATGCAGACACTGAGCCCCAGCCATAACCTGGAGGAGAGAAAAAACAAAAAACAAACTGTCACCAATTGTGCTGTTCATTTCACTTGGGATCTCATTAATTTAAGCTACATCTCTTGGATTGCTTGATGACTTATTCACATTATTTTTTATTAGGTATTTCCTAGGCTATAAAACTCTATGAATATTTTTGCCACACTGTAAGCTCTTGGTAAATATTTCTTAAATGACTGTATTCTAAATTGGGTTATATCAAAATAATACCAAACTGTAATATTATTTTTCATTTTTCATTAGTAGCTCTTTCTGATAATATTTAAAGAACAAAAAAACACATTTAGTTCACATCTACAGTGACAGACTTATACCTCACCTCTAACCTCAAACATATTTCTATCAGGCTGGGTTTACCTGTTCTAATGGTCACATCAAATCTGTGGATTTAATAGGTACATATGAGTCCTGTCAGTGATTGCTGGAATAATTGAATTGATTTTGATGCCTTTGTGCCATATAATGATGCTATAGTACCTTCTTTCATAAAGGTATTTACATTTTTAGATTAAAAAAATTTATTTATTTATCCCTTTTTGTTGCCCTTGTTGTTTTACTGTTTTAGTTATTATTGTTGTTGTTATTGATGTCGTTGTTGTTGGATAAGACAGAGAAAAATGGAGAGAGGAGGGGAAGACACCTGCAGACCTGCTTCACCACCTGTGAAATGACTCCTCTGCAGGTGGGGAGCCAGGGGCTTGAAACACCATCCTTACTTCTGTCCTTGTGCTTTGTGCCACGTGCGCTTAACCTGCTGTGCTACCGCCTGACTCCCCTTAGATTTTTTAAATTTACTAAAAAATAGGAATTTTTGTTAATACTGGAGCACCACAATGACTTGTGCTTAATAAACACTAAAATATTTGTTGGCCTAAAAACTGAATAATGGTATTTTCCATTTATTCTCATTGAATAAGGTAATATATTTCACTGTACTGATAGTAGCAAGGAAGAAGTATTTGTCTTTTGATTTAAACTGATATATTTATGCCACTGATGTAGCAAATTGACATTATTATTTTACCATCCCTGGGTTCTATTTGGCTCACAGTCTGTCATTATACCAAATAGACATTCAGTATTTTCCCAGTGTTTTCTAAACTTGGAATTGACCCATGGGGAGATCACAGGCTGTTTTCAGGAAGTCACAGAGACTCTGCTAGCTGCTTGGGAAAAGAGGCAGTGAACTATGGGTGACCCAGCATCCTCTACTTACTGAATCCCCTTGAGCACTTCCTCCTTCCAGATTTGAAGTGAGACTGAGGGGGAAATCAGACCTACAGTGGAATTCACAAGATGAAAAGTGAGCTTATTTTTCTGTGGACAGTTGATATGATTCATGGAAAACCCAGGGGAGTTGACAGGATGAAAATATTTAATACGTCCTGAGTCAACCTTAGGTTGATGCTAATTGAATTCCCTTGACAAAAAAAAAAAATCTTAAATGATGTGGAGCAGTTACTGTTTTTAAATGAGTGCAAGGAAAACAATTTTCCCAGGGTGTGTCGTTGCAAACCAAAAAGTTGCTCAGATTCTGCGATAACCAGTCATGTGCAGCTCAGTTTTAAGACTAAGACTCAATTCAAGGGATATGAAATTCAGCCTGGGTTTGTTCTAGTAATTAAATTATTTTTTATTAGCTGCATCCAATGTAGTTTTTATACTACCATTAAAACCTAAAATATGGGGAGTCGGGCTGTAGCGCAGCGGGTTAAGCGCAGGTGGCGCAAAGCACAAGGACCGGCATAAGGATCCCTGTTTGAACCCTGGCTCCCCACCTGCAGGGGAGTCACTTCACAGGCAGTGAAGCAGGTCTGCAGGTGTCTATCTTTCTCTCCTCCTCTCTGTCTTCCCCTCCTCTCTCCATTTCTCTCTGTCCTATCCAACAACGACAACAACAATAACAACTACAACAATAAGACAACAAGGGCAACCAAAGGGAATAAATAAATAAAAATAAATATTTAAAAAACCCCTAAAATATATGAATTAAAATATTAAATATTCAAGTTTATATTATCTTTAGTAGAAAGAGTTCAAAATAACTATATACATCAATAATCTGTTATAGTTGGTAGATTTATTTACTGTATTTCAGGATGCAGACCTTTACATTTCTGTATATTTTATGCATCCCAGAACAATTCATTCAGACTCACAATTTCCATCCAAACCCATACATAGGATTTTCTTTCAATAAACTCAGTTTGTACCCATTCCATGAAGAACTGAACCTTTATTCTAAAAATTCTTTTATAAATTCTTTTTTTTTGAATTAGTGATTTAATAATGATTGACGAGATTGTGGCATAAGAGAGGTACAATTCTATACAATTTCCACCACCAGATTTTCGTATCCCATTCCCTCCATTGGAAGCTCCCCTATTCTTTATCCCTCTGGAGTATGGACCAAAGATATTTATGGGATGCAGACGGTGGGGGTTCAGGCTTCACTAATTGTTTCTTCACTAGTCATGGGTATTGACAGGTCAATCCATACTCCAGCCTGTTTCTATCTTTCCCTAGTGGGATAGGGCTCTCTGGAGGTGGGGTTCCAGGACACATTGTGATGTTGCCATCCCAGGGCATTCAGGTTGGTGTCATGGTAGCATCTGCAATATTTATTCATATTTAGCACAGGAGCCCACGTAATTTCTGCATCATGTCTGAGCTCACATTCCATAGTCATAGCTAGGAACATTCTAGGAATATTGGTAAAATCTTACCAGGGAAGTCAGTATAGAATCATGATAGCATCTGGAATTTGGTGGCTGAAAGGCTCTAAGATATAAGTCAAAAAAAGTGGTAATGAACAGGAACCAAAAAGTAGGAATAGAAGAGATGAGAATAGCAGTCTTAAGGTAGAAAGAAGTGATTAAGAAGCCCATGACTTTCATAGTTTTTGGTTGAGTTTGATAGCTAGTATGGAGGTGGACAAAAATATTGTCTGGGATGATAGTGTTAGAGCTGAAAATAGGACTAGAAAGTTGGATTAGGGCAGAGTAATTCCCAAACTTGAATTCTATGAATAAAATTACCCTATCAATCTGACCCATGGCCCATATATATTCATATTTATCACAGGAGTCTGTGTAACCATCAATAAATGATCCAGTTTCTTACCCTTATCCAGCCTTTGTAGTTACTTCTTTATCTGATGAACTTATACTTTCTCCCAATCCTTAAAGAGTTGAGTGCCATTTGTTGTATCCAAACCAGTATTGGATTTATGGAGTCTGGCCTAAAGTTAGGGAGGAAATGGGTGTCCATATTTTCTTAGGATATGTTACTAGGAGAGATGAATTGCTGGGTCATATAGTAGGTCCATTTCTAGCATTCTGGTAATCCTCCAGACTATTGTCCACAGGTGTTGGATCAATTTACGTTCTTACCAAGAGTATAGAAGGGTTCCTTAATCCCTGAAACCTTTGCAACTTTTGTTGTTACTGTACTTTCTGATTCTCACATTCTCACAGGAGTAAAGTGGTATCTTATTGTCTTTATTTGCTTTTATCTGATAGTAACTTTGAGTATTACTTTTCATATATCTGTTGTTTTAAATCTCTTCTTTGGTGAATATTCTGTCCTTATTTTCTCCCCATTTTTTGATGGGTTCATTTGTTGTTGTTGTTGCTGAGCTCTTTATATATTTTGCTTATTAAACTTTTATCTAATGTATGGCCTATAAAGATCTCTGCAGCTGTGTGGTGATGCACCTTGTTGAACACACATGTTACAATGCACAAGGTTTTAGTCCCTGGTCCCCATCTGCAGAGGAAAACTTTGCAAGTTGTAAAGTAGTGCTACAGGTCTCTCTCTCTCTCTCTCTGCCTCTCTCTCCCTCCTTCTCTTTAGGTCCATGACAGTACTTGTCTTATAGTGTTGTAACAGTGTTCTTGCCACAGGATACTGTGTGTGTCCACTGAGGCACTGCTTGTGAAGATCTTAGTGAAGTGCCTGGCATACAGTATATTCTCTGTATATCAATCTTTACCTGAACCCTTTCCTAAATTAATGAGACCTAAATTTTCCTAGGGTGGTGTTGTGTGTGGCAGAATCTCGGAGATCTGATTTTGCTAATTGAAGAGCATTTTCCTGTGGTCCCTTCTGTTCTCTCTTTTTTTTTTTTTGCAGTGAGTACCCCCCCCCCCCCAACACTTTATCTCCACTATTCCATCCTTTGGGTTCATGATTCTTCAACAATTTGTTTGGCTTTGTATGTTAACTCTTTTTTCAGCCCCCAGGTTCCAGATGCCATCAGGATGCCAGCCAGGCTTCCCAGGACTGAAGACCCCACCAATGTGTCCTGGAGCTCCGCTTCCCCAGAGACCCACCCTACTAGGGAAAGAGAGAGGCAGACTGGGAGTATGGATCAATCAGTCAACACCCATGTTCAGCAGGGAAGCAATTACAGGAGACAGACCTTCCACTTTCTGCAACCCACAATGACCCTGGGTCCATGCTCCCACAGGGATAAAGAATGCGAAAGCTAGTGGGGAGGGGACGGGATATAGAGATTTGGTGGCAGGAATTGTGTGGAGTTGTAACCCCCCATCCTATGATTTTGTTAATGTCTCCTTTCTTAAATAAAAAAAAAAATTAAAGTGTGTGTGTGTCTGTGTGTTTGTGTGTGTGTGTCAGAGAGAGAGAGAAAGAGAGAGAGAGAGGAGAGAGAGAGAGAGAGAGAGAGGAGAGAGAGAGGAGAGAGGAGAGAGAGACCACAACACTGGTTTTGGCATACACAGTCTGAGAATTGAATCTGGAATCAAAGGCATGCAAGTTCTCCTTTTTTGAATTTCAATATCACTCTGTTAAGCTAATGTTAAATTACAGGATTTTTATTGTCATAAAAGTACACAATTCCTCACGATAGGCATCAGTTCACTTCACCTTCAATCAAACTATCATTTTATTCCATAATATGGACTATCATTTTATTCCATGATAAGGACCTCAACCCTTCTTTAGTAATCCTTGGTTGCTCTTTCAGAGTCCACAAATCTGGGACAACAGACTATAGTCTGTGGGAGATTCATTGTCTATTGACCTTTGCTTTGTTTCTTAGCTCCCATTATGGATGAGATCACCTGGTGGTTTGTCCTCTTTCTGATTAGTCTCATTCAGCACAGCTCCATCTATGCTATAGTAAAGGAGAATATGTTATCATTTCTTATAGCTATGTCATATTCCATTGTGTATATATGCTAAATTTTCTTTAACCATTTATCTGTTCTTGGACATCTGGATTGTTTTCAAATGTTGGTTATTCTAAATAGCATTGCCATGAACATTTTTGTGCTTAGATTTTTCCAAAGAGGTGATTTGTGTTCTTTGGATATATGCCTGGGATAATACATATAATAGGTTGATTTCTTTTTTTTAAATTTCTTTACTGTAGAATTAATGTTCTATATTTGACAGTAAATACAATGGTTTGTACATGCATAACATTTCCCAGATTTCCATATAACAATATAACACCTAATAAGTCCTCTGTCATCCTTTTTGGACCTGTATTCTCCCCTGCCACCCACCCCAGAGTCTTTTACTTTGGGCAATACACCAACTTCTCTCTGTCCACAAGTCACACGTGTTTGCCAATAGGTTGATTTCTAATGTTTTCACAAAATTTCAAACTGTTTTCCACAGGGACTGTTCTAATTTGCATTCCCATCAACAATGTAGAAGGTTTTCCTTCTCTCCACATTCTCATTAGCATTGGTTGTTTTTGTCCTTTTTGCTGTAGGCCATTTTCATTGGGGTGAGGTGGTATCTAATTGTCTTAATTTGCATTTCTTTAATAATCAGTGATTTTGAGCATTATTTTTCATATGACTTTCTAGCCATTTAAGTATCTTCTTTGGAGATCTGTTCAATTCTTTCTCCCACTTCTTAGAGTTTTTGTTATTGATTTTTGTGATATATACATTTTTTATTTTATTATTTTGCAAATCCATATTTATCAAAAATAGGTATCCATACAGTAATGATCCACCAAACCATCATCTTCCACCTTTTAACTACTGTGAAAACAGCACCCATGAACAGTGCTATGCAGGTATCTGTTTAAGTTTCTGCTGATATTTCTAAATTTGTACTGGTAATAGTGTGAGAGAAGATATATTCATATTCTCAAGCAGTGAGGATAGGGTATATAATTGATTGAACTGTCTTATATATTTGGTAGTGAATGGGAAAATACAATAAAGTGAAGCTAGTTTACCTAAGGTTGGTGAAGTCATATGGTTTCAATATCATGAGAAAAAATGTTTTCAGTGACAGGGAAATCATTATATACACATATATTTATGTACATTCAAAGTCTGTTCTCTTGACCAGATACACAGCTTATAAATTAAGAAGCAGAGCAAAAATCTGAATATTTAAAAAATATATTTATTTATTATTGGATAGAGAAGAGAAAAATTGAGAGAGGAGTGGGAGACTGAGAGGAAAGAGACAGAGAAATACCTGCATCCCTGCTTTACCACTTGTGAAGCTTTCCCCCTGCAGTTGGGGAGCAGGGATTTGAACCTGGGCCCTTGCTCACTGTAATGTATATGTTTAACCAAGTGTGTCACCAGCTGGCCCCCAAACTCTGAATATTTTTTAGTCTCTCTTAGAGTTAATACTAAAGAGAAAAATCTTCTCTAGAAAATGTAACAAACCAAATATCCCTTGTATTATTTTTACTGTTGCATATAGAAGACAGTTTAAAACATCCTGTTTTGCAGAATATAAAACATTTATAAAAATAAATGTGTACAGATAAAGCAAATATTTAATAGCAGTAATGATTAACAAAGGCAAACTCTTATATTGGTTTAATTGTTCTGCAGGCAGTCTGTAACACCAATAACATAGAGAGGGAGGATGAGATCCAGACTGGTCATTCTATTTATTTCTTCAAATATTTGTTGTATATCTTGTTTTTTAGCCCTTTGTTTAACAGGTGACATATAAATGTCTTTTTCCATTCTTTTTAAAAAATATTTTTCAGCTTCTGTCCTTTGAGTATGATGTTGGCTATAGGTTTGCTATATATAGATTCCACTATCTTGAGGAATTTCCCATCTATTCCTGTTTTTTGTAGAGTTTTCAGCATGAATAGGTGTTGGATTTTGTCAAAGGCTTTCTCTGCATCTATTGAGATAATCATGTGGTTTTTGGCTTTGCTTTTATTGATGTGGTAAATGACATTGATTGACTTACGGATGTTGAACCAGCCTTGCATTCCTGGGATGAATCCCACTTGGTCATTATGAACAATCTTTTTGATGTGCTGCTGTATCTGGTTGGCCAAGACTTGTTTAATATTTTGGCATCTATGTTCATCAGAGATATTGGTCTGTAGTTTTCCTTTTTTTGCTGTGTCCTTATCAGCTTTTGGTATCAGGGTGATGTTGGCTTCATAGAAGGTGGAAGAGAGTATTCCTGTTTCTTCAATCTTATGGAAAACTTAAGAATTATGGGTACTAACTCTTTCCTGAAAGTTTTGTAGAATTCATTTGGCTTTGTATGTTAACTCTCTTTTCAGCTACCAGGTTCCAGATGCCATCAGGATGCCGGCCAGGCTTCCCTGGACTAAAGACCCCACCACTGTGCCCTGAAACTCCACTTCCCCAGAAACCCCCCCTACTAGGGGAAGAGAGAGGCATACTGGGAGTATGGACCAACCAGTCAATGTCCATGTTCAGCGGGGAAGCAATTACAGAAGCCAGACCTTCCATCTTTGGCAACCCACAATGACCCTGGGTCCATGCTCCCAGAGGGATAGAGAATGGGAAAACTATCAGGGGAGGGGATAGGATATGGAGATTGGGTGGTGGGAATTGTGTGGAGTTGTACCCCTCCTACCCTATAGTTTTTATTAATTTATCCTTTCTTAAATAAAAAATAAATTAAAATAAAAAATCTTTTTACATTTAAAAAAATTATCATGATTTTTTGGGTAGAGACAACCAGAAATTGAGAGGGAAGTGGGGAACATAGGGAGAGAGAGAGACAGAGAAACATCTGCAGCACTGCTTCTTCACCACTTGCAACTTTCTTTCTGTAGTTGGGTACTGGGGGATTGAATCAGGGTCATTTTGCACTGTAACATGTGCACTCAACTAGGTCACTACCACCCAGCCCCTGTTTTTCCATTCTTTGGCATGTGTTTCTATCTTGGGATAGTTCTTTTCAGCTTGATATAGCCCAATAATTTACCTTTTCTTCTGTTTTCCTTGCTATTGGGCTCAATACTCTGAAGACATTTTCAGAGTTGATAATGTGCGGTATGGTGCTGGTGTTTTCTTCTGCACATTTCGTGGTTTCTGGTCTGACACTTAATCTTTGATCCACCTTTGTGCATGGTGCCAGATGGTTCTCTTGTTTCTTTCACCTGAGACATCCAAGTTTCAAGTTATCTTTCAGACTCCAAGAATATAATTTCTTTTGACCTATCCTTTTTTTTTTTTTTTTTCTCTTATTGGTTGCTATCACCTGAGGAGGCTTATAGCTATTGTAGCCATCTGGAAACTCTGAAGTAATCTATCAACCAAGGTTAAATGTTCTGGGTTTTCGATGTCACTGTTGTATTTGTGAACCACTTGGAAATGAGTTAACTCTACATTTTAGTTTTGAAACAATAACTACTCCTATGGCTATTTAAAATTTAAATATTTATGTAAATATTTATTTGTTTAAGAGATAGATAGATGATAGATAGATAGATAGATAGATAGATAGATAGATAGATAGATGATAGATAGAAAACATTACGCTGGCATAGGCCATGCTGGGGCCCAAACTTGGGACTTGCAAGTTCGACACTCTACACAACCTCCTGGGCTGCTTATATGCCTCTTAAATTATTTATTTATTTTCACTAAACAGGGAAATATATCAGAGTACTGTTTAGTTTTGTCATATGGTGATGTTAGAGACTGAGTTTAGGACACCTGGGGCATCAGGCAAGTAAGTCTAGTGTGCTACTACTATACTCTCTCCCAGACTTAGCATTTTTATGTTAAAACAAGTGTTTTTCAGGTCTTACTTATTTTTCTGAAAGCATACTTATGATAAAGTATCCCACCCAACCTCCTAAGCTACATTAAAAAAAAACACTAAAATTTTTCTGATTTTAAAAGTTACTGGATATGTAGCTGGCAGGTAAGGTTGATAGATTAATATAGGGAAAGGAGGATGTCTGTGAAAATTATGCAAGATTCTGTGTCCTACTAGCATCAACTATATGTTCTCATATGTTTAGCAGTGACCAATATTCATGATTTAATGAAGACTGCAGGCATCCTGTATTGCCTTGTCATAGAAACGTCAATAGAAATGTTAATAAAGCTACGCTCCACAGATATGTCCAAAGGCTTCCTTGGACTTAGTGACTTGCTAATGTCAGCTCCAGTGCTTTCTGGGACTACAGCCTTTCTGACTCAGGTTGTCATATTCAGTACCACCATTCATGTCTCCTCCTGTCCATAGTTGACTGGGACTGATGCAGGCAAGAAATAGTAGCAGTTGATAGTTCCATGTAGTAAAAATTAAAATTACATGTAGATGCTGCTCTGAAATTAAAAACAGATGTGTAGGTGGGGGAGATAGCCCAATGATTATGTAAACAAACTCTAATGCCGAAGGTTAAATCCCCTATGCCATCATAAGCTAGAGTAGAGCTGTGCTCTGGTAAAAAGAAAATAAACAAACAAACAATCCCCACAGAGATGTATGCCACTTTTGGGATGAAGCTATTACAACATAGGCTAGGGAAGTCAGCTGTCTTCCACAAAACAATTAAAATGAAATATTTCAATAAAATTTTTCAGACCACAGCTGGGGTTTCTAGTAAAGAAAAAAAAAAGCCACTGTTTGAAGATTGATGATTACATGTGGAGAGTGGGAATAAGAGGGAAGGAGGGAGAAGTTAATTTTCTTGACATATTGGAGATTATTGCTATTTTTCTTGTAATATGTAATATCTGGCCTGTATGTTATGTATTCATCTTTTGTAGTGTTTACATTTGAATGAAATAGTTTTTATCTGTTATCAAATGATCTGCATTTCTCTGTAAGACAATTACCAGATACTTTTACTCATGTGCAATATAAACAATTGAAAAACATGAATTTGTTAAAAAAAAAAAAGGAGCCAAACTATATTTAAGATTTCATGAGGAGAAGCTGCTAGTGGCTTGACCTCTGATCATATCTTCTGGAAATGGTAGGATTTTCTGCCTTTAGTAGGCCAGTCAATAAGGGGTCCTAGTCACCAAGGAGGTGACTATAACTTAATTTGGGTTAAAAATTAGAGTAGATGGGAGTCGGGCTGTACTGCAGTGGGTTAAGCGCAGGTGGCGCAAAGCACAAGGACTGGCATAAGGATCCCGGTTCGAACCCCGGCTCCCCACCTGCAGGGGAGTTGCTTCACAGGCGGTGAAGCAGGTCTGCAGGTGTCTATCTTTCTCTCCCCCTCTCTGTCTTCCCCTCCTCTCTCCGTTTCTCTCTGTCCTATCAAACAACAACAACAATAATAACTACAACAATAAAACAACAAGGGCAACAAAAGGGAATAAATAAACAAAATAAAATAAAGAATTAGAGTAGAAAAAAAGGGAAAAAAATTTTTTTCCTTTTAATTATTAAGCACACTGCCTCCCCCCCACCCCACCCCTGCCCCTAACCAGTCCCTGGTGACCAGCTCCTAGCAGAATCCCCTGCTGAGCTTCTGTCTTTACCAAATTCCTGTCCCACCAGGGGGTATCATTCATTCTAAGTCTATAACCTTCTGAAACCTCTGCCTCTTTTTCTTTCTAAGTAGCCAATCCTCCCCCACCTCACCCCGCATAGCTAATTAAATAATTAAAAATAAATAAATTAATTTAAAAAACTCTTTCCTTTCACTGCTCTTTTATGACTGTTCTTTTTCTTATCTTTTTCTTTTTTCTCTCTCTCTTTCTTTTTTTATTCTTTTTCTCATTCTTGTCATCCTTTCTTCCTTAATCCTACAGCTCCCAAAGCCACAGGCCCCAGCCCCCACATCACCAAACAGTGTGCTTTTTTGAATTCACATTTGGGAATTATTTTGGGGAAGAATTCTGACTCAGAGTGGTCTCTATATGTGTGTATCTCTGCTCTACTTCCCTTTCCCCTCTTGTTAACCCTAGAATATACAGTGGATAGCAGACTTGCATAACTGTCTATTCTTGCTATCCCTTCTTTTTTTTTTTTTTTCTCTTTCTTCTTAACTGGTATTTGGTTACTATTCTTTCATGGACTGGAGAGATTGTTTGGCTAACTGGTAGTGATTAAACTGCTTCAATACTTGCTTCAGTTGCTACTGTAATTCCTGAGGTTGGTGAGTGTAATTGTCATAAAGGTATTTAGTACAGTGTTGCTTGAACTCAAGACACAACAACTGAGGAACAACAGAGCATAAAAAAAAGAAACACATAAAGCAAAAAAATGGGTAGATCAAAAACAAATAAAACTGCTACTCCAATGAATGAATACAAGAGCCCAGAAGAAACTACAAATCAGCCAGAAGTAACCATAGATAAGATAAGGATGCAAGCAATAATAAACCTATTAATCACAGAAATGAAAACAAAACTGGAGGAAAGGAATGGCAGTATTAAGGGAAACAACAGTTGAGACCCCCAAGGAAAATACTGATTATCTTGAGGCAATTAGAGAACTGAATGCTGAAATAGCTGTAATGAAGAAAGAAGCTGAGGCAAGGGAAAGCAGACTAACAGAAGCAGAAAACAGAATTAGTCAGACAGAGGATGAGATAGAGAAAACTAAGAAAGAGGTGAAAGAGCTTAAAAAGAGATTGAGAGACACTGAAAAAAAAACAGAGACAAATGGGATAATCTCAAAAGAAGTAACATTCATGTAATAGGCCTGTAAGAGGAAGAAAGAGAGGAAAGGGAAGCAAACATTCTAGAGGAAATAATACAAGAAAACTTCCCAGACATGGATAACAGAAAGGACATCAAGATTAAAGAGGCCCAGAGAGTACCAAACAGAATTAACCCAGACCTGAAGACACCAAGACACATCATAGTCACAATGAGAAGAAGTAAGGATAAAGAAAGGATCCTAAAGGCTGCAAGAGAGAAACAAAAAGTCACATACAAGGGAAAACCTATAAGATTATCTGCAGACTTCTCCACTCAAACTCTAAAAGCCAGAAGAGAATGGCAAGATATCTATCGAGCCTTGAATGAAAAAGTGTTTCAACCAAGGATAATATATCCTGCTAGACTTTCATTCAAACTAGATGGAGGGATCAAAACCTTCTTAGACAAACAACAGTTAAAGGAGGCAACCATCACCAAACCAGCCCTGAAAGAGGTTCTAAAAGACCTCATATAAACAAGAACATCACTACAATACTGGCAATATATCAGAGCAAACAAAATAAAAAATTTTTTGAACAATGGCACGACAATACATTAAATCCATAATATCAATAAATGTCAATGGCTTAAACTCACCCATCAAAAGGCACAGAGTTGGGGGATGGATCAGAAAACATAATCCCACCATATGCTGCTTGCAAGAATGCCATCTGTCACAAAAAGATAAACACAGACTTAAAGTGAAAGGATGGAAAACTATCATACAGGCTTACGGACCAAAAAAAAGGGTAGGAACAGCCATTCTCATCTCAGACATGATAGATTTTAAATTAAATAAAGTAATAAAAGATAGACAAGGACATTACATAATGATTAGAGGATCAATCAGCCAAGAAGACTTAACAATCATTAACATCTATGCACCCAATGAGGGACCATCTAAATACGTCAAGCACTTACTGAAAGAATTTCAAAAATACATCAATAGTAATACAATAATAGTGGGAGAATTAAATACCCCACTCTCACACTTAGACAGATCAACAAAGCAGAGAACCAACAAAGATACAAGAGAATTGAATGAAGAGATTGACAGACTCTTGGACATTTTCAGAGTCCTTCACCCCCCAAAACTGGAATACATCTTCTTTTCAAATCCACATAACACATACTCAAGGATAGACCACATGTTAGGCAACAAAGACAGCATCAATAAATTCAAGAACACTGAAATCACCCCTAGTATCTTCTCAGACCACAGTAGAGTAAAACTAACCTTTAACAACAGACAGACAATTATTAAAAGTCACAGAATTTGGAAACTAAACAACGTGCTCCTTAAGAACCACTGGGTCAGAGAGTCACTCAAGCAGGAAATTCAAATGTTCCTGGAAACAAATGAAGATGAAGACACAACCTATCAAAATATTTGGGACACAGCTAAAGAAGTACTGAGAGGGAAACTTATAGCCATACAATCACATATTAAACACCAAGAAGAAGCTCAAATGAACGACCTTACTGCACACCTCAAGGACTTAGAGGAAGAGGAACAAAGGAACCCTAAAGCATCCAGAAGGACAGAAATTACTAAAGTTCGAGCAGAAATAAACAACATCGAAAATAAAAGAACCATACAAAAGATCAATGAAGCCAAATGTTGGTTCTTTGAAAGATTAAACAAAATTGACAAACCCCTAGCCAGACTCACCAAACAAAAAAGAGAGAAGACTCAAATTAATAGAATTGTAAATGATGGGGAGATATCACAAGTGACACCACAGGAATCCAGAGAATCCTGAGAAACTTCTATAAAGAACTATATGCCACCAAGCTATAGAAACTAGAAGAAATGGAACAATTCCTAGAAGCATATGCCCTTCCAAAACTGAACCAAGAAGAACTACAAAATCTAAATGCACCAACCACAGACAAAGAAATTGAAACTGTTATTAAGAACCTCCCCAACAACAAAAGTCCTGGACCAGATGGCTTCACAAACGAATTCTACAAAACTTTCAGCAAACAGTTAGTACCCATACTTCTTAAGCTTTTCCATAAGATTGAAGAAACAGGAATACTCCCTTCCACCTTCTATGAAGCCAAAATCACCCTGATACCAAAAGCTGATAGGGACAGAACAAAAAAGGAAAACTACAGACCAATATCTCTGAAGAACATAGATGCCAAAATATTAAACAAGATCTTGGCCAACCGGATGCAGCAACATAAAAGATTGTTCATCACGACCAAGTGGGATTCATCCCAGGAATGCAAGGCTGGTTCAACATCCGTAAGTCAATCAATGTCATTCACCATATCAATAAATGAGAAGCTAAAAACCACACGATTATTTCAATAGATGCAGAGAAAGCCTTTGACAAAATCCAACACCCATTCATGCTCAAAACTCTACAAAAATGGGAATAGATGGGAAATTCCTCAAGATAGTGGAGTCTATATATAGCAAACCTACAGCGAACATCATACTCAATGGACAGAAGCTGAAAGCATTCCCCCTCAGATCGGGGACTAGACAGGGCTGTCCACTGTCACCGTTACTCTTCAACATAGTATTGGAAGTTCTTTCCATAGCAATCAGGCAAGATAATGAGATCAAAGGAATACAGATTGGAAGGGAAGAAGTCAAGCTCTCAATATTTGCAGATGATATGATAGTATACAAAGAAAAACCTAAAGAATCCAGCAGAAAATTACTGAAAGTTATTAGGCAATATAGCAAGGTATCAGGCTACAAAATCAATGTACAAAAATCAGTGGCATTTTTATGCAAACACTAAATCTGAAGAAGATATCCAGAAATCACTCCCATTTACTACTGCAGCAAAATCAATCAAATACCTAGGAATAAAGTTGACCAAAGAAGTGAAAGACTTATATACTGAAAACTATGAGTCGCTACTCAAGGAAATATAAACTGATACCAAGAAATGGAAAGATATCCCATGCTCATGGATTGGAAGAATAAATATCATCAAAATGAATATTCTCCCCAGAGCCATAAACAAATTTAATGCAATACCCATCAAAGTTCCACCAAGCTTTTTTAAGAGAATAGAACAAATACTCCAACAATTTATCTGGAACATGAAAACACCTAGAAGTGCCCAAACCATCTTAAGTAAAAGAAACAGAAATGGAGGCATCATACTCCCAGAACTAAAACTATATTATAAAGCCATCATCATCAAAACAGCATGGTACTGCAACAAAAATACGCACACAGACCAGTGGAACAGAATAGAAAGCCCAGAAATAAATCCCCACACCTACGGACATCTAATCTTTGATAAGGGGGCCCAATGAATTAAATGGAAGAAGGTGGCTCTCTTCAATAAATGGTGCTGGGAAAACTGGGTTGTAACATGCAAAAGAATGAAATTGAACCACTTTATCTCACCAGAAGCAAAAATCAACTCCAAATGGATCAAAGACCTAGATGTCAGACCAGAAACTATCAAATACTTAGAGGATAACACTGGTAAAACAGTTTCCCACCTATACCTCAAGGACATCTTTGATGAATCAAACCCAATTGCAAGGAAGACTAAAGCAGAAACAAACCAATGGGACTACATCAAATTGAAAAGCTTCTGCACATCCAAAGAAACTATTAAACAAAGAGACCCCTCACAGGATGGGAGAAGATCTTCACATGCCATACATCAGACGAGAAACTAATCACCAAAATATATAAAGAGCTCAGCAAACTTAGCACCAAAAAAGCAAATGACCCCATCCAAAAATGGGCAGAGGATATGAACAAAACATTCACTACAGGGGAGATCTAAAAGGCTAACAAACATATGAAAAACTGCTCTAGGTCACTGATTGTCATGAAATGCAAATTAAGACAACACTAAGATACCACCTCACTCCTGTGATAATGGCATACATCAAAAAGGACAGCAGCAACAAATGCTGGAGAGGTTGTGGGGACAGAGGAACCCTTTTACACTGCTGGTGGGAATGTAAATTGGTACAGCCTCTGTGGAGAGAAGTCTAGAAAACTCTCAGAAGGCTAGACATGGACCTTCCATATGATCCAGTAATTCCTCTCCTGGGGTTATACCCCAAGGACTCCATAACACCCAACCAAAAAGAGGTGTGTACTCCTATGTTCATAGCAGCACAATTCATAATAGCTAAAACCTGGAAGCAACCCAGATGCCCAACAACAGATGAGTGGCTGAGAAAGCTGTGGTATATATACACAATGGAATACTATGCAGCTATCAAGAACAATGAACCCACCTTCTCTGACCCATCTTGGACGGAGCTAGAAGGTATTATGTTAAGTGAGCTATGTCAGAAAGATAAAGATGAGTATGGGAAGATCCCACTCATCAACAGAAGTTGAGGAAGAAGATCTGAAAGGGAAACTAAAATCAGGACCTGACCAAATTGTAAGTAGGGCACCAAAGTAATAACCCTGAGGTGAGGGGTAGACATGCAGCTTCCTGGGCCAGTGGGGGGTGGGAGTGGTTGGGAGGGATGGGTTACAGTCTTTTTGTGGTGGGAATGGTGTTTATGTACACTCCTAGTAAAATGTAGTCATATACATCACTAGTTAATTAATATGAGAGGGGGAAAATTAAATGTATGTCTCGAAGTTTTTCAGAACACAAACTGAATATTTTATCAATATATGCAGTGTAATTGATATGCAGACTCTCTCAAAAGCCTAGACCAAATAGATCAGAAGCAACCAATAGCACAGCTATATAGAAGATACTGGGTACTGTACAGCAAACCCTAACAAAAGGACTTTTCAAAGTTAACCCAATTACCAAATAATGTGATGATAACATTAACTATCCGTTGTCTTTTTGAACCCTAAGACAGTAGGAACCTCACATCTCCACTATAGAGCCTCTACTTCCCCCAGTCCTGGAACCCTTGGATAGGGCCCACTTTCCCGTATGCCTCTCCCAATCCATATCAAATAATATTGCATCTGCCGATCACAACCTAACCAACACAACGATTGCCACCTCAACATGCTTCACTTCAGACTGTGTCCAGAGACTTCACGTGTGGAATGACAACCCTCCAGCTTCATTACTCGGGTGAGACCTTTCCTTTCATAGTACACTCTAATTCCATCTCAGGTGGTTCACTTTCTAACAAAGTCCCATAACCTAGATATACACCAGTTTCTGTGAGACAGAGCATATGTTCACAGGTATCTATAAACTACTGCAAAATATATACCTGAAAGCAGAAGTACACTAGAGTTTGCAGTGAGTACCCCCCTAACACTTCCTCTCCACTATTCCAACCTTTGGGTCCATGATTGCTCAACAATTTGTTTGGCTTTGTATGTTAACTCTCTTTTCAGTCACCAGGTTCCAGATGTCGTCAGGATGCCGGCCAGGCTTCCCTGGATTGAAGACCCCACCAATGTGTCCTGGAACTCAGCTTCCCCAGAGACCCACCCTACTGGGGAGAAAGAGAGGCAGACTGGGAGTATGGACTGACCAATCATGCCCATGTTCAGCGGGGAAGCAATTACAGAAGCCAGACCTTCTACCTTCTGCAACCCACAATGACCCTGGGTCCATGCTTCCAGAGGGATAGAGAATGGGAAAGCTATCAGGGGAGGGGGTGGGATATGGAGATTGGGTGGTGGGAATTGTGTGGAATTGTAGCCCTCCTGCCCTATGGTTTTATTAATTAATACTTTCTTAAATAAAAAAAAAGATTTCATGAAAACTATGATAGTTGTCCTTGGAGGTGAGGTTGGGGAGGGAGAAAAATTGTGGTATTGGTTGTGGTGGAAAAATACCCATATAATCTTATATTTATTAAACCAATAATAAAAAATGAAAGATAAATAGAAAAAAAGTGTTGTTGTGGTTTTAAATAAGTAGAAGTTACAGTGAAGAATCAGTAAGTAGAAGCTTTCTGGTAAGAAAATTTATGGATGTTGAAGAGGACAATTTTTAATTTTTATTTATAAAAAGGAAATACTGACAAAAACCATAGGATTAGGGGGTACAACTCCACACAGTTCCCACCACTAGAATTCCATATTCTATCCCCTCCCTTGATAGCTTTCCTATTCTTTATCCCTCTGGGAGTATGGATCCAAGGTCATTATGGGATGCAGAAGGTAGAAGGTCTGGCTTTTGTAATTGCTTCCCCACTGAACACGGGCATTGGCAGGTTGATCCATACTCCCAGCCTTTCTCTCTCTCTTTCCCTCTTGGGGTGGGGCTCTTAGGAAGCCAGGCTCTAAGTCACAGTGGTGGGGTCATCTGCCCAGGGAAGTCTGGTTGGCATCATGCTAGCATCTGGAACCTGGTGGCTGAAAGGAGAGTTAACATATAAAGCCAAAAAAATTGTTGACTAATCATGAACCTAAAGGCTGGAATAGTGTGCATGATGATTTGGGAGTCTCTGTTTTGTAGATAGCTAGTAGGCATATTTTAGTTATATTCCAAAGAGTCTGTGACTATACTAGTTTTTTTTTTTTTTTTTTTCTTGAGCCTGACATCTGATATGCAGGCGGACCCAAGTTGTTGTCTGGGGAGAGGATGTCATGGCTGGAAACAGGGCTAGAATGCTGGATCTGGGAAGAGAGTAACTCCCAAATATGGGAAATTACTGTAAACTTCATTGATTTGATTTGATTTGATTTGGGGTCCATATTCAGCTTAGGATCTTATGTGACCTCTGCATCCCTGTAGATCTCAGCTCGCATTCTGTGGTCATGAGTAAGAATGTAAGAATGTTCCAAGCTGCCCCAATTTCAGAAGCAGCCAATTTGTAACATAGGAGAATTAAGACTAAGTACCAAAGAAAATAGGTGTAGAGAGTAACTGAGTACCATTTATGGTATTATAATAAATGTATACATTGGCTGCTGATGTCCTCATGCAATGCTCTAGGAAATTCTGTCTTTATTAGATTTTCTTTTTCATGTTTTTAGAGTCTCATAAAATTTTCCATTTTTTGTTAATACACTTCTTGGGTTAACCTAATTGGGTCTACTATCTTTGCTTCCAAAAATTTCAATTCAAACCAAATGAAAATTTCCCTGTAGGCCTCCATCATGACTCCTGCCATTAATCTTAGATTGATCATTTCATGTTGAAAGAGATTAAATAATACAAACTCAATGTCAGAATGCTATTTTAAGATCAACAAGTATAAAATATAAATGGTGTGTAGAGATTAAATGTAAAAAGGAGAATAAATATGTATACAAGAGAGGTCCTTCCTTCTTCACCTGCACATTTGTGTGGAAGAATAAACTACAAGGAATTTGTCAGTATCAGTTTTGAGAAAACTTTTGAATTAAATGTCCTCTATGTCTCTTTTTGTCCTCTCCAAGTGTACAGCTTGAGTCCTATTTCTGCATTTCTTGACTCCCAAGATCAATCTAGTTTGAATTGCCATTGTTTTATCCCACCTTCTTCATCTTTTCCTAATTTCTGGATTGAGGTGACAGAAATAATGAATGCAATTGAATGAAGTAACAGAGGAAAAATTTGGTTGCTTATTAAATTTGGTTACTTGTGAGATATTTTTCACTTCTGCAAAAATATATATTTATTTATTTGGTTGGTATATATTTTGGATGGTTAACTATTGTAATAAGCAACTATTGTGTCTCAGTGATTTATTTCTCATTCATTCACAGAGCTGAGTAGGCTAGGGAGCTATACTTCCTGCTGTCAAGAGGAATCTATGGCCAGACCACCCTGAAGACGCTCAATCTCCTCTGATGTCAAGAGGAGAAGACATGTGTAGGTACACATTTGAAATCTCAGCCATATGCTTTTCTCTATATATTGGAAATGTCCTACCTAGTCAACATTCTATTTCCACTTTTTGATGGTATATGACTGAAAAGGATGATTTTCAATTGTAGAAAAAATTCAGTGAAAACACTGATATCTTTCAGTATTATAGGTCTGGGATAAGAGGGGGAGAGTATGGTGTCATGTAAAGAATCCGTTTCTTTCTGACAAGGGTAGAACTACTCAACTCTGACTATTATCATGAAGAAATATACGCACAGTGTTTCCAGTTCTTCCGACTTTCTTTTTTTTAATGCTTGTTTGTTTGTTTATTACTAGAGCACTGCTCAGCACTGCTCAGTGGTAAGGGGGATTGAACCTCAGACTTTAAACTTCAGGCATAAGAGTCTCTTTGCATAACCATTATGTTGTCTACCCTCGCCCCCAGTTCTTCTGACTTTCAAATGAAGATAGACTGGGTTTGCATGAGAAACATCCTCTTATTAATATATTATATCCACTATAAAATAAGCACTGTCCATATTGATTTCCTGTAATTTATAAAGTGACTTTCAAGAAAAGGTAATATATTACAATTTCTAGTGTGTGTGTGTGTGTGTGTGTGTGTGTGTGTTCAACTACACTGGAAATTTGAAACTGCTTTGATTCTCCCAAGGATACTGATATAGGCTGATTATAAAACTACCTATATCTAAAAAGATAAATCTATATATACATATCCCCCTCATTTTCAACAATCCTGCTTTCACTTTGTTTCTAATTCATTCCTATGTCTATTACTACTTCCAAGTGTATTTCCCTTTTTCCTCTTCTCTCTCATAGAGGTGAAATCATGCCTGCCTTCCTATGGTGCTTAAGATTCACTTCCTTTTCATTAATGTTATAAAAACAAGCTTCCTAGTGACAAAAGCTTTGGGTCCTGATGAAGTGGGAGTAACAAAGTCCTCTGGTTCACCTCTCTTATTGTTTACCCCTTTGGGACTATGAACCAAAATTCTTTAGGGCATAGAATGTGGGAGTTCTGGCTTCTATAATTCCTTCTCTGCTGGATATGAGTGTTGCTAGATAAGTCCATACCCCCAGCCTGTTTCTATCTTTCCCTAGTGGGGTTAGGGCTCTGGAAAGGTGAGGTTTTAGGAAGCCTTGGGGAGGTCATTTTCCCAGGGAAGCTGGCATGGGATCATAGTAGTATCTGCAATGTAGTGGCTGAAATGCAAAAAGTTAGAAAGCAGGACAAAAATGTAGGAATAGAGCAGGTGAAAGTAGGGACTTTAAGGTGAAAGGAAGCTAAAAAGTCTATTCTATATATGTTCCTAGGAGGCTATGTCTTAGTAACCTTTGCTTGAATTTTATATCTAACATGGGGGGTGAATTAGAAATATTGTCAGGGAAGATGGTATCTTAGTCGAGAGTAGAACTAGGAAGCAGAATAAGGCAGAGAGTCGCTCACAAACTTGAAGAAAAATGTATAAATGCAACTAACTGTTTACCACCCCTGATAGTTTTTATATACTTTCTTTTTATTGCTTCACCCCGTAGTTCTTTTTATTGCCTGTGACTATGGTAAATTATTAGCTGACATGAATGCAAGTGATTGCATAAAGTTATTTGTATTATAATAAAAGATAAAATTAAAGGGATCTAAAGGGATGAATTTCTAACAATAATTTGCAGATAGACCATTGAGGACATTTTTTCAGTAGGGGCATTACTCTGTGACCTTCCAATTGCATTTTGTGTGAAGCATTCTGTCTACCTGCTCATAAAGAAGTGTTTATTGAAGAAAGCCTTTGCTTCTGTAAGCATTAAACTCTGTCACATCTGAGAACCTGACTGTTTTTGTAGTTATGACTCCAAATGAGTCAGAAAATTTGCAATACCCTGTCACCACCCCCAAGTTTTCTCCAATGTTACTGCCAAATCACTTGGAAAGTTTCAAGTTTCATCTGAATAAGTATGACTGACACAATTACTGATTGAATTATGTCTCCACAAATTCCATATGTTGGAACCCTAATGCTAGCATGACTATTTGAGTCATATTGGAGATAGGATTTAGCATAAACAGGGTCTACAAGGAAGTAACAAAGGCTAAATAACATCATTAGAGTGGAATCCTAATCTGATAGGGCTTTTGCTCTTATGAGAAGTGGAAAAGACTCCAGAATTCCTTTTGTCCTTCCCTATTTCTATCTATTTGTCTTTCTCTTCTTTCTGTATGTGTACAGAGGAAAGGCCACATGAAGAGGAAGTGAGAAAATGTGATCATCTGCAAGTCAGGAAGTGAGGCTTTATTAGTACCGTAATTTAGAATTTTTAGTTTACAAAATGCAAAATAACAAATTTTTGTTGTTTAAGCCACTTATCTATAGAATTTGAAAAGCTTAGTTGGCTAGTATAGGCACACATCACCCATGGTCTGAGAGTGTTAATGGGCTTCCACAAGCATTTAATTTTGAGAAATCCACACAGAAATGTTGGAAATGAAACACTGACAATCATTCAGATGTCACAAAGTGAGAATTCACAAAATACATTCATTATACAAATGAGTGTTTTTAGTCCAATGTTTTTAAAGATATGTGTTTGACTGTGTATGTATTTTTGTGGTGTATCCAGTGACAGGCAACACATCCACGGTTTCATACCTGTAGAGATAAGTGTGCTGCCACTGAGCTACACCCCTGACTCCAATTTTATTAGAAGTAGTATTTGCCACTAGAGTTATCACTACAAATCACTATGGCCAGTTTTTCCTTTTTTCTTTTTTTCCTTTTCTTTTCTTTGATAGGTTAGACAGGAATTGAGAGAGGAGGGGAAGACAATGGAGAGAGAGAGAAACACCTGCAACACTGCTTCACATGAAACTTCCTCCTTGCAGGTGGGGATCAGAGAGCTTGAAACCTGATCCATGGTAATGTGTGAACTCAACTGGCTATGCCTGGCCCCCTTGAGTGACTTTATATAAACAGGCTTGCATTCTCCAGTTTGGCACAGTCCTCAGTGCTCCCTATTACTTATCAGTTCTTCCACTCATTTCTTTTCACCTAGTGCTTAGAAGAGCTTGTGTGATCCCCTAAATGCATTCACTGTTCTCAAACCTTGATGAGCAAGGATTAGGGAAGGGGACTGATAGAGGCAGGAGGCAGGAGGCAAGAGGCAAGACAGGGGTGAAAAGAAAGCTTTCAACGAAGTAGGAAATAAGGCAAGGCAGTCATGTACCAGAACGGGGTAAGAAGTGATGTTATGGGATTTGGATGGTAGCACAGAGGGTTAAGTGCACATGGCGCAAAATGCAAGGACCCGCTCAAGGATCCCGGTTTGAACCCCCGGCTCCCCACCTGCAGGGGAGTCGCTTCACAGGCGGTGAAGCAGGTCTGCAAGTGTCTATCTTTCTCTCCCCCTCTCTATCTTCCCATCCTCTCTCCATTTCTCTCTCTTATCTAACAATAACTACAACAACAATAAAAAACAAGGGCAACAAAAGGGAAAATAAATAAATAAATACAAGTGATGTTATTGTTGAGGTTCCCTTAGATTGAATGTGAAGGAGAGAGACAATGACTTGGTTGTGAATGGAAGCAGAAAAAGAGGAGTTTCATTTTAGAACTTTCTATTTCAAGGCAGTGTTTATGGAGATTAAGAGTGTAATCTCCTAATTCAGAAGAGAAGATTGGCTCAGACCCTCATTCAGTGGTTTCTCATTTCTAGGTTACTTAATCTTTCTAATCCTTTATTTCTTTCTTTGTAAAATGGCTATTAAAGTAGAACATATAGCTAGGATTGTTGCAAAGATTCAGTTTGTAGCAGTTACAAAAATGAAGCTCTTATTTCAGTGCCTATAATGTGTTTAGTTGTAATACTCTATTTCTGCTATCATAAATCTTTAATCTTTTGTATGTGCTGCTGCATTTACCCTGAGTTGCTCCATAGGTGCTCTGATTCCTGGTGCTCATGCTTCTTCTCTCCCACCAGACGCTATTCATTTCTGTGAATTAGGAAAATGTTTGGGTGTAGCTGAAAGACATGTGGTGTCCTTTGTGAGACTCAATGCTTGGACTCAGAGATGCTCATGTGCTGTCTGGATATCTAAGGAACCCAGTAAAAACTGATCTCATACAACTGACTGAATTTGCTGACACTCCTATCCTTTCCTTTTAGTTTTTGTGGTCAAGAAGCATTCTGTTGCTAGTGTCTTCTAGTACATGGTACTGTTTACTTAGGTAGTACAATCAGGCTATCAAAAGAAACACTGGAAAATCAGAATGGATTTCAGAACTGTGTCCAGAGTCATCTGGCCAATCTCTTATCAAGAAGCTTCTTTGTCTAATTTTAGAGACTGAGACTTCTCCCCAAGAACTAACCAACAAGGAATGAAAGGACTTGGAATTACTCAGCTTTGGTATTTGAAGAATAACTTACTGCTTATACATTCGAAGGCTGATTTTTAAAGAGAAGAAGGTATTACAAGATGAAAGTCTCTGCCTCATTGATCTCTTCTTTTGACCTTTATCTTT
Source organism: Erinaceus europaeus (assembly GCF_950295315.1). Taxonomy (NCBI): domain Eukaryota; kingdom Metazoa; phylum Chordata; class Mammalia; order Eulipotyphla; family Erinaceidae; genus Erinaceus; species Erinaceus europaeus. The sequence goes on along the minus strand of NC_080172.1, from coordinate 36,526,825 downwards.
TAACCTAGGGGGACACTTTTACTTTCTGCTTATGAACATACTTTATATCATTCATTCATGTATTAAGTATTAACTAAATGCGTACAATATATTTGCTGGGTTATAGAGAGTTCCTACCTTTATAGAGGCGGATCGCTGATCTTCACGTACATGGTAGGACAGACCTGGGTCGAAAGTATCAGGTGAAGCAACGAAGAGTGCTTCAAGAAAAAGAGCAAAATTTTTCCAAAGAGGACACTGGATGTAGGATCTTCCCTTCCTCCTTCCGCCCTCCCTCTTTCCTCCTTTCTCTCTCTCTTTCTCTCTCCCTTTCTTTCTTTCTTTCTCTCTTTCTTCCTTCCTTCCTCACTCTCTCTTTTTTCTTTCTCTCATTCTTTATTTCTTTATTCCTGTCATTGTAGAGGCTTCATTGTTCTGGACCAATTTTTTCAGATGAAAGACAGAGACAGGGAGAGAGGGAAAGACACCACAGCACCAAAGATCTGCCAATGCAGTGGGATCTGGGCTCAAATCTGGATCACATGCAAGGAAAAGCAAGCACCTTTCCAGATGAGCTATCTTGCCATCCCAAACTTACTTTTTTTCTTTTCTTCATTTAAAAAATATTTTATTTCTATTTATTAGTGAGAGAGAGAGAGAGAGGGAGAGAACCAGAGCATCACTCTAGTCCATACAATACCAGGATCAAACTTTGGAGTTCATGTCTTTGAATCCAGTGCTTTATCTACTCTGCCTCCTCCTAAATTTCTTAAAGTGTCAGGGTGTTATAAACTTAGTGCCAATTTCACTATCACACCTCTAACAGAGAGTCTGAGAAATAATTTTGAAATATTTAAATCAGAAGATGTTGTATAATCATTTCTGAATGAAGACAGTAATAATTATTTACAATATTGTCTTATATGGGATAGTAAAATATTAGACCATTAAACATCACAAAATACCAATAAAAATAAACACCATAAAATCCCAATACAACATAATTAACTTATACTTTGGAAGTTAGCCCAAGTCCCCTTAGTTACCATTAAAAAAGGTTTCACTATTTGGAAGAAGGAGCAGTTTAATTTGTAGCAGTTCTATATGCTGTATGAGTACTTATTTAGATAAAGATGATGCTGCCAACAGTTATTTTATAGATGTATGATAATCTTGAAAATAAATTTTGAATGGAGAATGAACTGAAATATATTTTATTCATGTTAGTATTTTTTAAAATTTCCTTATTGGGGGATTAATGACTTATAGTTGACAGTAAAATACAATAGTTTGTACATGCATAATATTTCCCAGTTTCCCCCATAACAATTCAACCTCCACTAGGTCCTCCTCTGTCTTCATGTTCCAGGACTGAGTTAGTAATAATTTTAGTGCTAGGTTAAATAAAACAGCTATAGCTTTTATAGCGGTGTTTTTATGTTGAAATACTATAGTATGATAGATGCATACTGATTGGCAGGAGGGGAATGTGTTTTGGGAAATAGGACCACTGACAATGTCACACAAAGGACGTAAAACTCCTGACACTTTATATTGACATTATCTCTTCTATTCTTTTCCAGTGACTTAACATCACAACATGCTTCTAGCCCAGTTATCTTACAGGTATTTTCCAAATAATAACAAGCCAATAGTTTCAGGCTACAGAGGTGTATATATGCTGCATGAGCACTTGATTTAGATAAGTGATGCTGTTCTAATGTCACTGTGTTTCCATGGTCTGTTGAGCTTCATTTTAGGTTTCTACATTTCTTTCTTTCCTTCTTTTTTTTTCTTTTCCTTTTTTTTTTTTTTTTTTTTTTTTTTTGCTGGAGAGGTTGTGGGTTTATTTATTTAAAATTTTTATTTATAAAAGGAGACACTCACAAAACCATAGGATCAGAGGGGTACAACTCCACACAATTCCCACCACCAGAACTCCATATCCCATTCCCTCCCCTGATAGCTTTCCTATTCTTTATCCCTCTGGGAGTATGGACCCAGGGTCATTATGGGGTACAGAAGGTTGAAGGTCTGGCTTCTGTAATTGCTTCCCCACTGAACATGGGTGTTGACAGGTTGGTCTCTGTTTCCCTCATGGGGTGGGGCTCTGGGGAAACCAGGCTCCTGGACACAGTGATGGGGTCATTTGCCCAGGGAAGTCTGGTTGGCATCATGCTAGCATCTGGAACCTGGTGGCTGAAAGGAGAGTTAACATATAAAGCCAAAAAAATTGTTGACTAATCATGAACCTAAAGGCTGGAATAGTTCAGATGAAGAGTTGGGGGGGGGGGTCTCTGTTTTATAGATAGTTAGTAGGCCTATTTTAGTTATATTCCAAAGGGCCATGACTATACTAGGCTCCAAAGTCCCAGGTTCAAGCCCTTGTACCACCATACGCCAGAGCTGAGCAGTGCTCTGGTAAAGAAACAAAAACAAAAACAAAAACAAACAAACAAAAAAACTTCTTTAAGAGCAGTGAAATTGTGCAGGTGGGAAGACCTGGCAATAAAATTAAATAGCAATGGAAACTGTAGAGTAGATTCCATATAACTGGCAGAATTAAAAACTGAGTAGAGTTTATCCCATGCAGAACACTGTCACTGTCAACAAACAAGGCAAAACACTTCAATCCTTTCAAGGGTGTGTGTGTGGTGGAGTTGGTACTAGACCTTTTCATTTCTTTTATGAGAGAGAGATACCACAGCACTACTCCACCACCCATGGAGTTTCCCCTGATGTAGTTTCATATGGTTCTGGGGTCCAAACATGAAGCCATGGGCATGATAAGGCATGTACTGTACTGGATAAACTAACTCCTGACCACTGTAATCTATGTCGTAATTATTGAGCTTACAGATGTAGTAAATAGTACCTTGAACATGGGAAAATGTTCAGTAATAGAGATCTAAATAGGCTTGTTTACATATACTATGTATGTGTGATTTGGGAAACTATTTCAGAAGCAAATGGTTTTGTAACAAATTAAGAGTGGAAAAAATAACATATCTCTCAAACTGTGAAAACTGGTTATTATGGGGAGACAGAACATTGAGGGTGGGTGACTTATGAAACAAGATTCTTGAAATCATATTCTGTAAAGCTGTATCAAATCTTTAACAAAAATATAAAAAATGTTCACTAACTTGGATAAAAGAGACATTAGATATATACTTAGTAATTTATAAATACAATTTTTTTCCTAGCCACAAATAAGGACTTCAAAACTTAGGACTTTGATTCAGATTTTTGAAAAGAAATGAAAGGAGTGAGATCCTTAAAAGTAGGAAACAAGATACCAAAAAAACAGACCATGTAAGTCACAACACCAAAGCAATTTCCAGTCAAAGCTGAGAAGACCATTATCCCAATTAATGAAGACAGCAACGTGGAGTGTGACCTTGCCAGTACAGTAGCAGCATAGGGGACTACAGAAATGTCAGAAAGGTTTGTGCCCTGAGGTAGGCAGGTGGGTGAGAGACATGCTGAAATTGCTTTTCTAGTGTGTAAGATTTTTGAGGGGTAAGTGAAGTATGCTCCTGTCAAAACCCTGACAAGCCTGCATCCTGATCAAATGACTCTGGCCAACCATATTATTTAAAAATAAATGTGGAAGAGCTATTTTTTTTTCCTTTAAAGGGTAATACCTACAAATATTACATGTGGATAAGAAATAGCATGTCATCACAGGTTCTTTGCATTTCGTGGTGATAAGAAAGGAAATTTCAACCATTGATTATTCATAAGAAAGAGGCAGTCAATTTGCTGAGAAGGGCAAATGATAAATTAAGTTCATTTTCTGACACTGCAGGATTAGAAGAAATGCTGAGGACATGTATTTCCAAGAAATGAGTATAGCACATTAAAGAGGAAAGGAGTTTATCTTCTTTTTGTACTTCTAAGAGGACAATATAAATTGCTCCATATTGTTTGATTCCCAGTGTTACTCCAAGGTTTCTTCCCCCAGGGAGTCCCACTGCAGAGGTGTGCAGGCTGTGTAGAGGGACAGGGCTGTCTCCTAGAAGGACCGGCACTTGTTTTCATGTTTTATTGTTGCCTTTAGGGCATTCTAATTAATTGTACCTTTGGACTTGTGTTTTATGAATGGAGTCTGACAGGGCAAGCAATTGCACAAGCTGCTCCAGGAAGGTGCATTGGAATACACAGCCCAGCAGGTGCCAAAGCAGTAGGCAGAAGTGCACACTCAGTTCAAGTCTGACCCCCATCACATTGAAGGAAGCTTTGGTGCTGTAGTCTTTCTTACTCTCTCTCTCTGCTTTTCTGTTTCTACCTATGCAAGCACTCAAGTGGGAACTAGGATGCCATGAAGGTTTGAGGCAATGTCTGAGTTGTAAATAGGACTAGAAAACTAGATCAGAGAAGAGAGTAGCCTCCAAATATGAGAAAAGTATATAAATATTGCCAACTGTAGATTCCATCAATTTGATCTGTGAGCTTGCATTTTGTGGTCATAACTAGTAACATTCTAGGCTGCATTCATTGAAAGACCCATCTTCCTCAAGTGGCAGAGTATATTGACCAATTATACGTTCACACTTTCCTATTTTTGAACAAGGACTCTGTATTTTTACTATTTTAGTATATTTAGTATAGTATTTTATTTGAATTGTTTCCCCAGGGAGTCAGTCCTGTTCCCCAGATTTGAAGTAATTCTCCTAAGAGCACACTCAATTTCTCTTGCTTTTAGTACAATTCTGACTTGGTCACAAAGGACTGAAGAAGCTATAAGATTGACTCTGTAACAGGAATAGATCACTTTATAGCTAGTCTCTCTCTGTGTCTGTCTCTCATATCTATCGTCTCTATCTCTCTTTTTTTGTCACCAGGGTTCTTTTTAATAAAGGATGAGGTAAAGAGGGAGGGAGGTAGGGAGAGAGAGAGAGAGAGAGAGAGAGAGAGAAGAAACACTTGCAACAAGGCTCCATGGCTCATAAAACTCACCCATCGTGGCAAGTGGGGATCACAAGCTTGAAGCCACATGGTTGCACATGATAACCTGTTTGCTTTACTGGGTGTGCTGTCACTGCCCAACCCTCATCCCCAAATCCCTTTTTGATGACTGAACTTCCTTTTCAATATTAGATCATCCACAGCTAAATTCTGGCATTTGAATTTCTGCTTCTCTCTCTAGCTTCATTCTTACCCACTTTCCTATGCTGGCTCCTCCAAGGCAAGGAAAAGTGAGACAGATAAGTACTACTGAGGTTGCTCTATCGAATGTGGCAGCTCTGAAAGGGTTGGCCTTGAACTAGCACCATCATTTTAAGTGGAGCAGGTTCTGAAAGACAGACTATTTACTATAGGAATCTTAGAATTACATACATGGTTTTTGTCCCCATGTTTATTACTCCTAGTTGTTCTCCATATCAATATCCCATTTTATCATATTTTTTAAATAAAAATAATTTTATTGCAAAGTTAATGATTTATAGTACAGATTCTGACACATGGGTACAGTTTCCCATCTCCCTGTGACAGATATGTGCAAAACACTCATCCCCCAACTTAGGTCACTGTCCATTGCTGTGCATCAGGATCTGAATGCCCTTTCCACCCCCTCCCACACCCTCCTCAAAATAGACTTTTGATCCAGCATGTAGCCTCCTTTGAACAAAGAATATGTTTTCAGCTCTCCATGTAGTTAAGTATATCTATATACTGAGATTAGAAGCACCAGAGAACTTTAGAAGCACCAGATATCTGGTGAGTACCTTTTGCCTTCTCCTCTGGGATTCTGCTTGAAAACTGTACATTAGAGGCCTGCAAATTTAACTTGGCTGAAAGATAAATTTGGGGACTAGAAATTCAAACTTTTTTCCATCTTCAGACCACAGAGCAGATTTAAGAAAAAGCACACATTCTATAAATCCTTTATATGGCCACTTAAGAATGCTTTTGTACCCACCTATGAACATCTAATCTTTGATACGGAGGCCCAAAGTATTAAATAGAGAAAAAAGCTCTCATCAATAAATGGTGCTGGTAAAACTGGGTTGAAACATGCAGAAGAATGAAATTGAACCACCTTTCTCACCAGAAACAAAAATCAACTCTAAATGGACCAAGGACCTGGATGTTAGGCCATAAACTATCAAATACTTAGAGGAAAACATTGGTGGAACACTTTCCCACCTAAACCTCAAGGACATCTTTGATGATACAAACCCAATTGCAAAGAAGACTAAAGCAGAAAAAAAATCAGTGGGACTACATCAAATTGAAAAGCTTTTGCATAGCCAAAGAAACTATCACACAAACAAGGAGATCCCTCATAGAATGGGAGAAGATCTTCACATTGATTTCTTTTATTTCTTTATTGGGGGACTAATGTTTTACATCCGACAGTAAATACAATAGTTTGTACATGCATAACATTTCTCAGTTTTTCACATAACAATATAACTTCCACTAGGTACTCTGTCATCATTTTTGGACCTGCACTCTCCCCCTCATCCACGCCAGAGTCTTTTACTTTGGTGCAATACACCAACTCCAGTTCAGGTTCTACTTGTGTTTTCTTTTCTTATCTTGTTTTTCAAATTCTGCCTGACAGTGAGATCATTCCATATTCATCCTTCTGTTTCTGACTTGTCTCAACATGGTTTATTCAAGGTCCATCAAAGATTGGCTGAAAATGGTGAAGTCACCGTTTTTAATAGCTGAGTAGTATTCCATTGTGTTTTTATACCACAACTTGCTCAGCCACTCATCTGTTGTTGGATACCTGAGTTGCTTCCAGGTTTTGGCTATTACAAATTGTGCTGCTAAGAACATATGTGTACACAGATCTTTTTGGATGGATGTGTAGGGTTCCATAGGATATATTCCCAGGAGAGGAATTGTAGTAGCATAGGGTAGATCTATTTCTAGCCTTCTGAGAGTTCTCTAGACTATTCTCCACAGAGGGTGGACCAATTGACATTCCCACCAGCAGTGCAGGAGGGTTCCTTTGACCCCACACCCTCTCCAGCATTTGCTGCTGTTACCTTTTCTGATGTATGACATTCTCACAGGAGTGAAATGGTATCTCATTGTTGTCTTGATTTGCATTTCTCTGACCATCAAAGACTTGGAGCATTTTTTTCATGTGTTTCTCGGCCTTTTGGATCTCTTCTGTGATGAATATTCAGACCAAATCCTCTCCCCATTTTAGGATGGGGTTATTTGTTTTCTTGTTGTTGAGTTTGGCAATCTCTTTATATATTCTGGTTATTAACCTCTTGTCTGATGTATGGCATGTAAAGATCTCCCATTCTGTGAGGGGTCTCTTGGTTTGGGTATTGATTTCTATTGCTGTGCAGAAACTTTTTAATTTGATGTAGTCCCACTTGTCTTATTTGTAATTGGATTTGTTTCATTGAAGATGTTTTTAAAATTTATGCAGAAAAGAGTTCTGCCAATATTTTCCTCTAAGTATCTGATAGTTTGTGGTCTAACATCCAAGTCCTTGATCCACTTGGAATTTACTTTTGTGTGTGGTGAAATATAGTGGTTCAGTTTCATTTTTCTGCATGTTTCAAAACATTTTTCTCAACACCATATGTTGAAGAGACTCTTGTTTCCCCATTTAATAGTTTGAGCCCCTTTGTCAAAGATTAGATGTCCATAGGTGTGCGGGCTCACTTCTGGGCTCTCAATTCTATTCCACTGGTCAATGTGTCTATTCATGATCCAGGATCAAGCATTTTTGATGACAATGGCCCTATAATACAATTTGAGATCTGGGAGTGTGATGCCTCCGGTTCTGTTCTTTTGTCTCAAGATCGTTTTGGCAATTCTAGGTCTTTTGTGGTTCCAGATAAACATTTGTCGCATTTGTTCTATTTTCCTAAAAAATTATGTTAATTCTACCAACCCATGAACATGGAATATCTTTTCACTTCTTTGTGTCTTTTTCAATTTCCTTGAGTAGTGACTCATAATTTTCAGTTTACAAGTCTTTCACTTCTATGGTTAGGTTTACTGCTATATATTTTATTGTTTTTGTTGCTATAGTAAAAGGAATTGATTTCTGGATTTCAATTTCTTCTAATTTAGTGTTTGCATAGAGGAATGCAACTAACTTTTGAATGTTAATTTTGTAGCCTGACACCTTACTGTATTGCCTGATGATTTCCAAAAGCTTCTGGCTGGATTCCTTAGGTTTTTCTGTGTATACTATCATGTCATCTGCAAATAGGGAGAGTTTGACTACTTCTCTTCCAATCTGTATCCCATAATTCCTTGCTCCTGCCTGATTGCTCTGGCAAGAAATTCCAACACTATGTTGAATAGTAATGGGATAGTGGGCAGCCCTGTCTAGTACCTGATCTGAGTGAAAATGCTGCCAGTTTTTCACCATTGAGTATGATGTTGGCTATAGGTTTGCTATATATAGACTCCACTATCTTCAGGAATTTTCCATCTATTACCATTTTTTGTAGTGTTTTGATCATTCCCATTTTTTGTAGTGTTTTGATCATTTTTTGTAGTGTTTTGATAATTTTTTGTAGTGTTTTGTATTTTGTCAAAGGCTTTCTCTGCATCTATTGATATGACCATGTGGTTTTTGGTCTTCCTTTTGTTGATGTGGTGGATCACATTGATTGGTTTACATATATTAAACCAACCTTGCATGCCTGGGATAAACCCCACTTGGTCATGATGAACAATCTTTTAAATATACTGCTGTATCCGGTTGGCTAGAATTTTGTTCAGTATTTTAGCATCTATGTTCATCAGACATATTGGTCTGTAGTTTTTTTTTTTTTTTATTGTGTTCCTGTCTGCTTTTGGTATCAGAGTGATGTTAGCTTCATAGAAGCTGGCAGGGAGTATACCAGTGTCTTCAGTCTTCGGAAGACTTCTAAAAGTCGAGGTATTAGTTCTTCTTTTAAGGTTTTCTAGAATTCATTTGTAAAACCATCTGGTCCAGGACTTTTATTTTTGGGGATGTTTTTGCTAACTGTTTCAATTTAACTGGCTGTGATGGGCCTGTTCATGTTATCCACTTCCTCTTTACTTAGTTTTGGAAATTGGTAGGTATCTAGGAAATCGTCTATTTTTTTCCAGGTTCTCTAGCTTGGTGGCATATAGTTGTTCATAGAAGCCTCGCATGCTATGTTGAATTTCTATGGTGTCTGTTGTAATATCTCCTCTTTCATTTACTATCTGATTTATTTGGGTCTTCTCCCTTTTTTGTTTTGTGAGTCTGGCTAAAGGTTTGTCTATTTTCTTTACTCTTTCAAAGAACCAACATTTACTTTCGTTGATCTTTTGTATGGTTTTCTTATTCTCAATGTTATTTATTTCTAATTAAATTAAATGTTATTTATTTCTATTTAAATCCTAACTTTAGTGATTTCTGTCCTTCTGGTTGCTTTAGGGTTCCTTTGTTCTTCTTCTTCTAGGTCTTTAAGATGTGCAATCAGGATGTTTATTTGTGCTTTTTCTTGTTTCCTAATGTGTGCTTGTATAGCTATGAACTTTCCTCTCAGTACTGCCTTAAATGTGTCCCAAATATTTTGATAGCTTGTTTCTTCATTATCATTGAAGTCTCGAAACATTTTGATTTCTTCCTTGATTTCCTCTTTGACCCAGATGTTGTTAAGAAGTGTACTGTTGAGCTTCCACATTTTGGGACTATTACTAATCTTTTGTTTATTGTTAAGTGTTAGTTTAATTCCACTGTGGTCTGAGAAGATGCTTGGGATGATTTCAATGCTCTTGAATTTGCTGATGCTGTCTTTGTGGCCTAATATATGTTCTATCCATGAGAATGACCCATGTGGATTTGAGTAAAATGTGTATTCCAGTTTCTTGGGATGAATGACTCTGAAAATGTCCAATAGTTCTAGTTTTTCTATCTCTTCATCTAGCTCCCTTATGTCTTTATTGATTTTCTGCCTGGACGATCTGTCAAGTTGAGAGAGTGGGGTGTTGAAGTCCCCAACTATGACTGTGTTGCTGTTAATATATTGCTGTAGCTCTTTCAGTAAACGTTTGATGTATTTAGATGGCTTCTAATTGGGTGCATAGATGTTAATAATTGTTAAGTCCTCTTGATTGACTGATCCTCTGAGCATTATGTAGTGTCCATTCCTATCTTTTTAAATTTTATCTATTTTAATGTCTATCATGTCAAATATGAGACTAGCTGTTCCTGCCCTTTTTTGTGGGCCATTGGCTTGTATGATAGTTTTCCATCCTTTCACTTTAAGTCTGTGTTTGACTTGTTGAGTTAGTTGGGTTTCTTGTAGACAGCATATTGTTGGGTTGTGTTTTCTGACCCATCTTCTTACTCTGTGTCTTTTAGTAGGTGAATTCAGGCCATTGACATTTATTGATATCAAAGATTGAAGATATTTTAACACCATTCTTGTAGAGTTTTAGAGTATTCTGCTATGTGGCTTATTTATGGTGGTCTGACTGTTTATAGGAGACCTTTCAGATCTTCTGTCAGGGCAGGCTTCGTGGTAGTTGCTTCCTTCAACTGTTGCTTGTCTGAGAAGGTTTTGATGCCTCCATCTAGTCTGAATGGCAGTCTAGCAGGATATAGTATTCTTGGTTGAAAGCCTTTCTCTTTGAGCACTCGATAGATACCTTGCCATTCTCTTCTGGACTGTAGTGTTTGTATGGAGAAATCTGCTGCTGCTAATCTTATGGGTTTTCCTCTGTAGGTGACTCTTAGTTTTTCTCTTGCAGCCTTCAGGATCTTTTCTTTATCCTTATTCCTTTCCATTCTAAGTATGATATGTCTTGGTGTATTTAGGTCTGGCTTAATTCTCTTTGGGAACCTCTGGGCTTCTTGAATCTTTATGTCTTTGATGTTGTCTAGACTAGAGAAATTTTCAGCTAATATGGCCTGGAAAATGCTTTCTTCCTCTCCCTCTCTTTCTACCCCTGGTAAGCTTCTTCTTCTTCTAGCATTTGCCCTTCTTCTGTAGCCAGTCAACAGCATCAGGTTGAGCCTGATGTAAAGTTTTGAGACCTCCTTTGAATCTGGAGAGGTGGCTGTCATTGACTATGTGGGTCATAGTCTGTCTGTAGTCGCAGGGGCAGTTCGGGTTGTCTCTGGCTCCCCAGCGATGGAACATAGCGGCGCACCGGCCATGGCCTGTTCGATAGCGATTGAGGAGGGCCCAATCATAACGTGCTAGGTCAAAGCCGGGTTGACGCTTGCAGGGGTCTGTGATGAGGTGTTTGTTCTTTACCTCAGCTGACTGCCAACTGTTTCCAAAAGACTGGAACAGAGAAGTTAAGCTAATAATGCGTATATGGTTTCTTTTGAAGTCATCCCAGAGGTCTTTGTTGTTGTTTTCAGTATCTCTTAATCTCTTTTTGAGATTTATTACTTCTTTTTTAGTTGTCTCTAATTCATCCTCGATCTTGCTCATTCTGTCTTCAGCCTCATTGATTCTATTCTCTCTGCCCTCTGCTGTTTTCTGGAGTCCATCTATTTTGTTTCCCTGTTCTGATACTGTTTTAGGTTGTTCAGCTAGTTGTGTTCTTAGATCAGCTATTTCAGCTTTCAGCTCTCTAATAACCTTGAGATACTTAGTGTTTTCTTCCAGAGTCTCATTTGTTGTTCCTGTATTTCTGATTACAATTTTTTCAAACTCTTTACTAACTCCTGTGATTATTTCCTTAGCTAATGTTTGGATGTTGAAATCATTATTTTGTGCTTCACCCTTTGGGGGGCTTTTAGCTGGACTGTTTTCCTGGTTCATTTCTCCAATATTTCTTCTTGTTCGTTTATCCATTTTATATATTATGTTATGAGCTCCCTCTCTTAGTACTTTTCAAATTGCTGATCACTATTTCCTGGATTGACTTGTGTCTAAGTAAGGTAATTAAATGGTTCACAGTGGTGGAAGTTAACAGTTGTTTCAATAGTATTTTAATCCCTGAGTTGGAGCTCAGTGATTTAAAAGCCTCTCTCTCTTTTTTTTTTCTTCTCTGTAGGCTATGGGACCTGAGGGCTTCTAACTTAATCACCGACTCCTAACCAAGAGAAAAGGCAGGGTGTGGCAGAGATAGTCCGGTGGTTATGCAGAGACTTTCACAGCCCCACAGCTATGCTACCAAGGTATAGGTCTTCTCCTGAATTTCCTGGTTAGATCTCTGTCCCCCAGTGTCCCTCCCTGCCGCTGCTCCAGATTTTGAGGGCAATAGCAATGGAGACTCAGAGTTGCACTTGGTGAGTCTCCGGGGAGTCCTCTCCTCCCTTCAGCTATCCCCTTGTTGGTGGGATAGACTGGAGGTGGTGTCTCAACTGATAGAGCATCGTACTGTTACCAGCCACTTAGTCTCTCCCTAGGCTCTTCTCTGTTACCAGCCACGTGTGTTTGCACTCACTGGTGATTTGGTGGGTTCCTGCAGTCGTTCTAGTCCTGTCTTGTTTCAGTCCCAGGTGGTCTCCTTTGGTATTCCTAGTTGATCTGGGAGATGAGAGGAGAGGAGAAAAACAGATCTGCTGCTGCTTATAGCTCCGCCTTGGAAGTCTCCTCTTGAATGTTAATTTTGTAGCCTGACACCTTATTTTACTGCCTGATGATTTCCAAAAGCTTCTTGCTGGATTCCTTAGGTTTTTCTGTGTATACTATCATGTCATCTGCAAATAGGGAGAGTTTGACTTCTCTTTCAATCTGTATCCCTTTAATTCCTTGCTCCTGGCTGGTTGTTATAGCAAGAGCTTCCAACATTATGTTGAATAGTAATGGTGATAGTGGGCATCCCTGTCTAGTACCTGATCTGAGGGGAAATGCTTCTATTTTTTCACCATTGAGTATAATTTTGCTGTAGGTTTGCTATATATATACTCCACTATCTTCAGAAATTTTCCATCTATTCCAATTTTTGTAGTGTTTTCATCATAAAGGGACGTTGTATTTTGTCATAGGCTTTCTCTGTGTCTATTGACATGGCCATATGGTTTTTGGTCTTGCTTTTATTGATGTGATGGATCACGATGATTGATTTACAAATAATAACTAATTTGCATCCCTGGGAAAAACCCCATTTGGTCATGATGAACAATCTGCTGTATCTGTTTGGCTAGAATTTTGTTCAATATTTTAGCATCTATGTTCATTAGAGATATTGGTCTGTAGTTTTCTTTTTGCTTGTGTCCCTGTCTGCTTTTGGTATCAGAGTGATGTTGGCTTCACAGAAGTGGGGAGGGAGTATTCCAGTGTCTTCAATCTTTTGGAAAACTTTTAAAAGTAGAAGTATTAACTCTTCTTGAAGGTTTTGTAGAATTCATTTGTAAAACCATCTGGTCCAGGACATTTATTTTTGGGAAGGTTTTTGATAGCTGTTTCAATTTTGTTAGCTCTTATGGCCTGTTCATATTATCCAGTTCCTCTTTATTTAATTTTTTAAGTTCGTAGATATCTAGGAAATCGTCCATTTCTTTTAGGTTCTCTAGCTTGGTAGTGTATAGTTGTTCTTAGAAACTTCTCAGTATACGTTGAATTTCTGTGGTGTTTATTGTGATATCTCCTCTTTCATTTACTATCTGATTTATTTGGGTCTTTTTTTTTTTTTTTTTAGTCTGGCTAATGTTTGTCGATTTTGTTCACTCTTTCAAAGAACCAACATTTACTTTTTTTGATCTTTTGTATGGTTTTCTTATTTTCAATGTTATTGATTTCTGCTCTAACTTTAGTTATTTCTGTCCTTCTGGTTGATTTAAGTTTCCTTTGTTCTTCTTCCTCTAGGTCTTTAAGATGTGCAATCAAGTTGTTTGTTTTTCTTGTTTCTTAATGCGTGCTTGTATGGCTATGAACTTCCCTCTCAGAAATGTCTTAGCTGTGTCCTAAATATTTTGATAGCTTGTGTGCTCATTTTCATTGAACTCTCGAAACACTTTGATTTCTTCCTTTATTTCCTCTTTGACCCAGTAATTGTT